>NC_139347.1:131071685-131671685 GCF_055883805.1 Amblyomma maculatum
AAATCACCAGGAAATGATACCACAAAGCCGTTGAGTATCTTCGTAATGGAAGTGAAGAACGCGTCGAGGAACAGGCACGCTATTTCCCCCTATGCCGGAGGAACTATCGAGGGCCAAGCAGATGTTGGGTCATCCGGCCACTACCAACACTGCATTACCCCTTCTTTAAGACAGCAGTTATTCGACGACCCCAACGAAGGGATGTGCCTTGGCTGTCGAAGCGCAGCCACCGCTGTCCATATTGCATATGAATGTCAAGAATATTCTGATATTCGAAGGGATCTGGTAAAAATTCCCTTTGTCATTCGCCCTCACTACATCGATTGGGTCCTTCCAATGTTTATGGACAGCGCGGCCGTTGTTGTGCCCCGTGGAAAGCTCGGAGGGTTTGTTGATGGAGGACCAAGAGCCAAGCTTATGGCAGTCGACAGCAAAGAGCCACCACCAGCCCGGCCGCTTTGACTGTGGCGCATGGGGCCAGATGCCCGCACAGATGCTTGAAGCAAAATTGCAAACTAAGGGCTTTGAATACAAGACGTGGTTCAGTTATCCAGCTGGCTGAACGGCAGTTTGCGATGGAGCGTTTTTCGTATCACTCTTTTCTGTGACTGTTTTTGGGGACGGTTCATGGTTCATAGCCTTTGGGGTTTATTGTCTCAAAGCGACTGAAGGTAGGTGGGACACCGTGGACAGGGCTTCGCAAATTTCGACCACCTGGTGTTCCTTAACGTGCGCTAATATCGCACAGCACACGGCGTTTGGCCTCCATCCAAACACAGCCGCCGCAGACAAGTGCTAACCTGGGTACTTTTGTTGAGTAGCCTAACGTCGTAGCCACTGAGCCACCGCAGCGGGTTGATTTTGTGATTCCTTCTGGTCTTCGTGTTATGACAACAGGTGATATATGGACACTGATAATTGCTGAAAGCAAACACACACATGTCCTGATAAATGAATAAAACTAAGAGAAGGAAGGCTCTGTTCACACGCAACACTGACTGATTGACTGTGACCACTGATTGTGCCGTGTGGTAATTCTGTGTGTGCGTGCGTGCTTAAGGGGAGGAGGTGTGTTCCTTCGCACATGCTGAAAGTCGGTGAGGTTCTTTTAGGAAAAGGTATTGCCGGTTTGCATAGTTAATCAACTACGAAGTAGATGAGATAGCACTGCTTACCCTTGCTTTATTTTCTATGAATTTTTGCTCTTTGTCATGTTTTGTTTTTGAGCGTGCCTGAAGGCGACACATCGATAAAGAAGGGCGATGATTACAATTCGAATTGCGGCTAGCGGCGCGGCTTGAAGGCTGAGGGGTGACTGATGCGGAAGGAGACCGGCAGAATTTGAGGTGAGGGCGCGCGAGCAACACGCGATCGCTCAGTCCAAAGTAACACGCGCTTGTAAAAGGCTGTCTACTGACAGCTGTAACTGTATACTCGCTGGTGTATCATTGGTAGCAGCTGTGAGGCCGCTCCGCCCCCTTATTACATAAACCACTTGATGCATGAGTGGCCACGTTCTTTATCGCACTCCAGGTTTACGGAGAGGTGCAGAGAGAGCGGCTTCAGACAGACATCGGCGAAATCTGCGATTGGGCTTACAGTGCTGCACACTAAAATCACGAACAGGTGCTGCGGTAAAGTAAATTAAGTTATGAAGGGGACAGGTAGATTGCTGGTAGGCCAAAAGTGGTTAGAATAGTTATTTATGCAACACTATTGAACCAAGTCAGGTTAGCAGTGAAATGTACACTAAGATATCTGTGAGATATACCTATGGGCCTGCTATACATAGCGCACAACATTGGGTGTCGCTGGGAAGCACCAGCTTCCGGCCTCAACACGCAGCCAAGAGCCGACCCGTCATTAGGATGTAATCACTTAACGTTCCCAGCATTGCATAGAGTTTTTCACCGCCACCACCAGCAAATGAAGGGTACTAGAAATAGCAGTTTTAATTGGGCGGTTCTAAAATGGTTCCTAGATATAGCATAGTGTACTAGCGATTTGAAACTATAGTGTCACCTGTGAAACTGTGTCAGTTGTGAAGAGGAAGAAGACGAAGATCGTGCCGAGTGCGCGTGGTTCTGGGCCGCCGCTGTCTTGCCTGGTCAAGCGCCTATTCTCTGCCTCCTGCGCCGTCCTTTGACCCTGTCCTTCTGGACTGCCATCTGGGTAGTGAAACAACCCGTGATGTCTTGGTGGAGAAGCGGGGAAAATGCAGCACAGCGCCGCAACGCCCGCTACTCTGAGTCCGCCCCCAAGTCTCAGCCACCACCCCTACGACGAGAAGGCCGAGATACGTGATCTCGGGGCTTGCTCCTCAGTTTGGTCTGTGGCCGAAATCCGGTTCTCCACGACCTACAACGGCCCAGAGTCATCATCATCATCATCAGCCTGACTATACCCACTGCAGGGCGAAGGCCTCTCATATTTCTCCAATTAACCCGGTTCTGTGCTAGCTGAATCCACTTGATCATTGCGAACTTCTTAACCTCATCCGCCCACCTAACTTTCTACCGCCCCCTGCTATGCTTTCCTTCCCTTGGAATCCAGTTTGTTACCCTAAGCGACCATCGGTTACCCTCTCTTCGCACTACATGTCCTGCCCATGCCCATTTCTTCTTGATTTCCACGAGAATGCCAGTAACTTGAGTTATTTCTCTGACCCAATCTGTACGCTTGCTACCTCTTAATGTTACCCCTACCATATTTCGTTCCATAGCCCTCAGCCTAAGTAGAACCCTCTTGGGTAGCCTCCATATTTCAGCTCCATAGGTGGCCCAGAGTACCACGACCCAGTGTCAGCAGACGGACTCGTTTCTCGCACCGTCCGTGGTATATCTACCGATGACGTCTCGTACAGCTTCCACGTTCCATGGCGATGCCTCTGAAGATGTAGAGGACTGGCTGGAACAGTACAAATGTGTGGCCTGCCAAAATGGCTGGAACGCAGAGAACTCTCTACAGATATTTTTTTAAAAACATTGTGTAAAACGAGCAACAATCTTATCGCATCACAAGAAGAAATAGAGTTTCACGTATTAGCTTAACCAGGGACACAAGAGCAGTAAACTAACTCAATCTCCCAACTTGTATTTTGCCTTTACAGTACTATTCGGCACTGGTCTGAAAACCACGAGGCCTCTCTTAAATCCTGGGACTTCTGTAAGGAAGAGCTGCGAAGGACGTTCGCCAATCAATATCGGCGACAGTGAGCAGAAGGCCTTCTGCAAACAAGAGTACAACTACCTGAAGAAACAGGGACAAGTTCTGTTCAAGACGTCTTTTAACTTAGCTCCCGGGCCGACCCTCGTGTCACCGAAGAAAAAAAGGTGCGCGAACTCATGCGAGGCGCCAAGAGTGACATTTTCGGCGGGCTTATTCGAGATCCGCCGACTACAGTGGTACAATTTGTAACAGAGGCAACTAACATCGAGCTAGCCTTGCTTTCGCAAGCGGACCATTATCGTCGCCTTGCTGGCGACACCGCCCTTGCTGGAGGTCACAGCATTTCGAACGTTTCAGCTGCTCGCTTTCCGGTCGATTCCCTCGACACCGCAAATCTGCGCGAGATCATCTGCGAAGTTGTACGAGAGGAGATACGGCAGCTGCTTCCACCTGCTGATGGTACGGCATACTGCGCCCTCATGGACGCTGTCCGCGAAGAATATAACGTGCCCTTTATCCACAGCGCTCCGTTGTTTCATCTATTCAGCCCGTCGAGACATACGCGTCGAGACATAGCAGCCAACACCGCCGCCTGTTTGCCGTCAGCACTTGCCTACACAACCCCGTATCCCTGCGTACGATCTTCGTCCGCAGCAGCACTGGATGAGCAAGGCGGTCGCGTGGAGGACAACCGACCAACGCCCACTATGCTTCCACTGTGGAGAAGCAGGCTACGTCTACCGTCGCTGCCCTTACCGCGAGCTCGGTCTTCGCGGCTTCCAGCGGAACGCTGCCCGCCCGGAGTTCGACGAGCAACCCCGTGACATCGCGGAATATTTGCTCCGTTCACCACCACCCGACCGGTCTTCACGTCGCGACCTTCGTTTGCCACCGCCCCGCCGGTACGATTTTCCCCTTCGCAGCAATCGGCGGGAATGTCTGTCCCCTCGTCGGGAAACCTAAGCCCGGCGACGTCTGGAGGTGGCGTTGCCGAATCCGTTCCTGTTAAAGAGCCTCCACGTGCCTCGCCCAGCTCCCCCACGCGAACCGACGACCAACCCGGCGACCTTTCTGGCGACCTTCCCGACAAACTTCGCGCCGAAATTCCCGCCGAACTTCCCACCGAACTTCCCGACGAGCTTTCCGACGAACTTCAGAACGAACGTCCTGACAGAGCTTCCGACGACCGTCCCGGCACAGTGTACAATAACCTTGATGTTGTGATCGATGGCTACGACTCGACAGCACTCGTCGACACCGGTGCAGGCTATTCCGTTATAAGTGGGGAGCTATGCCACCGACTTCGCAAGGTAACGACGCAGTGGAATGGCCCCGATATCAGAACCGCTGGAGGCCACTTCGTGAGACCAATCGGCAGATGCACTGCTCGTATTGAAATTAACGGCCTGAGGTGCCCGGTCGCCTTCGTTGCATTATTGAAATGTTCCAGAGACATTATTCTCGGCATGAATTTCTTGAGTGATTGTGGCGCTGTAATCGACTTTGCCGACCGCCGTCTCACGCTTCGTCAACCTCGATATACCTCGGCGCAAAGGCCCCAAGTTTGCACGGCACGCGTCTTAACGGATCACGTGACCTTACCGCCTCAGTCTAGCGTGTTTCTCCCTGTCACTTCCGACCATGTTGCTTCTGGCGAAGTTCTGGAAGTAAGTGCTCAGCTGCTTCTTGAACAGGGTCTTGGCGTTGCTCGAGGTCTCGCGCAGCTGGATACTGGCTGCGCACACGTCCGTGTCACCGAATGTCGCGGCACTCCACAGCATCTTACGAAAGGCAAGGCGCTTGGTACCATTGAGAGCACAACCGCCCCTATTCAAGTTGCAGAAGAACGGAAATCTGAGCTAGTTGGTGCATTGCAAGATCAAAAAACAGCGCGGCTACTTGGGACAAACAGAGAGGAGAATAACCGACAAGCGCTGACTAACAACTGAAGTTTATTCGAAAAAGGCACAGGTAATATACACTTTTTTCTCAAGAACCAGGACGCATGCGCTCCCAAACAAGCATCAGTCTAATCATGGGAATCCAAATATACAATCTCAGTGTCATGCAGAAGCACCGATGGCGTGCTCACGCAACTATCCCCTGCATGATACTGAGATTGTATATTTGGATTCCCATGATTAGACTGATGCTTTTTTTGGGAGCGCATGCGTCCTGGTTCTTGAGAAAAAAGTGTACATTACCTGTGCCTTTTTCGAATAAACTTCAGTTGTTAGTCAGCGCTTGTCCGTTATTCTCCTCTCTGTTTGTCCCAAGTAGCCGCGCTGGTTTTTGATCTTGCTATTCAAGTTGTTGCCCTGTCCAAAGGTGCCTTCTCTCCCTTCTCTTCGCAGCAGAACGGTGCACCTTTGGGTGTAAGCATTGCACCAAATCTCTCTGTGAGCGAGAAAGCCAAATTGATAGCGCTGCTTGCGGAATTCCAAGACTGCTTCTCCACGTCATCCGCAGTTCACCAGACCGCCATTGCAAACATAGAATAATTACCGATGACGCTGCTCACCCTGTTCGTCAGTCGCCTTACCGAGTTTCTTTCAAAGAACGCGAAGTTATTCAGAACCAAGTGCAAGAAATGCTGACCAACGATATAATCGAACCCTCGCACAGCCCATGGGTAGCTCCAGTGGTACTAGTAGAGAAAAAGGATGGCACTCGTCGATTCTGTGTTGACTATTGCCGCCTCAACAACGTCACCAAGCAGGATGTTTATCCTCTTACTCGCATTGATGGCGCACTTGATCATCTACGGCATGTCCGTTACTTTTCATTCATCGATCTGAAAAGTGGGTACTAGCAAATCGAAGTTGATGGAAGCGCGACCGAGAGAAGACCGATTTTATCACTCCGGATGGTCTGTATGAGTTTAACGTAATGCCGTTCGGCCTCTGTATCGCCCCAGCAACCGTTCAGCGCTTTATGCACACCGTTTTGGCCGGATTGGAGTGGCAAACTTGCCTGGTCTACCTTGACGATGTTAAAATCTTCTCAAGCGCGTTCTGCGATCATCTTCGCCTGAAAGCATTTATACAAGCTATAAGAAGCGCAGGCCTCGCTTTGAAGGCAACAAAGTGCAAGTTTGATTACGATGAACTAAATTTTCTTAGTAGCGCAGATGTCCGTCCAGATCCCGATAAAACAGCCGCCGTCGCCTCCTTCCCCACACCATCGGACAAGAACGCCGTGCGGAGGTTTCTAGGCCTTTGCGCTTACTATAGGCGCTTTGGTCCCAATATGTCTAGTGTCGCTGCACCACGTACTCATCTCACGAAGGAGAACGCCGCCTTCCAGTGGTCGGAAGAACAGCAGCATGCATTCGACCGCCTTAAGCAACGCTCACAGACCTCTGTACTCGGGCACTTTATGCCGACTGCCTCTCGAGAACCCCTATACAATCAGCATCTGACGGTCAAGACGACGAGTATGAAGAAGCGTTTTTAGGAGCCATAAGCATGGTCGATATGACAGCGCGGCAGCGACAAGACACTGAACTTTGGCAAGTGATCGCCCATCTGGAAGGTCAAGAAGGCACCATTCCACGCGTCTTCGTGCGCATTCTACCCGCATTATGCCTTCTCAACAATGTGCTATACAAAAATAACTTCGCAACGAGTGCGAGGACTTGGCTACTGGTTGTTACGGCTGACCTACGTAACGAAATTATGGACGCCTGTTATGACGACCCAGCATCCGGACTTTTGGGATGCAGCCGAACATTCGCA
Source organism: Amblyomma maculatum (assembly GCF_055883805.1). NCBI lineage: Eukaryota > Metazoa > Arthropoda > Arachnida > Ixodida > Ixodidae > Amblyomma > Amblyomma maculatum. Next base: position 131,078,591 of record NC_139347.1, read on the forward strand.
CGAATTCGTTCTAAGGATTACTGGCCTCAACTTGCTAAGAGTGTTCGTTACTATACCAGGACCTGCCGCGAATGTCAAAGAAGTAAGACTCCGCCCGTGCAACCTCCAAGACATCTTCACTCCATCCCGCTGCCCATGACTCCGTTCCAGCAGGTAGGCATGGACCTGCTCGGACCTTTCCCTAAGTCCAATTCGGGGCACCGCTGGATTGTTGTTGTCACGGATTACCTCACGCGGTATGCTGAATCGCGAGCTTCGCCTTCGGTGACAGCGGCTGCTGCAGCGAAGTGTTTCGTCGAGTCCATCGTCCTCCGTCACGGTGCTCCCGAAATCTTGATCACTGATCGCGGTGCTGCGCTCGTGTCCCAGCTAATGGCAGAGATTTTGCGTTTAAGCAACACGCACCACCGCATAACTACTGCATACCACACTCAAACGAACGGGCTCACTGAGCGCCTTAATGAGACAATGGCCGACATGATATCTGTGTATGTGGACGTCGAGCTACGTATATGGGACGACATTCTTTCCTACGTAACTTTCGCTTTCACTTATGTATGTATGGATGTACTTTATTAGGGAGCCGGCAAACTACGGGTTGAAGCGTCGTGACGCTGGCCAAGCGTCTACCCGGGGTTAAGACCTATTCTGCACTACCTCATTTGGCCCATTTGTGGTGGGTTGTGAGGCATGTGCTTTTCGAGCGCACCCCGGTCCTGCTGGACGGCCCATAGTTGAATGTCGTGGATGCAGCTTCGGTCGGGAACCTGGCACAGTCCCACATGATGTGCCATTGGTCCGCCGCACCCACTTGACATACACTGCACATATCCCTCGTGTAGATGTCTGGGTGGAGGACGTGTAGCACTGCCGGGGCTAGGAGTGACCCGGTTTGCATTTGCCTTAGGTTGACCGCCTCCTCGCGACTAAGTGCCGGGTGTGGCGGCGGCATTGTCCGTCGAGCTAGCGGTAAAATTTAGTCACTTCCTCGTAACTGGTCATTCGGTCTTTTGTTTCAAAACACCATTTGGAACGGTCCCTCTCGCTTATAGCTCATAGCTATAAGCTATAATTCAGGAAACAACCGGGTTTTCACCGTTCCGCCTGAGGCATGGCCGAAGGGTGATTACCATGCTTGAAACCATGCTTCCCCATGAGCCGGAGGCCTACTCTTACGACGATGTCCAAGTGGTAACCCAGCTCGCTGAAGAAACCCGACAGTTGGCTGAGCGCCAGCGCGTCGATGCACGCAGGTACAACCTCCGGCATCGTGAAGTTCATTTCGAACCTGGCGATAAAGTGTGGGTGTGGAATCCCGTTCGCCGTCGAGGTCTCAGCGAGAAGCTCCTAAAACGTTGTTTTGGCCCATACGAGGTCGTTCGCGGTGTAAGCGACGTGAAGGACGAGGTGCTTCCGATTGTTTCGAGCACATCTCGTCGGCTCCCTAATTCTGAAGAGGGGCATGTGGTTCACCTCAAACCTTACTGTGAACGCTAGGACCACGATATTCTGACTCTGCACTGCTCGCTTTAACATTTCAGTTACGCCGCAGTGCGCATTGGAACGATGCGCCTTTCAGAGGGAGGAGTAGTGTCACCCGTGAAACCGTGTCACTTGTGAAGGGGAAGAAGACGAACATCGTGCGGAGTGCGTGTGGTTCTGGGCCGCCGCTGCTTTGCCTGGCCAAGCGCTTGTTCTCTGCCTCCTGCGCCTCAATCCTGCGTTGTTCTTTGACTCTGTCCTTCTGGACTGCCATCCGGGTAGCGAAAGAACCCGTGACAATATTAGTGTATCTCAGTTGTGCCCGTGTGAAGCCTGGTGGTTGCATTGGCCTTATGGTAATTCTTGTAATGCGGGTAAGGTGAAGCGGATGCGGCATTAGTACTAACTGCCCCTTCATGCACTGTTTACACTGCACTCTCTTGAATTGTCCTTGGGGCAGAACTATGAGAGCTTAGGTGCAATGATTGTGAGTGAATGAAGCTTACGGCGCCCTTTTCCTTTTTGCTCCTCTGCAGGGAGGGGAAAAGCTCCTAGAGGCGGTGGCTCGCAGGCGCCTTCCTACCTTAGTGGTGATCAGCAAGAATGACCGGCTCTTGCCATTCGAATCGTTGATGGCCGTGTGCAGTGTGCTTGGGGCATCCACCGGAGACCTGTGGCACTACGACCGTGACAGCCGCCTTGTGACTCCCGGTCAGTTGCTGGTGCCTATGCCTCACTTCTTGCATGACCTGAGTTGCATATGCAGTTCTTGCAACTATGGAAGCATTGATATTGTTACGGTGAAGTGCGCGAAGGTAAATGTATCAGTTTACCAGCAGGGGCACATAGCTGGAACCAACCCAGACTAGTTTCGGCATTGTAGTTGTTCACCATACTAGCACGTCTTCGTCGTGTCGATACTGTATACCATAAAAATACCCCCCCCCCCCCTCCCCCCTCCTCCTGCGGTGCGTACTTATAAGGGGAACACGAATTATACGGTTTCAGGCGGGCGACATACACGGCCTCTGGGTGAGTGGTTGTGGAAGGGTACTTGAGGAATGCAGAGGCGTGATCTCGTACGCCACGTCGATGCAGGGCCCACGTAGCAAGGCAGGAGTCGCCATATAAGTACGAGGGAGCCAGGGGGCTAGTGGCCGTCAGGCTGGTGAGGGTCGTAGCGGCGCTTGGGAGAGCGCTGAAACGCGATAAACCGGTCTCTGGCATTTTGGAGGGTGGAATCAGCGCGGGCGATGTAATCAGAAGCGTAACTGGAAGAGGCGTCGTCTAGAGGTAGCAACGTGTCAAAGGGTAGTAAAAGGTAGTGGCCGAAAAGCAGATAGAAGGGAGGCTATCCATCTGTAGCATGGCGTGATGAGTTCTAGGCGAATGCTTCGAAATGCAGAGTCGTCCCAGTCACCTTGGTGGTCGGAAACGTACATTGAAAATATGTGGGCCAGTGTGCTATTAAGGCGCTCAGTAAGGCTGTTCGTTTGTGGATGCTAGGCCGTTGTCACCTGATGACGAGTAGCGCATGGGCAAAGGTCATGAACCACTTCAGAAAGGAAGCTGCAGTCGCGATTCGTGCGCAGTTGACGTTAAGCATCATGAATCAAGCTGACGTCATGTGCAAAAAAGTGCAATGTCGGAGGCGCAGCCGATGGGCATAACGCTGGTTATAGCATACTGGTTGGCATAATCAGTCGCCATTGCATTTGTTCTTCGAAGTTGTGTGGAGGGAACAAATGTATAATGACCGCAACGACACCGCGGTAACACTAAATTCTATTAAACGTCTACAAGGGTATTCTTGGAAGGAGAAGGCTACGTCAGAAGGTTTCCTGATTCACCGGTTTGGAAAATGGAGGTGCGGCTTCGGCGGTGAACGTTTGCGCGCTCTGGTAGTGACGGCTGGCATCTCCCGTGCGCGCCACGTGTTTCGGAAAAAAAGCCATACCACGGCGTCTGCCGCGGCAGGTGGCGAGGGCGTGCTGCTTTTACCGGCCGTTTTGCTTTTGGTAACCAGAATACGGGTGGTCGTGCACGACGGGCCCTCCCGTGCGCGCCGAATGCTTCGGGCCAGATATCCCCCGGCATTTTTCGGTAGAAGTAGCGAGAGACGACCGCTCGTGTTGACAGCCGGATCCAGAAGCTCTGTCTGTTTCGCTGTTTTCGCTTCCCCCAAGGGGAGGTGATTACCTCCTCTCTCAGCCAGTGCTGCCACGATCCTTGCTGGGGTGCTGGGGTCAGCCTTAGTGATGGGGGAGGAAACTGGCTTTCGACATCCCTCCCTCCTTAAATGTGTACACACGGTTGTCGAAAGTTGCTCCTTTAAATGCATCAGTGAACTACACACTAGGCGTGGGATGGCGTCCGCAGGGCAGCTCGCCAAGCAAGGCGCCAGTGCCCTTTGACGAGCACCATTGTGAAGGGGCCCCCGTTGGTCAGCGGCAGGTCTCAGGAGTCAGCGTGACGGGAGGGTGTTCCCACTGACGTGCCTTTATTGACAGGCAGGAGGTTGGCCTCCTCTCCAGCTCAGCCGTACTGGTTCTATGAGACCCCACAGATTGCGTTGACTCAGGACAGCAGAACAGCAGGCTGGAATATATAAAATAGCAACAAGTCCGAGCGACTTCTATTGACCTCTACGTATCCTTCAGGATATAATCAAGGTTGAATAAATTGCTCAAAATGACTATTTGATAAAATGCGGGCCAGTGGAAGTGCCAAACAATTTTATCCGACACCGCACAGCGTTCCGTGTTTCCGAGCGAAGCTATAGCTAGCTCCTGCAGAACGCGCATCCGCGGTTCGTTTGCCGGCGTAATAATCTGGTTCCGAAACATTTTCGATTCTCCTTCTTAGCGCCAAGATATCAATTTCTTTCGAAGTTAGCTTTCTGTAGTCAATCGAGACTGCTCGGCTGTAGCGAGGGTAATACAAAACAAGCAAAACACATTGCGGCTGCTATTTGCCACAGTAAGACTGTCATCCAATGTGCGAAAATCAGCTCTTAAAGAGCCTCAGTCCTCATCGCTCCAGGATTAAGGGCAATGGCGAGAACATCTCTCCGCATCTCTGTCAAGAAACCCAAGGTGGCCCTATTCGCTCGGTGCTATAACAAAACAACTGAACGAAAGGCGCCCACTGCATGCAGGGGTGTCAGTCAACCCCGTGCGTTTTCCGAAAACGTGGCTGCAATACGACCTCACAAATGGCGACTGATAGAGGCGTAAAGACCAGGCGAGAATAGTCATCGTCGCACACTGTCTTACGTGCGGGCGGGTGTTCTGCTGCAGGAGAGTCATGAAGTTGGGTAAGAGCATTGGAGGTTAGATGGGCTGGAACGACGAGCAAAAGAAGGCGAGCAAAAGTATTTGAGTATGGCCGGGTCAGTGGTGACTTTCATAATGAGATGGGGAATCTTACTACAGCACAAACGAGTACAACGTTAGCGTAGCGCATTTTGAAATCTTTACACTACTTCGTGTGAACAGGATGGCTGTGACATCTTTTGTCGATCTCCCGAAGCGTATGTCGGCTGCCTCTGCTGACTACCCGCAGGTTTCTCGACGCTTTCGCAGAGCGCTTCTTTCGGCAACGTACGTAGCATGTGACATTCATTAACCGCGAATTCACGGTCACATTGGCCTTAAGTATTCCTAAGGAAGACATTTCTTTGTCGTTGGTGGCTTGAAAACATATTTAGAGTAGCGTTTGAACTGAAACTGAAACAGTAACTTAGGCCCAATATGTCAGAACTGCATAGGGGAACATCGTGACAAAAGCGCTGCTCCTGGAGCCTTGGCTATATAGCCACAGAAAGCTCCCACTGGGCGGCTGCAAAGAAATCCTGTGAACCGTCAACAAATCTGCAGGGATGTTTCTTCATACGCATTTAGTTCGTTTTAGAAATGCTAAATTCTGGACGATACATAATTTTCATCGACTCCGTGAGATCATTATCATCGAAATTGTGCTCTATTGCATGCAGAATGAATGTATATTGCCGCAAACCATTCAAATCTATATTTTTTCTTTATTCGACAGCCGCTGGCATGCGGCATTATCACTCCGAATCTGGCATGCGTATTAAATTTGTGTTCTTTGTTTGATCATTCTCGGTGTCGCGAGGCGCAGCTTCATCAGTTTCATTGATGTGCAAGATATTCTGAGATGTTTCTCGAAGATCCCGGCCGCTCGCGTATATATCTGCAATGCTCTAGATTGTACTAGTCACCGTTTGCGGTTGTGTCTCGATTTTTCTTTGTAGCCTCTAACTCGAGCACTGACGTGTGAAACCGGCATTCTTAATTCCACGATGGACCGAGTTGCTTAGTTGTTTTGCAGGCGCAAGTCAGCCGAATAAAGAAGTAATTTCAGTACTATCATGCTTGTGTCCTCTTTTGATGTCTACGGCTTTGTCACCACTACGTGACCATATGATGCAAATAATTTATGATGCCTGCGTTTTATAATCCGCTATGCTGGTATTTACAGGGTGCAATTACTTGTGCACAGGCGAGCAGGCTATCTAAGTGTGGCATGTTATAATATCTTTTCAGTATACATATCTGAAATATAACTTCGTAGTGCATGTCTACCAGATGGACAACGAAAACGAAATCCAGAGTGAAGAGACTCTCACTTCACTCTATGTGTGAGATTTCTCTTTCGTAATCATAATCAGCCGGCTATACCCAGCTGCAGGGCGATCGCCTTTCCTATATCACTCTGAGGGGAAAGATGTTGCTTCTACAAGAGCCGCTAGCGAAACTGATTTATTCCAGCCGCTGCGCGTCTGTTCCTCTTCTTTACAGCGCGCGACGCTGAAGACGCCTCCATAGCACTTCACCTCGTACCACGCGGCGCTAAACGCGCCACCACAGCACCTTTCCCTCAGGAGACGGAGTAATCCCAGTGAACAGTCTTCCGTCCTGGTGAAAAGGGGCAGGGTGGCGCCTTGTTGGGAAAAACGGAAAAAGAAGCGAGAGGGCAGCTGGGGAAGGTAGCGCGGTGTTGTCGATATGTGTAGGCTTTAGGCTGTTGAGGGAGACAGTGGTGTCGCGATCGTTGACGCGCAGCGTGTAAATTTTGTCGCCTTGCGCGACGACGAGATGGGCTCAAGTATAGGGTGCCTGAAGTGGATGGTGGGCACAATCCATGCATGCGAAAACGTACGCGCTGTCTTTCAAATAGCGGTGGACAAAGAGCGACTTGTACTGGCGAGCGCGCGGCGGAGGGGCGGAAATACGGGACAGGAGAGTAGTTAGCCGTTCAACGTAAGGTATGACAGGAAAACAGACGACGCTCATGACAGGGAAGCACACGCTTTTGGCTGGTAGACGCAATGACGTGCCATAGAGGAGATGAGGAGAGGAACATCCGAGGTCTTCCTGATGGCTGTATGAATTCGTAAAAGGACGACTGGCAAGAAAGTGGCCCACTGCTTCGGGAGGTCGTATGCCATGAGGGAAACCTTCGGCTTACTGTAAAACCGTTGGCCTGGGGATGGTAAGATGTAGTTTTGAGGTGGGTGATGCCGAGAAGTTGAGTCAAACTGGCGAAGAGTGCGGATTCCAACTGGCTGCCTTTGTCGGTGTGATCTCTGCTGGCACGTCGAAACAGGTGATCCACGTGGAAATGAGTGCGGAGGAAACCAGTTCCACGGTGATGTCTGGTATAAGCGTGCCTTCCGTCCAGTGCGTAAAACGGTCAATTGTGGTTAGCATATAACGGTAACCGTGCAGTGATGGCAATGGTCTTACGAGACCGATGTGAATAACACACAACGGGAGTCCGGCGGCTGGAAATTTCCCAGGGTGGTGGTAGCGTAGCGGGACAGGCAACGCACAACCAAGCCCAATTGCGAATGTCAGCGTTAAGGCCAGATCACATAAAAAGCTCCGCAACTAGGCGCTGAAAGGCACAATACCGGGATGAGAAAGGCAGTGAAGATGGTTGAAAAGGGCGCGGCATAAAGGCACAGGAATATAAGGGCGCGTGCGTCCAGTGACAGGGTTCACGTCGCAAATAATCTCGATGTCAGGGTGAACTCCAGGAAAATGTACAGGGCGCAGGTGCAAGCATGATAAACGTGATGAACAGTGCTTGAAATTCTTCATCCTGTTGTTGATAACGAGTTCTTGCAAGGTGAAATAAGGGGTTTTGTAAGGCAGATACACGGATGAGGCTGCCTGCGGGAATGTTATGGGCGCGCGTGATGTGTCGTATGTCGCTAGAACATTCAGCTAGGAAAGCCAAATGCTGAATTTCCCTGGGTGCGTAGGCGTTCTTGGATGGCGAGAAAGCGCTCGTGAGCAGTTCTTGGACTGTGAAGATCACAAAAGGGCTCCTTTCTAAAAAACAAAAACAGAAATGTTTCATGGCGACGGCCGTAAACTCTGTACCGCTGGTCTAATGATGAGAGTTTCTTAGAGAAAAATGCTGAGGCTTAGCTAAGGTTAAGCCTAGTCAGATGCGAAGCATATTGGTGGCTAGGCTTGGAAATGCACGGTTTTTCCTGGGTAAACTCGGAAATGCACGGTTTTCTTTGGATAAGCTCGGCAATAGCATGACTGGCTCATCTCGAAAATACGGTAGTATAACTGTGTTACCGACACACAACGAACATGCCGAACCCCTGGCCAACGTTGATCGATTGCCACTGCGCGAATATGTACGCGTACCAAAAGCTCTTAGAACATCGGCGTGCTGAAGGGATCAACGATTATGAATTTTTCGGCAACAACACGGTCATATGGGAAAGCCTCCCCGTAAACTACCCATGTCCAGCTGGCTTGACATGCAGCAACGGTCGTTTCGTCTTCACTAGGCATGGTTGTGAGGTCACGTCATGTATACCCTTCGAGCCATATCACCGCCACGGTGGTCCTTCAATTACACCACCGAAGCCCATAAAGCGGTCCTTACGAAAACTGTTCAAAACCGAATCACGCAATTTGTTTTGTTACCTAGACGAGGAAACTATAGGTAGTGCATACGAGCGCGTGCCTGGCTATAAGAATGCCAATTATGAGAAGAAAGATGAAACTGCCTGCAAACGATACCGCTACCAATGACATACCCGATACACAGATGCACAATTGGTTCAAACTGAAGATGACCGACGAACGGTGGAGGTGTTACGCAGACAACCCGGCTATTTACAACTTGGCTGCAATGTACAAGTTACCCCTGGTTCATCTCGATAGTGACTCCGAAACGTACGACAAGCTTTATCGTATTTTGGACGGAGACAATAATTCAAGCATTTATTACGGCGTAACGCTACACCTTACTTCAACGAACGGTATTGCAGTAGGCATATCATACGACCCGGAAAACATGGAGTGTTACCGAACGGTGGGGCAAGCAATATCGAAAGATTTTGTGATGGGTACTCTCGTAAGGGAATTGTTTGTCTCTATACACGGTTTCGATGGTTGACACTACCCAGTACCTCACCGATTCGACTGATAGAGACAAACACACGTGTTACTCTGCTTCTTCCTTTATTTTCTCCAAACCAATAAACACACTCTTATGATCCGTAAAACTATGACTCTTAGTTTGTACATCACTTATTCGGTATTGTTGCCCACTATTCCTGTACAAAACCAAATCTAGACTGTTACCCCATTGGGTTGTAGACTTTGGTTGCAGTTCACACAAGTTGAGGCCATATCGTTCTTCAACATCTTGCAGAAATCCTTTGCCCCTCACTGGGTCCTTATTAAAGTCTCTCGTGCAGATCAACATCCTTTTGTCTGTTCGTTGTGGAATTCCATCTGCCGTGATGTTTATAGAGTCTGCATTGGCCGTCTGGGGCGCGATATATACACCGGACACAACCAAGTCCAAGGCTGAAATCTCCACACAGATAGCTTCTCCTCGTTCCATCGGCACCGGAGGCGTCACAACTTTAGCTTGTAGGGGCTGTCTCGCGTAGATTGTCACATCCGCATTTCTCGTCTGGTCGAGTCGTCTCGTTACACCAACCAGGCTGAAACCACATATTGCCCATCTCTCCTATGCTCTGACGTCACGCATCACGTGGTACTCCTTGGTAGCGACGCCGTGCTCGACCGCGCGAGCCGATGGCCCATCTCGCCTCTGCTCTGATGTCACGCATCACGTGGTACTCCTTGGTAGCGACGCCGCGCTCGACGGCGCGAGATGCAGCCCGGTCTCTCCTCTGTCGTGACGTCACGCATCACGTGGTTCTCCTTGGTGGCGACGCCGCGCTCGACTGCGCGAGATGCAGCCCGGTCTCTCCTCTGTCGTGACGTCACGCATCACGTGGTAGGTCATGAAAGGTCAGTGGTGGCGACACCGCCGCGCTCGAGGAGCTGAGGCTTAGCTCTAGTAATATGCTTCGCATAAAACCCCAGCGGACACTATTTGCCGTTAAGATATTGCTGCAGGGCGCCGCCAACGGCGGAGCCTGAAGCATCGAACATGAGGCGCGTTAGTGCATCATGGACCGGGTGAACGAGAAGGGTAGCAGAGGCAAGATGCTTCTTGACGGCAAGGAACACAGCATTGGCAGCGTCGGTCCAAGTTTGAGCGGGTGCGTTTTGGTTGGCCAGCTGAAATAAATTTTTGAGTAGATGAAGAAGAGCAGCGCATCCAGGAATGAAACGCCTGTAGTAGTTGACGAGGCCAAGGAAACGCCGGAGCTGCCGAAGTGAGTCCGGGCGGGGGAAATCCGCGACTGCTTTGAGTTTGTCTGAAAGCGGTAGGATACCGTTGGCCTCGACGAGATGGCCGCGGAATGCCAGGAATTTAATGCCTTATACACATTTGTAGGTGTTAAAAGTCGGTCCGTGTTTGGTACAAGTTCGAAGATGAGAAGCAGATGACCGATGTTCTCGGATGGAGAACTGGCCACAAGGACATCATCGGTGTATGCAAACACGAACGGGAGACCGCGAAGAACGTCAATGAACTTTTACAAGGTTTGCGCTGCATTTCGGAGGCCAAAAAGCATTCTTGTTAATTCGAAAAGGCCGAAGGGCGTGATGATGGCCGTCTTTGTACGTCGCCAGGAGCAACCAAAATCTGATGGTAGGCGTTTTGCAAATCAAGCTTAGATAATATGACGCAGCCACATAGATTGTTGGAAAAGTCTCGGATATTCGGCAAGGGGTAACGGTCAGGATGCGTAGTCAAGTCGCGGGCGCGGTAGTCTCCGCAGGGGCGCCAGTCGGCAGATTTCTTTGGAACCTTGTGCAGGAGATGCCCAACAGCTGGAGGATGTCTGAGCAATGCCAATCTCCAGAATGTGCTCGAACTCCTGGCGGGAAATGCGTAGCTTTTCAGGAGCTAGGAGACGAGCCCTGGTATGCGTTCGATGGCGACTGGTAATAACGCGATGCACAACGTCATGCGTGGCAGGTTTTGTCCAGTCAGGCACGGCTGTCAAGGACGGAAACTCTCTTAGCATATCCTCGTAAGGTGAAGGGACGGTAATGGGGATGATAAAGGCAAGGGGTGAGAAAAAGGAGGGTCCGCCAGTCACAGAGAGACCGGAGGTCGAATCGCAGAGCTTTTTGCGCGCCATGTCCGCCAGGAGGGAGAAATGCCAGAGGAAATCCGTTCATGATGGCATGTCTAACCTCTGCAACAAAAAAAAAAGAAAATCCAACGAAATGACAGGCGTAGACCAAAGTTGACGAGAAGCGAGCGTTTCCTGTAAATTGGAATGCATGAGCTGTTCACGGCTTGGAGATGACACAATAGCGGAACAGTGCGACCCACAGCGTTAGCAGGGAGTACACTGACCTCGGCACCGGTTTCCACCGGACCGGAGTCGGCTAATAGAGTCGGTAACGTAGAAAAACTGACCATCATTTTACGGGGAGCCGCTCGTCGCCATTAGTAATTCCTCGGCGCGTTTCCCTGCCATCCACGGGGTCGTGTGCAACGCTCCGCAACAGCGCTAAAATGTCGGTGAAACCAACAAGGCGGCTGATCGTGACACTCCTCAGCGTGACGAAAGATGGGTGGTGAGGAGGAACTGGAGCAGCTTTTGCGGGTGTTGCTGATAACACCGCTGAGGACGGGCTCGGAGGAACACTTTGCCATGGAACACCGCAGGACGCCAACTAAAGAGGTATTGTAGATTACGCATGCCGTTGCGCAGTTCAGCAAGTTCTTGAGGAAACGCTGCGGATGCTGGTGTGCTAGGTGGCAGTAGATGCGGGGGGGGGGGGATTGGAGTGCGGCGATCTTCACGATATTACTCGTAACGGGCATGTCGGTTGCCGTTGCCAGTAACATCTTCATCGTAGGCGCAAGGAGTTGCAGGAACAGCTCCCGAAGAAGCTGAGTGTCAATAGTGGCTGCGCGGTCACCAAGCAGACCCTGCATTTGCTGAAGAAGTTGCGATGGAGGTCGGTCGCCAAGCTCTGCCAAGGAAAAGAGCTGCTGCAGCCGCTTACGGCGGAGCGACAGAGTGCGTTCTAGAAAGGCTGCTTTCAATTTGTCTTACGGATCCGATGCTGCGGGACTTGCAAGAATGTCGCGGACCTCTAGCGCGACCTCGGCAGGTAGCGAGGCCTGAAGGTGGCCGAACCAACATTCCTGTGAGCTAATGTTATCCAGGCGAAAACGGGCTTCGGCTTGTAAAAGCCATACGTCAGGATGTTGTACCCAGAACAGTGGAAGACGGATGGCGTAGGCGCCAGCAAAGGGAATGTGGAATGGCGTAGCCTGGGATATGTCCTGGAATGCAGCGTTGTTCTCTATGTTCCAGGTCACTAGCGTGGAAGAAGATGTTGCTTCCACAAGAACCGCAAGCAAAACTGATTTATTCCAGCCGCTGCGCGTCTGTTCGTCTTTCTTCACAGCGCGCTGAACGCGCCATCACAACACTTCACCTCTTAGCGCGAGGCGCTAAATGCGCCACAACTCCAATTAATCCATCTTGTGGTAGCTGTGTGCACTTGACCCCCACGAACTCCTTAATCTCATCCGCCCACCAATCGTTCTGCCTTCCCCTGCTACGCTTTCCTTTCCTTGGAAGGCAATTTGTTACTCTTCGCGGCCATCGGTTATCCTCTCTTCGCACTACATACCTTGCCTATGCCCATTTCTACTTGATTTTCACTAGAATGCCATCAACTCGAGTTATTTCTGTACGCTTCTTATCTCTTAACGTTACCCTTACCATTTCTCGTTCCATAGCTCTCTTCATTGTCCTCAATTTAAGTAGAACCCTTTTCTTTAGTCTCCTCGTTTCAGTCCATACGTGAGTACAGGGTAGATGCAACTCTTACATACTTTGCTTTCCTTTTGAGTGATAACTGTATGCTGCTTGCCAAATGCGCTCCATCCCAATCTTATTCTTCTCGTTATTTCCCTTTTATAGTCCGGATATGCGTACTACCTGTCCAAAGAAGTCATATTCCCCTGCAATTTCCTTCCCGAGAATGTTGAACAGTACCTTAGTCTTGTGTACATTAATTTTTAAGCTTGACTTTCTGCTTACCCTTGCCTAGGTCATAAATCATTTTTTACTGTTCAACCGCTGGGTTACCGAAAGGAAGAAGGCAATGTAATCAACGAATCGCAGATTACTGAGACTTCGTCCATCGGCCCTTATCCTCAACTGCTCCCATTCCAAGTTTGAATATTTCTTGTTAGCCAGCCATGAAAAGTACTGGCGAGATTGTGTCTCTTTGCCTAACATTTTTCCTTATGGGAATCATATTACCTTCTTTAAGCAGAACTGCGATTACTGTGCTTCAAATACTTTCACATTTCGCAATGCCTGCATGGCTGCGGTGGTGTTGACTGAGTCAAATGCTTTTTTTGCCATCAATGAATGCTATTTATCGGGGCTTGTTATATTCCGAGCATCAACTGGTTGATAGTATGGATATGATCGATAGTATAATACCCTATCCGAAAACATGCTTGATATTTTGGTTGACGTTTAAGGCTGTGCTGATTATTTTAGCGATTACCTTAGTAAGCACCTTGTACTTAACGGACATTAAGCTGAGTGGTAATTTTTCAAGTCCCTAGCGTCCACTGTTATGGACTAAGATAATGTTAGCGTTTTTTCAAGATTTTGGTATGGTCGATTTCACCAGGCATTGGGAACAGGGTGGGTACTTTTTATAGCACGATGTCCCCCCCCCCCCCCCCTACCCCGTTCTTCAACAGATGCCCAAAATTCCAAGATATTCCATCCGCCAATGTTTGAAGATGTTTGCAGCTTACTCAAGCTCCTGCCTTCCTCTACCTCTCTGCAGGCACGGCCGGGAGCTGGCTGAAGGTGGTGTGCTTGGACCATGGCTCCCACTATCCTTTTGTCCGTCACCCGGGTATCTGCGCAGACGAGATCATTCTGCTGCTGCAGAATATTGGTGCCCTGCGTTGACATGTGCCGCCTGAAGTTTAGGACTGAGTGCCTAATGTGGCAGCGATTTCAGTCTTTCATGTTTTGAAGCTGGGGAACGTTCAGATAAGCCCTTTTGTAGTGCGGATAGTGCTTGAAATTTTTTCGTAGGCCTCGTTTCTTTCTTAAAGTATAAGGGCAGCTTTTAGCTTGGAGAGGATATTTTTGCTTGGCCATGTGTCACAGCTTCAACGAATGGGAGCAAAATAGCAGTCTCGAGTGATGTTGTGACCGGTTGATTGCTGTGAAGCTGTACCAGTACTTGAGCTGTCTTTCAAAGCGGGCGATGTTTTTACAACTTTCCTCCGTTCACGTGCGAGACAGAGTATTCATAAAAGGAATTCAACAAGCAAGACATTTGTGCACCACCACTTCAAAGCAGTCTACTTTGAACACTGTATGCACACCTTCCTACGCTTTTTAACACTGTAGAAGCAGTTAGGAAAAAGCTTCATTTTACAGGGCTGCCAGATCTTTTGTCATGAAGTCCTGAAGGCACTAATGCTTTCCATCCGCCGTTTTTTTTAGGGTTCCGTTTACACGTGGAAGCTGGCAAAATTGCACAAGGAGAAGCCAAGGAAGTAAAACAGATGGGAAAGTACAATTACGCGGTGCTTGGTGAGAAATCGTGATTTGAAGAGCAGCGTGTGGCTTCGCAGTATCGGGGAGGCTTCATTGTTCACATTCCGAAGGTCACGGTGACAGTAGCGCTGTACATCAGGTACACGATTGAGTACATATATATGCAATTCTTGACTACGGTCTACCAACAAGGGAAGAAATCGTGATGTATGACATTGCCGGCATAGAAAAAAAAACTATCAGGCAACTACTCCCATCTTAGCTTTCGCGACACCGGAGGCCCACGGACCACCATTCATTCGGCACTCTATCACTTCGTTTGAACGTTGTAGTGAAAGCGCGATGCATCCTCAGCAGTGCTGGTGTCGACGAACGCGGCACCTTGTCTGCATCAAGGAGTAAATCGGTACGCACTGACGCCCGCGTATTCTTCAAGTTTCTACGGTAGACGTTCATCTGTCCACTGTCACTCAGTAGAATCTGGCAATTTCTAGCGGCAACGATATTTTAAAGAATTTAACGTCATCTATTGGCTGCAACGCCAATTTACATAAAGTGCATCAGCTGAGCCTGAAAATAATGCTACCCACATGCACCAATATTTGTATCCGGGAATCATTTCTAAAAGAAAACATAAATCAGTCTTGGAACTTGAGAAACAACGGTTGTAGTTTAAAGGCAGGTACTCTGCCCTTTCACGGTGTTCTACATGAATTACTCTCATGTGCGCAGCATTAAGGGCAGCATTGTGAGCTGCGATTTTGCTTCATTAGGGTTTAGAAGCATGCCGAGCTAGGTCATGGTTCCGATTAAATTGTTCATCCTCGAATGGTTGGAAAGGCAGCTTGGAAAGGCAGCTTGCTTTAGTGAATAGTGGTGTGCGTTGGAAATTTAATGCGACAGCATTAAGGAGTCCGTTTAGTGGAGAACCTGGTGGCACTGGCGGCGTGCCAAGAAAATCAGGATTCTTCGAAAAGGTTTGACATCTCAAGTGGACCGGCGGATTTGAGAAGTTCACAGTTGCACAAAGTAAATGACTCAACGACTTGCATTAGGACAAAATTTCCGGCTAAAAGGGCGTCGAACTCGGGGCCCTTGGAACCAGAATCGGATGCTCCGTCCATAGGGTACACAAGAAAACTCGCACTGATTGGTGAAGCGGGGTTTTTTATACGGGTAGTGGGACCTTTTACATTTTGTTACCACTGTATGCCAGTGACTCACATGCAGTGGTGATTGAGTTAGTAACAGAATGTATACCGGTGAGTGATAAGTACAGCAACGACTAGCAACGACGTTGAGACGTGTGGTGAGTGTGCTGTTATGAGGACGTTCCTGTAATTGTGATAGAGGAATCAGGGCCCGCGTTTGCACGGACAAAAAAAAAAAAAAAAACGAAACGAAAAGATATTCATTAAAGCAAACTAAAAACTCGCACGAACAATCGGTGTCCCGTCAGTTCTATGCTCTGCGGATATACTTTAACTGCATGTGCAGTTATAGATCAATTCGCTCTCGCCTACCATCTGATCTGCTGACCGTCCTGGTTAGCTCAGTCGGTAGAGCGACTGCCCCGGAAAGACGGTGGTGCCCGGTTCGATCTCCGGATCAGGAAGAATTTCTCTTTAACTACGAAGTTTCTGAGAAATCTGTACAGCTTTCCTTTGTAGCCGCATGGCTGCTCTTGGGTGGATTAAAATAAATAAATAAATACTTTTTATTACTTTAAGAAAGCAACATCCACCCTGACCTCTCTTCCCGAGATGTAGTACCGTGTTCAAAAGTTGTCCTTCTACAAACTAGCTTCACTACCGTTAAAGATATCGGCAGCAAAAATTATGCTCCTCCTCCTCTCTAGCCGTTAATGAACGCTGATGACATTCAGAAAAAGAAAACTACTGAATATTTTCCGTAGAGACAAGAGAATTTTAATGCGGTTTATGACCGCGAACTATATTGACAATAAAATTTGTGTAGTGACCACAAAGAGGCTAGACCCCGCGGGGGTGGCGCATTGGTTAGGGCGCTCTACTACTGTGCCCAAGGACGCGGGATCGAATCCCGGCCTCGGCGGCCGCTTTTCGATGGAGGCGAAAAACTACGCGCCCGTGTGCTGTGCGATGTCAGTGCATGTTAATCAACCCCAGGTGGTCGAAATTTCCGGAGTCCTCCACTACGGGGTGTCTCATAGCCTGGGTTGCTTTGGGACGTTAATCCCCACACAACCAAACCACAAAGAGGCTACTGAAGAGTCTACGCAACTGCAAAGTGTACTTCAGGACAAAACAAAAATGTCGGAGGTCACAACATTACAGAATATTTTTCAATACATTTCTCATGGCTTTGTTGCTATGATTTCTACTTGGGGAGAACAAAACAAACAAACAAACAAAAAAGGTTGTGGCCGCGCCCCACCGTGCCCCTTCGCTCTTATGCCATTTGGGCGCGCTTGCCCACAGGGCGCACCTAGGTCACTCAGTTGTTGTCTACGGGCCACAGGCTGAAGAATGGAAGAACAAGTTGTGAGGTGCCACCGTAATTTACTTCGAGCGGTAGGCAGGAGTAATGTTTAAAATTATATCTAAATTATGAGGTACACGAAAAATCTTCAAATTTGACTCAAATAGTGGACCGCCTGCTGTGAGGATTTGTCGCATTCGAATATGAGGACAAACAGTTTTCAAGAGTGTCGTTAATCTGCCCTTCGTACGTTTAAAGGGTAAGATTAAAGGAGCACTGAAGCGGCATGTATGATAATATTCGAATACTGGTCCGCAACGGCCAGCTTTGTGAGCATTCAAGTCAAATTTATTAAGCTCTACGTGGAATCTATAGCGTCCAATCAATTTTTAATTAAAAATTGGCCTTGGCGACCGCCCGCAGCCGTTTAGGGCGGCCCCTTACAGCGCGCCTCTAGCCCCGCCCCTTCCCGTTAACGTCAGCTGGGTCTTCTGGCGGCGCCCTCGCACTGGACGCTCGCATATGACGCAGGCCGGACTGGGCGCGGTGGAGCGCCATCAAGACTAGTTGTTTTGCTCGCCGGCGCGCACACAGTTTAGGGGAGAGAGGAGCATCACTTTTGATCGCCAATATCTTTCGTGTTAGTGAAGCTACGTTGATACGTATTGCATTGTGCAGCAAATGGATAGAATACCGATTGTTCTTGCGCGTTTTTTATAGCTTTAGTACATGGCTTTACATGGTCCCTTTAACTAACTTTTGGTGGGGTGGCTGGATCAGGAAAGCGCAGGGAAGTTTACACTGCCAAAAAATTGACGAGCACTGCAGAATCTACAACGGAGAAATGCGAAGGCTTGTTTTTTGTGGCTACATTAGAACCGTCATAGCTTTTTATTTGTGACCTTTTTCTTCTGTTCCTTTTGTGTTTTTTAATTTCTATCTATGTTAACACTATCCAGCGTCGTTACACTAAAATGGGCATTATGGACACGTTCGCAAGAAGTTGGCATTGAGCAGTGGCTAAGGCGCTTGGATGGGACACGGAAGGACGGCGGTTGGAGTCGTTGCATGCATACGGTTCGTTTTCTTCATCGTCTGTTCATGAGAAAACGATCTTATGGCAGGCTTTGACGGCGTCACTCATGCGGCAGGAATTCATTTCGCTCTAATATGTACTGCTCAGTGAAAGCGATGCTCGTCATAGTTTACCCATGACAATGAAATGTTATTTTTTTATCTATGGAATAAAATTCTGTTTACAGTTTGTTTTTGCTGACTTGTTTGTTGCATCCTCAATTGAGCGAAAGATTTACTGTATCTACACATAGTAAGAGGAAGGGGAAGCACATCACCGCTGCTACCTTTATTCCTCACCTTCCTGCTTCCTCCATATATAGCTTTGTGTGGACAGCGTTCACCAGCACGATATACTGCATGTTTAAATTGTTATGAATATCCACACAAGCTTTTCCATTTCGTCGCAGTGATTAGATGTCGGTACTTCTAGGTGACTTCGTATTGATCAGCAATAACATACCGCTCACCCGAGTTTATGAACGCAGCTAGGGTTAATACTGTGGAATACTGCGCTACTTGATATACAGAGACAGCCCACACATAAAGTCCTGATAACGTACATGATCACATGCATGAATGATGTGTTTGTGATTTGACAAGAATGCCTTTTGTATATATGTACGTGTTTTGTCGATAAAAATAAATAGTTGTAAGTTTGCGCTTCATTCGTGTGTCGTCTTCCATTTGTCTCTGTATATCAAGTAGCGCAGTATTCCACAGAATGATCAACCAACTGGCCCCCGTGTTTGCATTATAGGGTTAATAACTTCACATACCTAATATGGGAATCGAATATTAATAGTATTGCGTCGTTCGCTTTGAAATAGCTCTTCTCATTGAGCTTACGACTTCAGGAAGCACCATAAGATACTAAGTTATTAGCACTCAACACATTTAAACGACGAGCTTTCGAATATGGCACCGCAACTTGCTTCCGTGTACACAGCAATTGAATAAAAATTTGGGAGGAGTGAAGCGAAAGGCAGTTTGATTAATCTTTATTAGCTATAGGATTAGTTATTTGTAATCGCAGCTATTTAATAGGGCCTGAATTCTTATTAACACAAATCGGTTCAAACACAAATTATTCTTTTTCTAGCTAGGCACAATACACTATGTCATTGCATACAGCATTACTTCAGTGTTTCTCGAATGGTAGGCTGCGGACTTGAGCGGATACGCCTAGCGATATCAGGGGTCTGCGAAACTCACGTACATACAAAAATATTAGAAGGGTTGAAAGCTGCTGAACCGAATATTGAGCGAAAGCATTAGCCCCGGGTGACCGAGCGTTCTTCTCTTTTTCGTCTTCCTCAGCCCACACATAAAGTCCTGCTTTAACCAAGCCGTACAGACGTGCCTTAGTAGCCAGTAGGGGTAACGTGAATGCCAGGGTCCTAGCAGGCTGATTCTGACGTAGCCGTCCCATGGGAAATGAGAGACCCAAGTTGGCAGCTCCTGCCTGGGGACCACAGACACGGACACGCACAAAGCGACGAAAGGTTAGACCTGGCTTAGTATTACTTTCACAATGAAATTGTTGCGCAATAGTTCATGCCTGGATTTTGAGAGTTTTGCACGGTTAAAGCACGGCGGTTTAACGACGATTTGAGTTTCAAGCTAAAGAAATGTGAGAGGAGTGCGGAAACGGACAGCGTGCATGAGAGGGAGAAACAGACGTCCCTGGCGTTTTTTGATGCTGGCTTCGGTGAAACTCGTGCTCTGGCTGCACTGCTGGACGTGGCTGCAATGCCAATCGTCTTGAGTGTCCGACGAGCGAGCGGCGTGGTGGGGAGGAGTAAGTCCGTACCGTCGCCGAGGCGTCGTATCTTCCCCACCTTCACTGCAAGTGTTGGCGCTCTAGCTTATAAAGTGCGCTTATTTTAGAAGTCAGTATAGTTCTGACTCAGTCAGAATTCCGCCACGTTCTCCCGGAACAGGCGCAGCAGTTTCAACGAGTCCCCATCACTTCCACTGGTTCACAAAGGGACCAAAGCATGCATTGCTGAGAACCGCTGCGATAAACGCAGACATTCCTTGCAAAAGCACTCACTAATAGTGAAAAATGTGCATTGCGTACCGACTGTTTTAGCCATTATTTTCCAATTGCAATTAAGACCCCTGTATTACTACTAGCGCATTATTGCCGAAATTTGTAATCATTACAAAAGAACTGCTACGCAATGAGTAATATTTAGCCAGATATAACAGATCACTCACATCACTGCACAAGAGAGAATCTCTTTTTGATTATTTGTCACGCATAAATGCATTATGGCTTACAAGATGTGCTCTATAGAACAGTTTTATTTTGTGGTATCCGCATTCTTTTTCAAACCGATGTAATTATTTGTAACCAACATAGTGCTAAAAGTATAAAAGTCTGTTTGTATAAAACGTGCGATCATTTATATATCCACTCGGTAACCGTCCCGATGGAATTGACAGCATTTTAAATAAATAAACGAATAGTAAAATAAATGTTCCGAGAGCTCTGCAGAGTCCGCAGTAGAGAAATACGAAAGCCTGAGCATTGCTGCTGCACATGGCACACCGCGCGCCTATTATCTGTGATCGAGACCGCTATGGACCAGCTCTTCATCAAGGTCATAACTGCCATACCCGCGGTGGCCTCAAAACACATCTCGGAGAATCCCCGCCTCCATCGTCGGTCGGGGCCCATTAGGGACGTATCCCGCCCTTTAAACTTCAACCGTCGTATTATTGATTCGGGCGATGAGGACAGCTGACCTGCTCCTGTCACCACCCCCTTGGTGCCGCAGATGGCTGGCTCTGGAGCAGCCACTCCCTCCCCCTCCTCCTCAAAAAGTGTTTAATCATGACGAGAACCCTTATTCAAAGGCGATCTCCCACCTTCAATTCGGGCATCTCAACTTTATTAACACATAGGAACTGTAAATGCTTTAAGGACCGCACTAAGTGGGCCAACTTCCGCCTCTACCTTGAAACCTTCGAGTCTGTACCAGATGTTGCTGGTTTCCCGGAGCCAGTCCTGGGCGCCACACTTTCAAATTACACGACGTTCCAACAGGATCCCGCGTCTTGTCTTCTCGTACACAAAGAATACACTGCCAACTTAGTGGATCTCGATCTCCATATTGATCATTCCTATGTAATGGTGACTATCCTACCAATCCGCTGCAGCAACCCGCCATTGCATGTACTCAATGTGTACTGCTCTCATAACCTCAAGCGAGTGACATTAGCGGACCTCTTCAGCCGCGCGCTAAGAGTAGCGTGTCTCGGGCCCCTCCTGGTCGTGGGCGACTTTAGCGCTCCCTGTCAGCTGGGGGGGGGGGGGGGGGGTATCGCAAGCAGGAGTCGCGTGGACGTAAGCTGGCGGAACGTGCTTCCTCGTTGGGGCTCACCCTCCACACTGACCCCGTCTACCCAGCACAGTTAGGAAACGCCGTGACACGAGATACGTGTCCGGACTTAATCTTCACTCGCAACATAAGACACGCAGACTGGTTGAACACCGAGGAAACCCTCCGTAGTGACCACTGCATCACTAACATTGCAAAACACACATGTCCGCTCAAACGTCCCACAACACAAGCCCAAAACCCAGATTGGACGAAATCCAGGCACAGTTTTGACTCACTTGATAACACACCCACTTCCGAGCAGGGCTACTCAGCATGGTGCCAACAGCTGCTGACGCACCTTTGCTCACATGAAACACAGACCCAGCTCTCAGAGGCGGTCGTGGATGTGTATAACCACATCCTACACTGGGAAGCCCATCTCAGGCTCGTCCGGCGTTGACGACGCCAGAAACACAACGGAAAGCTTAAAGCTCAAATTGCCGAGCTCACCCAGAACGCGGCTGAGTACGCGGTCCATCTTGCCGACTCCAACTGGGTGGATAGAATGCAACACGGCCGCGCGACAAATGTCCAGCCACAATACATGGCGCCTCTTTCGAGCCCTAATCGACCCAACCCAAACACGAACCGAAACACAAACATTTGCAGAGAGCCATGCATGTTTGCTCTGGCAACACGACGCAACTGGCACAGAAACTCCGGGACCAGTATCTGTGTGCAGCCCAAGACCCCCGTGGATCAGCATACTCTTATGCAGGCAGATAGAACACAGAGCTGGTTCCTTTTCCAGCTCCACGATCTGCGGGCAGCTCTTGCCAAAATGAAACGGGGCACTGCCCCGGGAAAGGATAAGGTCACCGCCAAGCTTTTGACGAACCTGCCCGACTCGGCATACCAGTCCCTCCTTGACTGCATCAATGCGATTTGGCACTGGGACACCCCCCTGCCAAGCTGACTGGAAAACTGCTCTGGTAAACTTTATTCATAAATCAGGCAAACCAATTGACACACATAACCTCCGCCCCATCTTTCTCGCCTCCTGTGTGAGTAAACTAATGGAGACGATGGTGCGGGACCGGCTATCTGAATATCATGAACACAAACATGTATTCGCGGGCACCATGTTCGGATTCCGCCCAGACAGATCCGCTCAGGGTGTCCTCCTGTAACTCAACCGGGAAGCCCTTGACCCACTCGAATGCCCCCTTAATGACTGGATAGTACTCACCTTATATCTTAAAGGGGCATTTGATAGCGTAACACACGAGATCATACTCCCTAACCTAAGCCAGACCGACTGTGGCCTCAACACATTCCAGTACATAAAGAAATTTTTCACGGATCGTCAATCCTATATTCGCATTCAAGATAATGAGCATGGTCCTTACTCGGCACGCGGGGATCCCCCCAAAGTGTGATACTTTCCCCGCTGCTCTTCAATCTGGCTATGATGCACCTGCCCGCCCAGCTCGATGGTTTCATTGGTGTGTAGCACGCCCTGTATGCCGATGATATCAAGCTGTGGGTCACGCATGGCAGCATAGGGGGCATTTAAACCAGCCTAGACCGCTACGGAAGCCGCTGCGGTCTTCAGAATTTGTGCATCTCCGCCCCTCGCCAAAGTTCACAACTGAAATCACTCCTTCTTTAAACAGTGGGCCCATACACGAAGCTGATGAGATACTGGTACTCGGACTCTACATCACATTGGTCAGACACTACATTGGCTAAACTCCGCAAGGGGGGGGGGACCAGGTGGGCAGCATTGGATTTAAAACAAACGCGGGGGCTACGAAGTAAGGATGCCTTGCGGCTGGCAAATGCCTTCGAGACCAGTCGGATTCTCTATTCGATACCTTTATCTCCACCTACGGAAACAAGAGGAGGATTTCCTTGAGGTCATCCTTCACAAAATTATTAGCGTGCTCTGGACCTCCCCATCACTACTTTAAACAGCCGTCGTATGGCCATTGGGGTGGTGAATACTTCCAGGAACTCCGGGAGGCGCAGCTTACAAACCAGTACACGCGTTTATCAAAAACGGAGTCTGGTCGCCGCCTTGCTCGACTGCGTATCGAACACACCACTTTCATGGAAGACAGGTTTCGCATCTCAGAACTGCGGAGACGCGCCCTAAGTGTGCGACCTCTTCGAGCTAATATGCCACACGAAGATCATAATGGCCGGCGCCTGGCATGAGCGGCAGCCCTAGTCCGACCTTATGGCAACAGAACAGGTGTATACTATGTGGACGCCTCCGGCCCTTACCACGGGAAATGGTACACGGCCACTGTAGTTCACAACGTAAAACGGTTAACGGTCTCACCTGAGAGCGCACAGTACAATACATGCAGAAGAGGTGGCGATTGCTCTCGCAGTTTCACACTCCGATTCAGAATACTTGATTACCGACTCGCGAGGGGCCTGTTGGAACGTCGAACAAGGCTGGACTACCCTCCTAGCCTCTCAAATTTACTTAACTTGTGTACTGGATACGGACCACACACCGTTACCTTATATGGGTCCCTGTTCCACTATGGAGCCTGCATAAACCACACGTGCTTCTTTCAATACCCGGCATCAGGAATAAGGTCGAGCTATCGCCGACAGAACTAAAACGAGTCACTCTTGAACACTTCCATGCAAATCGTTTGAGCACCATGCAAATCGTTTGCACGTCTACAGCGATGGTTCAGTGAATGCCGTGAGTTCTCCAGGCTCCATGGTCATACCCTCACTTAATACAGAAATAAAAGTTAGGACAATTCACCCGACTTCTTCAACAGCTGCAGAGCTAACCGCTCTTCGTGTCGCAATTAGGCATATCAGTCAGCAGAGCGCTCAGCAGTGGTCTATTTTCACAGATTCAAAAGCAGCCCTGCAAGTCTTAACAGCGGCTCTTCGCTTTGGAGCCCATGAGAAACTCGTCGCGGAAATACAACTTCATAAGTATGCCATAAATGGAGGACATGACATCATCTTCGAATGGCTTCCAGGACACAGCGGCACAGCGGGCAATCTCCGGGCGGACGAGGTTGCACGAACAGCCCACCAAGACGGCAATTGTGTATTGATTCCCTTTTCCAGGCCAGACGCAGCGGGCAGGCTGTAGAATTTTGGCCAGTCTGCGAACTGGCGCCTAAAATCCCTGGACCCTGACCTGAAGCTCCGGCTTCCACCTGGCCTACCCCTACGCGAAGAAACTTTGCTGTGCAGCCTGTGGGTTGGTGTAGCATTCCCAAACTCGCATTCTTTTATGATAGGCATGGCAAACAGCCCTGCATGTATAAACTGTGGGTGCGACGAGTCTATAGGCCACATTCGTTGTGAGTGCCCTATATAAAGGTAGGAAAGACAGTGTCTATGCCGTGCGCTGGAGCATCTAGATGGACGCCCATTGACTGAAATTAAGATTTTAGGTCCCTGGCCACGGTGATCTTCTGCGGTGAAGGCCTGCCAGGCACTGCTCCGCTTTATGAAAAGCACAGGCCTAATCGAAAGACTGAGTTTGCTGTCATGTTCCGTGATGACTGTGACGTGATGTGATGTGACATGTCTGTGATGTGACTGTACTAACTTCTCCCATCCCTCTCTCACAACTTTTATATCCAGTCACCCCTTTCCCCAAGTGCAGGGTAGCAAGCTTATTTCTTTTACGGGTTAACCTCCCTGCATTTCCTCCTCATCTTCCTTGTCCTCCTTCCTGCTCATCAGGGTTTGGCAGGAAATGAGGCAGCAGACGCAGCCGCCCGCGCTCTGTCTCACTGGGCTCTTCTTTCCTTCCCACCCGATCAGGAACCCGATTTTAATCCGACCCACATCTTCAAAGATATCACGAAGTACTATCAAAATTGTCATCGCCTTACCCCAGCCCATATAAAGGCCTCAAAAAGGCGGATAAGCATCTCCTTCACCGCCTTTTCACCAATACATGGCTGTGCCTGGCAGCCCTAGAACATTTGACCCATCTTTTAGTGGCAGCTGCCCACATTGTGGAGCGGTGTCTGCTGACATCTATCACATGGTGCGGGCCTGCCCCTCCCCCATCTACAACACAACCTGGGAGGAATGGGAGGGGATCCTGCTCGACGGCCACGACTTACAGGACCAACAAGCCTTAGTCGGGTGCACCCGAGCGGCGGCAACCTCCACTGGGGTCCCAAACTAGGGACCTCCACTTAGTGCTTGTAAAAACTGGTCATTTACGGGCTGATCAAAACACACCTCCAGGCCTCTATTAGTCAATAAATGTTCTTGCCACCACCACTTATTGTAGAACACAGGGAGCGTTCCATTCAACGTATCAAATTTCACCGGCGTCAAAATTTACAGGAAAGGATACGTGCAGTACGTCACCGAGGAATCTCCCTGACTTAATTCGTGGGCAAATCTCGCCGACGCGAGATTTTATCCTTGAATCTAAAAGGGTTTTAACCTTAATAATTGGTTCACAGAAAGGGAAAAGTGTAGTATATGTCACCGTGCTTTCTGTGGAAACCTGGAGTCTTTTTGAGCCACCATCGAGTCCACTCGCCGGCGATCGGAGTTCCGCGGAGCTTTCGATTTAGATTTTGGGTGTAGCAGTTAACATAAAATCTAACTGCAGCGAATAATCTCTTCGTCTAGATTGCACTCTAAGATGTTGGATGGCTCATAAAAGTATTGGGTTGTGGGGTTTAACGTCCCAACGCGACTCAGGCTATGAGAGACGCCGTAGTGGAGGACTCCGGAAATTTCCACCTCCTGGGGTTCTTTAACGTGCACTGACATCGCACAGCACACGGGCTACTTGCTTTTCGCCTCCATTGGAAAGCGGCCGCCGTAGCCGGGATTCGATCCCGCGTCCTTGGGAACAGTACTCGAGCGCCGTAACCACTGCGCCTTCCCGGTGGGGCTATAAAAGTATTCTAAACTAATACAAGTACTTGCACGCGCCGTCAGCTACAAAGCTTCGTACCCGCTTTCAGTAACATTATTAGTTTCCTTATGGGCGTTAAAAATTAATTTTAAGGATGATTAGTTTACATAAAAGTATTGTAAACTAATGATCCTTAAAATTAGTTTTTAACGCCCACAAGGAAACTAATCATGTTATTGAAAGCGGATACGAAGCTTTGTAGCTGACGGCGCGTGCAAGTACTTGTATGCGATGTACGGACATAATAAAACGTAGTGCGCTTTACCTTTAAAATAAAATCACGCTTCCGGCACTAGAGATAAGAAAACAATATTTGCTCAAGGGAAAGAGTACTTGTGTCTACTATCAGTCCGCACATTCTACGACTGCCAGTTTCAACTATGCAACGTGTGAAAAAGCTTATAAGCAAATCGAGTGCTCCGTTTAATCTTGTCCACATGGATACATGAGAAATTGCCGGAAATATAGGAATGGAAAACTGAGAGCCGTCCTCAACCTGGGTGTCTGAGAAGGAAAGAATTGTGGACGACATGGAGTAAAAAGGCTAGAATGAAATGTGACTCGGCCGATCCAGGTTTGCTAGCGCCAAAAGTTTGCATAATCTGAGGCGCGGTTACCCCGCCAAAACGCTGCGTCTCTGCAGGGGCACAGTAGTGCGGTGCGGGCAAGAATGCTCACACGGCATGCGCTTGCGGAGTTTGCCAAGCAACAAGCGTTGTGCGTCAGAAGGCGGTAACGTTTTGAAGAGAGAGCTTTACTAGCCTCATTGATCAAAACAGTCGCCGGCGTTCAAATCTCACATTGCACCAAAACACATTTGTAAGCTGCAGTACGAAGTCAGCGGGTAGAAAGAAAGAGATTATGCCCATCGAAGCATGCGTGCGAGTGGAGTAGGGGCGAGAGTGTGAGGACATTGTCTGAAGCTCGCGCGGAGGGCATCTTCTGCGCTCGTGCCTGTGTCTTTCTCCTTGCATTCACGCGTCAGTTCGCATATGGAAAGCGGACTGTCCCCTGCGTCTACATGCAGGCATCCCTGCAGGTACGCAGACAGCGACGAGACGCGCCGACGGAAGAACGAGCCGCACAATGCATCAGCCACTTTCTCTCTGTATTTGAATTCTACCTTCTTCCATTTTCTTACAACGCGGTTCAAGGGTCCTCAGAGATGTGTGGTAGTTACTGCGGCTTACATTTCTGTAAACCAGTTTATATTTACATACGCGCTCCTTGGTAAAGAGGTTCGCTTGATGTGGCCAGCAAGATGTGCGTTTCACCGTCCGTGCTCCGTGATCGATTTACGAGTCTTCAACGTGTCCGGCGACATGCCGATCAACTTCGGTTACGAGGGGCTGAGGTGATGTGACAAATAAGCGCGAGCAAGGCGCAAATAGTTTGCACCGAGAGTTCGAGACTAAACGCCGTTGTACAGCTGTAAGCCTGTTTCTGCCGTTGCCTGTTCTGAGGGGGACACAGTCGAAGACAACTGCACTGTAGCGCAGTAATGCTTTCGCAGTGTCTCATCTAAGTAGTAAATGTTCCGACTAAATATTAAAGCGGAACTCTGGAGCGGACTTTGCCTGGTTTGGTGAAAATCAAGGGAGCGAATCGAATGTGACTAATCATGACGGAAAATGGTTTCGCACAAGCTCTACCAGCACTGTAATGACCGAAGGATGAAAGCAGGTGCTGCAGATTAGTTCTTCATCAGGTGGAAGCTCTCAACGCTGTAAAGTTTGCGATTTGCTTACTTACAGAGCGGAAGCCTGATTCATATCAAACACAGCTTGCTGTGGTTTTACTCCTTTATGACTGTCTGCGAATGTAACAGAGACGAATCCGAAGCGCTGATTCTATCGCCCGATAATTTCATATGGATATCTGCAAACCTGAAGGGCACTACAGCTGGGCCTATACTACGAAGGTGTCGAGGGAAGTTTAATCAGAGATGTCTCAGGTGGCAAGCCAGACGGGCAGCGATAGAAGGAAAGGGTAGGCAGGCGACTGAAAGGCTGTGTGCCATTGTACCAGACATTGTTGTATATTCGTCGAGGTATGTACCAGTACGAATATTGTAGATTATATCTTTCCGCATTCCATATGTATTGAGCAAAATATGCCAGGAGGTTATTACACTGGAGTTCAGATAAGGCCAGGAGCTGGCAGCATATAACCATATCGTATGGAGTAGTATAGCGCCGGCGCCAGCTGATATTATGCGTGGTCTTTCTGGAGCAGTGGGAGGCCGAGCTGGCCAGCTCGGACCCGGTTGCCCAGACCAGGACCGTGGAATAGGCCATCGAGGTCGCTGTCAGCCATGGGTTGATAGCCACCTAACACGGAATTCTCTCATAATAGAAACCAGCCAAAAGACGTTAAACAGAAAAAGGTGCACACAGGACGAAGGCTGGACTAGTAACTGATTTTTTATTGAAGGAAAGGATTAAAAGAAGACTCGCACAAAGATGCGCGCGCACATGACCCCCAATCAGTAAGAGGGCGGACATCAAAGATTGCTCACCGTTGCTATAACATATTATCTAAGAATGCGACTTCTTTCTTGTGAAGATTAACCGACGGCTTCGCTACACACGTGTCTTTCGCTTTACGGATATAGTCATCATCATCTTCAGCCTGATTATACCCACTGCAGGGCGAAGGCCTCTCCCATATTTCTCCACTTAACCCGGTTCTGTGCTAGCTGCATCCACTTGACCCCTGCGAACTTCTTAATCTCATCCGCCTATCTAACTTTCTGCCGCCCCCTGCTACGCTTTCCTTCCCTTGGAATCCAGTTTGTTGCCCTCAGCGACCATCGGTTATCCTCTCTTCGCACTACATGTCCTCCCAATGTCCATTTCTTCTTCTTAATTTCTACTAGAATGTCGGTAACTTGAGTTATTTCTCTGACCCACTATGCACGCTTTCTATCTTTTAATGTTACCCCTACCATTTTTCGTTCCATAGCCTCTGGGTTGTCCTCAACTTAAGTAGAACTCTCTTGGTTAGCGTCCACGTTTCAGCCCCATAGGTGAGTACAGGCAAGATGCAACTGTTGTATACTTTCCTCTTGAGCGATACCGGTAAACTGCTAGTCATAATCTGCGAGTGCTTGCCAAATGCGCTCCATCCCAATCTTATTCTTCTTGTTATTACCTTTTCATGGTCCGGATCTGCGGTTACTACCTGTCCTAAGTAGACATATTCGCCTACTACTTCCAGTATTTCGCTACCTAATGTAAACTGCTGTTCCTTCCCGAGGCTGTTGAATATTACCTTAGTCTTCTGCATATTGATTTTCAAGCCTACATTTCTACTTTTCCTGTCTAGGTCATCAATCATTATTTGCAGTTCATCCCCCGAGTTGCTTAGCATGGCAATGTCATCAGCAAATCGCAGATTACTGAGGTATTCTCCATCTACCTTTATCCCTAACTGCTCCCATTCCAAGTCTCTGAATACTTCCTCTAAACAAGCTGTGAATAGTACTGGGGAGATTGTGTCTCCTTGCCTAACACCTTTCTTTATGGGAATTTTGTTACTTTCTTTATGCAGAACTATGGTTGCTGTGCAGCCACTATATATATCTTCCAGCACTTTCACGTACGGCTCGTCTACCCCCTGATTTCGCAATGCCTGCATCACCGCCGAGGTTTAAACTGAGTCAAACGCTTTTTCGTAATCAATGAATGCTATGTATAAGGGCTGGTTATATTCCGAGCATTTTTCTATCACCTGATTGATGGTATAGATATGATCGATAGTAGAGTACCGTTTCCGAAACCCTGCTTGATCCTTTGCTTGATTGCAGTCTAAGGTTGTCCTGATTCTATTAGCGATTACCTTAGTAAATACCTTATACGTAACAGACAGTAAGCTGATTGGTCTGTAATTTTTAAGGTCCTTAGAGTCCCCTCTCTTGTGAATGAGGATAATGTTTGCATTCTCCCATGGTTCCGGTACCGTCGATGACACCAGGCACTGCGTATACAGGGTGGCCAGTTTTTCTAGCACGATATCCCCCCTGTCCTTCACCAAATCTGTAGTTATCTGATCCTCTCCCGCTGATTTCCCCCTTTTCATAGTTTCTAGTGCTTTCTTGACCTCGTCCTTCGTCACTGGTGGAACGTCTGACTGTTTTTCCCTACCGCCAATCTCATTACCGTCCTGACTACTTTGGCTACTGTAGAGATCTGTATAGAACTGCTCGGCTACTTTGACTATCTTTTCCATATTAGGGATGACGTTGCCTGCCTTGTCCCTTGTCGCATACATCTGGTTTTCGCCTATGCCCAATTTCTTTTTTACCGCTTTTAGGCTTCCCCCGCTCTTTACAGCATGCTCAATTTTTTCCATGTTATACTTCCTTATATCGGCCACCTTGTCTTATTGATTAGCTTTGATATCTCGGCCAATTCGACCTGGTCTGTTGGATTGGAAGCTTTCTTACTCTGGCGTTTCTTAATCAAATCTTTCGTCTCCTTAGACAGCTTACCGGTATCCTCTCTTATCGTACCGCCTACTTCTACCGCGCACTCAGTAATGATATCTCTGAAATTATTGTTCCTTGCCTCTAGGGTAATGTCGCCATCCTCAGTTAGAGCTGAATACCTATTCTGTAGCGAGATCCTGAACTCTTCTGCCCTCCCCCTCACCGCTAATTCGTTGATGGGTTTCTTTCTTACTAACCTGTTGCGTTCCTTCTTGAGATTTAGGGTAATTCGGGACCTCACCATCCTGTGGTCACTGCATCGCACTTTCCCGATTACCTCTACATCTTGCATAATGGCGGGAGTTGAACACATTATGAAGTCGATTTCATTTTTAGCCTCTCCGTTAGGACTTTGCCATGTCCATTTCCGGTTCTTTCGTTACGGATATAGTAAGCCTTGACAATCTCTCAGCAAATTTGTTGATTACTCTTACGCACAACTGATGTTTCATGCAAATCAGGTATACACACATGCTCATCGCTATCCGACCTGCATTCCCGAGAGTGGCAGTGCAATGCCAGATTGGAATTGGCCTTCCCCGTCAAAGAGCTAGAGTGCTCTTTAAGGGGCACATTTAGACATTTGCCTGTCTGCCCGTAGTAGTTTCTACCACAATTCAACGGAATGTGGTAAACTACGTTCGTGTTGCATGTGGTGAATCTAGATTTGTGGTACACTGTGCACTATGCTCTTGATCTCCCGGTTTTTCCAGCTTTCTCTTGACGGCAGCGCAAAGACCACCAGTCTTGTCTCTAGCTGTGAGAACCACATCAACAATAAACATAAGGCGGTGTGCAATACCATGCAGATAATGAATCACGGCCACCTTTTTATGCTGTAAAACGACACCATCATGCTCAGATTGTTCCAGTGACCAAACCGACTCAAAAGACACTTTGACATGCGGTCGAGATGAATCATTGGAAAACCGGCTACCATTAACTTTGAAATCTGCCCCGAGAATGCCTCCTCAATACGGTGATAACAAGACTTTCTTAAAACGGGCTTGATGATACCGAATGCCAACCCGTCCTTCACCAACCTCGAGTGATCCGAATAAAAACCAAGAAGAGGCTTCTCCGACCTGGGACTATAGCTCCAACACACATGGTCCCTCTCAAAGCAGAAGTTTAAATCGAGGAACTGGATTCTGTCCTGCTTAGGTAGCTCTGAAGTAAAAAACAGGCATTGACCTACTGCCCTAAATATGTCCAATACATCTTGTGCCGACTTGTCGGAGCTCCCTTGTTCATAAAAATCAAGTAGCCATCCACGTAAACGAAATGCTACATTACCGAGGGCTTCCAAATACGGTTGTAAGGCAGTGTCCACTTTAGCTAGAAAAATGTCGCTGAGCAAACGTGCGACCTGAGAACCGATGCATACATCTGATGTCTAGACATAGAACGTGCCTTGCCAACTAACAACGGTTGAGCTGACGTAAAAAGATAACAAATCCATGAAGCTAGCAACGGAAGTTCCACAAGCACTTGTAAACGCCCCCTCATTGTTGTCTACAGTGATACGCACCTCAAACGTTTGTCCTGCGGGAGTGAGTAGAACACATCCTCTACGTCGATGCTCATAGCAGAACATCTTCCCGGGTTGCTGTCCATGAGAAACTGTATCACCTTTGTAGAACCTAGAATCGAAAACGGGTCCCGAACCTTCTTGAAGTGGCTCTGAAGAAATCTGGAGATCTGGTGCGGCAGATCTCGGCAAATGGAAACGTGCCACTTTTTTACTCTTGTCCTGCACTATTGCAGCTCCTACCTGTGTTTCTGTTTTTGAGCTATCTGTATAAAATTCAGGGTAGGTGTCATATTTATTTTAGAGTGTGAAATATTCCAGTAGTATGTGCTCATTATGGTGTTTGTTTTTTTGCGTAAATGTGTTAGTGCGAACTCACATACAACAGGGAGATGTATCATGGTGGCAGGCGGTAATTTTTTGATACAGTATTAGGAAGAGAGTCCAGTACTGTGAACTCTTTGCATTTGTTTTCGAAACGCAGTATAAAAGATATGATAAAGCTTGGTTTGTTGCAGAGTAAACTGTTAGAAGGGCATTTGGTGATAACATGGTAGCAGAAATGTTTCGGGAGAGAACGGATTTCTAAGATGTATGAGCGCATCAATGCAGTTTTGTGATCCGCTACAGACGACTCATTTGATTTTACATAGAGACTGGGTATAGGAGATGTTCTGTAAACTCCAAATTATAATCGCAGACCAAGATTATGAACAGGATTGAGTCGTTTCGAGTAGAATGAATTTAATGAGCCATACACTATGCACCCGTAGTCTAATTTAGAGCGCACTGGGGAACGATAGATCTATAGAACGCATGCTCGGTCAGAATTCCAGCGTTTCGTTTTGGGAGGATTTTTAAGACATTAATTGCTTGGACAGTTTTCTTCTTTACGTTGTTTATATGTGGTAAAATGTAAGCTTTTATCGAAAGTGGTGCCTAAATATGTGAGTTTTTTTTAAACAGGTAGTGCGGTTCAGGTGTAATTTAAGATGAAATTGTAAGCATCATTTTAGTGAGAACAGAACGGCTACATCGACTGGGTCCTTCCGCTGACAACGCGGTCGTCGCTATGATCTGGACAAAGCT
Source organism: Amblyomma maculatum (assembly GCF_055883805.1). Lineage (NCBI taxonomy): Eukaryota > Metazoa > Arthropoda > Arachnida > Ixodida > Ixodidae > Amblyomma > Amblyomma maculatum. The sequence goes on from NC_139347.1 coordinate 131,111,978, forward strand.
CGGAGAGTTTGTTGACTTAATCCCCAGAGCTAAGATTTATGGCAGATGTCAGATACAATCAAACCAGCACCCGCTTCAGCCGCCCTGACTGCGGTGGGGCCAGATGCCCGCACAGATGCCAGAAGCAAATGTGCATGACTCAGGGCTGTCAGTAAACGTGCTGCAATAAATCAGAACGGCTACTGTTCTTTTTTTTTGCGGGGAGAAGTTGAATCCATTATTTTATGCCCAAGTGGAGAGCTTGTTTATAGTCATCTGTATTTGTCGCTGACAGGTTAATACACTGGATGAAGTACACGCTATTTGAAGATCATCTACGTAAACGGAATACAATATAGACTTCGCTAGATGATACATTTTTGTTATAAAAAGCTGCGTACTTCAAATGCATCAGTGGAGTACGCTATTCTCTTGGTTGAACGTCATAGGGTAAGTTGTGCCTAGACAGACCAAGAATATGCAGTTAGCTATAGAAAGGCGCTCAAACAGTTCGGCACCCTGCAACGGATACCTAGGACTGCAAGGTAACGGAGGATACCAAACTCCCACTTGGTATCGAATGCCTTCTCCAGGTCGAATAAGACACCGATACAATGCTGCCGATGGATTAACGCCTCCCGGATGTGTTTTCTAAGCGGACAACATGGTCATTTGTTGAGCACACTTTTTTATAACCACACTGAAGGTGGCGGGTTTAAAAAAGAAAGGCTAGTGTGATGGTTACAATGCTTTGAAATGATTTTGCAATACAGCTGGTAAGGGCTACTGGTCTGTAACTGCTAAGACTTGGTGGCGGTGGTGGTTTTCCGGGTTTCAGTAAAGGTACTATTACGTCTTCTTTCGACGTTTCTGGAATTTTCCCAGTTACCCAAATTTTACTAAAGAATTTCAACAGTGCTTCTACGGCAGCTTCAGATAGATGAGCAAGCATTTCGTAATAGATGTTATCGGGGCCTGATGCCGTTTTCTTACCAGAGCTTAGAACTCTATTTTTTTCCCTGCATTGTAAAAAACTGATTGTAATTGTCATGTACGTCTGTCTCAGAAGGTAGTTTTTTTCTGCTATTGTTTTGTGTCCTTCGAATGTGTGAGTGCAGTTAGATGAACTTGAGACCATAAAAATATTCTTCCCTTATGTTGGCCTGCTCTTCTAATGAGGTCTGTGTATCGGGCGTGCCAACTTTGGAAATGTGAATGGAGTATAATCACTACTGAATTTATGAACTTGCTTCTATATTTAAGGATATAAAACTGTTCATGAATGAGATATATTCTTGCCACGTACGGGTCTTTTTCTCGAATATACATTGCCCCGCCCTTTGCCTTCCCAAAGCTCAATAAGTTTGCTTTTGTGGGGTGCCACCGAAGTAGAGCCCCAGGCTTTACTCTGCTGTTATTTTGCTAGCGTACATTCTTGTGCCCACCATGATTTTTTTTCTGTACAAGTCCTGATGTTTGAGGGCTGCTATTGCTGCTGCTGATATTATGCATAGGGTAAATTCCTTATTAATTTAATCTGCGCTGAATCCTTCAGAATACCCTTTATTGAAGGTAGCATTTTCTCTAAATAGCGACTAGTCAACGAGGTGTATTTTCCAACGCCGCGGCTGTGTGGGGATGAAGGTGTAGATGATGATAATGAAGAGGGGTTTATTAGGGGTTATTCGGAGGACTGGAGACGGCGACCGGTGACACACGACGATCGTAGAGTAAGGCACAATCTCGTCCGAACTAGACAGTCCGAGCTTCGAGTGCGCGCACCAGCTGATCGGCCAGGAACTCAGCCGTCTTCGTTATCGTTTGCGTGGGCGCTGAATCATCTTCTTCCTTACAATTGCCCCGGCGGAAAGAGGGAGCCATCCTGGCGACATAAGGCGAGGGGACGACAAGAGGATCATAGTATGGTTTAAGTCGACTGACATGAACAACTTCTCGCCCGCGGCGACGGTGGTCCGAAGAAGGCGTTGCCGGCTCCACAACGTAGTCGACTGGAGATGTACGTTCTAATACACGATAAGGGCAATGATACTTTGCAGAGAATTTGGAATCAGCCGGAACAAAGAGCCAAACGAGGGTGTTGGTAGGAAAGTCAGCAGCGGGTTTGCCGTGATCGCTCTCATGTCGGCGAAGGTCTTGAATGTCCGACGTGAATGAGTGAACCAGCTGACGGCACTGCACAGCATTACGGCCAACAGCAGAAAGAGAAGTGTACTCTGAATTGTCGGGGTGGTAAGGAAGTATGGTGTCCAGTAGACAGGAAGGCTCACGACCGTATAGGAGAAAGAATGGGGAAAATCCAGTCGTTGCCTGAGACGCTGTGTTATAGGCATAGGTGACATACGGAAGCACCTGATCCCAATTAGACGCGTCAGAAGAACGGTACATGGCGAGCATGTCACCAAGCGTTCAGTTAAACCTTTCTTTGAGGCCGTTGGTTTGAGGATGGTAAGCTGTGGTGGTTCGATGTATTATTTTGCAAGCTTCTAACAGCTCGTGGACCACTTGTGATTAGAAGACGCGGCCGCGGTCACTGAGAAGTTCACGGGGAGCCCGTGTCGTAGAACGAAGTGACTTAGAATAAAGGAGGCGATGTCACGAGCACTAGCCGTAGGCAGGGCTGCAGTCTCCGCGTAGCGAGTGAGGTGATCCACGGCGACTATTATACAGCGATTGCCTGATGTCGAAGATGGAAGGGGGCCATAGAGGTCGATGCCGACACGATCGAAGGGTCACGCTGGACAAGGCAATGACTGTAATGGGCCGGCGGAGGGGCGCGGAGACGCCTTCCGCTGCTGACAAGCAGTACAGGAGCGAATATAGCGGCGGACAAAGTTGTACTTCTTCCGCCAGTAGTACCGCTGGCGGAGACGCTCGTATGTCTTCAACAAGCCAGCATGTGCACTTTGCGGGTCGGCATGGTGATGGGCACAAATTTTAGTGCGAAGATGGCGAGGAATGATCAAGAGCCATTTGCCACCATCCGGGCGATAGCTTTTGCGATACAGCAGACCACCCCGGATCATAAAATGGGAAGCTTGGCGACGAAGGGCTCGCGGAAATGAAGATGTTGAGGACGCGGTGAGGACTTCTAGGAGTGAAGATATCCAGGGATCCCGGCGTTGTTCAAAAGGAAGATCGTCGGAAGTAAGGGCTGCAACGGAGGGTTCGGATATCGAGTCCGAGGGTGCAGGAGAAGGCAACGGCGAGGGCGACAAGGCGTCAGCGTCGGAGTGTTTGCGTCCCGATCGATATATCACCTCAAAGTCAAAGTCTTAAAGGCGAAGAGCCCAGCGGCCGAGGCGTCCAGAAGGGTCTTTCAGGGAAGCCAACCAGCAGAAGGCATGGTGGTCGGTGATAACGTTGAAGCGGCGGCCATATAAGTAGGGGCAAAAATTTGTTAAGGCCCACAAATTGCAAGACACTCCTTTTCCGTGACGGTGTAGTTAGATGAAGCTTTCGTTAGCGCTCGGCTAGCGTAAGCAACTACATATTCAGAAAAGCCGGGTTGGCGTTGAGCGAGGACAGCACCCAGACCGATGCCGCTGGCGTCAGTGTGCACCTCTATAGGAGCGGTGGGTCGTAATGGCGGAGAATGGGCGGCGAAGTGAGTAGACGTCGGAGCGTAGTGAAAGCATCGTCGCAGATTGGAGTCCAGGTAGACAAGTCGGCAGGACCATTCAGCAATTTTGTAAGCAGTGCAATGATGGTAGCGAAAATCCGGACAAAACGGCGAAAATATCAGCATAGGCCGACGAAGCTGCGCAGCTCTTTAACAGAAGTCGGTTTCGGGAATTCAGTGACCGCGCGTAGTTTGTCCGGATCGGGCAGGACACCATCTTTAGACACGACATGACCCAGTATTGTCAGCTTGCGGGCACGAAGACGACACTTCTTCAGGTTAAGTTGAAAACCGGCGCCAGTGAGACAGCTCAGGATTTGGTGCAAGCTGCGTCGGAAAATCGGGTGAGAAAACGGCAATACCATCCAAATAATAAAGGGAAATGTTCCACTTGAGGCCGCGTAAGATGTTGTCCATCATTTGCTCAAACGTAACAGGAGCATTGCAAAGACCAAACAGCATCACAGTGAACTCATATAGTCCATCAGGGGTAACAAAGGCTGTCTTGGGACGGTCAGGCTCAGCCACAGGGACTTGCCAATAGCCAGAGCGTAGGTCCAGGGACGAAAAGAACTCGGCTCCTTGTAAACAATCGATGGCGTCGTCAATACGGGGTAGTGGGTATACGTCTTTACGTGTAATTTTGTTAAGACGGCGGTAGTCAACGCAAAATCTTATGGAGCCATCCTTCTTTTTCACAAGTACTACGGGAGACGACCACGGACTAGATGAAGGCTGGATTACACTACGTTGTAGCATGTCGTCGACCTGCTCGGCAATAACACGGCGCTCCGTAGGCGAAACACGGTAAGGGTGCTGGCGAAGAGGGGCATGACTGCCGGTGTCGATGTGGTGAACAACCTCGGTCGCACGGCCCAAGGAAGTCGTCTGCACGTCAAACGAAGAACGGAACTGGTTGAGGAGAGCAAACAGTTGCTCACGGTGAGGCGGGTCGAGGTCACTGGCCACAGATGATTGAAAAAGGTCCCAACTCGGTACATCGGAAGAGGCAGTAATCGGCGTTAGGGAGGCTACGTGGGCACTTTGTGGTAGATACCCGTCAACATGAAACGGCGAGATGAGGTCAGCAACATCAATATGGCCAAGGCATTCGTCACGAAGTAGCGGGACCACAGCGGTTGAGGGATTCGCAACAACAATGTCAGCGGCGCCGCGGTTAATATTGATGATAGCAAAGGGAAAAAGGAGGCTAGGGTGAGAAGCGAACATGGGAGAAGGCGCAAAAAGAACAGTCGCGTCTAAGGAAAATGGTACACACACGGCAACAATCACAGCACAGTTGGGGGGAATGTTGGTGTCGTCGGCGACAACAAGTTTGGCGCAAGAAAAAAAACGGCGTATCGTCAAGAACCGTATCACAGAGCGCAGAGAAGGCGACGTGGGCGTGGGCGCAGTCAATAACAGCGTTGTGGCGGGACAGGAAATCCAAGCCAAGAATTAAGTCATGCGAGCATGACGCAAGGACTAAAAACTCGACTATGGTTTTAGTGCTGTGCAAGCAGCAGACGGACGAACGGAATCGGCGCTGGCGGTGCGAAGAGAGAGTCCAAAGCGGGGTAGTGACTTTATGAAGCGATAGGCAAAAACTTTCGCTAATGACGGAGAGAGTGGCCCCAGTATCGACGAGTGCAAGGGTACGAACACCATCAACAAAACTTCAAGAACGTTCGGCGGAGACAGACGAGGACTTGTAATAGGCGAAATGTGCGCAGTTCGTGCGCCAGGAACTGCGGCGGCTAGTTTTCCGAGTCTTGTGTCAGGCTTCGACGCCACATTGGAGATACGGACCAACGGCGAGGGGACGGCGAGCGGTGCATTGGAATGTGCTGGCGGCCCGGCGAGTTGTGCGGCTGGCCTGGAGATGTCACTGGAGGTGGGCGCAAGGTGTCATACTGATAATTGCTGTCAGCCATAGTGCGTGCAGGGGCAGATCGAGCGCAGAGTACGACGGCACAGGCGAGCGACGTGGCCTGGAATACCGCAGGCATAGCAAATAGGCTGGTTGTCATTCGTGCGCCAAGGATTGTAGGGAGGCGTCGTTGGTCGGAACCGTGGGGCGACCGACGGTAGCGCCATAGTCGGCACATACGCAAAGGACTGTGGCGGCGGTGGGCGGGCGGTAACTTGTGCATACGTGGGAGGCATCTGTACTTGCACAGGTAGGGGCGGCACGACAACAGGGGGGCTGTAACGTAATGGTGCAGCGAGAGGTGTGGGCTGCAGTGGAACAGGGTCGGCATGAGGTGTGACGGGCGCTGGCTGGCCAAAACTAGGAAGGGCATCGGCAACCTCCTGCGTGATGGTGTGTCGGATAGAAGGGGTAAGCAGCTGGGCTGTAGATGACGGGCGTGGGCCAGACAAAAACCCCAGCTGTCGAGAGACCTCATCTCGAACGAAGTCTTTTATGTGAGTTAAAAGGTCGCTGCTCACATCCAGGCCAGAGGTGGCCGCAGCAGGTGCATGAGGGCGACGAGTGCAGAGGCGTTGCTTGAGCAGCTCGTCGAAACTTTTGCAAAGACTATATACTGAGGCCACTGTGGTGGGGCTCTTTGCCCACAGCATGTGCAATGCATCGACATCAATGCCCGTCATTATGTGTTTTATCTTTTTAGCCTCATCCATAGATGGGTCGACACGCTTGCACAAATCTACGACTTCTTCAATGTAACTAGTGAAGGTTTCCCCTTCATGCTGAACTCGTACGCGCAGTGCTTCTTCAGCGCGTAGTATATGCACTGTGGGACGACCGAAAACGTCCGTGAACTTCGCCTTGAAGTTGGCCCAAGTTGGCATGTCGGCCTCATGATTTCGGTACCACAGGTTAGCAACGTCACTAAGGTTGAAGATGATGTTGTTGATCTTCATGCGGTCATCCCAGTTGTTATGACGACTCACTCTCTCGTACGAGGCCAGCAAATCTTCAACGTCCTGGTCGCCCTGCCCGCTGAAAACTGCGGGGTCTCGCTGCCGAATGGCACCGGAGCATGCGATGGACTGCGAATGGGATGCCACTGGCTGTTGACCTACCTCGTTTGTCGCCATGCGTATCGTACGGCTGCGGAGCTCCAGGGTGATCGTTTAAGTCTTACCCCAGCACTTTCTACCCAATGATGAGAGGTTTATTAGGGGTTATTCGGAGGACTGGAGACGGCGACCGGTGACACACGACGATCATAGAGTAAGGCACAATCTCGTCCGAACAAGACAGTCCGAGCTTCGAGTGCGCGCGCCAGCTGATCGGCCAGGAACTCAGCCGTCTTCGTTGTCGTTTGCGTGGGCGCTGAATCATCTTCTTTCTTACAATAACTTTAAAACTGGGGGTAAGCGGTCACTTCCACGTGACTCGTTTAAAACGTACAATTTAAATAATTAAAATTTGATGGCGAAATGAGAGTCATGTCCAGGCAGCTCATTTTGCCGAAGCTTGGACAGCAGCAGGTGAGTTTTCCCGTAATCATTAGGCAGATATTTTTGGAGAAGATAAAATTTTGATTTATTTGGCGCTTGTCTGCTCGCTCACTTCCTCAAAAAAGGGAACTGAGCATTAAAATCACCTATTACCATAAACGGTTCGAGTAACTTGTCTAAAAGGTCATCTAGGTCCTGTACTGTCAGTGTACAATTTGGTGGACTATGTATAGCGCATACAGTAATTGTTTTATCGGTCACAACTCTAATGGCAGCAGCTTCGAAGTTTGTATTTAACTTTATTTCCTGAATTGGGGCACCATTTTCAGTATAATTGCGACACCCCCTGAGTGCCTACTTGCCTGCTGTATGTCACGGCGGAAGGTTTTATAGTGCTTTAGAATATTTATATTTTTAGTGCCAATGTTAATTTCTTGGAAACACAGGGCTGTTGGCGTCATTGATGTTAATATATCTTTAATATGTTAGTAATTATTCAATAATCCTCTGCAGTCCCACTGTACTAAAACAGCCATGCTAGTGTTTGTTGCTTACAGACAAATTATTTATCAGGTCCCGTTATCCGGGCATATTCTTTGCTATCGAGAGAGTTTCCCCGTACCCGCACATAGGAGGTACTGGGGCTGGTGTCCATCACCTCACTGTAGGTGCTGGAACCCCGCAGCGAAGCTGTTGCTGACGCTGGTTTCAGCCCTGGTCGGGCAGCTGATATCTGCATACAGCTAAAAGTTGTATGCCTTTAGGATATTGTTTGTCATACCCCCAGGCCTGGTGAGCATTAAAGTCACCTACGACTTTTAATTGTTGTGTCCCACTTAGCAGCTGTGATATCAAGGAGGGCTCTGAATTTCATCTTCTGCGTGGGTGGACTGTATACTTTCAGAACGAATAGGCTGGAGCTGGCGATGCTGCTGTGAGAATTTCGATTAGTACCTGTTTTATCTCCTTGCAACCTAGGTTGCAATCTAGTGCTGCTACGTTACGTTCGGCTGGCCTGGCGACTGTCGATGTTTCCTTCTTATTGCTGCGGAAGGTTTGGTAACATGACAGTGTGGCTGCCCACCTGTTTCTTGGAGGGTTATCGCTAGGGGGATCGACTGGCACTGGCCTGGCCTTTTTCTCCTGTTGCCTCTGCAGTTCCAATGCCGTACCTTGTTCGTTGTTTTTGACTTCCTGGATATTTTGAAGCTGGCTAATGGCGATTTCTACTTTTGGTTCCACTCGTCCATGGACGCAATGTTTACCTGCATTTGCTCTAAAATCCTATTTATAACCACGGAATGTCTGTTGAATATCTCAACTGTCTCCTCATGTTTTCAGTGATTTGATTGTGGGCCCTCAATTTTTGTTCATTCTGGTTTCTACGCTATCCACCGTCCTTCAAGGGTTCGGTTCGGATTTATTTTTCCGACCTTGCCCTTAGCCGGTGGCGGCTCTGTTGCGACGTCTGCCTGATTACTGGAACATGCTTCTCCGTCTGGCTTGTTACCGGTGGAGCCAGATACGTTTATTTTCTTGGTGCTGGTGTTGCTAGACCTGGTCATACTTTAAATTGTTTTTCTGTTTCTCTCTAATGGCCTGCACAGATTATTTTTTTTCTGATTTGAGCTAACTGTTTACCCGACGGGACAGGTTCTTCTGAAAACCCCATGGTCATGTACTCTGCTGCGTGGCCCGGGAACCATGGGTCTTTTGAGTTCGACCATTCCTCCTACAGCATCTTTGTTTCCAGTCTGCATCCGGGTCTTGGACTTGATTCTGCTCCTTTTGTTTTCGTTTGTGGCTGGCCTCCACCTCCGCCGTGCGGGGCGCCTCTTTCGAGTCTCGGGAAAGAGTCGTTCCTTGGGTGGTTGCTCGAGGAGGGTCCCCTTGTCCTGTTTCTTCTGTGTTCTTGTACGTGGGTCTTAGGGGCTTGCTCTGCCTTGATGAATTTTTCATAGTATTTTCTCACGATGTACGGGGCTGTGCTTATCTGCTTACATCTGCTGGCTCCTCGGATGTGGCCCTTCCCGCAAAACTTACAGGTGGGATGCTCGTGTAGCCTTCCGGGGGATTCTCGGCTCCACAGCCTATGCACGTGATGTTGGATTCCAGCATACGTTCACGCGATAACCGAGCCTGCCACATTTGTAGCATATTCCGCACTTTTTGTATGGCAAGCCGTTTGCGAATACGCAATTAAAGAGTATCCCTCGAGACGATTTTTTTTGTTGAGGATGACGAGAACCACCTTCGAACGTCTTCCGAGTCTTCGGACTCCTAGGATTTCGGGGTCGTCTCTTCGCTTGAGTCTCCTCATTATGTCTTCTTCCGAGTAGCAGGGGGGGGGGGGACGTCATAGAGCAACCCATTTCCGCAGGTCGGGCGGACGTTCATATTGCGTCGTCTCGACCGGGCTGTCGATGTCGGACAGTAAAACTAACATTCGCGCTAGTTGGTAAAGCATCTTGGAAAATTAAAAGCGCACACAACACAGGGACAAGAAAGACGACGACGGGCGTTTTCATATCTATACGTGCCTGCGTGATTGCATTGGCGTTTATTTATATATTTTTTTGCCTTTGAATATATAGTTTCAGCATTTCGTTAATAAACGCTTAGTTAAAAGACAGCGGTTGTGGTGTCGTGTTTCTTATCCCTCTTTGCTGTGCGTGGTTAATTTTCTAAGATATTAAGTACCTAGATCGTTTTAACATTGTGCTATCTGAGTCTTCTCTCTTTGCTGCTCGTAGCGACGAGGAGCTTCTGATGATGATGATGATGATCTGGGACAAAATGGCACATACCCACGGCGGGATATTGGCCACGGTGTATTGTAGTTTGTAAATAATTATGTTCAAGGACTGGAGTATTCAGATAAATATGAATCTTTAACTAGAATTTAGAAAAAATAAAAAGGAAAAGAAAAGATGAAACCGTACCTAGCATAGGAATCTACCTGTTGAAATTATGTTGTGAAATAAGGAGCTTCTGTTGCTTCAGGTTCGGGAAGATATCCTCCTCTTCTTCTTCGCTGCCTCCTTCTTTGATGCAGCTGGCATCAAAGAAGGAGGCAGCGAAGAAGAAGAGGAGGATATCTTCCCGAACCTGAAGCAACAGAAGCTCCTTATTTTACAACATAATTTCAACAGGTAGATTCCTATGCTAGGTACGGTTTCATCTTTTCTTTTCCTTTTTATTTTTTCTAAATTCTAGTTAAAGATTCATATTTATCTGAATACTCCAGTCCTTGAACATAATTATTTACAAACTACAATACACCGTGGCCAATATCCCGCCGTGGGTATGTGCCATTTTGTCCCAGATCATCATCATCATCATCAGAACTACTTGTAAACAAGGCTGCGTTGCAGCGCGCAATCTAAAGGCAGATAACACCCGTACTTCGCCAGCGTTAAAGCGCTCGCGCTCAGCTGGGCGTCAGTTTGTATTATGGGTCCATGCGACAAGAGTTTGAGGCCCCCTTTTAGGCGAATTGTCACTCGGTACATTTCCCCGGTCATCTATGTTTTTTTCTATTTCCGCCAATTCTGTGGCTAATTTCAGCCCCTTCTTCTTTGCTGATAACTTCTTTTTTTTTATGGGCTTCTATCGTACCGACTTGCCCTTGTTTATCGTGTACCTCATCTCAAGCTCTTTCAGTTCCACCGGCCTTCTTTCATGGCTCAGCCTCCAACGTTTCCGTCTCCTAGCTGTCTCCGTTATCTCCATCTTTAGTCTCGTCTGTTTTCTCACTGTATTGGGATATCGTCGAGGTTTATATTTTGGCGATGAGAACACCCGCGGGGCACGTCACTGCAGTGTTATGTTAAGTATCGCTCCAACTCTGACCCTAATGCTCACGCGATAGGCTTAGACTCCCTATATGGTCACAAGACAAATCCAGAAAATGTGACGAAACGTCCGGCTACTTGCCAAAAATATGGTGTCTCGTGTTTCTTGAGACTTCCGATTCAAGATTCATCACAAATATTGAGCCGAAAGTCGAAATTGTCAGCGATATAAAATAAAAGTTAAGGGACCATCACAAGTCCCCTGACTGGTAGCCGGTGCTTTTGTTCTCTCCGCGAGAGGGATTTCACCGGCACTAGCGAAACGTTTCGCATCGCATCCTATTCATCATGGAGTGCTTCACCTCGGCGGCTACACAGCTCACGCGCCCAGTGATGGGTGATTCAGCGGAACAGCCGCAAATTATTTTTAAAGTATCACCAAGAACTACTTGTAAACAAGGCTGCGTTGCAGCGCGCAATCTAAAGGCAGACAACACCCGTACTTCGCCAGCGTTAAAGGATGTTCTCTTCTAACTTATTGAGGGATTTGTGTGGTTAGAATAAGTTAGAAGAGAACATCCTTAGGAGACTACAAACCAACACATACCCAACACCAGCTAAATTACACCTGTGGTACCCTACACTATACTGTCCGCAGTGCCCACACTGTGGAGAGGTAGCTAACCTCTACAATATGGTGTGGGCATGCCAATTTAATCCCTTAGTTGACCCCATTCCCAACCCCTCGGAGGAGCAGTGGGAGGCTATTCTGCTCAGCTATGATCCTGACCGTCAGCACTGGCTGGTGGGGAGGGCCAGCGCAGAAGCAGCAGCCAATGGACTACCGGACTAGGCGGCCCACCCACATGTTCTGCGAATACTGAATAAATAAAGATGTTTTCAATCAATCAATCAATCGCCAGCGTTAAAGCGCTCGCGCTCAGCTGGGCGGGTACGTATGTCACGTGAGGGAGAAGCGGGAGACCGCTGCACGGGGCAAGATAGATTATAAACCGCCCTGATATAGAGTTGTGAAATCTGTCATGCTCTCTCAGGCTCTCAGCTCCCCTGTTAGTCCCCCGCTAGATACCGCCACCCGCTACCGCCGAAGATTTGCTCTTCTGTACTTGTGCACACGGTTGTATTGTTTTAAAACGCTCCTTGAGCCCGTGACAGCTTGCGCAGTTCTCACAGCAACGGCTATGCCTCGTTTTATGCTTGACACCCGGTGTCCCCGCCAGCTAGCTAAGGACCGCCTTCACAATTCTCGCACAAAATCTTGCGTTTGGGTTTCCTTGTTCCGGCAGCCAGCGTGAACGCACGTACGTACACAGCACGAGGCTTCTACCTTTCATATGGGGTCCTGACGTCTGCGTTCGAGGAGCCGAGTGTGCTGTTTCTGCGCTTTGGATGCGGCTGCTGCTCTAAGGAGCCTGCATGTGCCGACGCCACCTGCTCGAGGGTGCCTCGATGGGCGCCGCTCACAGTTGCGAAGATACATAGCCTACTCTCCGTTATGCTGCACTAACCGAGGGAACGCACTGTGGTGGCGGGCAGCTTGTAACAAGTCTTCTTTTAGTACAAGCAGTGAAATGGAGTTAGTTACGCAAAAATGTTTAAGATATTCCTCAACGCATTTGTGAAGAAAGATGCGTTCTTAATTAACTGTCGTAATTTAGAGAAATGAATTCAGCACATATTGCAGAATCCATTTGTAAAGACAATGGGTTCCTTAATTAATCGTCGTACTTTCGCGACAATTCAGCCCATTCCTATGCGATTTAATGACCCTGATACTTGAAATGACAAATACGTTTTAAAACTTGCCAGCAGCACCAATTGCGTACACCTCACCCTCGATCCGGAGGAGAGAGGGATTAGTAAAATTCGTACTTCGTAATCGAAATTCCTCGGGTGTTTTCATGCCGGCATACATTAGTTCTTTTCGTTTAGAAGTGTCCTAAATATATCTGACGTAAAGCGGATGTCGCAGCAGACATCAGTTGATAAAGTTAGGAGCAATATATGCCCGTCACGTATTGCACTGTGGACATACACGGAGCGTAGCCATTGTTATTTTTGTGCAGTTGCTGCTGTCTCAAACAAATTACAGGTTACAGAGATAGGCGTTGTCAAGCCCGGTTGAGACCGGCGAGCAGATCTTTCCCTCGTTTGCATGTGAGTGACAGCTGGAGGCAACGCAGTGTGCGGCATTGCATCGCTCGATGCTGCAATTCGCTTCGAATTAAGCAAGATATATAATCTGCGCCTCTACCTTTTCGCTATTTAAGCCAATCTTACTATATCATCTGTGATTCTGCGCAAACCTCTGAAGGTACTTATTGGTGCTTCCAGGAGAGCGCGCGTACCATTAATAATTTAAAGTTATAATTCGTACCACACGTTAAAAACGAAATGTCAATTATTTAATACCCGGGGTTCTGCTTCGAAACCGTGGCAAGGGCATACTGAATATATATGATACCTACGCTGGTGCAGTGGCGAATGACGCCGGCGAGCCTGCCGATTAAAGACGTGCTCTACCACCGTGCACTAGGAAGCAGCCAGAAAGCCGGCAGCGTGAGCGTACCATGAACAGCAGGACGTTGTTTGGGGAAGGCTAGACAAGCGTCTATAGACCATATGTTTCTATTTATGTGGAAATTTGAGTACATGAAATTTAAACACGCGCGGGTTCAAGATTGGCAACAGCTTCCACTCAGCCTTCGCCACGTGCGAACAGAGGTGCATCGCGCCCATTCCAGTTCTAGTGGACAACATGGCTCGCCACAGAAAATGACGTGTATGTTGCGTTCACATGAAATTAGTTTGAAGAAATTTTGCATCTTTAATGCTGAAGCAGAGCGACATATACCAAATAAAACTATGAAATATACAATGTCTAGGGGAGTCATCCCACGTCCGCCAGAAGGGGCTGACCTCCTTACCGACCCTCTCTATCGGCCGCCGCTCTCCTTTCCTTAGTGAAGTGTGGTTGTAGACGGGAGTTGGCGGAACACAGGAAGGAAAAAAACACATACGCTGAAATGACAGGACAGAGACAAGGAGGCCACACGGGGCGATACTGACAATTAATATTTATTGAAAAGGCGCGTTGTCTTATTAGAGCAGATGCACGTAATCTGCCAACAATCACATAGTAAGTGGGTGGAAATATCCGCATACAAAGCAACTGAAAATGTAACGACAGTAGTCGCGGCATGTATGGATTGAAAGCCGGCAAAAACGAAGCAACCTTAAATTGGGCGGAAACGTGAGAAAACTATTTTCCTGCAAAGAGACCGATACTCGGCTCATGGAGGGAATAACAACCGCTCAAGAAGACACAATCATAACTAGCAAAAAATGAAATTATCACGAGAGACAACATTCAAAGGCGCTGAAAATAATGTAATGTAATACTCGGGAACAAAAGAAATTAAAAGCATGAAAGGCCGAACAAACCTACAGTTGTGCAGACGGAAACAATAATTCTCTCAGGAAAATCGAACGGAGGTTATTGCTAACACATCCGTCAAGCTGTGATCCGCAAGAAAGCTTCAGCCTCCGCTATTTCTTGTTCTAACTATAGCTCTGGCTTCGCCGCATAATTCGTCTACGATTAAGCTTAGGATATCAAGCTTTGGCAGTGAAACGCCAGGCATGGTCCCCGAGCTTCTCCACGTAGAGCACGTGCTCTTGCCAGCGGATGTTTAAACCTCTAATCGTGTAACCGTGTGGCACTTCCCCAAACACTGAACCACCAAACCATTGTCAGTGCCAAAATTCGCAGGATGTTTTGTTTTCAACATTGTACGCGTCGCGCGTCCGCTGTGTCAACCACTGCAGATTGCTATTGCTATTGCGTTCCCTCCCTATTAGGCTATCTTCTGTTGCAGCTGCGCTCATAAATTGACATGCAACACCGGGAATTGAGCCGCATTGCAGAACAGTTTGACAACCACCTGCGCATAATGCATGTTACGTCAACGTATAGCCCTGTGTACACGTGTACTCGGAACTAACGCAGCATCCGGTTTTAAGGCTAACTTTGGTGCTCATAAGGCAATACTCCTTTACGTACCGCTTCGTTAGATATGAAGATATGAAGGATAAAGGATATGAAAGATATGAAGGATGTTAGCTGGTATGATGTAGACACGAGAATAGGAAAATAAGAATGAACGTATATACGCATTGTAATGCGCTGAGTGAAAGTCATGGGCAGCTCTTCAAAAGGCGTCTTCCGAGGGCGGATTTATGTATGGAGTGGGGGTAGAGGGCGACCCGCACAAGCGAGAACGTCTTTATTGTAGGATCATTTGAGGCTATGTTTTCGTCAGAATAGTACGAAAACTCCACGCTTCAAATGGGATACCTACCTCAAGCACCCAATGCAAGAGGGTTCTATCATCATCATCATCATCATCATCATCATCATCATCATCATCATCATCATCAGCCTGATTATACCCACTGCAGGGCGAAGGCCTCTCCCATATTTCTCCACTTAACCCGGTTCTGTGCTAGCTGCATCCACTTTACCCCTGCGAACTTCTTAATCTCATCCGCCCACCTAACTTTCTGCCGCCCCCTGCTACGCTTTCCTTCCCTTGGAATCCAGTTTGTTACCCTCACCGACCATCGGTTATCCTCTCTTCGCACTACATGTCCTGCCCATGTCCATTTCTTCTTCTTAATTTCTACTAGAATGTCGGTAACTTGAGTTATTTCTTTGACCCACTCTGCACGCTTTCTATCTCTTAATGTTACCCCTACCATTTTTCGTGCCATAGACCTCTGGGTTGTCCTCAACTTAAGTAGAACTCTCTTGGTTAGCCTCCACGTTTCAGCCCGATAGGTGAGTACAGGCAAGATGCAACTGTTGTATACTTTCCTCTTGAGCGATACCGGTAAGCTGCTAGTCATAATCTGCGAGTGCTTGCCAAATGCGCTCCATCCCAATCGTATTCTTCTTGTTATTTCTTTTTCGTGGTCCGGATCTGCGGTTACTACCTGTCCATAGTAGACATATTCGCCTACTACTTCCAGTATTTCGCTACCTAATGTAAACTGCTGTTCCTTCCCGAGGCTGTTGAACATTACCTTAGTCTTCTGCATATTGATTTTCAAGCCTACCTTTCTACTTTTCCTGTCTAGGTCATCAATCATTATTTGCAGTTCATCCCCCGAGTTGCTTAGAAAGGCAATGTCATCAGCAAATCGCAGATTACTGAGGTACTCTCCATCTACCCTTATCCCTAATTGCTCCCATTCCAAGTCTCTGAATACTTCCTCTAAACAAGCTGTGAATAGTACTGGGGAGATTGTGTCTCCTTGCCTAACACCTTTCCTTATGGGAATTTTGTTACTTTCTTTATGCAGAACTATGGTTGCTATGCAGCCACTATATATATCTTCCAGCACTTTCACTTACGGCTCGTCTACCCCCTGATTTCGCAAAGCCTGCATAACCGCCGAGGTTTCAACTGAGTCAAATGCTTTTTCGTAATCAATGAATGATATGTATAAGGGCTGGTTATATTCCGAGCATTTTTCTACCACCTGATTGATGGTATAGATATGATCGATAGTAGAGTACCGTCTCCGAAACCCTGCTTGATCCTTTGCTTGATCGCAGTCTAAGGTTGTCCTGATTCTATCAGCGATTACCTTAGTAAATACCTTATACGTAACAGACAGTAAGCTGATTGGTCTGTAATTTTTAAGGTCCTTAGAGTCCCCTTTCTTGTGGATGAGGATAATGTTTGCATTCTTCCATGGTTCCGGTACCGTCGATGACACCAGGCACTGCGTATACAGGGTGGCCAGTTTTTCTAGCACGAAATCCCCCCCGTCCTTCAGCAAATCTGTAGTTATCTGATCCTCTCCAGCTGATTTCCCCCTTTTCATAGTTTCTAGTGCTTTCTTGACCTCGTCCTTCGTCACTGGTGGAACGTCTGACTGTTTTTCCCTACCGCCAATCTCATTACGGTCCTGACTGCTTTGGCTACTGTAGAGATCTGTATAGAACTCCTCGGCTACTTCGACTATCTTTTCCATATCAGTGATGACGTTGCCCGCCTTGTCCCTTATCGCATACATCTGGCTTTTGCCTATGCCCAATTTTTTCTTAACCGCTTTAAGGCTTCCCCCGTTCTTTACAGCATGCTAAATTTTCTCCATGTTATACTTCCTTATAACGGCCACCTTGCGCTTATTGATTAGCTTTGACATCTCGGCCAATTCGATCTGGTCTGTTGGATTGGAAGCTTTCATACTCTGGCGTTTCTTAATCAAATCTGTCGTCTCCTTAGACAGTTTGCCGGTATCCTCTCTAACTATCCTACCGCCTACTTCTACCGCGCACTCAGTAATGATATCTCTGAAATTATTGTTCCTTGCCTCTAGGGTAATGTCGCCATCCTCAGTTAGAGCTGAAAACCTATTCTGTAGCGAGATCCTGAACTCTTCTGTCCTCCCCCTCACCGCTAATTCGTTGATGGGTTTCTTTCTTACTAATCTGTTGCGTTCCTTCTTGAGATTTAGGGTAATTCGGGACCTCACCATCCTGTGGTCACTGCATCGCACTTTCCCGATTACCTTTACATCTTGCATAATGGCGGGGGTTGAACACATTATGAAGTCGATTTAATTTTTAGTCTCTCCGTTAGGACTTTTCCATGTCCATTTCCGGTTCTTCCGTTTGCTGAAGAAGGTATTCAGGATTCGTAAGTTATTGCGCTCTGCAAACTCAACTAGTAACTCTCCCCTGCTATTACTAGAACCAATGCCATAGTCCCCTACTGCCTTGTCTCCTGCCTGCTTTTCCCCAACCTTGGCATTGAAATCACCCATTAGTACAGTATACCGCGTCTTTGCTTTTCGCATTGCCGATTCTATATCTTCATAGAAGCTTTCAGCTGCTTGGTCATCATAACTACATGTAGGTGCATAGGCCTGTGCAACCTTCAGTTTATACCGCTTATTAGGCCTAATTACGATGCCTGCAACCCTCTCATTAATACTATAGAATTCATCTATATTTCCCGCTATATACTTATTGACAAGGAAACCTACTCCTAGTTGTCGCCTCTCTGGTAAGCCTCGATAACACAGTACATGCCCATCCTTCAGTACAGTATATGCCTCATTCGGCCTCCTAGCCTCACTAAGCCCTATGACATCCCATTTCATGCCCTCTAGTTCCTCTAACAGCACTGCTAAGCTAGCTTCACTAGCTAGGGTTCTAGCATTAAACGTTGCCAGGGTCAGTTTCCAATGGCGGCCTGTCCAGCGGAGCCAGGCTTTCTTAGCACCCCCCGCTGCGTCACAGGTCTGGCCGCCGCCGTGGTCAGTTGTTCCGCAGCCGCTGGTGACTGAGGGCCGGGGTTTTATGGAGCTTATCATAGGAGGTTGCGGCCAATTACTGCACCAGGGTGGCCAACTCCTGTTCTGGTGAGGGAGTGCGTTGCCGGAGGTGTTCACCGGCATCAGGTCGCACCCCAAACCTGTTTATGCAATTCCATCGACACGCGGAATTTTTTCTTCATCCGGTGGAGAATTGCGTGGCACCGGGATTTGAGCCCCGGTCCTCTTGCATGCGAGGCGGATGTTCTACCGCTACGCCACCGCTGCACCGAGGGTTCTATAAACCAAAGCAAAAATATCTGGCAGAAGGTGGGCCCGGCGTCTCTCGCCGACGAAACAAATTAGGGCAGATTACAATCTCGTGCAAGACTGATGATACAGCGATGCTGCTTGCGTTTGGTTCGACTAAGGTATTCGTGATTACTTCAAGACTCGTCAAGCTTCAAAAGTGCCACTTCGGGTTTACCGAATTGAAGCTTCTCGGGCACATCTGTGAGTGCTGACGTCATCCGAGTTGACCCTGACAAACTTGCTGCCGTTGCTGCCTTTCCCGTCCCCGCCAAGAAAAAAAGCAGTCCGACAGTTTTTGGGGCTGTGCTCCTATTATCGCTGCTTAATTAAAAACTTTGCTAGGAGCCCAGTGCTCTGATATACCTGACTTGGGATGACGCATCATTTTCCCGGGGCGCCGAGCAGCAGATGGGTTTCGACGGGTTACGAAGCCGGCTCCAATCACCCCCGATACTGGCACATTTCCACGACGATGCCGGCACGAAATTGCACACGGATGCAAGCAACGTCGGCCTTGGTGCCGTTCTAGTTCAGCATCAAGGTGGAGTCGACGAGGTAATTGCTTGCGCCAGCCATGCACTCTGCTGTGCTGAGTCCAACTATTCTACCACTGAAAAAAAAAATGTTTGGCGGTACTATGGGCCGCCGTCAAGTTCTCCCTATGCCTTTACGGTTGACTGTTTCATGTCATCACTGACTGTTGCGGGTCTGCATATCACGTTGGGCATTACGCCTGCAGGAGTTTGATTTCGACGTTATTTATAAGTCTGGCTGAAAGCAAGCCGATCCTGACAGCCTGTATATCGCTCCCGTCGACCCTCCTCCATCAGACGCCACCGACGACGATAGCTTCCTTGGAGCAGTCAGTACGCCCGACCTCGTTTCCAGACAGCGTGCCGACGCCGAGCTGCGTTTGATCATCGACCATCTCGAAGGTGGGCACCTTAAAATACGCCGGTACCTTGCTCGGTGGCTGCCATCGTTCTGCTTAATTCCGCAATGAGGTGCTTTATAAAAATTCTACTTCCAGTGCGAAAATTTACCTGCTTGTCATACAGGCTGATTTAAGGCACGAAATTCTCCTGACCTGTCATGACGAACCAACTTCCGGTCATCTTGGCTTTGCACGCACCCTAAACCGAGTCCGGCAGATCTATTGCTGGCCACATCTTACCCCGAGCGTCGAGCGTTACGTCCATACTTGTGGACAATGCAAGCAGCAAAAACAAACCCTTCGCTCAAGCCATCCGGCTCGTTGCAATCTACTGAGCCACCCCTGACGCCATCCGAGAAAGTGGACATAGACCTTTTGGGCCTATTTACGTTATCCTCGAATGGTCACAAATGGATAGTAGTCGTCACAGACTGCTTGACACGCTACGCTTAAACGAAAGACCCTTGCACGAGGTACTGCCGATGAAGCTGCTCCATTTTTTGTGAACAACATTGTACATAGACACATCGTGCTGTCGACAATCATTATTGACCGAGGCAAGGCGTTTTCAGCTCGGCTGCTGTGAGACACCTTAACTCTCAGCCATACCGATCATCGTACAACACCGTATCCCCCTTATACAAATACCTAATGGAACGGTTCAAAATAACGTTAGCGGACATGATCTCAGCGTACGTCGACGTTTAGCACAAAATGTGGGACGAGATCCTACTGTATCACCTTCGCCTACAGTACGGCGATGTAGGAAACCACGCAGTTTACACCGTTCCGTATGGTCTATGGCAGGGAGGCCCGCACGATGTAGGACTCGATGCTCCCGTACGAGGATGAAGTGGTCGCACTCGATGCCGCGCATTTCGCGGAACAAGCCAAGCAAGCCCGTCAGTTGGCCCGCTTGCACACCAAGGAAGAGCATGTCACCGACACTCGACGCTGTAACTTTCAGCACAGGAAAGTCGACTTCGAAGTAAAGAACCAAGTATGGGTGTGGATTCCCGTGCGCCACAAAGGCTTGTGTGAAAAATTCCTACATCGTTATTTCGGTCCGTATAAAGTCCTGCACCGCCTAAACAGCGTCAACTACGACGTTGTTCCTGATGGAAGTGTGACCGTCAGCCTTCCGCGTCAGTGGCCTGAGATTGTGCATGTGGCGGCTTAAAGCCGTACTTTTCGCGTGACTGAGCGCTGTGTCAACGTTGCGTTTTGAAACCTTGATGTTTCCCGCAAGCGAGGACTTGACTTATTGTACAATTCACCTCACCCCTAATTTCATTATTTTCCATTCTCACCTTCTCACCGAAATGATGTTCTCATTTCGCGTGGGGGAATTAATGCGACGTGCCTAGCACTGCCCGGCCGCCGCGCTTGGGGGACGACGACGACGAAGCGGCCGTTGGCTCGAGAGGTGCGCTGCACTCCAAAACCAGCGCTGGAAGCCGGCTTGATTCTCTGGGTTTCGCCTACGCGTACTTTTACTGCTCCCTGGGGCTTCAGTCATGACTATATGATATCTTCAACAGATAGCGACATGGTTTCAGGCCACACTCTTCAACTCCCATAGCAGTTCAATATCACTTCCACGGGCGGTAGGTTAAAAGGTGCTATATTTGTAACCGTAAAAATGCATTCGGCAGTGATGATCGACCTTTATATCCCAGTATGAAAGCTAAACCACGGTGACTTTCTTGACATTTTCGACTTACCCGTCAACAAAAAATGGTGATACACGTAATCCGCATCGCAAAAGCTATAAACTGAAAGTCGACAGGGATCTGTATTTGGTTCGATGTTACATTTTTACCCGTCACTGCCGCACCAGCGGTTGCGGCAGTGACGGGTGATATGACCGACACGGGAACGCGTGAAGCAGATTGGGCGATCATCAGCAGTACGCGTCATTGGGACTTTGGTAGCCGTATCGAGGCATAAAGCTGGGGTTAGAGGCAGCAGCGATCACTGGAAGGGCTGGTTTGGAGTCGATGGTGTCCAGGACGTGGTCAAGAGGTGCCCATATTGGCAACCTCGTGGCGAATATCGGCCTGGATAAAGGATACCGTAGGCAGGGTGTTCTCCGTCAGCTACCATGAGGAAACAGTGGGAGCCATAGCCTCGAGTTTGCGGCGGACGGTACAGGTCAAGTTAGTCTGGTTGGTAGGCAGGTCAGTACGGGACGAGCTAGCAGCTGTGTTCGGCAGGCAATCAAAACGGTGACGTATGCGTGTTTGTTTGACCTGCTCGAAGTGCTGGCACATCTGAAGAACAGAGTCCACATTAGAACAGCCCTTGCACAAGAAGAGGTAGATAGCGTCGTCGGCTATACCCTTTAGTATGTGGCCCACTTTATGTTCCTCAGTCATGGCCTAGTCGACTTTTTGGCACAGGGATAGGACGTCTTGTATGTAGGAAATATAAGATTCGGACGAAGTTTGGGCGCGAGATGCCAGGTCTTTCTTGGCAGCAAGGTGGCATCCAAAATGTTTGCCGAAAAGGTTGTGAAGCCTTTGTTTGCATATATCCCAAGATGTCAGCTCGCCTTCGCGCGTTTCAAACCAGACAGGCGGGGTTCCGGCTAAATAAAATATGGCAAGTATGTGATTAGGACTCCATAGTATCGATAGCAGCACTGTTCTGTATGTCCTCAGCGGCCTTGTAAAAGCTCAGTTGTCGCACAATTGTTCTGCTTTTGCAGGCACAGAGTCACAATGAAAAGTTATGACATGCTTTGTATAGTTGTTTTGGTAGAGAGCCATTCAAGCTTCTCTAGAGCGCCCGAATAGTGCTGTATACAAGAAAGTGAAAAGATAATCAATGTACTGAATTTTACTCAAAATTCTGCTTTCGCTCGACCGCAGCGAAACGACTTGCGAACTGCACAGGCTCAGGGCTTTGCCCATGGCAAACCCTGAGCTAATCTGAAGTCTTTGTGTAGCAATTAGTGCTCTTGCGCTGTTAGGATTGCACTGCAGTTATCATATTCGTACTTCCCTAGGTTCCCATATGTCCCCAACCAGTATGCAACACATGATCATGTAGATGTGGTTGAATGTACCTTTATAATATTTATTTTCGACACATTACAATCTACAGTAGATAAGGTTCGGCGAACACCTGCTCCGCCAGCGGTTTTGTTGTGTGTTGAATAAGGTCCGAATGAGTGAGAAACATGGTGGGTAGTGCTGCGAAATAAGTACGGTTGAAAGCTTTGGACCATGTTTAAGGGAATTCTCAAGCGGCCCATGTTCATATAGATCGAAAAGAGTAGCTTACCGCTGGAGCTGAGAAGTTCCTGGCTATTTGCAGGGAGATTATTGGTAGAGAGGTGCTGGCTGCATGACAGATGCCAGGTTCTTAATGCCTCCACGTATGGGCTGGATGTTGAGCAGAGCCTTCAGCAGCCAGATGTGGTTGAACACCAGCTGCGGGTTACTACCTGTGGCACACTTTACCGGGAGTGGATGAAAACGAGGCGCGTGTACCGCAATGCTCCCATTGATGGCATTGAGGTCGACCTGAAGTTCTTCTCCTCCAGCATGACAAGCGATGGCACTTTTACTGAGGTGAGCTTTGAATGCATGTAGCATTGCTCTTTTTGCGCCGCCTTGATACGTGTACTTTCCTGATTAGTGGGGATACTAGCTTCCATAGCATAGCGTTGCGAGATATATCTGAATTAGACCTCTCAAAAATAAGTATTTTAACTCCCAGCGATAGAAATCTGCGTTTGGTTGCTAAATGCTCATGACATCACATAAAAGGGATATTTTCATGCTTTTTAGAGGCCTTCAGGACTACCGTAATATGTCGGTAGTGCTCTGTTTTAGAGATGCTCTCAGCTTTCTGTTTTGTGTCCCTTTAAATCGAAAGCCCTACTTTACGACCAAGGTTGCAAAAGCTGAGGGAGGGGTGCCTGCTTGTTTCTTCTGCTTGCTTGTCGCTCTATAAATATCTCGAATGAGGGGTCAAGTTTGACATTCATTATATATCGCGGTACTAACGCAGCAACAGCATGTCCTAGAGTTAAAGCAATGTGTAGTGCATGTGGTGTGCCATGTCCGCCCATGGCATGATAGAGGGACGCTTCTCCACCAATGGTACCCATAACCTTTGACGTGAACTTTCGGGTGAGGTGCTTGATAGTGACTTCACAAACAGTAAACGTGATTGTGACGTTGGTGTCACACCGTGCACTCCTCTTTTATATTTACTTTTTGTCTTTAATAATCTGATCAGAGACGGAAAGCGAGCCTGATTCTTTCGCACCGACCGTCTGGAGCCGACTTATGTTGTGCAAGACGATACAAACAGCGGCGAGTGCTACGAGAGTGACAGCGTGCAGGGACATCAGCGTGATTTTAAGAATAAGCGACATCATAAGCGTGTCAAGCTGCCGGACAAAACGTCTTAAAGAGCGAGATATTCGTCTCGAGAAGCATCGCGACCATTAGCGTGTGAAACAGGCAGCTGAACTACCCGAGAAATGACAGGCAGAATGGGCACAAAATGTAGCTTAACCTGAATGAAAAGTTGAAGAATCTGGAAATTATTTGGTCTTCGACTACATACTTTGTGTGTTCATTACTGAAAGATCCGAAAACCGAGTAAAACAAAGCTAATCTAACGGAGGTTTCGCTGTAAAATTTGGCTTAAGCGCATAAAATTCTGCCATTTATTTCCCAAGAAAGTAAAGGATATGAATCGCCTATATAGGCTTGATAGGATGCTAGGAAGACAGCTCCGGAGTGCGTTTGAAGCACCGCCCCGCGTGCTTCAAACGTTAGCAAATGTGTACTATTTCGCAACAAAACCATTTACATGCGGCTGCTATGATCACTACTCGAACCTGTGTGCTAGCGTGTAGTATTTTGCATGTCAGATCAGGGGATTTCAAGGAACCAAAAATGGTAGCTTCGTCTTCACTCACGTCGGTCATCTTGAATGCAGACGGGGCGACCCCAGGCGGTGTTGCTGCAAGGTGCACCAGGGAGCTACCGCGACTTCTCTGATAACCTGATTCCTTGACTGCTGAGGAGTGGGGTGGTTGTCCTGGCTCCAAACTTCCCCGGTGGGTTTCTGCTTTCTTTTTCTTTCCTGTGCCTTTCTGTACGACTATTTCAGCCTGCGTCAAATGGGCAGGGGAACCTAGAAGGGGCACAATATACTGGTCCAATGTCATTAAAAGAACGCAACCAGTGTATCTCCGCGTATCGTAAAGTAGTAACTTTTAGTGGAGCGCCCAGGCTGATGTAAATTTGTAACGAGGGACACAAATGCAGCAATACAGATTCAGAGGAAATTTTCGGCAGTTTTGCTGTTCTGCCTGTATTCATTATTTAACTATATGTTCTTTTTCTATTATTCTTGCGCTTTTATCTAGTGTATTGTATTTCGCTACCGTCGGCACGTTTTTGCGAAAATTGCGGGGATTTATTCTCTTCACTCTTTACTCCTTTGAATGATGTATTTTTTGTTAAGCTTTTGTCATCCTGCGTTCTTTTGTGAATACTTCCATGTCGTTTATGTGTGGCAGATCCCAATTCTGCCAGTGATTACCGGACCTTCTCCTGGATACTTATAGAGTGTATTTTGTTCGTGAAGAAAAATGAACTATTTTCATTGCTTAATTTGTGAATCCGTGTCAAATCCTTAGGTACCTTTCGATCTGTAAGTTAAGGACACGTTAAGTATGGATGTCCAAGCGGCTTATTCATGTCAAGGCTTATATTCATGTGCGTTAGTCTTTCACATAATACAGTAGCTTTCGACTGTCTACTAATAGAGAGGTGTAGCATAGCCTGTTCCGGGACCCGTCACCGTGACCACTTACCGCTCTCCGCCGGTGTTACGCGCTGATTGGTCCTGGCGCGTCACATCAATGTGCCGATTCGCTCCATGTGGCCCTGTCTATCGCCGTCAAGGTGATCTGGGCACGTGCAGTGGCACGTGCGCTAGCACATCACGGTAACTGATCGCGCTATATTAAATCTCCAATGAGTGTAAGGGAGATAATAGAGGTAATAATGAAGGCAGTAGTGATTAAGTGAATAGCAAAGTGAACGTACCGCAAGGAAAGTGGAGCCGCAGGCGGTAACCATTAGTGCCGTCGTGTCCTATCCATGGTGGCGGATATTAGGTGTCTCCCGTAATTTGCTGCCGTGGTGTAACTGCTGAACTTGCAAAATTGGCAGTTTTTGATCGTTCGATATGCCTCGCCAAGCGCGCTAATGCAGACAGCGGCATTTCACCGTTCTTTTGTTCGCCCCGCGCGCTGCATGAAAGTGCAGTTCATTCTAGTGAAATATTTCCCTAAGTGTTTTGTGCTTGTGAATACTCTGTTTGTAAACTATATCTCCATTAGCCTTCTCATCTCCCCTTTTTACAGCTATATATTGATTAGGTGCTTGGGGGGATGGTAGTTACTGCGGCCTAAACCTATAATGCTACTTTCCACCAGCACTTTCTTCTAATAATTATCACATACAGTAATTCAAATACAGACATTTCAAACTTATATTCAGGATATACAACCGTAGTAATTTTAGTTTATGCAGTGCTGAAGACAGACACAAAGGTGCACGATGCAGACTTGTAAATGTATGCAAGTTAAGAACTGATAACTCAGGAAGGTGCGTAAAATTTGTTTTTGTTTGCAACATATATATGCATGCCGGTTCGCGCGTTGGGGTCAGCAACTGGTAATTAATAAATTAAAGTGAAGCCTAGCTCAACAGGGGCATCAGTTGCCCTGCCTCATTTTCAAAAGTGCCAGTTTTTTTTTTCGCATAGTCACTGTGTAGTGAATAAAACAGAAGATAATGTAAGAGCAGTCCAAAGTTTACAATGTCTGCGAATAGTGGTTAGAAGCCTAGAAGGGAAAGATAAATAATCTTCAGAGGGGCATGAAGTATAGAGCTGCTATTATGATTAAGCTGAGGCAAATATTGTGAGACGGTACAGGCTCTGATGCAAATACTGTTTATAGTGAGCTCCACGGGGAGGCATCATTTAGCCACGGTGCGCTCTGGGTACCGATATTCACCCTCAGTTTCGTGTCCACAGTATTTAGAGATTCCTTCTCGTGTGGCGAATCTAGCACATTGAAATCCAGTTAATTGTAATTCCAAGGGACGGGAAAATCTGGGAATTGTTTGAGGTCTCGAAATTTAAAAGTAAACTTATTTTGCGAAAGAGGAAATAACGGTGACATCATTTTGAGCTTAGAACATCACGACAATCTATTATTGCACGCACACTATTGGGAGGAGAACTGCTCTAAATCGCAAAGATTTTCTTTCCTTCGCTGTGCGACTTGGCTGAGCTGTAGCACTAACACGTCACACCCACCATAAGTGGCACCGTCTCTTCTGTGGAAGCTTCACCGGTCAAGCCGGCAGTTTCGCCTGACTTGAAGCATATCACCATGCTCACGGAAGTGAAGGAAACTGCTCATCGACGCCTAAAGGGGGAGAGAAAAAGAAATGGAAGGACGCTCAAGTTTCACCTTTAAAGCGTTTACCACTGTCTTTTCATTGTGCGTATTTTTGGCATTGAGAGACTGGCGCAGAGTTTGGCAAATGTTTAGACGTCTTTAGTTCTTTTTTTGCTTTTTGAGATACTCCTGCCACACGGCAAATTTAATGCCATTGCCACCGAACGACATTTGTTCAAAATTACATTTGTTTACTGCCACACGAGAAAATTTAATACTATTCGATGAAAACGACGTTAGGTATTGAATGAGTTTGAGGAACTCATTCGAATACGATAACGAGGACATGTGTTGTCATGCCAACAGGAAATCGGTGACAATATACACCCAAAATAAACTACAAAGGTGCCGCAGGCATTATAGTACTGCTGTGCATCTGCAACCTCGTAGCTGGTCAATATATTATGTGAAACATCCCAAATAGCATCGCGAAAAATAATTCAACCCTCGCTACCATCAACCAGTCACCGCACTGGCACAGCGGTTCCCTTTCGCCATCGTAACAAAAACATGTTAAAATCTGTTGATCTTAAATAATACGCCCTTGGATGAAGGGATTTCAGAAAATAATATTTGTTGAGGATCGTTGATAAGTAACCAGAGCGAGTTTCTGCTTACAGCCCAGTAGCAGCCGCAGCGCCGGTGTGAGATCCGATCTCGTGCTGCTAATGCGCCGCCGACAATACACCTTCCGCTTATTCTGATATGATTTAGGACATAATTGAAATTACAGTAAGGCAGTTCCATGAATAGGCAAATGACTATCTCCAAAGCGCCGTCCGCTGTTACTTCGATGCGAAACTGTTTAGGCCTAACGACGACCAAGGTGTAGTGCGCGGCCAGAGCACCGTTTCGGTAAGGCCGTGGCATCCGGTGCTGCAAGTGATGCGATTTAGTCGTCTGCTGTCTTGATGAGGCTGGGATCCGGCATTTTGTGACGGGCATTTACGCCGAACAAATGATCTTGCGAAAACGGGACTCGACGGGGTTGTGGTGCGCTACGCCGTCGGGCGATACTCGAAGGTTCTATAAAAGCATCGTCGGTCAGTACATGCTATACGGTCAATACTAGACGCTGCTTATTTTAAGTGTTGCAGTTGTATTTGTATGCAAAATGTGCTTTGCTGAAACAACGCGTGCGCTTTTTACACCTGGGCGCCGGCAGGCGCACCTTCTCTATCCTTTCGTAAACAAACGCCACCGGCGCAGTCGCTAACTTTGTAACGGGTTGTCGTATCAATAGGTTGGTTACGAGTCATGAATCAATCAATCAATCAATCTTTATTTCAGTTTGTACATGCAAACTAGGGATGGTGAGAAAAAAGCAGTGAATTACACACCACTTGACGGGCCTCACCACCCCTACAAGTCAGCAGTAGGCGCAAGGCAAAAACTACTACTGGTAAAAAAATATGAATACAAGTGCATCTATACGTAGAACAAGGTTGACAGAACATGCCTCATAACTGGCAGCAATAATATACGCAGAAGACGGTGAGGCTATAACGCAGAGTGGCACAGTACGTTCAAACACAAATGACATCACGGTAGCATAGATTGCTCAATAAAGCTTTTACGAATGGAAGAAAAAGACATAATATTCACTTGGTCACTCAGAGGGGTATTTAGGAACTTTGGCACAATAAATCTCAACATACAAAACCCATAGTTAGTTCCGCACTTTGGTAATGCAAACCTACTCTGCAATCTGATGTATGATGAGTGGCGACATGTAATAGGAACAATTTCAGAAAAAAAAAAAATGAATCACCCTTTTTTATCGTTGATTTATAGAGAGATGCAAATCTGTAGTCAAATAATTTGTTGAAAGGTACAATATTATAATGTAGGTAAATGTGTCTAGTAGGCGAATCATTGACAATTGCGCGAAGCATTTTCTTTTGTAATGTTTGCAGTTTAATGACATTATATACAGTTGTATTGCCCCAGACAAGGAGGCAATAGCTAAGGAGGGAATAAAAAATGCATAATATACAGTAATTTAAGTTTTGATGGGTAGAATACGCCTGTTCGTGAAGTAATTCCGACAATTCTAGAAAGCGTTAACACATTGCTATTAACATGGACATCCCATGTCATCGTACTGCTAAACGTTACACCTAATTATTTGAATGTGTCCACGTACTCAATTACACTGCCATTGAGGTATAACGAGGGGCGGTAAAGTACTTGTTTTCCTCTAGGAAAGAAAAGTACTGCTTTAGTTTTTTCTTTGTTTATCTTTAATGAGTTGGCTGATGACCATGTGGCAAGCGATGAGAGTGTGCGATTAGCGATGTCTGCTAATCTTTGCACGTCATTGGAAGAAAAAAATAGGCTGGTGTCATCTGCATATATAATGTATTTTGCATGGTTACTGATATTAGGGATGTCATTTATATATATATATATATATATATATATATATATATATAAATATATATATATATATATATATATATATATATATATATATATATATATATATATATATATATATATATATATATATATATATATATATATATATTATATTGAACAGGAGTGGCCCTAAAATGCTGCCTTGAGGGACGCCATTCGAAATTCCTAGAATCTGTGAAGAGGAATGTTTAATCACCACATACTGATACCGTGAATTCAGATAAGATTTGATTAGGCTGAGAGCATGCCCGCGTATGCCACAGTTCTCTAGTTTTGCAAAAAGAATATCGTGATTTAGGCAATCGAAGGCTTTACGGAAATCAACGAAAACACCGAGAGGTTGAAGCTGTGACTCAAAATTTTTTAAAATGTATTCCTTTTGGACGAGTAGCGCATGCTCCATGGACCTATTTTGTGTAAAGCCATACTGACAGTCGGTTATTACGGAATGTTTCTGCAGAAAATGTTGGAAGAGGATGCGAATCAGTTGTTCTAAACCCTTAGAAAAATACGGAAGTACAGACACTGGCCTATAGTTTCCCAACTTGTTCGCATCGTCTTTTTATATATCACGGCTACCCTGGCTAGCTGCATGTCAGTAGGGAAATGAGCTGTAATAAGTGCGGTGTTGTATATGTAGGTTAGGCATGGCGTAATTCTGTCAAGAATGTACTTAAATGGTCGGCTCTGCATATTATGTGCATCAAGACTGCAGCTGTCTTTTAATTTTCGGCATATTGCAAAAATTTCACTTTCGTCCGTTGGTCTTAAAAAGGGAGATGCCTCTATCTTGTCGCCTAAGAAATTCGCGATTCCGGCATTAAAGTGGCTATAATTTACTTCGGAAAAGATTTATTTAATGTGTTTGCAAGGCATGAGTCTGACGTCTCTTTCCCTTCGATTATTACCTGCGATTATTAAGCAAGACATGAATAGGAATTTAAAGGTTCCTTTCGTTCACAGCGTTCATCATTTTTGCAATGTATTGAAGGTGCATCAATACTTGCGTATCTATCGCAATTGGCATCATTTGCAAAGGCATAAGTTTCGATCGTATACAGCAGCGGGTCGAAAAAAATGACATTAAACTGAAGAAATGTCATTCGGTGGTAATTGCATTAATTTTCCCGTGTAGCACGGGTACAAGGGGCATGTCTGAACCGCTTTTCGGTGGACACCTGTACTTATAATGCGCGGCGTAGAATTGGAGGTACCTACGTCACCGTTCTGTACTTACCTGTACTCACCTATGGGGCTGAAACTTGGAGGCTAACAAAAGGGTTGTACTGAAATTGAGGACTGCGCAGAGGGCCATGAAACGAAACATGGTTGGCGTAACATTAAGAGATAGGAAACGTGCAGAGTGGGTCAGAGAAATAACTCAAGTTACCGAAATTCTAGTGCAAATCAAGAAGAACAAATGGACATGGGTAGGAGATGTAGTGCGAAAAGAGGATAACAGATGGTCACTTAGGGTAACAAATTGGATTCCAAGGAAAGTAAAGCGTAGCACCGGGCTGCAGAAAGTTAGGTGGACAGATTAGGGTTATGAAGCTCGCAGGGGTCAAGTAGATCCAGCTAGCACAGGACCGATCTAATTGGAGGTACAAGGGAGAGGTCTTCGCCTTGCAATGGGTATAGTCAGACTGCTGCTGCTGCTGATGATGATGATGATGAAGTCGCCGTTGCGAATGATTATCGCAAACTAGCCTCTACGTTGACTACCAGATGATTGACAACTGGGAAAATCAGTGGTATGGCACCACCTTGAGCTCTGAACAATGAACTTTCGCGTCACAATTCTGATACAAGATTACGTGCATATTTTTCTGACTTCTCTAAATTCGATGTTATAATAACGACAACGGTAGTGACCACGTCTTCTATCCCGAGCGAGCTTTATATGCTGGGAAAGCTGCAATTATTCTTGTTCTATTTGACAAACCATGGTAATGGCAAGGTGCAAGAAAGTAATGTGAGACAGAGTACTCAGCTCCTCTGTCAGTTTGGTCGGTCTTAATGTCTTTTTGTTTTACTGCTCCTCTGTCAGTTTGGTCGGTCTTAATGTCTTTTTGTTTTACTGAAGTTGCTTCTGTGATTTATTGTCTACCCCACCATTATAATTCAACTCGGTGTCTGTACTGACAACAAGTTAGTGGAAACGACGGGAGCGCAGAAAAGTTTAGCATAGAATGGAACCGAAAACAGAGAGCATAAACATTTAAGATGCTGTTTCTGCTTTTTGCGCCATCCTATACGAGTATATTTGCACATAGCAACTACGCAATGTCAAACCAATACCTGCATTGACGTTTGCTGGAATGTACACATACTGTGAAATGTGTACAATGACGGTGTCAACTGTGTGCATTGGGACACATGCTAAATCGCAGACATGGACTTCAGCCTGCTCAACAAGTTCTTCCGGCACTCGGTGGAAGAGAGGACCGCTCTGCTCAGGGACTTCTTCAAGCAGCTTGGCGTCCGCAGGTGCGTCCGCGTTTTGGGGGTATATGACAATCTTTTAGCAATCAGTAGGATTGTACCTCGCGGAAGGGATCTTCAGCCCAGACGAGGAGCGTACACGTTTAAAAACGCCATCCACCGCCCACTAGCCCACCTCAACGTTCCGGGAGCGCCCCCCGTCATCAATTAGCCTAACTCCACCTCCACAAGTCTAACTATGATAACGCATGCAGCAGCGTAACGGAAGGCGACCGATAAGTTGAATTCAAAGCCGCTTTGGACAAGCCGGCTGTTATTCAGAAGCACCAATCTTCATCCACCTCCCCATTCCACCCCAACTATCGGAACTCATGGTTCCAATCTTAAGCGTCCCTAATGACTCGCAGGAAACCAGGTTTGTAAAGGAATGACTCGTGCGCACGCATGCGGCGTGATAAGCGACGGTGGTGGTCGAACTGTCTGAAGTGTTCGGAGTCAAAAGGTCTCCTTTTTTAGTCGTCTATGTTTCCTATCGCACTCGAGGACGAAGTTATTGTACATTATACCACTGCCATGAAAGAGCTTCAGTATAGTGTATCGGCCGCTGTGAAATGAATTAACGCTTTCGTCTCTGCTGGGTCGACAATGGTTACAATGAAAGTTTTCTACCCTTAGGCCAACAACGCGAATCTCTTCAGCCGATCTTCATTTTGAGGAAACCTCCTGTCTCGTGTATACAAATTGGGCTTAAGGAGCAATCAGCAGAGTGATTATTGAGGTCAAATCTAATGGCTTAAGGAGTAGAACTTAATGTGCACTTATGGTTTGGCGAGTTGGGGCATTTTGCGTCTAATTAGGAAACGTAACAGCTGAAGGTAATGCAACCGCAAACGTAGTGACCAGTGCTTGTGTCACATCGGGTTCTCTTTAATGCTTGCATGCGTTTACGCTGTTACTTTGCGTAAATTAATAAATCTATTGCATCAGAGTATTGCATCAGGGTAAGAAATGCCTGCCAAGTTTCTTTCTTTTAAAACGTAGCCTAAATGGACTTCCGACTAGAGCAATTCACGGGCTAGGGCTGGTACAAACATTCAGGCCAGGACACAACCTGTTTTGTGAGGCCTGGGCCGGGCTGGCGTAATGTTTTAGGCCTGGGCCAGAGTCGGGCTTAAAGCTCCTAGCCGGAGTCTGGTACACAGGGGCTTGATATCTGGCTTTTGAATCACTATTTGTGAGTGAAGTACTCATGGGAAGTTACAGCAGCGAGACGAATGAGATAAAGCCATGATGCGCGTTGTAAAACTAAAACTTTGCTGATCTATTTACTTATTACACCGCTGCAATGCCTAACTGCTGAGGTACTTTCACTACTGAGCAGCTGCACACCGGTTTGATCATGGCCGCGTTGGCCGCGCTCAGATTGAAGCGGGGAACATGGCGCCTGTGCAACAACACAGTGTCGGTTCACGTTAAAAATGATACGGAGCCCTGCACAACAGCTCCCTTATAGCCGAAGCTGTCTTAACGTACATATGCTCTTTGGCGTTTTGTGTCTTTTGGGAGGCGACCCCTTCGGCCATGAATTCAATCGGTCAAATGGTGTCCATTAAAGAAATTTTCCGAGTTCACTGCAAACTACTGCACTGGAGCAATGCCTAAGCCTAAGCGTTGCTGCGTTGTCCGCGCAATTTGTCAGCGGCATTCCGCGAGTCACATTAGCTGGGCCTTTCCTTTCTTGTAAACCGCTTAATTTCCGCTTTCCTGTACACCACTTATTTTCTCACTTGCACATCTTTCCTTGATGCTGTATCTAATGCTACCATGCTTTTCTCGGTATACAAACTATAGTTCCTTTTCCGCGAATGACAGATACTATGCCTTGATTTCAAGTAAACCACTTAATTGGCTGTAATTAAGTATCAATACAGGCGAAACGAAGAGGCGTCCGGTGCTGGGGGATTTCAGTGCAGGTTTCAGATCCACAGGTGGTCGAAATTACTATGAAGCCCTGATCTACGGCACCCCTTTCACTTTTCCCGCTTTACCTCCCATATTCCTCCCTTCCTTTATGGAGCGGTAATACTGTCCACAGAACAAGCGTGACAGACATTGGGCCTTTGCTTTTCGTGAACCGATTATTATTGTTATTGGCTCTAATTAATTACTTAAATACACCACACCAACTATTTTGTCACTTGCACACCTCTCCTTGACGCTCTATCCTATGGTTAAATTCTTTTTCCGATATACCAATTTTTATTA
Source organism: Amblyomma maculatum (assembly GCF_055883805.1). NCBI lineage: Eukaryota > Metazoa > Arthropoda > Arachnida > Ixodida > Ixodidae > Amblyomma > Amblyomma maculatum. The sequence goes on from NC_139347.1 coordinate 131,146,054, forward strand.
CATTGGTTATTGCCTCAAGGCATACTGGAATATGTAAAAATTTTTAAAAAGGGGGTAATGAAAAAAAAAATGTTGCTGTTCTAATAAAGTTCAACAGAGATCGATGATAAGGCCTTTGCGTCCAAGCAATGTACGAAGATGAGTTGTTCGGCGAAAGGCCCACTGCTGTCAGGTGCCGAATTCTCGTCGGCTTCAGTGCCGAACAAACCCACAACAAGTGGTGAATATCTGCCGCATGATCTTCTGACTTGCAGACAGGGCATCCTGGACGTTTATGTAAATATCGATATTGAGGCCATGTTCGTGTTACAGCAGGTGTGAGGGCAATCCCGACCCGGATCCTCCGTAGCGCAACCTCCTCTGCGCGGGTAAGACTGCTGGGGAGGTTTACCGCGCACGGAGGGACAAGAGCACGTGTGCGGCGCCGGAGGGGCTTCCTTTCTTGTGAGAAGCAGAGTGGCATCATCCATAGTGAGGAAGCGTGTCATTGACGAATGTAGAGTCGCCTGGCGGGTTGCAGAATCTCCAGAGGTTTGCGAACTGAGTAGGTCACGAGGGACCCACTCAATTCGAATGGTTTGCGAGATGCGAACTGCAGATGATGTATATTCTGGTAGATTTCTGTTCTGCGACTGACGCGTCGGAGCAGATGCACTGCTTGCAGGGCGTCGGTGCGGATGACAATTTTGGCGGTAGGTAGTAAGGTTGTGACGGAGAGAGAGCGAAGCGCGTCTTGGACGGCAACCAGCCCAGTACAGAAAGAAGAAGAATGTTCTGCAAATTAATATCTGGATGTGCTATTAGCGCGGGCTCACAAGGACAATGAATTGCAGTTGTCGTTTCACATCCGTCATTGCTGGCATCTGCATATACAATTATTGAGCTTTGGGGCAGTTTAGTGTCTTGCTCTGCGATCCATTTACGAAGGGATAATGCCTGTAGTTGGTCTATGAAGGTCAGTAGGTTTCTTTGCGCTCAGCTAAACAAAATTACATGGAGGAAAAACTGGCGATGGCGGCTGCAATATGATGTGCGATGTAGCATAGGCACGGAGTGCTTGTGGAGAGTGCAAAAGGGTCGCCTTAACGCTGCGTGCATCATGGCGTTGCTGTACCAGTTCATGTAATGTGTTGAGCTGAGCGTTCTATTGTAGTGCCACGACCGGTGTGATGCGAGGGTGACAAGTGATGGTTCTCCTAATTAATTATTTCTCCTGTTACAGCGCCGACATAGTCATGCCCACGCGAAACCCTACATATCCATACAATGCCTACGCATTAATATGATTCCACTGGCTTTGAGGTAGCATTAACATTCAGGCGTCGCGGCTTGTAAAATATGGGTGCCACGGGGCACTCGTGTTCGAGAGACGTGCGGTGAATCGGCTCTATCAATTTTTGACAGGACTCACGGATCAAGTTTTCGCACTCCATTAATGTTGCTCCCATTGGATTCAAAAGTTGATCGGCATCCGTGGATACAATTTCATCCAGGTGGGCCCCGTTCCGAAATTTTAGAGCAGTTTTTCCTTCTCGTCTCGTGGCGCCGACGCTAAACCTAACGGCTGCGAGCGAGCCGCTTAATTCTCGCTTAATGGGCGAACGCCGTCAATAATGGCAAACAGATGAGAAGTTCGGGTAGGGTGACCTCCTCCTTCCACACCTTTTCCCCTCTTCTTCGCTTGACGGCGTACGCTGAGTTTTACAAAATAGTAGCTGCTCTCCGGGTACAAAACGAGATGCTACTCGAGATGTTACAAGGCACATCGAAGCCCGTTTTAATGCAAAACTTGCTTCCCTGCTTGGGACAGTGATGGAAAACCTCATAGCTCGAGATATGAAGTTTCTCCCCTTTATGATTGCAACACGTCGCGACTAACATCCGCATTCCTCGCAGAGCCGGCTCCCGTAGGGGCGTATCTGGTTCGCCATCTAAATTATCCCTCCTAGTCATTGACCTCGACGATGACGACGGCAGTTGCTCTTATGCAAGAGTTGAGCTTCAGCCCCAGGTAACTGGGTCGGAGGCAGGCTCAGTTTCGCATTTCACCCCTAAATTTCAGCATGGCGGGACACCCTCGATGTAGGACCTCTCCCACTTCCAAATCGGCTACCCAAATTATTATACTCAATGGAACCGTCGGGGGCTTTGGTTCCGTTCAAAGAGGGCCGATCTCCAGCTTTTCCTTTCATCTTTCGAGTATTTGCCAGCCGTGGTCGCTCTCCAAGATTTGGGGAGGGGCGCCACAATAACCAATTATACGAAGTTCCAGCAGGGCCCCTCGACCTGTCTGTGCGTTCGTAGAAATTATACAGCTAACCAGATCGACTTAGACCTGCAACTTGAATATTCCTATGTAATGATGACCCTCCTCCCACCCCGCAAGCAGGACCCATCGTTAAACATACTCAATGTAAACTGCACTTCGAAATTGCCGAGTGTGTCTTCGCGGACCTCTTTAGCCAAGCGCTGAGATTTGCTGGTCGGGAACTCCTCCTGATTGTGGGCAATTTCAATGCTCCTAGTGGAATGTGGGGTTATCGCCATGAAGAGAAATGGGCACGAAAGTTGACGGAGCTTGCGTAAACACTGAAATACAGTTTTCACACTAACCCTATCCATCAACACCTATATGCAACTCCGTGACTCGGGATACGTGTCCGGACTCGACCTTCACCACTGCCTCCACTGCAACCACTGCCTCCTCAAATACGATTAGAGCCCGTCCTTTCGCTCAACCGACAACACAAGCCGAACTTCCAGATTGGAGCAAGTTCAGGCAAAATTATAACACTACGACACCCATACATGAGCAAACCTACCAGCCTTGATCCCAGAAAATGGTATCTAGCCTTCGCTCTTTCGAAACTCAAATTCAGCTCTCAGAGGTGGTATCACAGGTGGACAACCACCTCCTCTACCTGTGGGAGGCCCGGCATTACCTCATTCATTGGTGGTGCCGGTAGAAGCACAACCGGAAACTTAGAGCTCGCATCACTGAGCTCACCCACCGAGCTGCTGAGTATGCTGCCCAGCTCACCGACTCCAACTAGGTGGCCCGATGCAGTACGGCTGCGTGATAGATGTCTCGCCGGAACACTTGGCGGCTCTTTCGCGCCCAATTGATCGAACGCAAACACGCATGGAAACTCCAAAACACCTCCAAAGAGCTCCCAGGGCAACACAACCCAGTTGGTACACGAACTTCGGGACCAGTACTTGTGCATCGCACAGTACCTCGGCGGGCCGGCGCATTCATATTCAGGCTTTGAGCCTTGAGCTGAATCAACTGCTCCAGCTCCCCGACCTCAGGGTGGCTCTGGCCAAAATGAAACGTGGCACTGCTCCAAGTTGGGACAAAATTACAAATTATTAGCCGATCGCTCCGATCCGGCGTACATATCTTTATTGGATTACATTAACTCAATCTGGATTGGAGAAGCAGCACTCCCCATAGACAACTACAGCTGTGGTTACCTTCATTCCTAAATCTGGCATGGCGATAAGCACGGAGAACCATCGTGCCATCTCTCTGACTTCCTTGTGGGGAAATTCATGGAGATGATGGTACCTGACAGGCTGTCCGAGGTCACGGAATCCCAACATATTTTCGCTGACACCCAGATCTGCACAGCATGTCTTGCTACAACTCAATCGGGCTATTCTTGACCCCGTCGAATGCCCCCACAATGGCAAGGTCGTACTCGCGTTGGATTTTAAGGCGGCATTCCACAATGTCACACGCGGGATCATTCTCACCCACCTATCTCAAACTGCGACAAAACACGTTTCAATGCATTCAGCAATTTTTGACAGACCGACAATCTTACAATCGAATCTAGAATACGGAGCATGGCCTGTTTCGCTTAGGCAGCAGGGGTACACCTCAGGGCGCGGTGCTCTCTCTCCTATTATTCAATCTGGCGATGATGCACCTGCTAGCCCAGTTCGGGGCTGTCGCCGGTGTGCAGCATGCGTTGTACGCCGATGAGATTTCTTTGTGGGTTATTCAGGGCTCACTCGGAGACAGTGAGGCCAACCTGCGGCAGGTGGCGGCCATAGTGGACCATTATGCTCGCCGCTGCGGCCTCCAATGCTCCCCCCCCAAAGTCTGAATTTGTGCACATACGCCCATCACCTAAGTTCACTGCCAAAATTACATTGTTTTCGAGACAGTTCCAATCCCTGAACTTGTGGATGTCCAGGTACTGGGGCTCCTTATAAATCAACACAGATGGTCAGAAACAACATCGGCCAAACTCCGTAAGGTGGGGGACCAGTTGGGTCGCATGGTTCGCCGGGCCTCTCACAAGCGCGGGGAGTTATGATACGAATGCGCCTTGCGGCTGGCACATGCCTTTGTAACAAGTTGAATGCTTTATTGGATTTCAGATTTCCACCTGCGGAATCGAGACGAGTGCACTCTACGCCATCCTCCGCAAAAGCATAAAATGGGCTCTCGACCTCCCCGTGAATAACTACAATCAGCTTCTACTGGGGCAGGGCATAGTGAACACACTTCGGCAGCTGCGGGAAGCCCACTTGACTAACCAATATACGCGTCTCTCGAAAACATCGTCGGGTCGCAGGCTCCTTACCCAACTATATATTCAACATAACACTCACATAGAAGAGTGCGTACGCATTCTATCATATGGAGACGCGCCCTTCACGTACGCCCTCTTCCCGCGAGCATGGGGCCATAATGGCCGGCGCCTGGCACGGGCGGAGGTCCTGGCTCACCGCTATGGATTAAGCCCGGCTTATTTTATGTGGACGCCTCCGCCCTCCGCCATGGGCGATTGTATACAGCCACAGTCATCCACAAGTCTAAGGCAGTAAATGGGCTTACTTTTCGAGCCCGGACATAATGCACACGGAGGTCACCATTGCTTTGGCTGCATCTCACCCCACTACCAAAACAATATTTTCCGATTTGCGCGGGGCCTCTCGAAACGTTGAGCAAGGCAGGGTACCATATCTAGCTCACCGCTTTCTATTAAAGAAGCGCATATATCGGGGACCCTGCTCGCCGGATTATTGTTTGGGCTGCTGCTCTCATGAGACTTGAGAGAAATGAGGCAGTTGATGCCGCCGCCCGAGCTTTATCTTCGCCTATGTAAAGGCTTCTCAAAGGCGGAGGAGCGGTTTCTGCTCCGCCTTTATACTAATTCTTGCTCTGCCCGGCAGCCCTCAAACACTTCGACCCTTCTTTCTCAGGCAGCTGTCCGCTCTGTGCGGAGAAGTCTTCGGACATCTACCATAAGGTGTGGGCCTGACCATTCAACCCTGCTATCTCCCCTAACCCCAACCCCACCCGGGAGGACTGGGAGGCGACCGTGCTTGGCTGCGCTGGCTCACAGGCCCACAAGGCCTCAGTGGAGCGCTCCTGGGCAGCGCCCGATGACAGTGAGGTCCCAAAATAGGGACTCCACCTAGTGCTTGTGAGGACCGGCCCCGTATGGATTGATTTAATCACACCTTCCTGTACATACTCATTTCATGTTATTAAGTCTTCTCCTCCTCCTCCGTAAACAATGACAAATGCTTGAGAACATGCCAAGTAGTTTTTTATGTGTGCATGCAATCCCTTTTATTGGGCTCTTAGATCTTATGAGCTATTCTATGTTACCCCTGACCATCTACGAGTTTACAGTTCAAACCTCCCACCTGACGACCGCTCCTCATTATCACGTTTTGTTCAAAAATGTTTTAAGAGCAATACGGTGATTTGAGCTGATTTGTCGGCCAGCTCTTAGTAGTGCTGGTGGGTAAAGCTTCAATCTCCAGCAGATACCGGATAGGCGTCAACCTACTCCCCTACACAGCAGCCTGGAGCCCGGGCGGCGTATTCGGTTAGTCGAATTGCACCTAGCTGAGTGTCAGGGTGGAGACAACATTAGAGTCTTCGAAAATTCTGTTTTCGTCACCGCATTTTTATTTTTGGTTTCTGGACGCGTCCATACCAACTTTGTACCTATCTGAGAATTGTTCCGGGTACCACTGGTTGAGGGTAGCTAGATTTGAAAAAAGTCTGTAAGTGCTTCCAGATGCTTTCTTGGATCTTATTTAGTGTCCTATCTGCCGGTGGGTATTCTACCTTGTTTAGGCGATAATGCTCAATACTCTCTTTATAGCCGACTGACCTGTCCCCGCTCACAGTGTACTGAGGGTCAAAGCCTACCCGGTAGGTGAGGCCGCGGGCTGAAGCAGGGAGTAGGCTGATGCCCACCTTAGCCTGATTATTCTGTCATCCTGACTTGTTTCAATATTCTCGTTACCTGTGGAGAGAACCTTCCACTGAGAAAATTGTGTACGGCTGTTTTCGAACCATTTATAATTGTAGTTGCCATTGTCAGTGCTATCATAAGGGCGATGACACCCTCTTGAGTCGCGTATGTCTAGCGGACCGAGCCGCTTACTCTTGGGTTTTGTTTGTCATCTGTCACTACCGCAACCTTAGCATGCTTGTCCTCATACTCGGCGGCGCCGACATAGACTACGCCCTGCCTTCCTTGGTGTATCTTCTACAGCGTTTTCGCCCTTTTCTTCCTTCTTTCCGTGTGATGGCCTGAATGCTGTTCCGTGGCAGCGGGGGATTTTTAGTCACTTCCCGACTTTCATAAGTAGATCCGTTTGGTGCCCTAGGCTTTTATATTGAATGCTTAGTCTTAACAGTCTGCTTCTTCCCGTCCGGGTCTGTGCCAGTCTTTCGTATTGGGAGGTTTGGTTGGCCTCTGCCACTTCTGCCAGAGTATTGAGCAACCTCAGCTTCATTTGTCGGCTGTTTTATCTCTTCCTGATGATTGCTTCAATTGTAGCCTTCTCGCAGTTAAAAATGCGTACGTACGGGACAGTGTAGGCAATCTTGCCTTCAAGTTGCCTTTTAGCTTCTCAGTGACTCTCTATGCTTGAATGAAGAAGAAGAAGCCGACGGGAGCGGACGCACTTCGATTGGGTTCGGCTAACAAGAAAGGAAATTGTATTGAAAATCCAACACATCCTGAAAAATGTGTTTCGAAGACCTTCCTGAAGTCATCCGGAATTCACTGAGGCCTTTCTCAAACCCGTGAGTGTTTTATTAGACATCGAAATGGGCTTTTGAAGCTCCTCGGCGGCGGCCATGCTAGGCGATGCGAGGCCTAGTAATGCCGACCCAGAGCGCATGGATACCTTAGACCAAGGCGAGGCCGGATCTAGTGGTCTGTGTTCAACAACCGCTAACCCAGCTCACTCTGCTAAACACCAGGAAAGTGAATTAGACGACCAAATCCAAACATCTGAAGACATGGAAGAGGGTCGTGCCTGATCGCCGGATGACCTTTACTCCAACTGGCACGTAAAGATATGCAAGAAGAATCGCCAAAGGTTAGCAAGAGGCGAACAAGTCATGATCGCAGGAAAGATCTATGCTCCCCCGACGCACTTGCTGCAGACCGTCGTGAAACCGAAGAAAACGATAGCATCGCCAGTACAGTCGGCTATGGATCAAACGTCTCAGAAGAGGAGGAAATTACCACCCCTTCCTAAAACTGACTATAAGGTGATAATAAGACCCAAGAAAGGCATGGAAGTCAGAAAATTCGTTCCTACCCAGTTCTCAAGAGCCATCGTGGCTGCCTGCAACAACCCAGCATTGTGCGACTTCTCCAAATTTATTGTGAGACCCCGCACAGGATCGAACATCATAGTCAGCACTGCTTACGACGAGACTGCGGACACCATACGGCACATCAAGAGTCTGGACATGGAAAACAAGGCTTACGAAGTCAACGTCTACCTGGCGGCGCCTGAGGACGTCATCAGAGGAGTTATTCATGGAGTGGATCCAAACACACCATCAGAGGAGCTTCTATCAAACATCCGACTACGCACACAAGGGGTCGAGATCGTTCAAGCACGAATGTTGGGAAAAATCTCGCACGGCAGTGCTAACATTCATAGGCCCCATTCCCCCCGCTACGTCATCTATTACGGGGGAGAGACGGCATGTTACCCATATCGACCAACCACACAGATCTGCCAAGGCATGTCTCAAGGCAGGCCACAGAGCGGATGTCTGCCCAACACCCAACGCCAAAGTATGTCGGAACTGCGGCCTTCATGAACCAGAGAAAAACCACACCTGTGAAGCCAAGTGCGTGGCCTGCCAGAGAAACCACCCAACGGGAGACAAGGCCTGCAAGCAGCGCCTCAGGGCACATATCGGACGTTACAACAACAAAGCTAAACAAAGCAATAACAATCAGCAACAGAAGCCCCCCAAGCAGCACGTCAGCCGGAGAGATCAGCAGATCAAGCCGATGGAGCGCCGCTGGTTTTCATCGGAGGAGGAGGAACAGCAGCTGGCAGAGAAACAGAGACCCCAGTCCCGACCAAGACCCAAGGGACGGAACTTGACAGCTTACTATTCCCAACAGAAGACACAACAGATTAGGCCCAACCAGCAGGGACCACCAGAAGCGATAGGGGCGACGCCAGACAAGCTAGAGCACGACACCAAAAGGGTAAGCTGGGCTCAGGTTGCCTCTCCCACTGCTCTAAACGGGTATGGTCCATGCCAGGATTGCACTAGGCTCGAAGATCAAAATAGACATAATCATCATCATCATCATCAGCAGCAGCCTGATTATACCCACTGCAGGGTGAAGGCCTCTCCCATATTTCTCCACTTAACCCGGTTCTGTGTAAGCTGCATCCACTTGACCCCTGCGAACTTCTTAATCTCATCAGCCCACCTAACTTTCTGCCGCCCCCTGCTACGCTTTCCTTCCCTTGGGATCCAGTTTGTTACCCTCAGCGACCATCGGTTATCCTCTCTTCGCACTACATGTCCTGCCCATGTCCATTTCTTCTTCTTAATTTCTACTAGAATGTCGGTAACTTGAGTTATTTCTCTGACCAACTCTGCACGCTTTCTATCTCTTAATGTTACCCCTACCATTTTTCGTTCCATAGACCTCTGGGTTGTCCTGAACTTAAGTAGAAATCTCTTGGTTAGCCTCCACGTTTCAGCCCCATAGGTGAGTACAGGCAAGATGCAACTGTTGTATACTTTCCTCTTGAGCGATACCGGTAAGCTGCTAGTCATAATCTGCGAGTGCTTGCCAAATGCGCTCCATCCCAATCTTATTCTTCTTGTTACTTCCTTTTCATGGTCCGGATCTGCGGTTACTACCTGTCCTAAGTAGACATATTCGTCCACTACTTCCAGTATTTCGCTACCTAATGCAAACTGCTGTTCCTTTCTGAGGCTGTTGAACATTACCTTAGTCTTCTGCATATTGATTTTCAAGCCTACCTTTCTACTTTTCCTGTCTAGGTCATCAATCATTATTTGCAGTTCATCCCTCGAGTTGCTTAGCAAGGCAATGTCATCAGCAAATCGCAGATTACTGAGGTATTCTCCATCCACCCTTATCCCTAACTGCTCCCATTCCAAGTCTCTGAATACTTCCTCTAGACAAGCCGTGAATAGTACTGGAGAGATTGTGTCTCCTTGCCTAACACCTGTCTTTATAGGAATTTTGTCACTTTATGCAGAACTATGGTTGCTGTGCAGCCACTATATATATATCTTCCAGCACTTTCACGTACAGCTCGTCTACCCCCTGATTCCGCAATGCCTGCATCACCGCCGAGGTTTCAACTGAATCAAATGCTTTTTCGTAATCAATGAATGCTATGTATAAGGGCTGGTTATATTCCGAGCATTTTTCTATCACCTGATTGATGGTATGGATATGATCGATAGTAGAGTACCGTTTCCGAAACCCTGCTTGATCCATTGCTTGATTGCAGTCTAAGGTTGTCCTGATTCTATTAGCGATTACCTTAGTAAATACCTTATACGTAACAGACAGTAGGCTGATTGGTCTGTAATTTTTAAGGTCCTTAGAGTCCCCTTTCTTGTGAATGAGGATAATGTTTGCATTCTTCCATGGTTCCGGTACCGTCGATGACACCCGGCACTGCGTATACAGGGTGGCCAGTTTTTCTAGCACGATATTCCCCCCGTCCTTCAGCAAATCTGTAGTTATCTGATCCTCTCCAGCTGATTTCCCCCTTTTCATAGTTTCTAGTGCTTTGTTGACCTCGTCCTTCGTCACTGGTGGAACGTCTGACTGTTTTTCCCTACCGCCAATCTCACTACGCGCTCCTGACCAGTTTGGCTACTGTAGAAATCTGTATAGAACTCCTCGGCTACTTTGACTATCTTTTCCATATCAGTGATGACGTTGCCCGCCTTGTCCCTTATCGCATACATCTGGTTTTTGCCTATGCCCAATTTCTTCTTTACCGCTTTAAGGCTTCCCCCTTTCTTTACAGCATGCTAAATTTTCTCCATGTTATACTTCTTTATATCGGCCACCTTGCGCTTATTGATTAGCTTTGATATCTCGGCCAATTCGATCTGGTCTGTTGGATTGGAAGCTTTCATACTCTGGCGTTTCTTAATCAAATCTGTCGCCTCCTTAGACAGCTTACCGGTATCCTCTCTAACTATCCTACCGCCTACTTTACCGCGCTTTCAGTAATGATATCTCTGAAATTATTGTTCCTTGCCTCTAGGGTAATGTCGCCATCCTCAGTTAGAGCTGAATACCTATTCTGTAGCGAGATCCTGAGCTATTCTGCCCTCCCCCTCACCGCTAATTCGTTTATGGGTTTCTTTCTTACTAATCTGTTGCGTTCCTTCTTCAGATTTAGGCTAATTCTGGACCTCACCATCCTGTGGTCACTGCATCGCACTTTGCCGATTACCTCTACATCTTGCATAATGGCGGGGGTTGAACACATTATGAAGTCGATTTCATTTTTAGTCTCTCCGTTAGGACTTTTCCAAGTCCATTTCCGGTTCTTCCGTTTGCTGAAGGAGGTATTCATGATTCGTAAGTTATTGCGCTCTGCAAACAACTAGTAACTCCCCCCTGCTATTCCTAGAACCGATGCCATAGTCCCCTACTGCCTTGTCTCCTGCCTGTTTTTACCCTACCTTGGCATTGAAGTCGCCCATTAGTACAGTATACTGCGTCTTTACTTTTCGCATTGCCGATTCTACATCTTCATAGAAGCTTTCAACTGTCTGGTCATCATAACTACATGTAGTTGCATAGGCCTGTACAACCTTCAGTTTATACCTCTTATTAAGCCTAATTACGATGCCTGCAACCCTTTAATTAATACTATAGAATTCATCTATATTACCCGCTATATACTTATTGACAAGGAAACCTACTCCTAGTTGTCGCCTCTCTGGTAAACCTCGATAACACAGTACATGCCCATCCTTCAGTACAGTATATGCCTCATTCGGCCTCCTAGCCTCACTAAGCCCTATGACATCCCATTTCATGCCCTCTAGTTCCTCTAACAGCACTGCTAAACTAGCTTCACTAGCTAGGGTTCTAGCATTAAACGTTGCCAGGGTCAGTTTCCAATGGCGGCCTGTCCAGCGGAGCCAGGCTTTCTTAGCACCCCCTGCTGCGTCACAGGTCTGACCGCCGCCGTGGGCAGTTGTTCCGCAGCCGCTGGTGACTGAGGGCCGGGGTTTTATGGAGCTTATCATAGGAGGTTGCGGCCAATTACTGCACCAGGGTGGCCAACTCCTGTTCTGGTGAGGGAGTGCGTTGCCGGAGGTGTTCACCGGAATCAGGTCGCACCCCAAACCTGTCTATGCAATTCCATCGACACGGAGATTTTTAATTTTTTTTTGATCCGGCGGAGAATTGCGCGGCACCGGGATTTGAACCCCGGTCCTCTTGCATGCGAGGCGGATGTCCTACCGCTACGCCACCGCTGCACCGCTGCAAAACAGACAACTGAAGATCAAACTATCAGAACAACAGAAACGCCTTAATAAGGTAGAACAACAACTACAACTCCTACAAATGGGTCAGAAGCAAACTGCCCCCAACCCTCATCAATAGTATCAGTACAGCCACAACCGGTAGAAAATGTTGTAAACACCTCCGCATCTCAAACTCAACAGGCGAGTGTACTCCAAACGCTATGGCAGAAACCGCTTACACAAACGCTCTTACTTCACACTCAAGAAAACGCACCAAGCATTCTTACTCAAATGCAACAAATGATTAATCAAATACAGCAGATCATGGCACAACTAACCAAACAACTCCAAGACCAACAAATTGCCACGCAAACTCAGTTTGCGGCAGTTCAAGAAAATTTCAATTCGAAAATCCAAATAATAACTCAGGGGGTGCGAAAACGCACGGGAATCCCCGATGACCCTCGACTAAAAGCCCACCGAAAATCCGCTGGCATGACAGATCTCAGCGACTGCGAGTCAGTGGCGAGCAACGCTGATGGCTGCCTCCCCTAACCGGCAACCATACCACCTAGAGCTTTGGCAGTGGAACTGTCACTCCTTCAAGAGGAAACGCAGCTCCCTGCAGATGTTCATTCAAAATCAACCGATACCTCCGGACGTCATCTGTCTCCAAGAAACAGGATGCACAACATACCTCAAAGGATACCTCACATACACCCATGACACGGCACCTAAAATAGCTACACTAGTGGCCCCCACACTAACAGTCATACCGCACGACCTTCCCTTCAGTGAAATTAATCAAGTTTTCGTTGAGGTCATCTCTCAAAAAAGAAGAAAGCAGAGTGCGTTTGTCCTAAACCTTTACAGTCCTCCAAGCAACACGCAGGAAGATTTCAAGCCACTTTTACTGGAATGCACACGCATAGCGGGAACGAACCCCCTTATTATTATGGGGGACCTAAACGCTGTACATACGGCATGGGGCTACCACAAGGACACCCCGAAGGGAACCAAGTTGTTGGAAGCGGCTGAGCAGCTGGATCTCTGTCTTATGACGGACACCATGTCCCCCATTAGAATAGGAAACAGTGTAAGCAGAGACACCTGCCGAGACCTAGCTTTCATCAAAAACATAAGACATTGCACCTGGACCAATCTAGAGGAAACACTCGGCAGCGATCACAAAATCCTTAGCTTATCCCTAATGACAACCCGTATGAAAAGGAACATTGGCTCTACTAAAATAACGGACTGGGATAAGTTCAGACAAATTAGACCGCCACACGACGGCATCACAACAATTGATTGGGTTCAAAGCCTAAAGGATGCTCATGCAAAAACGACCCAGACAATCAACAGAACGACAAAAACTCCAGAAGTAGACAGACATCTCCTACATTTATGGGAAGCCCGAAAAAGTCTATTAAAACGGTGGAAAATGCAAAAATTAAATAGAAAACTTAAAATGAAGATAGCACAGGTTACGGCTGAAGCACAAGAGTATGCTATAAAGCTCGCCAAGCAAAACTGGGCAGATTTCTGCAATTCACTGAAAGGTACTCTAAGCACGGCTAAAGCATGGTGAATATTAAGACGCATGATAGACACCTCAAAAACCAAAACGGCCACAAGAAGAACCCTCCACACCATAGCCAATAAATACCCGGGCACAGATGCAGATTTGATCACCGCCATGCACAAGAAATACATAGGAGACCCTACTCCGGCTTGCCAAACTTCATATGCGGGTCAACCAAACTCCTCCCTTGACTCCCCCATAACACTGGCGGAGGTCTACTCAGCCGCCCGTACATTTACAAGAAACACTCCCCTGGAGGAGACAAAGTCACCTACGCCATGATTAGGAACTTAAGCACCGAACATCTGCAAGACCTAACGAAGTACATCAACGAAGAACTGTGGGAGAAGGGACAGGTCCCATCAGCTTGGAGACACGCGGATATTATCACCATACCAAAGGCTGGAAAGCCATCGGCTGTGGAGAGTCTCCGTCCTATCTCCCTCACTTCTTGCCTGGGAAAACTCTATGAAAAAGTAGTCCACCTCAGGCTCAAAAATTACATCGACGAAAACAACATCTTTCCTTCCTGCATGCTGGGCTTCCGCAAGGGACTCTGCACGCAAGATGCTTTCCTCCGGATTAGGGAAGAAGTCATCAACACCATACCCCGAAAAGGCGAAAAATTCATTCTTGGCACTAGATCTCAAAGGAGCATTCGACAACATTGGCCACCAAACCATATTGCACGAATTAAACAATATCAACTGCGGGGAGAAAATCTTCAAATACGTGAAGGCTTTCCTCTCAGATCGCACAGCCACCATAGGAATTGGAGAGATCCGATCACCAAAAGTACCCATGCCGAACAAAGGTACACCGCAGGGTTCTATAATCTCTCCAATGCTATTTAACATAGCAATGATAAATTTAGCAAAAAAAAAACTGTTGACCCGCAATGATATTGGCTTCACTTTATACGCAGACGACATCACCATCTGGGCTACTCAGGGATCCTTGGCGCAAAAAGAAGAAGCTCTGCAAGCCGCTATAGACCTAGTCGAAAAATTTGCTGGGGAGAGCGGTCTTCAATGCTCCCCAGAAAAATCCAAACTTATCAGGCTACACAGAAGAAATTACAAGTCCCCAGGAGAAATTCAGCTCTCTCTAGGAGACCAGACAATTCAAGAGAAGGACAAGATCAGAGGTTTGGGGCTGTGGTTGCAAAGCAATTTGAGAGTGAATTATACAATCAAAACACTCAAAACCACGGTCAACCAAATTTCCAGAATGACTAGAAGGGTGACCTGGCACCGGAAAGGGATAAGGGAGGAGGACACCCTCCGCCTTGTACAAGCCCTAGTCGTTAGCAGAATTACCTGCGGGCTCCCATATCACGAAATTAGAATCACTGATAAAAGGGCCATTGACACTATCATAAGAGGAGCCTATAAAACGGCCCTAAACCTCCCGCCAACAACATCAACGGAATGTCTTTGGGCACTCGGAGTGCACAACAACTTCGAGGAGCTCAAGGAGGCGGTTCTAGAGAGTCAGAAACAACGCCTAACACAACGCAGGCGGGTAAAGAAATCCTGTCAAAACTAGCGCTATGTCAGGCACTAAGAACTTCTGAGATCAAATCACAAACTTCGACATCCACAGGAAACAACATCTATGTGAACCCGATACCCAAGCACATGCACCATGAGTTACAGAAGTGTCGAAGGAAAGCCAGAGTCAAATCATTGGCAAAACAATTGTCTAAAGACGCGGAAGTTGTCTACGTGGACATAGGGGCTTACGGCGAGCCTGGGAAGTTCACAATAGCTGCAGTTGACCACAAGAAGAGGCCAATTATTCAGGCTTCGATCTATGCCAAGGATCCTGCGGAAGCTGAATCACTGGCAATAGCCGTCACCATAAAACACAAGACCACCAAACGAAGTCATCACACGTAGTGACGGACTCCCAACCAGCCTGCAGGGGCTACCTGGCCGGAAAACCTCACAGAAGAGCGTGTGCAATATTGCGTTCCATCTCCTAGACGCACACAATTACATGGACACCTGGACACGAAGGCCTAGAAGGAAATGAGGTAGCGAATGATCTAGCCCGAGCTCTCACAAACCGGGCGGATCCCCATCCCTACCCCACCCCTCTCCTAGGACCCTACGGCGACAGGCTGGAACACCTACGGTTAGAAAGAAGAATTTTCTCCCCACCACACAAACAACTTCCTTCCTCGGACGCTATAGACTGGAGAAAAATACAAACAAACACATTCCCTAATCTTCACATTTTAAATAAGATAAGACCAACAAAATACACGAGTTACTGTCCTTGGTGCGGTGCAAGCCCCACACTCTATCACATCTCTTGGGAATGCCAGGACAAACCTGACCCAACGTTACTAGTGCCATGCCCGACAGACGAGCAGTGGGAGGCGGCTCTGACCAGCGACAACCTGGACCAGCAAGCCTGGATTATCCAGCTAGTCCGCAAGTCAGCTGCTGCCAGCGGAGCCCTGGACTAGGGGCACCGACCACCCAGCTCCTGCGAATTCTTACTGATTATTATGCTCATTAAAAGTTTTCTCTCTCTTTCTCAGTGACGACTACTTTCCTGTAACCGCATACCTAGGATCCAAGTCTTGTCCACTCTAGGAATGAGTACTACGTCTGCCTTTACATCGATTCTAGATTATTCTTTGTCCAATCTGCTGCGTGGTGGCTGCTGCACTAGCATCTTGGATTTTGCGCACCCAGTGGCGCAATTTGGTAGCGCACGGTAATTTTAAACCCAGCTCTCAGAGTAATAAAAGCTTACTTACTCGGAGGGAGTAATTTATCTCCTGCATTACTATAAAAACCGGCTTGAACCGGACCAGATCCGGGCACTTACTTGAAGCTGTGGGCCAGGGCCGGGATTTAGTTCTCGGGTTCAGGCCGCGCCTGGGCCTCAGATTCAGGCCTTTGCAGTTCTTTACTGCTGGCAATACCGACCGCACCGCATTTTATGGAGGACAGTTCTTGACAAAGTCCGTTATTTTCGGCGCCAGTACTGTGAGCGAAGAATCGGGAGCATATCTCTGCAGGTGGTGGGTGACATGGCCAGAGCTGATTGGTTCGTGGTATGTGCGACGTGAAAAGACCACAGAGAGCCGGAACGGCCGAAGCTTCTAGCCAGAGCAGTTTTTTTAGACAGCAGCCGAACCTACTGCGACTGTTGTCAGCTGTGTATGACTCGGAATACACGAGATGTTTGCACGAATTGTTTAAAGCTGGGCTTTATAGCTATGTATGGCAGCTTGTAACTGCAATTGAACGAATATGCGTGAGATAATACAGCCATATATTAAGCAGTTAGTGAAGAAACGATCGGCAAAGTGCGTGTAGGTGAAAGAGAATCCTCACCAAAAGCTGCAGACTGGAGGCATTAACGCTGCCATGGCATGTCCTTAAATGCGGAGCTACAATGTCTCCCAAATTTTATTGTGATAGATTAGAGCCCAAATTCTGAGAAAAAGCTTGCATGCATCACCTCTGCCAATTAATTGATAGTGGTGACGTTATCCTATGACGTCATGCAACCACCCGAATAATCAGCTCTCAGCAAGGCCAGGTTGCCTTGTCGCATCAACAGTTCGAGCGACCAAAAAATTTCATCCTCAATACGACAGATATGACACTTGACAGGAGACATAGTGGGGTATTGCAGAGTCGTGATCGCATCTACAGGGTTTCAACCTCGGTCAGACGGCTTTATACAGAGTATCTGTGAAAACCAAAAGTGCTTTAGCAAAAAAGCCAAAGGTGGTCAAGCAGAATCTAAGCGCCGCATTTGGGTAGCGATTAGGGCGCACTACTTTTACACCATTAAGGCACGTTTGCTTGGTACGGTAGTTTAGATGCCTTATGATAATACTCCCGGCCTCGGAATAGCAACCACACATTACATAGTACTGACAAAGTTAAAATAAGACTACGAACTATAACTACGAAGCAGCCCTCGTATTTAAAATTCCTACTCAGCTATACAGTTCTAGTAACGTATGACTTAGCAGTATGAGTAAACACCAACTGTTTAAACGTATTAATATTCATAATGGCATGCGGTGATGCTAATGTAGTAGCTCTTCAATGTAGTTAGCAGCTCCTATCTATTTCTAGAAAAGAGGGTTATGTATTTGTCTTATTTCAAATGATATATATCGTCCTTATGCTTTTCTTTCGAAGAAGATATGTTCAAGCAAGAGTGTGCTTATACAGATTCTGTACATTAGCGACGCACTAAATGACAGCCCGGGTTATGAACTGCTAGTCGCAGTTTCTTGTGAGACCTCGTTAGTTACCTTATCAGAGTGAACTGAGCGCAGTTTTGGAGCGCATGATGTCACTTAGCTGAAGAGTAGACATTTTGCTGTAAAAACAATGATTGAAAGTTATCCTGCAAGTATCACTTCAGTCGTTCAGTCGTGTCCGACTCTTCGGGACCCTATGGATCATGTCACGCCACGCTTTCCGGTCTCTCACTATCTTCCTAACATCACATTACTTCATCTGCAGCGCCTCGAGGATGCCATCTAACCATCGCTTTCGCTGCCTACCCCTTCTGCGGCGACACTCAACTTTTCCCAACATCAAGTCTTTCTCTGGCGTCTTCTCTCGTGTCATCAAATGACCAAAGTAGCTGAGCTTTAGCTTTAAACTTTGACCCTCCAATGAGCAGTCAGGGTTTATGGTCGACATATCGACTGATTTGATCTTCTGACAGTCCAAGGAACTCCCAAGAGTCTCCGCCAGCACCACAATTCAAACGCGTCAATTCTTCGGCGGTCCGCCGTCTTCACAGTCCAACTCTCGCATCCATACATCACAACTGGAAAGACCATAGCATGAGGTATACGGATCTTAGTTGACAGTGTAATGTCTCTGCTCTTTACTAGGCGGTCAAGGCTAGCCATGGCTCTCTTTTCTAGAAGCAGGCATCTCCTAATTTTATGGCTGCAGTCTCCTTCCGGGGTAATCTTGGGGCCCAAGAAGAGAAAACCTGTCACAGCTTCCACTTCTTGTCCCTTGATGCTCCAGGACTTGGTAGGGCAAGACGCCATGATCCTTGTCTTTTTATTGTTCAGTTAGGGCCCAAACTTCTCACTCTCTTCTTGTACGCGAATCAAATTTCTCGAGTTCCACTTCACTTTCTGCCATTAAAGTGGTATCATCCGCATATCTAATGTTTTTGATACGTTTCCCAGCAATCTTTACTCCAGCTGAAGATTGCTGGGATTGAAGTATACGTAATCTTAATTGGCTGTAGAAAGGTGTGCCATCTTTAAGGAGGATTGTTCCATTTTTTATATAGCTAAGTAGTGTGGCGAACAATGCGATGTCTGTTGATTGGTTTTCCATAGGTTCCATGCTGGGGGTGTTAATTACTGAAGATGAAATGTCGTGAAATGGAGCTTGCGGTGCTTTCGCGCCACACTCTACCACCATCTGAGATACAGTGATCACCCTGAAATTTGCGTCCTATATTTCTTTGACGTGTCACGTTCCCGCTTTTGGAGCCACTCCGCACTCACCAACTCCGCACTCGATCTCCACTCAAAGGCGGTCCCAATTTGAATATTGATAAGCCGGTTGACCAGCGCGCAGATGACACAATGAAAATCCATTCAAATGTCGGAAATCTTTTTTCGGCAGCATGTACAGTGTCTGTTGGCTCGAAGTAAGCTAGGGCACGTTTCTGCGCCCACAACGTGAATTAACAGGCTAAGCGCTCCCACTTCTTAAATGCGACGATGTCATGTGACTGCCTCGAACAACTGTTAAGTCGCTTTGGGACGTTAAACCCCACAAACCAAACCAAACCAAACCAAAGGTGTGTCGTGCGCGCTTCTATAGAGGGGCACGCCCAGCCGACGTAGTTGCCTTGAAATGCCAGAAGAAAAATATACATCACAATGAGTGCGCAGTTGCTGTGGAGGAAAAATGAGAGAATAAAGAGGGTGATAAAGAAAATTATAGACTTATGACTTGTTAAACTAGGATACACTGAACTTATTTCATGCCCTCAGCCATTAGCAAAGGCAATAAATGGCCACCTCAATGTTCTTTTCCCAGTTATCCTTTCGGTGCATAGTCATTTTTTACGCCGCATTCGTGAAATCGGTCTTAGATACGACCTGGTAATTGCGTCAAGCTGTTTATTCTGCACTTTTGGTACATAGTGCATATATGTTTTTCTGTATTGTGTTTTTGCATATGTAACATAATTTTGCATCCCTACCCCCTTGCATATGGGTCTATCTCTCCCAGTTGTCTTAGAACGGTGGTCTGAATGCTACAGAATACAATCCCGAGGGAGTTTCACAACTGCTGAGATACGAAAACATCTGTATGCCTGTACGCCTCCAATTGAATATACTACAGCGCACATATCCCGCAGCCTGTGCGCATTCCTGGGACATCAGCCCTGTGTATCTTACCATATGGTACGATAATGTGCTTGTATTCTTCATGAAACTAGCTTTATCGTCAGTGCGGTCATATTTTGATGTCATGGAGACCAATAAAGTAATTGTAGAGAACAAAGAACCTGCACGTTCACTGAGCGAATTTGTGCGGACAATGCAACTGCGGCGGCGTAAGCGGTGGGTGCGGCTATCGATGCAGCGGTCGTCATGCTCAATGCCACAAGTTTCGGCATCATTTACATTTCGCCCGACCGCGGGTTCATCACATGCAGCGTCACCTAGTGGTGCTTTTCGATCTCTTTTTTTTTGCTATATGCTTTGCAGGATCCATACACTCATCGCTCATAGCGCATCTATGTACCCAAGCCTGCGGCTGCTCACAGAGGAAGAAGCTGGCCCACAAATCGACTCACTCGTCCTCCTGGCACCAAGCTCACACGTCCTCCCTGGGTGAGGTCACCCACATTCTTGCTCCGTATAATGTTTACAGCGTGAGCCATTGCACAGAGCACACACTGAGTTGTCGCGTGGCTGAAGTCCGTCCAAGGCCAGCGATTGTGGTCGCCGAGAAACAAAGCTATAGCCAACGGAGACAGATTGCGATCAGAGAAAAAGGAAAATAAAAGGTGCTGTCATCGACACAAAGGTAGAAGGGATTTCACAGACGATCGATGAGAGTCATGTGGCGTATATGTTGTGTACGAGTAGGCTATGTTTTTGTGCAGCGTGGAGCATAATAATGTTACAAGCAATGTAAAAAAGACAGAGGCATGCATGCTTCTTTTCGAGATAATTTATTTTGCTGTGGTAGTTTCCTTTTAGAAGTTTCCGGCAAGTCAGTGTTTAGCTATGTCAGTGGCCAACTATCGTTAGCTAGAGACATGCTCGTGCTTTGTAGAGGCTGGAGGCTTCAAACGGTGGCGGTACACCGGTCGACATGTGTTCTATTCGCATCTCACCTTTTCACATTAAAGCAGTGTCACGAGTTGGGAGCTGGTACCAATTTGACCATGCCATCTGGCCCAGTACCACCGCTTAAAGCACCAGCAAATCAGCGCCCGGCCGTAGTAGTAGCAAGCGGCATAGTGATGCTTTTCGAGGCTACGATTTTCAAGCGGGGGACGTAAGGGATCTGGAGTTTGTTACCAGCCATTTGTCACCTGTTAGAGGCATGCTGGCGATTTTTCATGGCAGTGAACCTTCAAACAATCGGCATCGACGACGGGAAATTTTGTGGAGATCGAAACGCGAACGCGTCCGTTTTAAACCTGAAAGCGGAGCACAGGGATATTCTCAGTCATCGCTCTCGCCTATTCCTACCGACGCTGCGCTATGCACGTGATGGATTTTATTGCTGGCAGGAGTGCACGTTCACTGCATTCTTAGACATTTCTATCCCGTCGCTAGGTTCGTGTCTTAATCTCTTCATAAGCCAGTTGAGCGGCAGCAAATCCGTAGTGAAAGTGGCCGCCTATATATTGAGCTGAGGCGAGATTTCGTTTCCCGGTAGCGAACAAAAATACTAGCCTAATAACTCTCGCTTGTGGATTTCGTAACAGTTGCTGTACCGCATTGATACGGGGAATATGGAGTATGTGCTGCGAAATCGCTAATTGGTGGCATGATATTGGCGTAGACAAGACCAGGTAGTTTTCATCGCCGAGCAAGAAGCCGACCGGGGTCCTAGCACGAGCTAGGTATGACGGGTGACCAGAGCGGCGCCGACGGCAGGGCGGAGGGAAATTTCGGAGCTACCCTGTCTGACATTGTTCCGTACTATGAGGGCCACACTGGAGCAAGGGCATATGAAGTGTATAAACCGTCAGCGGGAAGGCGCACTGCTGACGACAGTTTATTTGGACTGTCGCCTAGATGACAGTTTTAACGCGACAGCGTTAAGGATCCTGCAAAAAGGATGAGCTGGCATGCTCGGCCGGCGGTCGAAGGTAATCGGAGTGACATGAAAGTGATAGCAATACGGCACGGTCTAAATGAAACCAAAATTGGTGAAGAGGTTCCCTTTAAAGGAGAAAAATAAAATATCGTAAGTTTCAGTGAAAACGATTTAGTTTAGATGACGCGTTTAACTGGGAGTCGAACCTGGGGCCTTTATACGCATGCGGTTCAAGCGTGTTAGAGGCAGATGTAACGAATGCTTTGTGGCACGTCATGTGAGCGTTCTCGTAAAGTGGTAAATTACTTTCGTATGCTAATGGGTATGTGTCTACAAAACGAAGCTTTAATTACTCAAGTAATAATTAGGCAGCGCAAATCGGGCGACGATGACAGAGTTTCTTCTTTGCTGTTGCTAATGATGATAATCGTTTTACCTGACACTGTCGCACCGGCATGCGGCGGGTATCGGACCTTCTCCATCATCCTTCTATCATCAGAAAACAGAACACTTGGCTCCTAAAGCGTCAGTTGCGTAACGCACCACCAAGCGTAAAACGTTTCCAACGCAAGTCCCTGGTACGCACAAGACTGAAATATGCGTCCTACACTGCAAGCTCTACTCAAACCTGCCTAATAACTTCACTTGATTAGGTACAGAATTGAGCCGCTAGATTTGCTCTTTCTTGCTATTCATAAAATGCATCATTTCCGCTTTAAAGGCGAAGTCTGGTCTAATTATGTTTGCTTGACGTCATCTAATCGCCAGTATGTGCTTGTGCCATAAGTGTTTTTTTCTGCTCACTTCTTATTCTGCCGTATACGCGATGCGCAAAACGCCGACAACGCCGCCTGTCGCCAAAGCCGCAAAGCGTAGGCGGGCTCGCTCGGGCGCTGTTCGTGTCAGCGTCTATGCGCCCGCTTTGTGGTTTCGTCTTTGGTCGCGGTTTAACAGATATAACGCCGTTGTCAACATTTAGCAATGTCCGGGAAGAAGTTCTTATTTCTTTTTAGTTTTAATAATGCCCGGAAAGTTAGCTTTTCGACCTCGCATAAAACCTTGCCAAGAACACGTATGTATCAGTTTCCAGTTACGCTTCACGAGAACGACGGCGGCCGTGAATCGCGGCTGTTCGACGCAGAAAGCAAGCAATCCCATCGAATGATATTTGTTCAGGTTAATGTCATTTTTTCGACGCGCTGCTACACGACCAAAGCTAATGCCATTTCCAAATTATGGTAACTGCGATTGAAATGCAAATGTTGGTGCACGCCTTCAATATGTTGCGAAGATGACTGCGCTGTAAACGAAGGCAGCCTTTAAATTGAATTCATGTCTTGCATCTCTTGTAAACAACCTGTTGATTAGGACTATCAGTTACAAAGTTAGCGGCAGTGTCGGCGGCGTTTGTTTGCGAAAGGACACGGAAGGTGCGTACGTCTGCGCTCGACTAAGAAGAGCGTATGAGTTTCAACAACATAAACTTTGCGCACTAAAGCAAGTGTCAAGAGCAACACATCAAATAAGCAGTATTTCTGTCCGACGGCGCTTTTATAGAAACTTCGAGTATCGCCCTAGGGCACAGCATACTACAGCCCCGTTGACTCCCGTACGTTTTCGCCAGATCATTCGTTCGGCGTATTAAGAACCGTCGAAAAATGCCCGAGCTTGGCCTCATCAAGAGAGTATACGGCAAATTCGTAACGCTTGCCACATCGGATACCGCGAGCTTACCGTAACGACGCTGCTCGCGAAAGCGGCCGACGACGGCGTTCTGGCCGTGTGCCAGGCCTTAATCTTCGATGCCTAAATGCCTTAGCGGTTTCGCATCAAAGCTGTAACTGCAAGCGCTTTGGAAATAGTAAATTTCATATTCCTAAAACTGCCTTAGTACCAGCTCAATTGCCTCACAAATTGTCTTACAGTAAACGGAAGGTGGAACTTCGGCGACGTCTTAGCAGCGGAGCTAGAGAATGAAATCGGATGAGCTGCATCACACCAGCGGCAGCTGCTAACTTGAGCAGAAATTTGCTTTTATTGCTGTTACCACTTCTTCCAAAAGCTCGCTACATAACAGCGATCCTCAGTAAAGATAATTTTTTTTAGATCCCTTCATCAAATTAAGCGCGTATTATTTAAGATCAACAAAGCATGCTTTTCTGAAGGTGGCGAAAGAAATCCGTCGTGTCGGCGACTCGGCGCCGACGGACCGCGTCAGCAGGAGCGACCTGTTCCGCCCGCGCTGAGTGCGATGGCTACGGGTTGGCTGGCAGCTATGAGAGCCAGTTTTTTTTCTTTTTTTTACGATGCTATTTGGCATTTTTCACATAGATGACTGGGTGCAAAATTATAGGAGCACAGTATAGTATTTAATGCAGGTGGCACTTTTGTAGTTTAGTTTGGGTGTATTTTCTCACCAATTCTCTGTGGTCGATATAACACATTTCCTCGTTGATCGCATTTGGTAGAGGACTTCAAACTCATTAAATACCTAATTTCGTTTTCATCGAATGTCATTATATTTTATCGTGTAGCAGCAAATAAATATCATTTTGAACGAATGTCATTCGATGGAATTGGCATTAAATTTGCCGTGTGGCGGGACTGAATGATAACTATGTTTTCAGTGTTTTCCGCTTGTCATTGCACCTTCGGTGAACACCTTTTGTTTAAACGTGGTCGCCTCCGCTAGCGGGGAAGATACAATACGCATTAGATTTGTGAAACGCTTAGCCAGACGATATTTAGCGTGCATTGCCATCGCAGAGCACACGGTGGCATTTAGCGTTTCTCCTCCACCTAAACGCGGGGGGCGCGGTCGACTTCAGTCCCAATAACTCGATCCTCCTCAGTAGCCTGAGCCACTGCGGCGGGTTATTGAGCAGACATTTGCCAATATGCGCTTTGAAATTTGCCATGCAATTACTTCGAAGACCAGAGCCAGTGTTTCTGTTGTCTGGCAAGATTACGAAAACATAACATGTCGCTGCACTTGCTATTCAGACTAGGGCTCTAGAGCTGGTTTTAAAGCGCGCTGTAGTTCTGCAGTTTGGCGCGAAGGTGATACAAATAAAATGAAGATGATACTACAATAATAACATAGGATATAAAATTTAAATCTAATATGCTCTTGGCTAACCAGCGATGCAGCTTTTCAGCTATCGCCTGCGCTGATATCTCACTCTCCCATGAAATTATCTACCCGCTCTGTCTTTTTGACGACGGAATACGTGAAATCCATGCTGTACTGGCAGTGGTAAAGCGCGAGCATGAGAAATCTAAACTCTTGCTACAGGAGTCCAATATGCGCTATTTTTCTGATGCTCTGAATGCTGGTTTGCAAGCTCGCTGGATTTTCCGGCGGTCGCACCGGTACGAAACCGCTCGCAGTTTCGACGACGCTGCCTAGTTTACTGTAGTAATATATTGTATGTAAACGAAGCAAGCGTGTACCATTAGGCAAAGAAAGAACATTGGTTCATAGGTCAAGGAATGAACTAATTAGCGTGGCGTTGTAATGAAAGCGGGGCACTCAAAATGAACTCTACTTCGTACGCAACCTTGTTGACGCTCGTCAGCAGCAAACACTTGATGCATATGGAGGCGATGATATGGAGACGGCCGTGATGACCAACATATGTCCATTATTATACAGTACGATCCCTTTGCGCACACTGCCAATGCGGAAATGCCCGCGAGACGCGCAGAAACGGCACATCGCACGCGCGCACCACGGCCGCGCTTGCCGCATCAGCCCCGCCTCGAGTTCCGACGGCCGCCGCTACGCGGCTTTCAGTGGCGCCTTTATAGGCGCTGCGCATAGCGTATACATCTGCCCTCCGGTATGCATTTCGTCCCGATTTAGTAATCCCCAGCAAGTTGCCCGTCCACAAGCTCATACTATGTTTGCTGCATCATTATTTTCTCGCTCAGCCATAGACTGTAATGGCCTTCCATACGACACAGCTGCAGCCCATCCGCCCATCCACATTTTCTAACTGCATGGCCGCCTCATTTTACCGATAATATTTTTATTTAGGATGTTTATACATGTACCCACCTCGCAGATAACGATCCCAAATCAGGGATCCTCGATGTAATAATTGAATATGAAGAGGTTGTATACGCGGTAGCAAGACAGATGGTGCCGCCGCGTTTTCAGTTCGTAAACTGCTTGCGCAGTGTGAACAGAGCCATGAGCCGCTATCCCATCGTATGCTCAAGCGTTCGCCCATCGTTTCTCTTCTTTTTTTTTGAGTTTCTATGAATAACTAGCCAGCTAGTGTGTCCTACCGACCCCGTGTAATCCAAGCTGACGCATTTTACTGCACCAAGGGGCCTTTTGGTTGTGTTGATGTTGGCATCGGCGACCAATTTTATAGCTGTTGGGTAGGGACAACGAACTTTCAGTCGAGCAATCTAGTTCATAGCATGATTTCGTCTATTGTGCTCCGAGAAACTTCGGTATTGCGGAATTTACATCGCGTCTGAAATATCGGTCATAAATATTTAAATGATCTTAAGAAGTACATGGAAGTTCCTTATTAAATATTTATCTGCTACTTTTAACCAGGTGTTCCAGGTGAAGTAACCAAGCTTTCAGAATCACGAGCGGCGTAGCGCATTGAAATCAACTTGGTGATGCGGATGGCCACGTTGCCTACTGTGTAAGATTGCGGTTTTAAGATTAATAAATAAAATTGTGCATATTTACGTTTTCAATAATAGATTCAGCAATAACGTGTTAAATTTGAATTCGCAGACTGTCTTGAAACACAACTATTTGAAATGTTTTCCCAGGTTCCATTTACACAGCTCTATATTTATGGCGGGTGTCCACTAACGCAAAATCAACAAACGGTTACCCATCGATGGCTGGGTAAGCAAACATTGTGAATTAATAAATAATTAAATCTTAAATATGTATTTTACTATCGCCGCTCTCAATGCCTTGAATATATCTGCAGCGTACGAGAAATAGCAATACGTAATTTAAAATATTCAGTTATTTAAAGAGTTAATTGATTCTATAATTGAAATATTTTAAATATCACTAGTGGGATATTCACGTTACACGATCACGTCAAGGGGCAGCCAAGTTGCATGAGAATGTTACCGGCCCATGAGAAAGCCACGCGTCAGGAGCGACGGCGTGCCGTCCTTTTAGTGCAGAAGCACTAAAAGGAATGCGCCAACGAACGCGACATCACAGGAGTGAGGGTATAACCAGTCAGCCCCATACTTGCAGGAACGCAAAAACGAGCGCGCTCCATGAAAAATAAATTTACACTGTGCGGAACGAGCCCTGGCGTTGCTTGCAAAACCTACCATAGGGCGCGCGATGTATTTTGTGCAACAGCAACACCCAGGCATTCGCATTTCTACAATCCAGTCTCTGCACCTCCTCGCAAGATTTTGTTTTCTGCTATCGTTGCCGTCGGCTGCGTAAAGACAAGTTTAATTCGTCAGGAAGATTGAAAGATACGTATTTCAGCCGCACGCTAATAACAGTAATTGTTGACACAAGGGGGGGGGGGCGAAAACGGTGTGCTTAAAAGAGCACCCTTGCTCAACTCTCCGTTTTGTCTGACATGTTCGGGAGGAACTGCAACCGCAAAAAGAGAGCGGTTGCATATGCATTAAATGGAAACGTTCTTCCAGGTACGGTCAAACGTTTTTGGATTCAGAGAATTTTATGCCGGAATTAAACCAGACCAAAAAGGGCGAACATTACACGTATTATAAACTTAATTATTTAGCGTTGTTGTTGTGCCCTATCTGCCTCTTCTGCCACCGACGCCACAGTACTTTTTTAACCCTCTGTCGTTGGCCGCCACAGCCGGCACTTACGATCGTCGTTTGCCGATATTGACATGTACAATGAATGACGTCAGAACAGTTCTGGTGGCCATTCCTCTCGCCGGCTCCGCTATGTTGTTTCAAGGGCAGTTGCTTGTTAGCATTGAGCCTGTGCACCTGCTGTTCGACATGGATGATGTCGTCTGATTCTTTGCGTGCTAAGTTGGCGCTTTAAATCCAACTCGTGTGGTTTCTGATCCACTGCAGTGGGATTGTTTTCACCCTTCTGTTGACAGCACTTTAGAGCTAGTAAATTCTTGGCCCTCTACACCAATTCATAGCCAAAGCGAATAAATCAACGCGGAGAGGAAAACGCAAAAAAGTAATGGAAAAAATTCAAATAGGTCACGGCGTAAGCAACCAGAGCGAGCCGGCTGAGTACAATATGAAGACACTGAAAAAACGAAACGCATTTTTTCACATATTTGTTGAGGAGTAGCCGCTTACTTGGTGTATAACATGTCATTATGCTTTCAATAAAAAATGGCTGAGTAGAGAAGTGCGAGACACCCAAAATACACATTTCGTACTCACAGCGCAAGAAAGCGCACACGCGCTCGCAGAACATGTTTCTTTGACGTGCACACGCAGGAGGCATGCGCAACTCAGCAGGGATGTTAGTTCAGCTGCCGAGTCAGTTACGTGGAGCCTGTCAAAGAGGGCGCTGTTCACTGGCGCCCCTAGAGTTACTATATAGGCTTTGCCAGAATTCCGTGTTCTTTTATTTCACCGCCAAGCAACCATGTAGCGCCATGAAGCAAACCCTACTAGCACCCCGGCTGCATTCCTCCAGCCTTCGTGAGTACGGCGTGCCTCGCTGTGTGCGGGCTTTGGGACGAAGACTTATTTCGACTAGGACAGACAAAATAATTCCTTCTCGACTGCTTTCCAGTATGGCTGATCGGCTCCTGCAAAGAAGACTTACGGCTTCGCTGCACAACTTGATTGCTTAAGCGGTTCCTTCGCGCAACTCTGGCAAAGCTTATATAGTAACTTAGCGCCTCCATCGTCACGCTGCGATGCTGGGGTTCCCTATATCTCTAGACATGCTTCAGTGGCGCACGGCTTGTTGGAGAAAGTGCAGAACATGGAGATTGAGCGTGTGTACGTGTTTGCAGGATTATGAAGTACCCCTGGCTTTTTGGGTGGTTGTTGCCTGGATACCGCAGCCCTTTCCTGCGCCCTATGGTGTCGGCGGTGGTGCGTCTGGGCTGCTACTCTGGTCTGATGCCCCTGAAGCCTGTGGTGCAGGATGTTGTCCTTGGGATCATCATCTACAAGCAGTCGGGATTCGACAAGGTTAGGGTAAACATAGATTGGGATGGGCGGAAAAAGAAGGTGCTTTGAAATCCAGCATGGACCTCAGTTTGAACAGGTTCTTTCTCTGTTCTCTACTGCTCCCGATTCAGCCAAACCACTGAAGACAACTTAGGAGTACATCAAAATTTATTCTAAACTGTTTACAAACTTTAGGCTCAACGTCCTCAAGGTGCGGTCTCTTCGCACGGCACTCGAATGCACCTCCCTACTGAAGTTTCCCGCCGTGTCGATAGACGTTCTCTTCTCTCCTTTCAGCATCTTTGTTAGTTTTAAAGTCGGTCCTTTTCATCGCGCCGAAATTGAGAGGCTCCCATCCAGTTCAACAGCTGCCACTGATCAAAGGCGTGGACAGTGGTCAGAGACTGTGACATCTTCAAATGTGGCCGCGTCCTCAGCAGTGGCCATCGTCCGTTTCGACTCTTCGCTGCCTTCGAAGTGCAGGTCTGCCGGTCCTCCCTGCTCTGCCCTGCGCCCGGGAAATGGGGGGGGGGGGGGGGGGTCGCAACTTGACACACATGACACGGCCGCACATAAGTCCCTGCTTCTGTTCTAGCAGCTCGGTTCGTCATCGTTACACCACCAAAGTCGTCATCACCAGTAGTAGCGGCATTGTAGCCTTCATTGTGTGTACTTTTATTGCGAAAGCAATACTATGCCAGGTCTAACAGCTCATCGCTGCGTGCTGTGTCCGTGTCCGAATCAAGAAAGAAGAAGAAGAAGGAAGAGAAGGAGAAGAGGACGAAAGCTTGGTCACCCGCTGAAAATACTTTCGCTCCATATTTGGTTTAGCAGCGTTTTACTCTTCTTAATATTTTTGACTGCTGTCACTAAATTCAACCGTTTTCATAGTTGCATCTGTTGAGGCGTGATGTGACTGGGGTACCGGCAGATACCTGTGCGCATTCCTAGGAGGTGAAGGTGCTTCATTTGATGCTATCAGTAATTCATGATGATGTACATCTCTCTCATTGGTATATAAATGCGCGTGCCACTTATTAATGCACCTAGTAAGACAGTCGACGTGTTTGCTATTATGAATGCACTCATGACATGTGAACCTTCATTATTAGGGCGTGCAATACATTTATTGTACATCCTTGGTATAGCTACGGTTAGCGTGCATTGTTAAACCTTTCAAAACGTCACTTTTGTTTCCACTAGAAAGAAATTTTTTTTTGCTCTAAGTAATATATTCATGTCATATGGAAGTCGAGATAGTAAGCCGAAAATTCGGGTAAGCCAGTTCTTCGCTCAACAATTTTGAGAGAGCACAGGCACAACTGTAGCCAGATTAGTGTAACTGGAAATCTGGCGCCACACTGTGCTAGATGCAAAGATTGCATACCAAATTTACATGAGACGGCTGTTCTTCTAAAATCCAGAGACAGGCTAACCAGGGAACTGTGGGAGGCTTAGTGCATCCAACTAGGAAAAGGAACATGTGTAAGCGACCCTTCGGTTATGCTATCTAAACAAGCGCAGGAATTCTTAGAAAAATGAAAGAGAAAACTGATATTTTGTGACAGCTGTAACAGGTTTACCCAATGGTACGATAGCAACATTGCAGGCTTGTTGGTTTTTGTGATGTGTTTATGTATAAAGCGTACATGCTGCAATAAAATTTCAGTTGTAGTTTGCGCTCCAATGTCTCGTGCCGTTTTCTACGTTTTTCAAAAGCGCAACGATGTTTGCAAATGAACAGTTTAAGGGGGTAGAGCGACTGTGGTAATATTTCAACATTTTCTTAGCGTAGTAATTATATATTGCCGCAAAAGCTTCAAAACTGCATTTTTTTAACAGCCGTCGGCATACGGCCTTATCACTCTGATTCTGGATCGCGTATCAGTTCCGTAATCTTTGTTTGTTAATGCTCGATGTCGCGAGTCACACCTTTATCAGTTTCGTTGTAGCGCAAGATGTACCGAGATCTGTCCCGAAGATTCCGGCCACTCGTGTGTCTTTCTACAATGTTCCAGCTTGTGCTGGTAGCAATTGCGACGTTATCTAGATGGTTCTGAGCAGCCTTGAAATAGATCGTTGACAAGTGCGACGTGCATTCTTTGTCCGACGATTGACGAGCACGTTTGTTGCTATTGCCGCCGCCGAGTTGCTTAGTTCTTTTGCAGGCGCAAGTTAGCCAAATAAAGTTTCCTCAGTGCAATCGCCGACTCTTCATTTGTGTCATCGACCTTGTCACCACCCCGTGACAATATTATAAACGCCCCAAGAGAGCTTAGCAGTCACATGCTCACGAGTGAAGGCATTTATGAGAAGAGCTACTCTAGGTGTCCGAAGTGAGTAAGCTAAACCTATTAAAATAGCCCGTTGGGGAGTGTGAACATGCCTCCAAAAACCTTTAAAAAGCGTTACTTATTTCGAACAATATGTTCGTACGACCCAATTTCGTTCGTGGGAAGTTTTGTGGCAGCACTGACCCTTATGGATTTTCCTATAGTGTGGCTATGGTGAAGTGAATGCGTCATTACTGGTCACTTCACCATCGTAGACTACGTATGCAGCACTCTCTTGATTTCCTCTCAGGGCTAAAAATTGCTAGAGCCTGAGTACATTGATTGCAAGTGAATGAAGCGTGCGGCCCCCTTTTCCTTTCCTGTGCTTCTCTGCAGGACGGCGAGAAGCTTCTGGAAGCGGTGGCCTGCCGGCGTCTTCCTACATTGGTGGCGATTAGCAAGAATGACCGGCTGCTGCCCTTCGAATCACTAATGGCCGTGTGCAAAGTGCTAGGGGCATCCACTAGGGATCTCTGGCATTACAACTGTGACGGCCGGCTTGTAACTCCAGGTCTGATGCTGAGGTCTATTTCCTCATTCCTGCTTGACCTTTGTTGTATTTGAGGGTCTTGAAACGATAGAAGCATTGATATGTGCCTGTGTTGAGTTGTCTGCAACACAATGTTAATACGGCAGGCTGATGAGCTGGAGCATCGTTGTATATGTAGAAGTATTTTGCATGAATCTGTATGCGGGGTGCAGAGCACTTCTCCCAGAAAAGAAACTGAAGAAGAAAAATGTCAGACATTATTGTATTTTGCTAGAAGGGAGGACGAAATCTTCTTGTTTTTCTGCACAATTTGTGAATGAAGGAGAAAGTCGACAATGAATAGCTCGAAAAGAATTCTTGTAGAAAAGGGGGGGATTTTTGGTAGGCGGATGTATTTGCCTTTTACTGATTTGGGGACGAATTTGGTTCACCATTTCTGGGTCTGTCTTCATTTCCTGCACACATTTAAATCAAATTCACAAGCGTTCACTTCAGTTAATGCGCCCACCTGTTAGAGCTGCATGATTAGCTAGTACAGCGTGTTGAAAAGCTCTGTATTTGTGTTTGTCTCTGGTATTCATGAATTCTGTGAATTGAAGTGTTTTTCAGCAACGCGTAGAGTACAGTGGCTTAAACATTGGAAGGAACTGAGCACCGCTGGTGGCTAGTGAGGCTACATACATGAACAGTGACCGCATCCGTATGCTGTATACATGGCTGCATTGATTTCAACACTGTTGGTTGTCAATGTTTCTAGAAGTCAGGGCGCATCTCTGTCTCTCTCATATGCCTACCTGGTATGACATTTCAGCTAACACTTCCCGTTTTGCTGAAGGCAGGAAGTACAGACATCCTCGTTGAGGTCTGTGTGAAATTGAAAATACAAGCAAAGAAGCAAGCATATGGGCAAAGGTATGCGTGAGCGTTTAAATTCTCATTGAAAGCAAGCGCGCCCAAGCAAGTCATATTGTGCGATATAAGAGTTTCACGAATCGGGTGCTTTCATAGCCAACTAGCAATTCAGTGTACAGGCGCAAATCAGAAACACGGCAATTAGAAGTCCTCACAAGTAACAGAATGTTTTTTGAAGAATAAAGGGATTGTTTTTTATATATTTCAATACTGTAAACAAATAATTGTGGCAGATTGTCAAAGTATGAACTATGTGAATTATGTGTATGATAACAGTACATTAACCTCATGTAGCAATTCAATAATTTGTGTTTGCCAGCTGAAGACTTTATCTGAATTTTTAACGCAATAGCAGTAAAGCTTCCGTTTTCGAGCAACTTTTGCCGTTCGTATTATGAAAAATTGCCATGATCGAGGAAGGCCACTTGGTCTCGACATCACACACTCACAAACAATTAGCGCTAGGTCATACCAATTGACCTGACATCATCTACCCCTGATCAACAAATGTATTGGAAAAGATGGTAGCAGATTTAACAGGTGGTAATAGGCAGGTGACGTTTCCAAGGGTTGATTAGGCTACAGGATGAGACGCTACGGAACCGCGGAACGCTAAGCAACGTGTATGTAGTGTCAGCTGCTCTGCCGAGCAATTTTGCCCAGTTCTGACATCATCCCGAGGGCCGTAACTTCAGTCAGCCAAACAGCATTACACAGTGCTTCTGAAGACAGAAAAGGACATTCTCTGAAAGGAAAGGCAGTCAGCTAAGCTTAATAGAAGCGCCGCGAGCAGGGCGCATTACCTCTGCACCACTGTGGAGCTTTTAACGCGATCACCTTAAAGACCTTGTTCGCAAAAAAAAAAAGAACATACAACAGCAGCGTCAGCATTGCTGACATTGGCAAAAAATGGCAGGTGTCTTAGTGGCAAGCAAGCTCGTATGCCTACTGATAGAGATTCTATAAATGATTCATATTGAAAATTTGGATAACGTCAGGTGACATAAGCCATGGTGTGGTTTTATTGGTTTCAAACTTTATCAGGAATAACAGTTATCTCAGTAAATGTTTGGCAAATATTAGTGAATTCATATAACCTGTGAAAATTCCTCCATTTCAGGAAAACTGCAGAACAGTTTACATATTTTATTGCCGTGATTTCTAGTGTACACAAAGGAAGTTTGAAAGGCAGCGCGCGGTCCGCACATTGCCGACACCTCAATCACCAGTGTACGCAAAGGAAGGAACGAGGTGAAGGTCACAACCCTAACATCGCCAGCCCCGTGATCGCCAGACTATAGAAACAAAGCAGTGAGTTGCGGTTCACGACCCTCACATCGCCTTGTAACGACCGCCTGAGTACGCAAAGAAAACTGAGCGGCGTCTCACGGCTCTCATATCGCCAGCTCCACGGCCACTAGTGTGCGCAAAAGGAAGCTGTAGGCGGCGGATCACGACACTCTCATTGCCGACCCCTCGATCGCCTGCGTACGCAAAGGAAGCAGAGTACAGCTGCTTAAGACTCTCACCTCCTCGACCGCTCTATCTTCTGCACACGCAAAGGAAACTGAACGTCGCTGGGCCACGACTTTCACAAAGCCTACGCTGCAATACCATGCGTGCGCATGGAAATCAATTAAATTGGCTCACCACACTGACCCCGAACACAAAAGAAGCAGTGAGCGGTCGCTACAGCGCTCACATCGCAGAGTTCAGAACTCGTAGTGGGTGCAAAAGAAGCAGTGAGTGGCGGCTTACGACGTTCACATAGGCTTCCCGCGACCGCCTTTGTACACAAAAAATAATAATTGGCGGCTAACGACCCCTCACATCGCCGACCCCATGACTGCCAATGTACTGAAAGCAAGCACCGAGCGGTGGTTGACGATACTCAAATTGCTAATTCCGTGACCGCCAG
Source organism: Amblyomma maculatum (assembly GCF_055883805.1). Taxonomy (NCBI): domain Eukaryota; kingdom Metazoa; phylum Arthropoda; class Arachnida; order Ixodida; family Ixodidae; genus Amblyomma; species Amblyomma maculatum. Next base: position 131,180,532 of record NC_139347.1, read on the forward strand.
TGTATGAAAATGAATCTGAATTGGCTGACGACCCTGGCTGTGCTGACGCCATGACTGCCAGCGTACGGAAATAAAGAACTGTGCGGCAGCTCACGACCCTCACATCGCGCATTATGTGACCATCAGTGTATGAAAACGAACCTATTTAGTGGCTCATGAACCTCACATCGCTGACCCCATGGCTTCCAGTGTAAAGAAAGGAAGCTGTGATATCAACTAAGCGTACCAGCATGTGGCAATGCCGGAATAGTCAAGAAGGTATTTACACTCAATACCCATAAAAGTCTTTTTGCCGCAAACAGGCTGCCATTCCGGGCTTCTTTGGCACCATCCATGTTCTAACGAACAATTAACGCAATGTTGAAAGACTTGAAAGTACTCCGCTGATATTTGAATGACGTTCGCATCAACGGCAGCACATCAGTCGAACATTTCCATAATCTCGTAGCTCTCCAAAAGCGCTTGATGGAGCGCGAGGTTGGAGTAAAGAAAAAGAAGTGTTCATTCTTGCATTGCGGTATCTAGGTCATGCTATCAGCGCAGTAAGGTGTTTGCGCTAACGATTCTGCGCCCACTGGCAACTGCAGTCAGTTGGCAGTCAATTATTATTGGAAGATATTTGCACGATTGTCTACTATGGCCAGTCCTTTTACAAAATGCTGCGTTGGAATTAGCCATGGCGCTTCGATAAATTGTGCCAAGTGGCATTCTAGGAAATAAAGAATATGTTGGCTTCATCCGGGCTACTGGTTCACCACGAGTGGCTTTTGACGCTTCCCAGTATTCATTGGAGCAGTATTTATCCTGGTGCAGGAGATGGAAGCTCTCGCACGGTCGCTTATGCATTGTGCCCATGAACAGATGCTGCGAAAGAGTGCGGTCAATCAGAAAAGGAAGCGCTTGCCATACTTGTGTTGTCAAAATGTTCATTTATACACCTATAGAAGTTGTTTCGGTAATTACAGATCACAAGCCGTTACAAAGCACCCTGAGGCAAAAGGCAGGCCTTCTGCGGATTGCGGCAGCATGCTACAGCCATGCTCTGGCACCTTTTTCACTTGCAAGCACCCGCACGTATACAAAAAGTCCAATGACAACGCAGAGGCAGATTGTTTTAAAGGTTCCCTCTCCAGGGAAAGCAAGACGGTAGTTCCGCAGGCGAGGAACTGTATGTGTCGCACCTGGAGCCGATTCCGCCAAAAAGAATGCGCACGCCACATCACGTGATCGGGTGCTTAATAAATTACTCCTGTTGATTAGCACAGGTTGGCTACGGTATTTATGAGATTCAAGCCTCAATCAATTTTTTGTCAAAAGTTTGCGGATCTGTACATCAAGGGTGTCGCATCCAGGCATGAGAAATCTCCCGTCTGCCCTTCGAGAGCCCGTGCTTGACGGACTGCCCCAAGATCATCACAGCCTCGTGCGGAGCAACGAACTGGCTCGCAGCTACGTCTGGTGTCAGTCAATCGATGTAGACTTGGCAACTAAGGTACGAAGTTAGCATGCGTTCCAGGAACAACAGATTGATACTTGTACGGCACCTCTGCATCCTTCTGCATGACTGACCGCACCGTGGAGGTGAATTCAGTTGGTCTTTACAGTGCTTTTCCGAGGAACCATGCTTCTAGTGGCAGACGCCCACTCAGTGGCTAGAAGTGTTCGTCATGCAAAGCACAAAGTTTGAATGCATTCTTGCTTGCTCAAATGAATGTTTCTGCAGATTCTGAATGCTGAGACCATAGTATCCTATAATGAACCACACCGGGTGCAAAGAGTTCAAGGCATTCGTGCAGGACGTCGGGGCAATACAGCGTGTGATTGCCCCTTATTATCCAAGCACGAATGGTCTGATGGACGTTTTGAGCAAACTTTAAAGTCATCTCTGCACAGGTCATCCCTTGGTGAGTCTGTCAAATATTTTATAACCTTTGTTGCCGTACTAAAATACGCCGCATCTTATGACTGGAGAGACTACATTTACCAATTTGGTGAGTAGAAGATTGCATGCCAGGCTGGATGCAATCAAGCCTTCAGTATAGGGGAAGGTGACGCACAATCAGTTCACCCAAACAGGTAGGAAAAAAAAAAACCCGAAAGAGACTGCTGTTGCAGTAATGATAGCGTTTTAGTTCGAAATTACAGAGGCTCACTGAAGTGGGGCCGTGGAACCATTTTGAAGAAAAGTGACCAGTCTTCTATAAAGGTATGATGACCACACCTCGGGGCCAGTTCACGTGGCGTCGGCACCTCAACGAACTGCTGGGTAATGCAAGCTCTACGGTGATATAACGATGGCCTGACGTAGACATGACGCAAGGTTTCCTGGTCTTTCCTCCAATCCAAACAAGGGACCAGCCAGCATCAGAGGAACCGCTGCCCGTGTGGTCTGCCAATCTCCCTCCGGCCCCCACTTCTCCATTCGAGACGTCGGTCCTTTAAAGGCGCTACCCATAAATGAAATGCCGTCCACGGGACTGACACGAAACTCGCTTTTAACTATTGTATAAGGATAGAATTGCACCCTCTAAATAAAATGGGGAATTTTATGCGATCATGCATATCTGCTTGAGCAATAGCGGCGGCACGACTATCGCGAGAGCTGGCTGTAAGATAAGCCCGCAACTCGGCTATAGGACCGCATTCCACTACAAGTTGTAATGGCATAAACCACGCTCGGTTATCCGCTCCCCTGGCCTTCATCATCTGCTCTCTGACAAAACACGACATTCATGACCCTCATATCGTGGAACCTGCGATCGCCTACGTGCGCAAAGGAAGCAATGGGAGACGGCTTACGACTCTCGCATCGCTGACCCTGTGACGGCCTGCGTAAGCAAAGCAAGCAATGAGAGATGTGGTATTATCGCTTTTCCAGCCGTGTCTCGTGCCTCCAGCGGTCGATGACAGGAGCATAGCGGGTGCTGGCGAGCGCCAGACTGCAAACTAGAAGCGCCCGGTGCTAAATTCTTTACGATGCAAAGTTTTCCTCTACGCCATCAGGTTATGACCATGGAGATTCTATTGCATGCAAAAGAACCTGCTGGTATGATGCGAATGGTACTCATGACGTGTGGTTTTTATAATCCTCTACGCTGCCGTTTAACGGGTCAAATTGTTAGTTCGCTGTGAACTGGCAGCCATGTTGTCTCAGCGTTATATGGTATAAGAGCCTTGCGCTGTAATTTTGGGTAGGGTGGTGCTGCCTCGTGGCGGTCAAGAAAAACCTGACTGGGTAGTACACCGGCGGCTTTGCCTATGCTGCGGCGCGTATATCACAGGCTTTCTACGTCGACTCGCGCTTCTCTATACCCCCCCCCCCCTCTTTCGCGAGCGTGAAAAGACTCGTCATGTATCATGGACATCGCTGTGAACCAGCAGAAGCCTAACATTAGGAAAAAAAAAAAAACGTCGCGACTGTCTTCTGGCGAAATGTTCAAAGCATGCGGCATCGATATCGTCGTGTACCGTTCCGCCTTGAAACATCGTTACCGCCGCTCTACTTCCGCTTGCGTTGTAGGGTGCCACGGACAAGTTAATTCGACTCTACTGCTCTCTTTCATAGCCGCAAGAATCAGGGCTACCGTGTGATTGGTACGGCCCCGGTGATCAGGTGCATGCATGCTCTGGTTCAAGAGAAACGCTTTTCGCCCTACGCTGGCCGCTCCGCCGGCTCAAGCTGAAATTATGTATAGAGTACAGCCCGCTATGTGCGCGTTTATTTGTCATCATGATAGAAACAGTCAGTTATGCCGTTTTCGGCAGCTTCACAAGTATAAAACTTCACGTACCGTCTTTGCTAAAAGTAACCAGGCTGCGTGTTTCGCTTCTCAGTCGGGTAGCAGCGAATCATAAACCTTATGAAGCTGTAAATCGGTGCAAAGTAAATGAGAGCTCCTATTTTCACTTACCAAAAAGTTATGATCCTCTGGGGAATCATATTAGCTTTAGAATACATCGAGAAGCAAAACATGCAGCCTGGTTACTTTTGGCAAAGACGGTACGTGAAGCACCGAAAGATGAGGACGGCAAACTAAAGCTCACCTAAATCGCTTGCTATTCAGAAAACAGCCATTTACTTTCAATAGGAAACTTTCAGCAATAAACGGCATTTAGCGCAATTTATGTTAACTCAGCAGCCGACAATAGCATTTCAATCATTATGCACAGCGCGTTCTTGAGCTGGCAGTGCGCTTCTAATGTGCGATGTTCCCACTGCGCCGACAAGCAAATGCTGTGGCTCGAGAGCTGCAAGCACGTAAATTAAAGGCGACTGGCAGTTGAGCAGTGGAACGATGTCAGCGTGCCTTCACTGATATCTGTACCTAACGACGAATACCGAAACTCCTGCAGCGGAGTAATTCTAAAGTTTCTGCAGTCCCATCTTCAGCTTTTTGTGTGACTTTCCAGTACATGGACTTTGTATTTCTAACATTGCGAATGCGACTGATCAGCTAAACGGGCGTAAAAAGCAAAAACCAACACAGGATCAACTTACAAGGTCAGGGACAAGCATGCATGCAGTTAACGCAATCCCCGGCGGCCCATGCACGACTCGCGCACGGTGTCTATCGGAAAGAATGTGCGCCAGAAGGGTTACTCAGGCTGCATATCCCTGTTGCGGTTTTGTGTGGTCACGTGCTTATGCTTAGTTGCATGCAAAGCTTTCGAAGAGCTCCACGAATTGGAGGGAAACCCGCCTGGCTATATCGACTGGCAGCGCGCCGAGACTTGGACTCCGATTTCTGCATGTCGTATATTGCCTGACACTGATTTATTTATCGTCTTTTCACATCGTGCCAACCGTGAAATTATTTTCAGCGCTTAAACGTCTTTGTAATTCGAACGCAACACAAATTACAGCAGTGAATCCATACCGACTGCATGCATTCTGATGCAGACGCCGGGGATTTGTACTACCCAGCAGGTGCTTAGAGCGCTTTTTTTAATATCGTTATGTGGCGCCCCTATGCAGCGCAAGTCTTCCATGTTAATGTTTGGATTCATCAGAAAGGGAGATTTTTTTGTAGCCCATACCCATATAGCGAAAATGAGATCCAGTTTCAAGAGACTATCAATTCGCTCCCTTTTGGTATTGATCTTTACATAGAGGCTCAAACGCTCAATGTAGCCCATGGGCCGATGTCTAAAGAGGTTTGCTGTGTAGAGCAGTATGTTAAGTCAAGCCTCTGTCTTTCTCTACCTGTCTGCAGGCACGGCTAGCAGTTGGCTGAAGGTGCTGTGCTTGGAGAATGGTTCCCACTTTCCCTTTGTCCGTTACCCGGATATCTGCGCCGACGAGATTGTTCTGCTTCTGCAGAAAATTGGCGCCCTGCATTGACAAGCGCCTCGCGGAGGCACGGACAGAGCACCTATTGTGGCAGCAATTTCAGCCTGTCATGATTTGAAGCTGCTATGTGTTCAGAGAAGCCCTATGAGGTGCGGCTAGCTCTTGTTAAGTTTTGGCAGGCCTCGTTTCTTTCTAAATGTACAAGGGAAAATTTCAGCATAAAGAAAATGTTGTTTCTTGACCATATCGTAGAGCGTGAAGGAACGGGAGCAAAATACCAGACTCGAGGGGCATTGGTATTAGGACTGATTGCCATGCAGTTGCATTGGTTCTTGAGCTGTCTTAAAAATAGAAGCCACGTGTTACAACGTTCGTCCGTAAATTTACTAGACAGGGTCCATAAAAATAATCAAACTTGGAATACATTTGTGCGCCACAGTTTTCACGCAGGCTCCTTTGAACTCTGTATCCATGGACTTCCGCGATTCTTGAGGCTGCAGAAGTATTTAGGAAAAGCTCTGTATTTCAGGGCTGTCACCACTTTCGTTGTTGAGTCCCGAAAGGCTTCAGCGGCCCCATTCAGCTTTTTCTTAGGCCTCCCTGAACATGTGGGAAAAGGAAAAAATAACATTGGAGTGGAAGAATTGCTCACTCAGTAGAATACGTAAACTACTAGTGTCAACTGCGTTTTCAGCACTCAATGCCATCAATAGGCTGTCATAGCAATTTATGTAATTAGCAGAAGCTAAGCCTAAAAACGATGATACACACGCTGGCCAAAATTTATTTCAGAGAATCACTTCTAGAGTGCAAAATACTTGAGTCCTGCAACTTTAGAGACAAAGGTAGGGGTTTAAAGGCTGGTGCGTTTCCCTTGAATGGTAGTCCATATGGATAACTGTCGTGAGCTCAGGTTAAGGGCAGCGTCCTGTGCTGCAGTCTTGCTTCGTTAAGGTGTAGGCTCGCGCCGAGTGCCATGGTTTCGATGCAATGATGTATCTCCGAGTAGCTCCTACAGCAGAACTGCCCGTCTCGGAAAAACAGCTTGTATTAGCGAGCAGTCGTGCGAATCTTAAATTTAATAACGCTATAGCATTAAGGAGCCCGTTAAGCAGAGAACTCAGTGGAAATAGCTTCGTGTGAAGAAAATCAGGATTAGTCAAAAAACGTTACACGTCACACGCGGAACGGCGATAGGAAAAGTGCATGCCAGATTACATAAATTATGATTACAAGCTCGCAGCATGACCCTAATCTTATTAGAACGTGCAGGTGCAGAAGTAAATGCAATGCGCTAAAAAACCTTATGGCGAGATTACAGGGGAACACGTGGTCCTTGGATCCAAAATAAGATGCGCCGTTCATTGGTTACGCCAGAAACCTCGCAAGGTTCCTGAAAGCTGGCTTTTAACGTGTATCGTGCTCTTTTACATATTGTAAGTTACGACAGTATGCTGAAGAGTGTATGTGTTTACAAAAGTAGCATTAATGCAGTAGCGATGAATGGAGTTGGATCAGTATACACTAACGACTGTGTGCTTGCACGATATAGAGACGAACGTTGAGATGCGTAGTAAGAAGGTTGTTGTGAGCAGCTTGCTAAATTGTATGTGATTGTGAAAGAGGAGTCACTGTGTAGACAAGAGGAGCCGCTGACGGGAGACATTACAGGGACCATGAAGTGCTATTTACTAAAACGGGAGCGAACAATTGGCATTCCATTAGTACACTCTGCATTGCAAATATTGTAAGCTAGAAATAACCATCCTTAATTCAATTTCTGAGATACCGTGGCGAATTTGTATTCTCTCCTCCTCCAAGCCAGCCTCACTATAGTCGAAGATACCTGCAGCAAAAATAAAGATATGCTCCATTCTCCGCGTAACTAGATGCATGACAGTACGTTAGAAAGCAACTGAAAATTTGTTTTAGGAACAACAAAATTTCTGCGTGGGTTATGAGCGCGAACCTTCAACGAGAACAAAAATCTTTGTAGCTACGACAAAAATATGCTACAGGCTACAGGAGCAAGTGAAGAACTAAAAAAAAGTACTGCTGGGCTACTTAAAAAGTCTGGTATCACAACGTAACTGCAGGATATTTTTTTGCATACTGTTGACACAATTCTCTTGTTTTATTTCGAGTGAAGGGAAAAGAAGAACAGAAATCAGCGGCGCTTAATCGCGCCCCGTTCCGTCCGTGTCATTTCTGCAGGCCCGCTGATATGGCGCACCTAGGTAGCTTAGTTTGAGTGCATGGGCCGCCGCTCTTAGCGTCGAAGAACGAGCGTTGAGTCATCGTCATAATTGGCTTCGAGAGGTCGCGAGAGAATACTATTTGTAAATTATAGGTCCACGAATACCTTTAAAATTCAACTCAAATAGTGAGTGGCCTGCTCTGCGTATTTGGTGCATTAGAAAGTAAACGTAAATGTCTTTTTCTGGGTCTGTTTAGGCCATCGCGTCGTACCTTTAAAAGCTGAGCTCAAAATGACCATGAAGCTGCATAATAGGATAATATTCGAATGCAACAAGCCCGTAATGGTGATCTCCGTGAGTATTCAAGCAAAATTTAAAAGCTTGGTTTGGAGAATGTAATATACACATAATTTTTGCAACGTGCTCCTGGCGGCTGTCTTTAATCGTTTAGGACGACACTTCCCAGCGCGTTGGTAGCCGACATCCTCTCGGTGACGTCAGTTGTGTTTCCGGGGTGCGTTCTCTCTATGAACGCTCATAAAGGTGGGTTCAGACGGGAAGACCGGAGCGCGTCCGCCGCGGACCGAGATTGTTTTTGCTCCTTTTGCTTTATCGCTGCTGACTCCGCGTTGCTACGCCCGCGCTTTTCGTCTCGTATTTAGTTCGAGCGGCGTATTGTTTTTTGTGCATCCGCTGCGTCGTTCGCTCTGTGTTCGCTGCAGTGCATCGTTTTTTTTTTGTTTGTGCTTGTGGGTGTGCCAGAGTTGTAGCTTTATTCGGTTTCTAGTGCTTATTATGGGTGAAGTAGCGAAAAAGCGCTCAGTGATGAGCGACAGTCACGTTTTTAGCGCTCGTTGAGAGCTGCCCATCGATATAGAATATTGACGATGCTTGCAATAAAGAATGCTTGCAATAGATGAACGCTTTTCGCTTCCTCGTCGTCCTCGCACACTTCACTTAGAACAGCCAGAGCAGCGAGATGACGGTTTCGCTCGGCGTCCATGTTGAAACTCTCGGTAGAAAGGTTTTCGGCAGCGCGCCGCCACCGATGGGGAGGAGGGTACACGCGGATGGTCCGCTGGCTTCGTGTGAATGCTCGACTGCCGGATCGACGCGCGGACGCGTGGTCACGTGGCACCAGATCCATGCTGACGCGCGCGGACCATCCACGCTCCGGTCCTTTCGTCTGAACCTACCTTATAAGTGACGCCTTTCGCACGGGGCGTGGTGCAGCACCGTGTTGACTAGTTTTATGTATTTTTGCACGTCGCCCTGTATTGTGCTGAGGGGGAGAGGATTATATTTGTTTTGTAGTAATATTCGTTGCCTCAGGGCTTAAATTAAGTATGAGATGGAGAATGAAGAAATGATTAAATGAATGAAAAAAGGTTGCCTGATTTTACGAAATCCAGAAAACCATCAGTTTTGAACATCCACATCTTCCGGTTAGTGAAGCTGGCTCAAAAATTCTTATGTGACAGAGGAAGCCGATAGATGATCACTGTTCATGGCCGCTTTTAAATTTTAGTACGTATATTACAGGGCTCCTTTAAATTTCCCACCTGTGTTTATATAATCTCGTGGCTAGGACAGAAAAGGGTTATGAAACTGACATGACGAGTATGTTCTCCTGAGTGAAAGTAATGTTCTTCAGATAGGGTTCATTTACAACTGTGAGACATCGGGATGTCAGTTTGCTCATATTTGTTCACTGTACCTTTTCGACACTTATTATGAGAGGAAGGGGAAGCACGCCGCCACTTTTGCCCTAACCGCTTTGCCTTCCTGCGTAATCCATACCTACCAGCGTAAAGCGTCTATTTGTACGATATACTGGGTGTTTATTTATTGATTACCAATATCAGCGCAAACATTTCCCATGCTGTCTCCGTCGATAGATATCCATACATGATAAATGTTATACTATATAAACGTCATAATAAAGGTAACTGTAAAGAAACTTCAATTTGCCTTGAATATCTCCTAATGAGCTAAATTTGTCGGAAACCTAATAGCGACAGCTTTCCTAGCTTATAAGGAAACTAGATCCGGTAAAACTCTTGAAGAGGCTAGTTTGGCTAAAAACTGGAAGTTCTATTCTGATTTAGGATGAAGAAGAAAGAGGCATTTATAGAAACTTCAATTGTTAGTCAGTGCTGTGTTCGTCGGTATTCGCATCCCTTGTGCCTGCATACTGTGTCTGCGCTGGTCCACACAAGATAGCTCTGCTAAGAGCGATTAAAAATCTATGCAGAAGACAACGCATGCACCTGGTGATGTATTTGGGAAACGTGCTGGATATGTCGTACGAATTGATACCCGAGAGCCGAAAGGCACCGAGTAAAATGCTATGCTGGAATGTGACTCGGCCGTCCTGTGCTTTCTATCGTGTAAAGTTTGTATTGTTGGGGGCCTGGTTACCATGTCGAAATGCTACGTGTCAACAAGGACTCTACGCGCGTACCTTTGAGTTCCTCCTAGCATTCACGCGTCAGTCCACATATGGAAACCGGACAGTTCAACTGCGCCTGAGGGCAGTCGTCCTCGCTTGTACATAGACAGGTACGAGGCGTCCCGAAGGACGAATGTGTGTTATATTGGATTTAATGGCGCATAAGAAACTCAGGATATCATGCGTCAAGCACAAGGTTATATCTTGTGTTTAGTGGAGTATATTACAATTAGTCTACTGCTTGTTTAAAATTTCCTTCCTTTAGAAAGCTAAAAACATGACAGATGAACCTAATATGAGTATTGGATGAAATGGACTCTTGATTGTAAAATCTAGTAAAATATGTTTTTCGTGTGTTTCAAGTCTTGCGTATGAAAGTAAAAAAAAGTGGTTTTCGGTGAGGTGGTTTTCGCATTTTCACATAGAAGTATATTTTGTTTTCAACAAACCTTATGTATTCGCTGTTTTTGACCGATGCGGAGACTGCGTGGAATCACTTCTATGCATCGATCGTGATGGTGACATTTCCTGATGGATTTTCATTTCCTGACACTGAGATTTGCCTATTACAGTTTATTATTTCCTTCATTACACTATGCTGTCGACAAGTAACGGTGCAAACGAGCCCTTTAACAAATTACTCACCCTTCAAGACCTCCATGTAGTACTTTCAGCTGGCAAGCAGACAGCGCTGAGTCAAGACGAAATTCATTATCAAATCTTAACTCACCTTTTTTTACCGGCCACCGAGGCACTTTTCAAGCTTTTTAACAAAGTTTGGGTATCGGGTAAAATCCCCGAATCCTGGAAGAAAACCATCATTGTTCCTTTATTAAAACCATGTAAACCACCATCTCCTAGCAACTAAAGACCCATAGACCTCACCAGCTGTCTTGCGAAATCATTCGAAGGTATCTTAAATATTCGATTAACATTTTTTTCTAGAAGAACGCAAGTGTCTTGGTGTCCATCAACGTGGTTTCAAAAAGCAGTACTACACAACTCACCACCTAGTTCGTCTTGAGAATACTGTCAAGGGGGAAATGTTATACACAAATAACACTGTCTCGCCGTCTTTTTCGATTTAGGTAAAGCATATGATACTACCTGGAGGTTTGGAATTCTTCACGACTTAGCTGAGCTTGGGTTCCGCGGAAGGATGTTAAATTGTGTAAAGGACTTGCTATCTGATCGCTCATTCTGTGTGTGCCTGCGCTCAAACCTTTCGAGCAGTTTTATCCCGGAAAATGGCGTACCTCAAGGTTGTATATCGAGCACAACACTCTTCGCTGTAAAAATGAATTCTATTACAAAGATTATACCACAGTCTATTATGTACTGAGTCTATGTTGACGATCTTCAGATAGCTTGCACGTCTTCAAACAAGCAACCTGTGAAAGACAAGTGCAGTTAACAATAAATAAAGAAAGTGTTCCCGGTTCTCTCCACAAAACATGGCGGCCATTTTTTTTCACTGAAACGAGGATTATTGAAAACGAGACAGAAGTACGTGTAAAAGACAAGCACAAGTTTCTGGGCCTAAAGCTCCCTCGACCAAAAGCTCACTTTCTTGCCGCAGATAAATGCACTGAAAAAGGAAACTTCCCGATCACTAAATATATGAAACGTCCTGCCACGTAAACACTGGGATTTCGATAGAGCATCTCTTCAGCAAATTTACCGCTCTGTCGTGCGTTCATCCTTGGATTATGGATGCATTGTACACGGACCAGGATGGCCGTAATACTTAAAACGACTGGACCCAATACATAATTTAGGTTTATGCCATTCAACATATGCATACAGAACATCACCCATAAACAATTTATACGTCAAAACAAATGAACCCCCTCTTGCAGACAGAAGAAATATGCTGACATGCTCATACATTCTGAAGATCCGTTCACTCCCAAAATATATCTGCTATAAAATAGTTATAAACTGTCCATTCCGAATGCTGTTTATTAACAAACCTCATGCAATAGACCACTTCCTCTCCGCTTCGATTTGAAATGCCAAGAGCTAAGCATAATAGACATCTCACCTAGTATTGCCCGTAAACCTGAACCACTCCCACCTTGGTACTGCCTACCTTCAGTATGTGATTTTATACATATGATTAAAAGTCAGCACGCTACTTAGAAAGTGTAGTGGTACTAAACGACTGGGAAAAACAGTTCGACTATCTCAGTTTACATTCATTTTTACAGCTTAATCTTATGCGGTCTGTACGACTATGGAAAAACTAATAAATTATAACATCAAGAACAGTATCATTACACTGATTCGCAAAGTATACTGACCTCAATTCATCCAAGAAACGCAGCAAGTCCATTAATTGGAGACATTATACACAACATAAGACGAGCCACAACAGATAGACTGTAAACCAAAATTTGCTGGGTTCCGAGCCATGTTGAAATATGGAAATAAAAAAGCAGATGCGCCTGTGCTACACAAACATACACTCTAGACAATAAGAAATTAAATATTCAATCGAAAGACGCAATGGTATTAGTATGCTGGAAGATAAGATAAAACTGGCAATCTAAATGGAACACTGAAGTTAATAAGAAATTACACCTGGTAAACATTGTCATAAGAGAATGAAAGTCTTGCTCAGACCAAGAACAATTCGTCGAGGCCATTTTATGTCGCCTTCGCATTGATCACACATACTTTATTCACACATTTATCTTTACGAAAAAAAACACGCCAAAATGTGATCTGTGTGATCAAGCACTCATTGTAATTCACATAATTTGTTCATGCGTAACACTATACAAACTAATTAAAAACACTTTCCACTGTTTTATTCTGAGTGTGTACCGTTTCACCCTCCTTTGCGTTTAGGAGCAAATGCATTTGTGGAATGATCTTCTGTGTTTACATTTTTAAGAGAAGCCAACATCGTCACCAACCTAAGAGATTTTAAAGATACTTAAATCATCTCTTACAAAAACCATTGATTTATACCTCGCGATTGGCGCATGATAACCTTTGTTGCTTATGCTCCACAAAACGCATCACATCACATTACTCTATGACTATTACCCTTTTTCGTTTATATTGTGACGTGCCGGTGACAATGCTTTGATCATAAAAGAACGCACAGGCACAGCAGGACTGAAATTAGCTCTTTATTAGGCTGACGTGCGCCCTCAAAATAACTGAGCAACTCGGCGGCGGCGATAACCACAAATGTGCTCACTGGTCGAGGAATCACGAATACCTGTCGCGCACGACAACCCTCAATTTAAAGCCGGCTAAGAAACATCTAGCAAAAGCCGCAAACGGTGACTGCCATAACCTGGAACACTGTAGATACATGCGCGAGTTGCTGAAATCTTCGAGATACATCTCGACGAATCTTGCGCGACAAAGAAAAGGATAAAGCGTCATCTCGCGATAACGAGCATTAACAAACCATGAAAACACAAGCGATCAGAGCGCTGGAATCACATGATAAGGCCGCGTGCCGGTGGCTATCGAAAAGAACGAATAAAGATTTGAATAGTTCGCGGCATTTCTCCTTCTTAAAAGGTGTCGCTTCGATGGATACAAAATAACACAGAAAAGTAAACGAAATACCAAAAAGTAACTTAACGAGGGCCTTTAGCGCACGTCGCACAACATGGATGATTTCTGTGTGCGCCCGGCGCCGCTGCTATGTGGTCGTGCCGTCGTGAATTACCTCGCGTGCTCAAGCGCTCCGATGCGTCGAAGGACTCTAAATGGGCCGAAGTACCGCCACAAGAGCTTTTCAATAAACCCGCGGCGACGTATCAGCGTCCGAACCCACACTTTGTCTCCCGGGCTGTACTCGGCGTTGCGACGTCGCAAGTTGCATCTTCGGGAGTCGGTGCTTTGCCGATCTTTAATGCGAAGCCAGGCGATTTGTCGGGCTTCCTCTGCACGTTGCAGGTAGGCGGCGACGTCTAGGTTTTCCTCGTTGGTGCCGCGCGGCAACATTGGCTTCGTAGTGGGCGCCCTGCCGTAGACAAGGCTGAACGGGGTCGGCCTGGTTGCCTCCTGGATGGCGGTGTTATGCGAAGATGAAGTACGGCAGATTGTCGTCCCATGTCTTGGACTCGCAATCGTTTTTTTTTTCAGTCCATTCGTCTGAAGGTTGTGTGCAGTTGTTCGTCGGTGGCTTGCATTACTGTATTCCATGATGGCTGGCGTCAGCTTTACCGTAAATGCAGGTCCCCTGTCCGTGATGAACACTTCGGGGCGCCGTGTCGCAAGAGAACTTGTTCGACAAAAACAAAACAAAAAACTGGGCGACTTCTACCGTGGAACCATTGGGCAGTGCTTTTGCTTCAGCATAGAGGGTAATGTAGCCGATGGCCACGATGATCCACTCGTTACCCGTAGATCAAGGTGGAAAGGGGCAGAGGAGATCCATCCCATTTTGTTGAAAGGGCAGGGTTGGGGACGGTAGCTTGTTAAGCAAGTCTAGTTGGTGTGATTAGCGGCGTCCTGCGTCGCTGGCACTCACGGCACGCTTTCAAGCAATGGGCAACGTCTGCAGGGTGTCACAGCCAGTAGTACGTCTCCTGGATTCGATCCAACGTGTGCGCAAACCCGAGGTGTCCTGCTGTTGGCTCGTCCTGCAATGCATGAAGCATTTCCTGCCAGAGTCTTTTAGCACAACAAAAAGCTGCATGGTCTTATTGGGAGCGAATTTCTTTACAAGGACGTCCTTGCTTAAGGCGAACGACGACGACTGACGCTTAAGCACAGGAGGAGGGAAAGTGGTCTCGCCATTCAAGTAATCGGCTAGGTCTTTTAGCTCAGGATGTGATCGCTGCCGTTGTGTGAAACTGTTGTTGTTGTTGTTCTCCTCTAATTTGATGGCACATACCCACACAGGGGGATCGGCCAAGAATTGGGGTGAAGTGGTATTAGATATTAAGATGTATAATTACATCGCAAAAAGAAAGAAATGATTGCTCGAGAGTAGACAAGGAAATTTAAACATAAAAAAACAAAAAGGGCAATTACTAACGCACGCAGTAGGAGAATACTGGGAAACTTCTGCTACTTACCGGTCCCAGAAAGGCGTCGTCTTCATCTTCTTTGGGGGAGCGCCGACAGGAACGCGGGATGAGCAGTCCGCGACGGAATGCTTGCGGCCCGACCTGTAGACTACAGTCACGTCAAATGCTTGAAGTCGTAGGCTCCATCGAGCAAGGCGGCTGGAGGGATCTTTCAAATTAGCCATCCAGCAGAGCGCGTGGTGATCGCTTATCACTTTAATGATCGACAATATAGGTATGTACTGAACTTAGAAGTGGTGCAGATGATCACGAGCCACTCCTTCTCGGTCGTCGAATAATTGACTTTGGCTTTCTAGAGGGGCCTGCTTGCGTAGGTGATTACTCTCCTCTGTTCGGTCCTCTTCTGAATGAGAACGGCGCCTAGGCCGCACTGCTCGCGTCGGTATGAATTTCGGTCGCGGCGTTTTTATCAAAGAGGCCAAGGACAAAAGGGGATTATTGGCGGCACTGAAGTTCGACGAAGGTTTCTCCATATGGCGTTTTTTATTTAAAAGGAACGTCAGTCTTTGTAAGCTGCGTCAACGGTTCGGCGATGTGCGAAAATGTTCTGACAAATGGTCGATGTAAGCGCCCAGCCCAAGGAATTTGTGCACAGCTTTCGTGTCGGCAGGCGGTTGAAACTGGGTGATCATAGCTGTTTTCTCCGGATCTGGGCGAACACTATTCTGGCTAACCATGTGCCCTAGGCACTGCAAATCCTCGTAGGCAAAGGGACATTTCTCTGGTTTCAATATTAGTCCCGATGACTTAGTGGCATTCAGCACTGTCTGCAGCCGTTTCAGGTGGTCTTCAAAGCTTGACGAGAAATACCTAGCATTGCAGCGACGGTCTAGAGTGCCATCGATGCGAGGCAGTGGGTAGACATCTTTCTTCGTGATATTATAGCTGTGGTAATCGACCCAAACAACGAAGTGTGCTGTCTTTCTTCGTAACTAAGACGACTGGTGCTGACCAGGGACTCATAGATGGCTGGATGGCGTCGTCACGAGGCATTTCGTCAACTTATTCATGAATGGCTGGGCATTCTCGCGCTGATATATGGTAGGGGCCTGTGATAATGCGATGCTTTGCCAACGGATTTTATCGCACATTTGACGTTGAAGAAACGCACTCACCGTAACTTTCAAGAAGACTGCGAATCCGGTCTTGCCTGTTTCGGGGTAGTGCTGTGTAGATATCGAAAGTGGCGGGCCTGGATAGGTTATATGTATCATCTTCGGTTTGGCCGGGGAGAGCGCAGACATCTCAAATCTCCGCTAACTCGTCGAGGAAAGCAGTCGTCTTACCGTTGTTTAGGTGCCGGTATTCTTCTGTGAAGCTCGTCACCAGCACGTGAGCCTGTCCTAGGATATCTTGCGATTCTGAGCCCTCTTTCCAAAGGCAGCTGGGTGCTTCCCTCGACGACGCCTTCGGCGGCTTCGATGTTTGCGTTGCCAACGTAGGCGACGATGTTTGATTGTTGGTAGAGTTAAGTCTCCGTCGGGAATGTTTAGAGCGATGCGGTGCGTCGGTCTTCGTGGAAGGTATGACACTGTGCGTTGAGAGCTTGATGAGTTTTGAGCGAAGGTGGATGATCGTCTGATGCTCAATGAGAAAATCTATACCTAAAATAACGTCTCGTGAGCAGTTCTGTAGGGCCACGAATCTCGTAGGATAAGTGCGCCCATTCATTGTCACTCTTGCTGTGCATCGTCCAGACGGCATAATAAGGTTACCACCAGCGGTGCAGATTAGCGGACCATCCGAAGCGGTCGTCACTTTCTTGACCTGGACGGCGAGCCCTCCACTAATGACAGAATTGTCGGCTCCGGTGTCCACTAAGGTGGTACCCGTGCGACCGTTGACAGCATCTTCGAGGTCACTTGTCCATGTCGTATTGCAAGTTGGCATCGGTGTTCTATCTCTGCTTTGTCATGTGCCGAGGTCGGCGTAGGGACACACCGTTCTCACTTCACTGGCGTCGGTGTCAACTTGAAATCTGGTCGTGTTCTTGTCAACGTTGTCGTCCTATGGAGCAGTGATGTAATGGCTACATCGTCGTCACTCGTCATCGGCGGCAGAGGATCTTCGTGTGTTCGCGGTGAAGCAACCTCACCTACAAATTCTGATCTCTTTAGTTTATCCTGCGCGAGCTAGGGGACCTTCTTTGCAGGTAGCTTCGTTTCGGTGACGCAACGCGGGACCTGAACGGCGATGGGGAGTCCCATGATGTGTGTGACCTCGTGTTGTGGATTGTTTTTGGTTCCAACTGGCATAATAATTTTAGACTAGAATATAACAATAAATATAATGTATATTAATGGGCATTCCACAAAATGCATGTTATTTCACTGTTTTATATGGAATATATCGAACAAACAGGCTATGATGTGAAATCCCCCCTAAGAAACAGCGGGCAATAACATTTTTACATTATAAAGGTTGGCGGGTTGGCTATGGACATGATATTATGGCTCACACGTGCATTCCTAAGCTTCGCAGTGCACCTATTCGCAGTGCAGCGTTATACAAATAAAAACTAAAGCGCACGATAGCGATTAGATTTGAAGTGGGTAACTGCCTCAGACGCGTCTTCTAAAAAATACAAGGTCTAAGTAAAAATGTGCGAAAATATATATAATAACTTGCAAAAAGCGTTATTAAACATACTACAAGAAAGCCAAAAACTCCTGATAGCAAGAATTTAATACATTCTAAAGGGAAGTCATGAACGGCGGAACATACGCTGTTATAAATGGCACGATGTACTAAGCGCTGGAATCTTCTCTGTGTTCGTGAAGCCGGCGGCATATTTAGCGCGATGTCTATACCTGATTTTAAAACATGAGATGATCGATTTTATTCTAGTACTAGCTAACGCGTTCGGAAAAAAGCCGCTCAACCAATAAACATCTAAATGCTGTCAGTTGTGATGCAGCTGTTCTAATACACAGACGCCGGCTCAGACAGTGGAATTAAATATTTTAGGTTTGATCGAATTTGCGGTGATTTCGAGGTACTCGTACCGTGAATCCGCTGGCAATGCTTTGAGAAGAATGCCATTAAATCCTTATGAGACAAAAGTGCTTTGATTATTAGAAATCAGGCAAGCGCCGTTCCGCAAATGATTCGCCTGGTCCATCTCAGACAAAGAATAGCAGCTTGTCAGAGCCATACTCGATTCATTTTTTTTTATGGGCATCTCTGCTCAATTTCGTTAAAGGCTTTATAAGTGAGAGCGTTTCGAATATGTATTTTGCGGCTCAGTTTTTACTCTCTCGGGTTGTCTTCGTTTTTAATTTTATGCGAAAGTTTAATAATATCACTCTACATACTGTTTTCTTCTAAAACTGCATATGTGAAACTGCGCATTTATTACACAGTTATTGCGTGTTGCTGAAGAAAACATCGAAGAATCAGTCCCTAAACTACTACACAACACACTTATTAAAAATCGCATATGTAATATTAGGGAAGCATGAGACAACAAGGGTCATTGTATCAGTGTTTTGGTGTAGCACTGACAATATGGGTAGAATTGTGCACAACCAGGGCCATTGTAGGAAGTGCAACATAGTGGCAATGCCAATAGGGGCAGAAACAGGGCTATAATTAGAGGTGTCATGGTGTGACACTGCCAATATGCGTAATACAATGATCAGTTAGGGTTTTCATTTGATGTGCCAGAGGGTCGCACTGCTTATATTTGGGAGCGAGAGGCAAAACAGGTCCCTGGTAGGGCCTGACTACAAAGACTGCTATCTATACCCGATATCGGGCCTTTCCTTGTGCTGCTTTGGTCGAAATAAATTTTTGTATAAGACTGCAGTATTTGATGCCGTGTGTATATACACGACTTCAACAGCAATCAGCAGACATGTACTGAAGGAAGCAAGAAAAAAAATTCAGTGAACGCTTTTAGTAACGTTATAGGTTTTTATGGAGCAGAACACCAGGATTCATGCTATTTATGCCGCCCAATTGTTCAAATTAACCTAAGCATCATTTCTAGATTAATCCTAGGATTCATTAGGTGCACTCTGCTTTTGATGTGTGGCATGTGCCAAAACTGAAACAAAATTTATTATTCCAACAGAGCAGCGAAGGAAGAGAAAATATGAGAGCATATATAGTGCCTGAATCGCTTCACGTTCCGTCGTTGAGATACGGTACGGCTGCTGGCGGATAGGGCGGGCGTCTTCAGAAGTCATGATGCGGTGCTTCACGAGAGGCGTTTGCCGTACTTTCGATGGGGACGCGAAAGAAGTGTTGTACTCTAGTAGGAGGGCACGTAGGTCACGCTTCTGTATGTCTGAGAGATCCGGACTAATATCAAGACGGTCAAGTGGAGGGTGCACAGTGCTAACAGCCCCAAACGTCAAACATTCTGAAACATCCGCTAAGGAGTCAGCAAATGCGATGGCAGTAGCACGAAAAAGATTCCGGGGTTCGTTGGTGAAGTTAGACACCGGGAACGCATACCGGCCGTCGCGGGGGTGAATGAGGCTGCGCGCTGTACAGACGCCGTGGGTGAGCAACATAGACTGGTTGCCTTCCGCTACCGCATCCCTTCACGCAGTTCGTCGCAAGCAACAGTCACAAAATCACTGGCGAGTGGCGGAATCGAACCGCTCTCGGCGCAAATTCGAAGGGCGGCGCGGCGTTGGTAATTCTTGATGTCAGTGTGAGTAGCTTTTCGGTTGAAAACGTCACTGTGGGCTTCCAGAGATCGATAATAGCTCCATACTCCCGGAGAAAATCAACGCCAAGGATAAAGACACCGGAGCAGTCAGGTATAACGAGGCAGCTTACAATGAACATAGAGTTGCGAATTTGAACTCTTGCTGTGCACAGGCCACTACGAGTTACATGTCCGCCAGCGGTGCGAATCTGCGTGCCAGACCATGGTGTCATTACTTTTTAAAGAAGCGCCGCTAGCTTCCCGCCTATAATCGAAAAATAAGCGCTAGTGTCCAGCAATGCGCTAACCTTATGGCCGTCGAGAACCACGGGTATGTCCAGCGGGAATCAATCTTCATGCATAGGAACTGTCGTCGGTGCCGTAAAATCGCGATCGGTCACAGGTATCGTTGTCACGGGGTCTTCGTGAGATCGATTGCAAGCGGCCTCGCCCCCGGAGGTCGCTGTCTTTAGTTTTCCCGGCGGGGACTTGGCGACCGTCGCCGCGCCATCCAGGATGAACTGGTCTGCGGCGAGGGTCGGCGTAGGGACGGGCAGCGGGACTGCCGGCGGGACGTTGGCGCCATGCGCTGCTGAGCTCAGTTCATTTCAGGCGTTCAGTCGTGTCCGACTCTTCGTGACCCTATGGACCATGTCACGCCACGCTTTCCGGTCTCTCACTATCTTCTTAACATCACATAGCTTCATCTGCAATGCCTCGAGAATGCCATCTAACCATCGCGTTCGCTGCCTACCCCTTCTCCGGCGACCCTCAACCTTTCCCAACATCAAATCTTTCTCCAGCGACTCCTCTCTTCTCATCAGATGACCAAAGTAGCTGAGCTTTAACTTTAGTATTTGACCCTCCAATGAGCAGTCAGGGTTTATGGTCGACAATATCGACTGATTTGATCTTCTGGCAGTCCAAGGAACTCTTAAGAGTCTTCGCCAGCACCACAATTCAAACGCGTCAATTCTTCGGCGGTCAGCCTTTTTCACAGTCCAACTCTCGCATCCATACATTACAACTGGAAAGACCATAGCACGGGTTATACGGATCTTGGTTGGCAGACTAATGTCTCTGCTCTTTGCTAGGCGGTCAAGGCTAACCATTGCTCTCTTTCCCAGAAGCAGGCGTCTCCTAATTTCATGGCTGCAGTCTCCTTCCGAGGTAATCTTGGCGCCCAAGAACAGAAAATCTGTCACAGCTTCCACTTCTTGTCCATTGATGCTCCAGGACTTGATAGGGCAAGACGCCATGATCTTCGTCTTTTTAATGTTCAGTTTAAGCCCAAACTTCTCACTCTCTTCTTGTACGCGCATCAGAAGTCTCTTGAGATCCAATTCACTTTCTGCCATTGAAGTGGTAAGTAGTCAATCACACGGACCCCGCCGGGGTGGCGCAGTGGTTACGACACTCGACTACTGTTCCCAAGGACGCGGGATCGAATCCCGGCCTCGGCGGCAGCTTTTCGGTGGAGGCGAAAAGCAAGGCGTCCGTGTGCTGTGCGATGTCAGTGCACGTTAAAGAACCCCAGGTGGTCGAAATTTCCGGAGTCCTCCACTACGGCGTCTCTCATAGCCTGAGTTGCTTTGGGACGTTAAACCCCGCAAACCAACCAACCAACCAACCAATCACACGGGGTCGTTGGCCTATTGGAGGGCGACGCATGTCGGTGGGAAATCCGTGAAGTCCCAGGTGTCGATATGGGCACTAGCGATAGAGATGACCTGGTTACCCGCAATGGAAGCACAGGTGCTGGTGATTCGGGGCGCGCCACAGGTCCGCCTTACGCTGGGGTAGTCGTCGGTTATCGACGTACGGCTCAGTGTGTGTGGAATACAGTGAGCCTTGATCGGGTGGCTGTAATGGGATCGAAGCAGGCGCAAGGCGTCGAACCATATCTGCATAAGTTGGACGTAGGTGCTCCGTGAGAAAAGGTGGTGGATCAGCGGATGCTACCGAAGGCCTCAACGCTTGAAGCTCTTCGTGGACAATGCTAGCTACAGAGCCGACCATCGGCTGAGGAGCACTGAAAAGCGTCTAGAGCTCTTCGCGTAAAACTGAGCGGATGATGTCGCGCAAGATCGGTGTGGCCCCGAAGGACGAAAGCGGCTCCGCAACCGAAGCGGCGAGCACCGGCCTGTCGTGTGTTAGACCGCTGCTGGAGCATTGTCTCCATTGCGACAGCTTCTGAATGAAACTCGGCTACCGTGCTTGGTGGATTACGCACGAGGCCAGCGAACAGTTGTTCTTTAAAACCGAGCATGAGGTGGCGCACCGTTTTGTCTTCAGTCATGGCCGGGCCAGAACGTCGGAAGAGCTGGGTCATGTCCTCCACGCCCATGGTTAGAGTCTTATTCGGCATCTGCATACGAGTCTGTAGAGCCCTTTCTCGGCGTTCTCGTGGATCCGCGCTGGTATAGGTCTCACGAATTCGCCGGCAGAACTCGCGCCATGATGTTAGGGCGTCTTCTCTGTTCTCGTACCAAGTACGAGCGCTATGTTCCAGGCTGAAGAAGACGTTTTGAAGCTTGGCGGCGACGTCCCACTGATTAAACGAGGCAACCCATTGAAACTGGACGAGCCAGTCTTCGACGTCTTTGGTCTGACTGCCGTGGAAAGAAAGGCTGAGGCAGTCGTGGGTTCTGCAGGGTGTAGTAACTTGGAGTTTGCATAGTAGGTCGAGAGAGAGAGAGAAAACTTTATTTCAAAAAGAAAAGAAAAGAGCAAGGAAAATAGAAACAAAGAAAAGAAAAAAAGGGGGGCAGTGAGTGGAGTCTTCATTTCAAGACCCCAGTGGCCTGGGCTGCCGCTCTTGCCTGAGTTACCAGCCTACGCTGGGTCTCTAGATCATAGCATTGCAGAATGGCCTCCCACTGCGCCTCCAAATGGTGCATGTTTATGTGTGGAGGTTTGGGGCCTGTGCACACCCATGTGACATGGTAGGCGGTGGGCTGGTCGTTGCACCAAGGGCATATGTCTGTGTAGTGTTCTGGGAACATTATGTTGTATTGATGTAGGTTGGGGTAAGTGTTGGTTTGGAGCTGTCTCCATTCCCGCATTTCTCGTGCATATAGACCCTTGTGTGGAGGGGGATAAATCCTACGTTGTTCCCGTAGGTACTTAAGTCGCGCGCCGTACATCGCTGGGACAGGAATGCTGGTTGTGAGATCGGGATTGGTGGCCGCTCGGTTTGTGTGACCTCGAGCTAGCCTATCCGCGACCTCATTACCTTCCAATCCAGAGTGCCCGGGAACCCAAGTGATCTGATGTTTGAGCTGTGAGGTTGTAGCCAATGGGTTAGTTGTGAAGCGAGCTAATTTTTTAGGTATTCTGCCTGCAAGAAGGAGCCGACACGCCGCTTGTGAGTCGGTGATTACGTGAAACTCTCGATTGGTCGCGTCTCCGTAGGTAATGGCCAGCACGATCGCCGCCACTTCCGCTTCTGTGATGGTACAGTGCGGGATGGACATGCTGGAGAGTGCTGTGTATGAAGAGCCCACCACCACGGCTGCTGCTGTGTTCGATGTATGCTCGTATAGAGCGTCATCCACATAGACAGTTATCGGACTGCGTTCCACTGCACGCTTAAGATAATTCACTCGGGCGTGTGTTCTGCCTTCGTTGTGGACTGGAGACATGTTCTTTGGGAGCTGTGACACATATACTCTTGCCCGGTACGGAACAGGAATGTTAGTCGTTGACTGTATAGCTTGTACGTCCGAAGGATAGCCAACGCGCTCGAGAATGAGCCGGCCAGTCTCATTTGACAGAAGGCGTTCCCTTTGGGACAGGAGGACAGCCTCTTGAATTTCTTCAAATGTGTTGTGCAGTCCAAGAGCTTCCAATTTTACGTTGGAGTTGTATGGTGGGAGGCCTAACGCGTTCCTGTAAGCTGCACGTATCATTGCGTTCACTTTGTTGAGATCTCTTCGGAGCAGGGTGAGGTAAGGTAGTCCATAGGAGAGGCGACTGATGACCAGCGCCTGCACCAGACGGATCGTGTCTTCTTCCCGCATGCCTTTTCTGTTTCTGGCCACCCGGCGGATCATTTTAGAGATCTGCTGTGTTTTATTCTTGAGGAGGTGGAGCACGTGGTCTACTTTTCTATTGCTTTGGAGCCAGAGACCCAGGATTCGTATGAGTGGCACTTCCCGGATTGGGACCCCATGCAGGAGGATGCTAAGATTGCCTGATGATGTATAGTGATACCCACGTATGCAGGTGAATTCAGATATATCTGGGGAGCATTGGAGCCCGCATCGAAAGGCCTCTGTTTCCACGCAGGTTGCAGCGGCTTGAAGTGCTTCTTCTTTCTGGCCTAGAGAGCCGGTGGTTGTCCAGATCGTAATATCATCAGCATACAAGGTGTATCCAATGTTCGGAACCTGTTGCATAGCCCTTGCGATTCGAATCATGGCGATGTTGAAGAGGAGCGGGGAGATGACCGATCCCTGTGGTGTGCCCTTGTTTGGCATGTCTTGAAGATCCGATCTCATGTCACCCATTCCTATCACTGCCGTTCGGTTGGACAAAAAATCATGACGTATCGGAAGGTGCGTTCGCCGCAGTTTAGGTTATTGAGTTCGGATAGGATTGCTTCGTGAGACACGTTATCAAACGCGCCTTTTAGATCTAGCGCCATAATGAGGTGCTCGCCTCCTCTCGGAATGTGAGAAAGTACCTCCTCCTTGAGGAGAAGAAAAGCGTCTTGAGTGGACAGGCCCGTTCTGAAGCCGATCATGGAGGGATGGAAGAGGCCGTTATGTTCTATGCAGTTTTGAAGTCGCGTCTGGATGACTCGCTCGTAGAGCTTGCCCAGGCACGAGGTGAGTGATATGGGTCGTAGCGTTTCGACCACCGGCTTCTTGCCCGGTTTTGGAATTACGATTATCTCCGAGCGCTTCCACTCAGAGAAAATTTCATTCTTCTGTCACAGCGAGTCGTTCAAATACTTGGTGAGGTCGCTGATTCGTGCCTTGCTGAAGTTGCGGATAATGGCGTTGCTGGTCTTGTCCGTTCCCGCCGCCGTGTTGCGGATGCATGATCGAACTGCAGCATACACCTCGGCTTCAGAAATGGGAGCATCGAGTGCCGGATTTTCCTCGCCCTGGTAGGTCAAAGAGCAAGGAGGAGCTGGGCTGGTGCCGATATATTTGTCCTTAAGAGCCTGAAGCAGCGTGGCGTCGTCCCCTGGAAAAAGTTGAGCAATACGCTTCAGGGTCCGTGTAGATGCGGATTTTGATTTAGAGGGGTCAATGAGGTTCCGCAGGATTGTCCAAGTACGGGACGTTCCCAGCGTTTCTCTCAATGACTCGCAAAACTGTTGCCAATTTTGTTGTGCGGTTCCGCAGGATTGTCCAAGTACGGGACGTTCCCAGCGTTTCTCTCAATGACTCGCAAAACCGTTGCCAATTTTGTTGTGCTAGGTTGGTGGCGTATGCCTGGGCTTCCTCCGTGAGCTGCGCAATCCACAGACAGAGAAGTCTTTTTAGGCGCTGTCTTTCCCATCGCCTCACAAGGCGGCTGCGCTTCTGCCATAGCTTGAGAAGATGGCGGTCTACCTATGGGGCTTCCAGTGTGCGTTGTATTATTTCTGTGGCTTGCTTGTGTGCTTGTCTGATGTCTTCGCTCCAGTCCTGTATGAACTGAATTGGACCTGATGGGACGTATGCGTTGCGGAATTTGGGCCAATCGGTGATGTGGGCAGCGCCCAGATCCCTCCGGATTTTGGTAGATGATATGGATGCGCTTAGTATTCAGTGGACACTTCCCAGGGTTTCTTCTAGGTTCGTCCATGTAGCCTCAGAAACGTTCTTGATCAGGGTGAAGTCTGGGCAGGAGTCACGGGAGACGCTGTTGCCTTCACTTGTCGGATATAGAGGGTCGCTGAGGAGTTCCAAGCCGAGGGCTTCTATTGCTCGCGCAACTGTCACTCCTCTGGCTGAGTTTGACTGGTACCCCCAGTCCCGGTGGGGCGCGTTGAAGTCTCCGAACACGACAAGCTGATTTGCTTGCGCGAGGTGGGTGGCTTCGGAAAGGAGGTTGGTGAAGTCGGCCTTTGCGGGTCGTGGCGGCTTGTACATGTTGATGACGAATGTACTCTTTCGGCCTCGTTTGTTAGGCACTATTTCTATCGCTTATACGTAACAGACAGTAAGCTGATTGGTCTGTAATTTTTAAGGTCCTTAGAGTCCCCTTTCTTGTGAATGAGGATAATGTTTGCATTCTTCCATGCTTCTGGTACCGTCGATGACACCAGGCACTGCGTATACAGGGTGGCCAGTTTTTCTAGCACGATATCCCCCCCGTCCTTCAGCAAATCTGTAGTTATCTGATCCTCTCCAGCTGATTTCCCCCTTTTCATAGTTTCTAGTGCTTTCTTGACCTCGTCCTTCGTTACTGGTGGAACGTCTGACTGTTTTTCCCTACCGCCAATCTCATTACGGTCCTGACTACTTTGGCTACTGTAGAGATCTGTATAGAACTCCTCGGCTACTTTGACTATCTTGTCGATATTAGTGATGATGTTGCCCGCCTTGTCCCTTATCGCATACATTTGGTTTTGTCCTATGCCCAATTTCTTCTTTACCGCTTTAAGGCTTCCCCCGTTCTTTACAGCATGCTCAATTTTCTCCATGTTATACTTCCTTATATCGGCCACCTTGCGCTTATTGATTAGCTTTGATATCTCGGCCAATTCGATCTGGTCTGTTGGATTGGAAGCTTTCATACTCTGTCGTTTCTTAATCAAATCTTTCGTCTCCTTAGACAGCTTACCGGTATCCTATCTAACTATCCTACCGCATACTTCTACCGCGCACTCAGCAATGATACCTCTGAAATTATTGTTCATTGCCTCTAGGGTAATGTCGCCATCCTCAGTTAGAGCTGAATACCTATTCTTTAGCGAGATCCTGAACTCTTCTGCCCTCCCCCTCACTGCTAATTCGTTGATGGGTTTCTTTCTTACTAATCTATAGCGTTCCTTCTTCAGATTTAGGCTAATTCGGGACCTCACCGTCCTGTGGTCACTACATCGAACTTTCCCGATTACCTCTACATCCTGCACAATGGCGGGGGTTGAACACATTATGAAGTCGATTTCATTTTTAGTCTCTCCGTTAGGACTTTTCCATGTCCATTTCCGGTTCTTCCGTTTGCTGAAGAAGGTATTCATGATTCGTAAGTCATTGCGCTCTGCAAACTCAACTAGTAACTCCCCCCTGCTATTCCTAGAACCAAAGCCATAGTCACCTACTGCCTTGTCTCCTGCCTGTTTTTTCCCTACCTTGGCATTGAAGTCGCCCATTAGTACAGTATACTGCGTCTTTACTTTTCGCATTGCCGATTCTACATCTTCATAGAAGCTTTCAACTGCCTGGTCATCATAACTACATGTAGGTGCATAGGCCTGTACAACCTTCAGTTTATACCGCTTATTAAGCCTAATTACGATGCCTGCAACCCTCTCATTAATACTATAGAATTCATCTATATTACCCGCTATATACTTATTGACAAGGAAACCTACCCCTAGTTGTCGCCTTTCTGGTAAACCTCGATAACACAGTACATGCCCATCCTTCAGTACAGTATATGCCTCATTCGGCCTCCTAACCTCACTAAGCCCTATGACATCCCATTTCATGCCCTCTAGTTCCTCTAACAGCACTGCTAAACTAGCTTCACTAGCAAGGGTTCTAGCATTAAACGTTGCCAGGGTCAGTTTCCAATGGCGGCCTGTCCAGCGGAGCCAGGCTTTCTTAGCACCCCCTGCTGCGTCACAGGTCTGACCGCCGCCGTGGTCAGTTGTTCCGCAGCCGCTGGTGACTGAGGGCCGGGGTTTTATGGAGCTTATCATAGGAGGTTGTGGCCAATTACTCCACCAGGGTGGCCAACTCCTGTTCTGGTGAGGGAGTGCGTTGCCGGAGGTTTTTACCGGCATCAGGTCGCACCCCAAACCTGTATGTGCAATTCCATCGACACGCGGATTTTTTTTTTTGTCATCCGGTGGAGAATTGCGCGGCACCGGGATTTGAACCCCGGTCCTCTTGCATGCGAGGCGGATGTTCTACCGCTACGCCACCGCTGCACCTTTATTTACTAAGGTAATCGCTAATAGAATCAGGACAACCTTAGACTGCAATCAAGCAAAGGATCAAGCAGGGTTTCGGAAACGGTACTCTACTATCGATCATATCCATACCATCAATCAGGTGATAGAAAAATGCTCGGAATATAACCAGCCCTTATACATAGCATTCATTGATTACGAAAAAGCATTTGACTCAGTTAAAACCTCGGCGGTGATGCAGGCATTGCGAAATCAGGGGGTAGACGAGCCGTACGTGAAAGTGCTGGAAGATATATATAGTGGCTGCACAGCAACCATAGTTCTACATAAAGAAAGCAACAAAATTCCCATAAAGAAAGGTGTTAGGCAAGGAGACACAATCTCCCCAGTACTATTCACAGCTTGTTTAGAGGAAGTATTCAGAGACTTGCAATGGGAGCAGTTAGGGATAAGGGTAGATGGAGAATACCTCAGTAATCTGCGATTTGCTGATGACATTGCCTTGCTAAGCAACTCGGGGGATGAACTGCAAATAATGATTGATGACCTAGACAGAAAAAGTAGAAAGGTAGGCTTGAAAATCAATATGCAGAAGACTAAGGTAATGTTCAACAGCCTCGGGAAGGAACAGCAGTTTACATTAGGTAGCGAAATACTGGAAATAGTAGGCGAATATGTGTACTTAGGACAGATAGTAACCGCAGATCCGGACCATGAAAAGGAAATATCAAGAAGAATAAGATTGGGATGGAGCGCATTTGGCAAGCACTCGCAGATTATGACTAGCAGCTTACCGGTATTGCTCAAGAGGAAAGTATACAACAGTTGCATCTTGCCTGTACTCACCTATGGGGCTGAAACATGGAGGCTAACCAAGAGAGTTCTACTTAAGTTGAGGACAACCCAGAGGGCTATGGAACGAAAAATGGTAGGGGTAACATTAAGAGATAGAAAGCATGCAGAGTGGGTCAGAGAAATAACTCAAGTTACCGACATTCTAGTGGAAATTAAGAAGAAGAAATGGACATGGGCAGGACATGTAGTGCGAAGAGAGGATAACCGATGGTCGCTTAGGGTAACAAACTGGATTCCAAGGGAAGGAAAGCGTAGCAGGGGGAGGCAGAAAGTTAGGTGGGCGGATGAGATTAAGAAGTTCGCAGGGGTCAAGTGGGGGCAGCTAGCACAGAACCGGGTTAAGTGGAGAAATATGGGAGAGGCCTTCGCCCTGCAGTGGGTATAATCAGGCTGATGATGATGATGATGATGATGATTTCTATCGCTAAGTGCTCAACGTCCGGTTCGGATAAGGAGTGCTCGATTACAGTAATGGCGTTTGCGACGAGGATTGCAACCGACGGCATGTGGGGTTGGCGGACCGTGTAGTAGCCGTCTAGCGTCGGTGACCTGTCGGCGCCTACCTCTTGCAAACAGATAATGTCAGGTCTGATGAGGGTGGTGCAGAGATATTGTTTCAGCAAACCCTGTTTTTGTCTGAAGCCCCTACAGTTCCATTGCCAGATTTCTATGTGTTCGATGTTCGTGCTACGATGTGGGGTGCCAACGAGCAAGGGACGCGAGGCCACCTGACTGCTAAGGCCCATACTGAGTTCGAGCGCGTATTCTGTCCGAACGTTCGTGCTAAATAGAACACGACACATGTCCTGCATGATGATTCGACGGGCGACCGGCGGCAGCACAGGGGGCACACTTAATGTTGGGGTCCCGGACGGAGCGAGGGCAAGCCGCCAAAGCATGTGACCCCGCACCACGGGTGCAACACGCCTTTGAAGGATGATTCTTGAGCTTGCACTTCTTCAAAGCGTGGCCATACTGCGCACAAAAAGGGCACAGGGGAAGGTGAAGTTCCTTACGGACCTCGACGGAAGTCCAACCGATGGTTACACGACGCGCCGCACAGAGGCGGGCAAAAGCGGGTGGGTCAGTTTCAACAACATGAACAAACTGTCCGGAGCGCTGTGCAAAAGAGAGCCTGACCTTACAGGAAGAAGGGCCCGATGAAGAGCCTAGTTCCGATGATTGAGTGCCGCGATGAGCTTCTCTGGACTTATATCGGGGTCAACACCAGTCAGTCGTACGTGCGGATTCCGCTGCTTGGGGATTCGTACGCTCACGGAGTTCCGCGTTGCCTCGATCCGTGAGATTGCGGACTTCAGACGGTCGAGGTCCTCAGGGTCCCTGGAGGTAACCGTCAGGGCGCGATGAGAGGCCCTGAGAGTAACAGCTACGATTCCCTCAGCTTCTGGATCGATGTTCGCCTTGAGCAGAGCCGCCACCTCGCTGCCAACGTTGTCCAAGGGTGCAACAGAAGTTGGGAACATCTGGTGCAGCTGAGGATCCGGGCAGGATTCTCCAGACTGAGGAGGCCTCTACGGATGAGAGGTCGCAGCAGGAGCTGCAATGGCAGCGCCTCCTGGTTGATGAGATTCTGAAACGCCGCTTAACGTGGCAGCATACGTCCGAGGGACCTGGGGTTGCCGCCTCACGTCGAAGAGGTCCGCCGCGGTAGTGGTGTCCTGGGTAGTCCCGCAAGCAAGCCGCATTCGGAGGACGCCCAGCTCATGCTCTCGCGCCGCCAAAGAGGTCCGGAGCGTTTCTGAATGGTTCAGCTCAGCGACCGCACACGCAAAGAAGTGCGCAGTGTGTCGGTACAGGGCACAGACCAGAGGCAAAAGGATTGCCCTGGGTGTGCGGTGGTAAATTGGAGATGTACTGGGATCAACACCTAGCGCCGACACCAAAATATGTCGTGGAAAACAGGGCAAGACGTGAACGACAGGGCTAGGAGCAGGCAGTGTTCCGTACACAGCGTGCGAGCCGACTTCAGTGTCCTCTGCTTCTAGGCGGCACCTAAACACACACACACACACACACACACACACACACACACACACACACACACACACACACACACACACACACACACACACACACACACACACACACACACACACACACACACACACACACACACACACACACACACACACACACACACACACACACACACACACACACACACACACACACACACACACACACACACACACACACACACACACACACACACACACACACACACACACACACACACACGCACGCACGCACGCACGCACGCACACACACACGCACGCACACACACACACACACACACACATATATATATATATACGTGTATATATATATATGTATATATATATATATATATATATATATATATATATATATATATATATATATATATATATATATATATATATATATATATATATATATATATATATACGTGTATGTGTGTGTGTGCGTGAACCAAGTATGACTATTCCTAAAGCCCCAGCAAAAGGAAACATTCTATGCAGGCGTGAGAAGGTCCGGTCTTCTGTTTCCTTCTGGTTCTGACTGCTTGCTCACCTTAGCCGAGGACGTACGTATTAGTATTGGCCATAATAAACTGAGTAGGCACTTCTGTTGCAGGCTTTTCACTTATGCGTCCCCTTTTTATTATCAACTAACTCAATTAGCCATTCTTATGTAAGGAAAATCACAAAATTACATCAGTTGAGAACAAACAGGAGCTTTTATTTTCTGCAGCTATCAAAACTTGCCTCGATCAAAACAACCTTTATTGCAACGCTATAATTTAGTAGCATTAAATACATTTGACTATACTATAGCAGTTTAGTAACCTGTAAGATTTGTATAAGCTTTAGTAACAATTTCACTCTGCTATTAAGGAAACCACAGAAACAGGTCAGTTTATATTTACCTGGCTATCATAATCAGCGAGGAGAAGCTTATGTTTGGCTCCTAGAGAAAGGAAAATTCACACGATTTAGCCCAAATCTGCAGACTCTTTGGAAGTCAACGTCTTGCCGTCTCGTCTCCATATCAACATAACAAAAAGAACAATCCCTGTTTATTTTGACAATGAAGCTTACGACGCGTACATACCAAAAGTGAACAACGTACGGGTGATTTTACTACACTGAAGGAAAGGAAGCATATATTAAATCACATTATCGATTTGTCACGTTCTATAAAAAGTAGGCCTGATTTTTCTAACCTACACTGTAAGGGGAAACAGTGGAAACTGCACCTTAAACTCTTTTAACATATGACGTCTCAATCCCTGGTACATTCGTAGTCCCTGATTACATATCATATAGTATTATCAAACATATACTTCTCCCTCTTCTCTTTTCACGGTTTGTAGAAAACATATTGAGACTTAGTTTATCTACCAAAATGTGAGGGGTGCAGAAGCCCTCAAAGAGACTAGTGAAATACAATGACCAAAAATAACCCCCAAATAGTTTTCGAGGAGTTCCATGTTGAGACCAATTTATGCACAGAAGTTTTAGGTAAACGTTGTGCAAAATCTAAGAAAACAAAGACATACTGAAAAAAGAAATATTAAATAAGGGCAAGAGAAATGGGAACTGAGAAAAAATGGGCCACCTGTAACTCTTCTCTGGCCGCATACCAGGTTGTCGCTATTGCCTATATACCCTATTGCCTATATTCCCTATATACGCTATTGCAGTATACCCAGCGTACTGAACCGACTAGAACGTCTCGGTCGCGACGCTAAGGGCGTAACAATATTATACAAGCTCATGCTTTCTTCGATTACTTCCCTATGAGTGCACTTTTAGTTGCCATGTAGGCTCGATTTTTAGAGCAAAACCATGTAATTGTTTTCTAGAATTATACGGAGCAAATCAGTTTCACGATTTCCAAGGCTCCTTGAAATATTTTTGAAATGAAGGGTACTCAATAATATGAAACACCTGGGGGGCCACACCCCGTGATCGCCATATTGAAGTGGATGGCTTTCCAGCCCTGCCATATACAGATAATGCACAATCAACTAAAACCGCCTAGTACAAAGTACATGCCGACGTCCTCGAACAGATTAACCTGTTATAACCTTACGCATACATTAGGCGAATCCTCATTTCATACTGATATTTTCAAATACTCATTTTTTTGCAAGGGCAACACGAGAATGTAACAATCTATACACGCGCATTACTAACATCACGTCCTTAGCTGAGTTTTGTTCCCTTGTTGCAGATGAATTAAACCCATTGCAGTAACAATTGTATTTCTTATTTTTATGCTTCCTTGTTCTTTTGTTATTTTTACTTGCCTATTTGTGCCTGATTCAAGTTGTGAATTCATTATAGTCGATCTTCTCCTTTTTTAGTATTTTAACCTTGATTGTGCCTTGACTGTCAATTACGACTAATACTGATCCTCTCGCTGTATCATCCGTAATCATGTAAATAATATATGTGATATATCCTGTGTTCTTGGATTGTTGTAAGCTGTATGTAACACTCTACACCATGTATTATTGTGTATGCTTTTATGCTTTAGTATAATATGCTCACAGCCCTTCCTGTTACAATCCCTGATGGGATTCACAGTATCAAAGAAAAAAAGAACTCGCATTTTCAGTAAACTAACATCACAGTAGATAGCAATCTGTAATTTATAACACGAGCCAGCTTCAGCTTGTCCTCAATGTTCGTTTATTACACTAAAGCGGAACATTAGTTATGGGAGACATCACAGCAAGGAGGGCTTTGGGTTAACTTCCAGAGCCCTCTTCCACCAAAAGTTCTTCAAGCTGTGCGCTGGCACTGCGCAACAAGCGAATTTGCAATTTGCCTCTATCGACAGGCCACAGGAACTACTCTATTCCACACTCTCAGGCTCAGGAGCGAAAGTGTGATAGTCAGTAAGCAACAAAGAAAACCCTCAAGAAACCTAAATGCCCAAATAAACATGAGGGGTCAGATATCCAGTAGTGGGTTAGGCAAATGAGAAACTGGACATGCTGAAAGATGTCTTTAGCGCTTACATCAATGTACTACTTGTCGCAAATCATAGTTCCGCGCAATTCCGGCCAAGGGTATCGCAGACTTGAAGGAGCCATTGCTCCTCAGGCCACATTAAGCTTGTTGTAGGGTAAAAGGTTCCATGACCCAAGAAATTATTCAAAGCGTAACATAGTGCAACACTTACATGCAGAGGCTTTGTGACCAAGAAATAAAGGTACAGATTAGGAACCCCACAATATGATTTTTTTCGGACATGCAGTGTGTAGGTCACAGCATGAAAGTTGCCTCTGCTAGCTTAATAATCATAAATAATATGTTTTTAATTCAAAATTTCAATTTTGGGTTGAAATAATTTAAGCGCGATTGCCTATAATGCCAGAGAAAAACAATGTTGACTGCACTCGAGACATACCAAAATGGAATAAAAAAAAACTACTTTTACCCAAACTCGCCACCAGCCTGGCATAAGAGCAGGTCAGGCATCACAGTGCCCCTATAGTTACCAATAAAAAGCATTCATTTTATTTCAACTGCAAGTACATATTAACATCAACCTATCAATAATCAACTTGTGCCTGCTAGGTCCGAGATCAGGCAAGCTCTCCCTTCCTTTATGTTTTATAGCGAATGAAACTCTAAATTGTACTGCAGAGCCTAATATGTGCCTGCAACTAAAATACTGCGTTTTAAGAGATGAAGGACTTTATTACAAATAACTTTATGACCGAAGTAAGAGAAATTGTATTTTATCTTGAAAAACGCCGAGCAAGAAAGCAAGGACGTGAGAGGCGACAAGGCAAGTGCTAACTTGCAACTAAAGTTTACTAAAGCAAACATTAAATATATATTGAAAAAGTCAAGCAACAATGCAAACCACTCAATCACTGATAAGCAGAAAGCAAAACATGAGTGCCTAAAATTCAGGAAAAGTTAGTTCCCTGATCTAAATAATCGAACTCACTGCATTTTAACACGATACATTGCTCACTAACGAATTCCGAAGTAGCACAACAGCATTGGACTAAAACCGGATCAGCATCGAAAAAAAAATGCACAAATGTCATACCTTTATTGGCATATGAAACAAATGCAACCCCAGCCATTATATAGCCGGGCTAAAAGCAGAAGTAGGGCATATATTTAGCCCTGAAAATTCCACCCTACCGGCGATGCTGGTCTTTCAGTGTCAAAACAATAATTATAAATATTCCTATTAAATGGCTGTTCTATATTGACAACCCAACCGTATTTGTCGGCTATCGTAATGTATGCCATCAGATGTTGTTCACTGGCTTCTAAATATTTTCATGCACCCAAGCTCATTGGCACCGTAATATTTGTAAGCGAAGCCTACTTGCTGGCAAGCATAGTGTTGGTATTATCGGTGTATAAGTATTGATTTCATGTTTTACGGCCAATCCGTTGCTTGGGGGCATTCTCATGCATAGAGCTGTTTGTGCAACTCATTGGAAAAATGCACTGAATACAATTCAAGCAGAAATATCTATTGTGAATGAGATTTCGTTATTTAATAATGGAAGAGCGCGCATATGGCACAGAGATATCAGTAGGATCTGCTGCAGAAGTGTGACCGGTGCCAGGATCAATAAACGGCCCAGTGGCGATGTAGGGGAAACAGCATCATATCTAGGTCGCAGGTGAGTTTGTTTTTCCGAAAGGCGGCGCCGGTATTGTCGCAGAGCAGGGCGAAGGGGTAAATGGGGGGCAGGTTCAGATGCCGTCTGAAAAAGCAAATCAACCAGATGTCTTTTATTGCGAAAGCAATACTACTCCCATTTTCAGCCCTTTGCGTAGCCATGGTTGGTAGGCACGTTTGACCTTTAATGACACCAGATGGCTGTGACGTCATACCAGCTGCGAGAGGACTACCAAGTCGAGTCCTCGGGTGGCGATGGTCTGTAGGCACGGCGCGCCGCTGATGAGATGATGGCGTCACTGTGACGCCATACAAGCTACGAGAGATGGGCTATCAAGTCGAGTCGTCGGGTGGCGGCGGTTTGTAGGCACGGCGCGCTGCAGCTGGAGCCACGCTGATACCGAGTGGAGGCGCTGGTATCAGCTCTTTTCTCGCAGTTGAGAGGAGGAGGAGGAAAACGATGGATATATAAATGCTCGCGCTTTCTCAGCTGAGTCACACGCTATGCATCCTGATAAACAGCAAAAAAGGACACGCTGTCTCGATGAAGTCAGGAAACGACAGCGTGCTACAAAGACAGATGAAAAACGGGAAGAGCGTCTCGCTCGAAGGCGCGCTCAAGATGCAGCTAGACGAGCGCGTCGTGCTTCTCTTGAATCGTCTTCAACGGGTGACGACTCCGAATGGAATGGAATGAACGTTCTGAACAGCGAAGACACTTTGCCGGCGTGTTCACTCAGCAGCCAACAACGTATACGAATGCAACTAGGCAGTAAAGACGCGTTCAGGAAACAGAAGGAGAAAGGCAACGGAACTATAGCGTAGCCATGCTATTATTGCTTTCGCAACCTACCGGCCTTAACTAAAGCTAAGCCCCAGCTAATTGTTTTCAGCCTCTTCTGTGGTTCCTTGCTCCAGCCATACATCTGATGCCCTATATTTCAGCGATGTCGATGTCATTCTTGTAATAGATGTCGCATCTGCCGAAACAAAGAGAAAATGAAAACATACATACTGTTTTTTTTTGCTGAGGTTCCCACGAGCCGCTATCCTGTGTTACAGGCTCACAGCTCCATCAAAGAGATCTCAGCAGCAGTCTACTTGTCAAAACCTTGCAGGCGGGTAATATGTGCTTATTCAGTTTCTTTCGCAGCGAAGTTTGTATGTTTGTGCACTACCAGGTTTTTTTTTCGTTTTGGCGTTTGAGGTCAGAACTGGAAATGATCAGGTAAGCGGTAACGCATCACCGCGTTAGTTTATGCTGAGAGTCTGAATGAAATCGCAAGAGTAATTATATCTTTCAGAGCAGACCTCAAAACAAATGTCGCACAGAACAGCCATGAGGGTTTGGGATTCTCGCCACACAACAGAATTGTATTCTAGAAAATCAATGCTTTCTTTTTGGAGCTCATTGTCAAGAACTCAAATTTATATCTCATAATACTGTGTGCAGCAAATGGATGCCTAATTTTGGTATCAAAAGTCA
This sequence comes from Amblyomma maculatum, assembly GCF_055883805.1. Taxonomy (NCBI): domain Eukaryota; kingdom Metazoa; phylum Arthropoda; class Arachnida; order Ixodida; family Ixodidae; genus Amblyomma; species Amblyomma maculatum. The sequence goes on from NC_139347.1 coordinate 131,217,285, forward strand.
AGTGCTGCGAACTAAAAAAACTGGTGGGGGCTGACCGATAAGTAACTCTGCCGCCCAATCATTAGCGATGACTTGTAGGGTATTGACGTAATAAAGAAAAAAAACGGCAACATGTTATTCTAAATGTTCTTTTTTTGTATGTGGGCTCTCAGCCATGGCGTACAAGAGCGTGGAGCACAAAAATTGAGTGGAAGCGAATATATTTGACGGTCATCCATGGGAACATTTCAGTGATGCTCGAGGTATTAAAAAAAACCGTCCGTCGCGTTCATGCAAATAGTGTAATAAAAAATAAAACTAAACAATTATAAATGACAGTTTATTTTGCAAAAATACCAAGCGAACGTTTGTTTAGCATTGGAGGCTAAGCAGGAATAAATTATATTTTTGCTATGCAACTCGCAAAACTTTTGGCCATCAATTAACGTGCATAAAAATGTAACCTTAAAATATAACCCAGAAATGTACTCATTCATTTGGCAGCTAGTGCCGAGAAGCGTACTGACAGATTGTAAAAATTTGGTTGAGCTCAGAGAGGAAAGTACTGTGTCGAAAAGTCAATCCCTGTTCCACCGTTCATTTGTGCTGTCGGCCGCCGCGGTGGGTACGAGTGCTGGCGCGGGGTACAGAAGGAGTGCACAGCATGGGGCTCCTGGGGTCAAAGGAGCAGAAAAATGCAGGGGAGGTCAGTAAATCGTAGAACGAGGCATGCGCGTTCAGTAAGCGGTAACGTGAACACAGAAGGGGGGGGGGGGTTCGGCGAGCCAGTACTGCTGTCAGCTGTCTTCAACAGGAAGATGTTGGAATAGGGGAGGGTAGGAAGGAGCGTCCATCGCACTTTGGCGTGGTATTGAGGTCAGAAATGCATTGGTGTGGTTTGGCGAGCCGGAGCTTTGACCCATATGCATCGCCTAGTTCGTTGCCAAAACTTCCTGATCATAAACAGCGACAGTGGCCAATGGTTCTGTTATGTGCTTAGATTGGAAAACTACTACCGTCTGAAGATCGAGTGATTTCTCTATCGCTGTCAGCTCAAACTGGTTGTTTGTGTGCGATACTGTCTTTTGCGATGTGTGCTTAACCAGTTTCAGTTTTTAACCCTTGTATCATGACTAAATTCTTAATGCCTGTAGCTTATCGCAAACAAGGCCATATTCTGTGAAAGCCTGACCTGTCAATTCAGGCAAGATATGCGGCATGCAAAAATAGCTAACCGGTCAAACTTCCAGTAAAGGAAGTGTGGGGCGTTTGCGTGTGACTTCAATTAAGCACTCATGAAACTGACCATACGAATGTTTCAACTTGTCTCCGTGGCCTGCAGCCTATAGTAAAGAAACTAAACCAACCTAGGTGCCGTTTCCATGCAGGATAATAATTCTGCACTGCTGTTAGAAACTGCGCAGCAATTATTGGTGGCGTGGCACGTGCAGCTTACTTCAAAAGGTTAGGCATTTTCCTTGATGCAGTCTATGTCATGCAAAATATGCAAAATATGTCATGTAAGGGAAAGCTTCTTGTAATATGATGCTGCAACTTACATGTGTATAGCATGCATAGCTTCAAGATGCGTCAGAAACTGTTGGTATCCCTTCTCATACAATAATAACATTTGTGTACCTTTCCCTCAGTCTATATAAAATTAGATTCAATCGTTGCTTTTTCTTTTTATTAGAAAATGAGAGGGATGACATTTGCTAGTGTGTCATTCAGCAGGAAACTTAACTTCAGAGTAGCGCAGTTTACAAGGGTTCGTTATAGCCTTAATAGACTTAAGAATGACGTATAGATGTAGATGCGAAAGTCAAAGCCTAAAAGGCTGTAGCAGCTATTTCGCTCAGCTTATTTTTGTGCTGAAAAGGAGTCAGACCAGCTGGTTCGTAATCATTCAAATAAGTGAACAGTGCTCTAGGATAGGATGAGAAGAAAAGAAGCAGCTGGTGAAGGTCAGTACTAGAGCTAGCTTTCAAATTTCTGCTGTGACATTTACCTTCCCTCTACAGAGGAAATGCAAAGCCAATTTACCGTGCAAACTTGTGATGCCCAATTATAGTGGTAATACTGTGCAGTTATAGTGCATCGCTTCCATTATTCGTCAACACAATAAAAGGACGGCTTTGATCGCCAGTTTGACTGTCATCTAAATGGCAGGCAACACATCAACGTTGTACATACAACCCTTGTCGTGCATCGATGGCATGCATGTAACTTTCAGAAACGAAAAGTTGAAAAAGAAGCAAATGATGCTATTAGATCTAGCTTCAGTATCTCACTTTTGACATTGTTTTACGGTGAGCTCAATATGTCGACTAGTATTTGCTCAGCGTGCATGTACCCAGGTAGCACATGCGATCGGCCCGATATCGAAAATTGATTGGCGACGCCTGGTCCGACAGTGGCCCGATGTTGCCAATGCGCTACCAATAATGGTACAGCCGTGTCTTGTCGTTTGCGGTATACCTATGAATCATGCGACCAGTCTTGGACCATTGATTTACACGTTCTCCCCATGTTGGCATTCAAGTGGCTAACAGAGGCAATGACCTTGCGTATAGAAGTGCTTGCCAACAGTGTATACACAATGATATATGATTGCCAATATTGTCCAGCCATCTGCAATGTCTTGCACATAATTCGCGAATCATGGCATACATTCGTAAATATTTTCCTGCCAGTATCAGTCAGTTCAGTTCAGGCGTCCAGTCGTGTCCAACTCTTCGTGACCCTATGGACCATGTCACGCCACGCTTTCCGGTCTCTCACTATCTTCTTAACATCACATAGCTTCATCTGCAATGCCTCGAGAATGCCATCTAACCATCGCGTTCGCTGCCTACCCCTTCTCCGGCGACCCTCAACCTTTCCCAACATCAAATCTTTCTCCAGCGACTCCTCTCTTCTCATCAGATGACCAAAGTAGCTGAGCTTTAACTTTAGAATTTGACCCTCCAATGAGCAGTCAGGGTTTATGGTCGACAATATCGACTGATTTGATCTTCTGGCAGTCCAAGGAACTCTTAAGAGTCTTCGCCAGCACCACAATTCAAACGCGTCAATTCTTCGGCGGTCAGCCTTTTTCGCAGTCCAACTCTCGCATCCATACATCACAACTGGAAAGACCATAGCACGGGTTATACGGATCTTGGTTGGCAGACTAATGTCTCTGCTCTTTACTAGGCGGTCAAGGCTAACCATTGCTCTCTTTCCCAGAAGCAGGCGTCTCCTAATTTCATGGCTGCAGTCTCCTTCCGAGGTAATCTTGGCGCCCAAGAACAGAAAATCTGTCACAGCTTCCACTTCTTGTCCATTGATGCTCCAGGACTTGATAGGGCAAGACGCCATGATCTTCGTCTTTTTAGTGTTCAGTTTAAGCCCAAACTTCTCACTCTCTTCTTGTACGCGCATCAGAAGTCTCTTGAGTTCCACTTCACTTTCTGCCATTAAAGTGGTATCATCCGCATATCTAAGGTTGTTGATACGTTTTCCAGCAATCTTCACTCCAGCTGAAGACTCGATCAGACCGGCCTTCCTCATGATGCACTCTGCATATAGGTTAAATAGGCAGGGCGACAGTATGCAGCCTTGCCTCACCCCTTTCTCAATCGGAAACCAATCAGTAAGACCATGCCCAGTTCTGACTGTGGCCTCTTGCCCTTCATAAAGGTTCCTGAGGAGACAGATGAGGTGAATTGGAACTCCCATCTCTTGGAGAGCTTGCCACAATCTGCTGTGATCTACGCAGTCAAACGCTTTCGCATAATCAATAAAGCAGAAGTAAATGGGTTTCTGGAACTCTCTTGCTTTTTCCATGATCCAGCGAAGGTTGACAATTTGGTCTCTAGTTCCTCTGCCCTTGCGAAACCCAGCTTGCACGTCCGGAAGCTCCCGATCCACATACTGCTGCAGCCTACCTTGCAGGATTTTCAACATCACCTTGCTAGCATGCGAAATAAGCGCGATCGTGCGGTAGTTGGAACAATCTTTGGCACTGCCTTTCTTTGGAATGGGGATGTAAACTGACCTCTTCCAATCCTGTGGCCACTGCAGGGTTGTCCAAATCTTTTGACATAATGTATGCAGTGTGTTAACAGCGTCGTGGTTGAGGTTTTGAAGCAACTCAGCTGGAATACCATCAATTCCGCTAGCTTTGTTCTTAGCAAGGCTGGCTAAGGCCCATTCAACTTCACTCTTCAGGATGCCCTGCTCGAGATCAGTAATCACAACCGTCCTATGTTGGGTTTGCACATCCGGGTCCTTCTTGTACAGTTCTTCTGTGTATTCCTGCCACCTCTTCTTTATCTCTGATGCTTCAGTGAGGTCCTTGCCTTGTTTGTCCTTTATCACGCCCAGCTTAGCACAGAAGCTTCCTTTGATATCTCTGATTGTCTTATACAGAGCTCTTGTGTTCCTTAATTGGCAGTTGTCCTCAACTGCTTGACACTGTATGTTCAGGAAGGCATTCTTATCTCTCCTTGCTATTTTCTGAAAATCCGCATTGAGAACCTTGTATCTTTCTCTTTCCCCCATACCTTTTGCCATCCTCCTTTCCTCAGTCGAGTACCCGCCTCGGCTACGGGAGGTAGTGGGTTCGACTCCCATTGCCGGCCGGACACCCACCGGTTTTCTCAAATGGGTACAAGCCACGGCCCGGCCTGGTGCTCGGCTTACCAGGGCTCGTGGCTTGGAAAAGGAGCCCGCGCCTTCGAAGCCCAACAGTGTGAGCAGTGGTTAGAGCGCCCGTCTCGGCTGCGGGAGGTGGTCAGTTCGAAACCCACCGCCGGACACCCACCGGTAAAAATGGGTACAAGCGTCCCCCGGCCTGGTGCTCGGCTTTTACAGGGGTGTGCGTTTGGGAGAAGCTCCGTAAACCCCGCTGCGCGCCCCTCCTCCGCAGTGGGCCCAAACCCAGTTTCGAACCTCGCAGCCTGCAAAGGTGGTTCTGTTTGTCTTGCAAAGGTACTTCCTTTGACCCTCACCTGAAGTGCTCCCTTAGAGCCTCAGCTGCAGCAGTCCTGTGCACAGCTGTGACACGGGCGCTCTAACCACTAGGCCAGTATATATGACATTTAATATATCTTGAAATTCATTGGTCAGTATCACCCCGCCAGTCTTAGTGGCTTTCCAAAACTGCATGTACCTTCAATTCCAATGGCCGATATCAACCAACGAGCGATTGCCACTGACCAACATTGCACATACCAAGGCATGCATTGGTAAATATTTCCCTGTCAGTATTGATAGCTGATTAACATCGACTATATTTTGGCATACATTGGTCACTATCCCCCAATCGTGACGCCTTTCCAACATTGTGCATATCTGCAGATAAATGGCTGTTGATGGCATACAATGGTATATATTGTCCTGCCAGTATAGCTGGTTTGTTGACATTGAATCTATCTTGACATAAATTGGTTAATGTTATCCCACCTATCTTAGTGGCAGTATACTTGTTGGTTCCAGCGGGCGGTATTGCCCAATGTCATGTGGCGACTGGCCAGCATTGCTACTATTAGGGCATAAATTGGTCATTATTGCAATGCCAGTATTGATTGCTTGTCAGCATCGAATGTATCTTGGCATACATGTTTCAATATCCGCCCGCCAGTCATCGCGGCTTCACAACATTCTATATATCTGCGATTACAGTAGTCGATGTTGCCTGATGAACTGCAATGGTTTGCCAAAATATCACACATCTTTACATAAGTTAATCAATATTCTCGTGCCATCATGGATAGCCTGTCAACTCCGAATATTTACTGTCATATGATGGTCAATATGTTACTACTAGTTGAGATGGTTTCCCAATATTGTATCCATCATGGGTTATAGTGGTCGATATTTTATGGACAGCTGCGATGGCTTGCCAATATTGCACGCATCATTGTATGCATTGATTGATATTGTCCTGTTAGTAAAGATGGCTTATCTGCATTGAATGCAGTTTGGTATACAGTGGACGTTGTGGCCCGTCAGTTTTGGGGATTTTCCAACAGTGAAAATGTGAAAAAGAAACCCAAGATGTTTGCACAGTTCATTAAAACAAGAGATGCGGACGTACTAGCGGGATTTAAATCACTGCGCGATCAGTTGAATAAAGTAATTAGGATAGCTAGGATCGCTTACTATAACTAGTTTGATATCCAGCTTTCTAGAAATAAAAAAAAAAATCGAGGCGCTTAAGCTTAGTTTTAAATAGAAATACACACAACAGGAACATAACGAGCTTAATAATCGATGGTAAAAAGACCTCAGGGTCATACCTTGCAAACACATTCATTAAATGTTTTTTCGAAGTAGGATATAGCCAATTTATCCCAGAATCACAAATTTCTTAGGCGACAAGTTAGAAGTATCTCTCGTTTTGCACTGAAATCGCACCGCACTCGACGATTATTCGTTTCCCTTCCCTCAAAACGCAGCCGCAGGACGTCGAATCCGAACCCAGTTGCTCTCGCACAGTAGTCGGGTTTCTCAAGAACTGCGTCACCGCCGCAGCGCCAAGAGAAGGTATGCAACCGAAAGATGCGCAAAAGGACGAGCAGAAAGCACATAAGCCACTCGGAGCGCCGTCGGGTGAGAGGGAAAACAGATTCGAGCCGACAAGTGAAAATAATCACAGTATAAAAAGCGCTTTGAACCGGGAAGGGAGGAGGGGTTGCTCTTCTGTGAGAAAGGGCCAGGCCGACAAAAGAGATGCGAATATGACACTCGAAGGAGGAAAACCTAGCGAAGGAGGACAAAACACGGAAAATGCCTCGTTGTAGCGATCGACTGTCGTGCGATGCTTGCAGCGAAAAGTGCGGCTTTGACATCGTTGCCGCTTAGGCATCTCCAAACACTCCCTTGATGCGTGTAACCTTGTGGTGTGGTTTCTGTTGGTTCAAACTGGCATGAAACGTTTGGCATAAAATTACGACAATAAAGTTAAAATATACCAATTAACATTGCTCAAAATGCATGCAATTTCATTGTTTTATTCAGGATACATATTACACGCTCTAAGATATGAAATTCAAAAAAACAACAACAGCAGGCACTAAAAAGATTTGCGGGTCGGCTAGGGACATGATATGGCCAATACGTTCGTGCCTAAGCTTGCTTGAAGTGAAAAGAATCATGACCTATTCGCATTGCAGCGTTATGGAAAAAAAACTAAAGATCATGATAGCGATTACATTTGATATGGGTAAGTACTTCAGATGCGTCTTTTAAAAAACTTCAAGACCTAAGAAAGAGCATTAAAAATAAATATAAAGACATGTAGGAAGCAGTAACAGAAATACTGCAAGAAAGCCAAAAATTCTTGATAGCAAAGAATTTACTACATTCTAAACGGAAGAAAAAGAAAAACGAAACACCAAATCAAGGGACGCTGGAACATGTGCTGTTATAAATGGCACGATGTACCGAACGCTGCAATCTTCTGTGTTCGTGAAGCCGGCGGCATATTTAGCTTGTGCTCAGTCTCTGATTTTAAAACATGAGATTTTCGATTTCATTCTGGTATTAGCTAAAGCATCCCGCAATAAACATCTCAGCCAATAAACATCTACATACTGTGAGTTGTGATGCAGCTGTTCTAATACACATACGCGGGCTCAGTCTGTGGAAGTGAATATTTTAGGTTTGACCAGATCTGGGGTGATTTCGAGGTACTTGTACTATTATCCGCAGAAAGCGCCTTGAGAAGAATGCCATTCAATCCTTATGAAACAAGCGCGCTTTTAATCATAGAAATCAGGCAAGCGCCGTTCCGTATATGATTTGTCTGGTTCCACTCAAAGAATAGCGTTTTGTCTGAGCCATTCTCGATTCATTTCCTATGGCCCTCCTCAGCCCACTTTCGCTAACTATTTTATTGGCGAGAGCATTTCGAATAACTATTTTGCGGCTTAGGTTTTACCCTGTCTGGTAGCGTTCGTTTTCGTTATTATGTGACTGTTTAATAATATTACTATACATGGTTGAAATCATACATATTTTTTTCCCTTAAAACTGCATATGTGAAACTGGGCATTTATTACACAATTATTGCCTGTTACAGAAGAAAACACGGAAGAATCAGTCCTTAAACTACTACACTCCCTTTTCAAAAATCACATAGGCAATATTGGGGAAGCATGAGACAACAAGGGCCATTGTATCAGTGTTTTGGTGCAGCACTGGCAATATGGGCAGAATTGTACACAATCATGGCCATGGTTATTTATCAATCATTTATGAATTAATACTAGGATTCACTAAGTACACCCTGCATTTCAAGTGCGCCATGTGCAAAGACAGGATTCAAACATAGGCCTAACTGCAGTAAATTGAAACAAAATTTATTGTTCAAATAGGCAAACAAAGCAAGCAGAGAGATGAGAGCATATTCACTCTATCGTGTCTCATCTAGAGAACGTGCCGCAATTACCTCTAAAGTTAAGGAAATGCTTAATCACGGCGTTATTCGACCATCTCAGAGCCCTTGGGCGGCACCTGTCGTCCTTGTTAAGAAGACGGCACATTACGGTTCTGTGTTGACTACCGACGATTGAAAAATGTAACTAAAAAGGATGTTTACCCCCTGCCAAGATCGATGACGCTTTGGATCACCTTGCAACACCAACTATTTCTTTGCCATGGACCTCAAATATGGGTACTGGCAAATCGAGGTAGACGAGAGGGACCGCGAGAAGGCTGCATTTGTCACTCCAGACGGGCTGTACGAGTTTCAGGTTATGCCGTTTGGCCTTTGCTCCGCGCCGGCGACCTTTCAAAGGCTTATGGACAACGTCCTCGCGGACCTGAAATGGCAGACATGTCTCTTCACTTCGACAAATGTCACTTCGCCTACGAAGAATTGAAATTTTTAGACCACGTCGTCAACAAGGAAGGAGTTCTTCCTGATCCCGAGAAAACTGCTGCCATTGCGAATTTTCCACCGTCACGAGACCAGAAGGAACTTCGGCGCTTCCTCGGGTTATGTGCGTACTACCGCCGCTTTGTGCCAAATTTCTCAAACATCGCCGCGCCCCTTACGTATCTCACCAAAGCAGACGTACAGTTCCAATGGGAAACACCGCAGCAGCAGGCATTTCATGACCTTCAGCGCCGCCTTCAATCACCACTCGTTCTGGCGTACTTTGATGAACACGCTGATACGGAGGTACACACCGATGCAAGTAATTTTGGTTTGGGCGCTGTCCTAATTCATGTCCAAAAGGGTCAACAACGTGTACTTGCTTACCCAAGTTGTTGGTTGTCGAAGACCGAGGGCAATTATTCTGCCACTGAAAAAGAGTGCCTCGCCATCGTGTGGGCAATTATGAAGTTCAGGCCATACCTGTACGGGAGACCTTTCAAAGTAGTGACGGATCACCACGCACTTTGTTGGTTAGCCAGTATCAAGGATCCATCAGGGCGCCTTGCACGATGGAGTCTGCGCCTACAAGAATATGACATCACAGTGACATACACATCCGGTCGTAGGCATTTGGACGCAGATTGTCTTTCCCGAGCTTCCGTCGAACCTACCCCAACTGACGCAGGCGAAGACGACGACGTCTTCGTCAACGCAGTGAGCTGTACTGATTTTGGCGTGCAACAACGCACCGATACTGATTTTCAGGCAATAATTGAATATTTGCAAAGTGCTAACGGCGAGTTCCCGTAGATTACCGGCGCGCTTTATCCTCTCTCTGCCTACGCGACGACGTGCTTCTCAAGAAGAATTTTACCCCCAACAGTCGGCATTACTTGCTTGTCGTTTCTAGGAACCTACGCAACAAAATTTTGCCTGCCTGCCACGGCGAACCAGCTTCCGGCCACCTTGGAATCACGAGAACGCAAGCCAGAATCCAAGGAAAATTCTACTGGCCTCGTCTGGGACATGACATTACGAAGTACGTTCGCACTTGCCGGGACTGTCAGCGCCGAAAGTTTCCTCCTGTCAAGCCAGCCGGCTTCCTAAAACCCATATAGCCTCCCTCCCAGCCATTTCAACAAATCGAGATGGATTTGTTAGGACCATTCCTTACCTCAAACTCCAGACAAAAGTGGTTAATAGTCGCCACCGTCTACCTGACGCGTTACGCGGAGACAGCGGCTCTTCCGAGTGGAACTGCCATTGAAGTTGCAAAATTTTTTGTACTGCAAATTGTGCTGCGCCACGGCGCTCCTCGGATTTTGATCACGGACCGAGGTGCTGCCTTCTCTGGTGAGCTTATGCAGCACATTCTTGACTTAAGTCACACAAGTCACCGCAGGACTACTTCTTACCATACCCAGACGAACGGATTAACCGAATGTTTAAACAGAACGCTTGCTCACATGCTTTCAATGTATGTGGACGTTCAACACAAAACGTGGGATGCACTCCTACGTTACGCAACGTTCGCGTATAACACAGCCATACAAGAAACAACCAATATGACGTGTTTAGCCTTGTTTATGGCCGCCAAGTCACCACAACACTCGACGCCATGCTACCCCATGTCGACGACCACCCCAAAGATGACGTTGAGTACTTTTTGAAACGTGCCGAAAAAGCCCGCCAGCTCGCTAAGCTACACATCCCGTGAGCAGCAGGTGCAGGATGCGCGACACTGCAACCTGCGGCACAGCGAGGTTGAATATCAGATAGGTGATCTTGTTTGGGTTTGGTCTCCAGTTCGAGGACGCGGACGTACCGAAAAGCTCGTGCGTCGCTACTTCGGTCCTTACCGAGTTCTACGCCGCTTTGGCATTCTCAACTATGAAGTTATTCCTCACGAGGCGCCATGATCAAGCCGTTCCGCACGCCCAGAGATGGTCCACGTCGTTCGACTCAAACCTTATCACGCCAGGACGCCCTCCTTGTGAGTACGTGAATTGCCTCGAGCTTCCTCAACGGATGCCAGTGTGATGAAGACAAGGCAGACAAGCAGACGACGACTAAGTTGCCTTCTCGCGCTCGGACCGTACGCCCCTGGAATTCGCCAACACCGGGCTCTCTGTGTTACCGGCTCAGCAGCCTTCACACGCCTTTTTACCAACGTGACAATACATCTAAATACAGCTAATAATAGCAGTAGTATTTGCACTGTTCAATAACCAAATTTAGATTTATTCTAGCACAAGTCTTCTGAAAATGACAGAATCTTTATAACCCTCTGCTTCTACCTATAATTATGATATCGCTGTGAGATGGTAGATGACTCTCATGTATCAGAAAGCTGATTGAAATGCTTTGAAAGCAGGTGGACACGAATGGATTGAGAGCCTATAATCTTAACGATGGTCAGCTTCTGTTTTCCTACTGGATTGCAATCAACCGTAAAATTTCAGCAAGCTAGGCATAAGTTGTAGGAAAAGAATCGAAACACCCTCATATTCATCACTTTTGATTAAAAGTGATGATATAGGATGATGAAATAAAAGAAAAACGAAAATAAAGAGGACAAAAATTTGACCCGCTAGAAATCTAAAAGAGTACATTTTGAGAATATTGAAATTGAAAGCTATAGAGATTATATCAGAGCAAACTATGTGTGTTAACCTGTACATAAATATTCTGATTTAAGCGCGCGAAAACAGTAAGTTTTAAAGGCAAATGAAAATTCTCGCGATTGTTGCGGCTGCATCGAAAAAATCTGCCTCGAGCGTTTGTGGCGCACCAAGTGCAAACATTGACGACATTCCATAAAAATACAAATTTTTTACAGCATTGCGCATCGTGTCGCGGAATTTGCTCTTGCGGTTGCATTTAAACTAGCTTTTAGGGTCATGCAGCTGTAGAAAAGCAAGCCCTGTATATTCTGTTACAGATGACGCGCAGACATATAAATTTCGTTCCTTTCGCTTGGCATTGTTCTCCCATAAATGTCACACTTGACATTTTGCGTTGACAATTCTTACAACAAGTGCTGCGACTTTCCATCTCTATCCCTTTCTGCCAGAGAAAATGAACCAGCACGGTATCGGATTGTAAAATGATGTTGGAGAAACTTACAGTGCGTCCCATCCTTGACGCAAATGCCAATATCATTCTTTTTTAGCAAAACTATGCTGTTGCGATAAATTGCGAAATATAGTCATGTATCATGAATACGCTATGCAGTTTGGTGTATTTTTGTGAAAATATAAAATTGCTCCTGAGTGGCTCTAACTGAACTGAACTGAACATTATGAATTACCAAACGGCAATTCCATGGCAAAAAGTTTATACACCCGAAGATATCATCATCATCATCATCATCATCATCATCATCATCATCATCATCATCATCATCATCATCAGCCTGACTATACTCACTGCAGGGCGAAGGCCTCTCCCATATATCTCTACTTAAACCGGTTTTGTGCTAGCTGCATCCACTTGACCCCTGCGAACTTCTTAACCTCATCCACCGACCTAACTTTTTGCCCACCCTGCTACGCTTCCTTTCCCTTGGAATCCAGTTTGTTACCCTAAGCGACCATCGGTTATCCTCTCTTCGCACTACATGTCCTGCCCATGCCCATTTCTTCTTCTTAATTTCCACTAGAATGTCGGTAACTTGAGTTATTTCTCTGACCCACTCTGCACGCTTCCTATCTATTAATGTTACCCTTACCATTTTTCGTTCAATAACCCTCTGGGTTGTCCTCAACTTAAGTAGAACTCTCTTGGTTAGCCTCTACGTTTCAGCCCCATAGGTGAGCACAGGTAAGATGCAACTGTTGTATACTTTCCTCTTGAGCGATACCGGTAAGCTGCTAATCATAATCTGCGAGTGCTTGCCAAATGCGCTCAATCCTAATCTTATCCTTCTTGTTATTACCTTTTCCTGGCCCGAATCTGCGGTTACTACCTGTCCTATGTAGACATATTCGCCTACTACTTCCAGTACTTCGCTACCTAATGTAAACTGCTGTTCCTTCCCGAGGCTGTTGAACATTACCTTAGTTTTCTGCATATTGATTTTCAAGCCCACCTTTCTACTTTCCTGTCTAGGTCATCAATCATTATTTGCAGTTGATCCTCCGAGTTGCTTAGCAAGGCGATGTCATCAGCAAATCGCAGGTTACTGAGGTATTCTCCATCTACCCTTATCCCTAACTGCTCCCATTCCAAATCTCGAATACTTTCTCTAAGCAATCTGTCAATAGCACTGGGGACATTTTGTAACCTTTCTTTATAGAAATTTTGTTGCTTTCTTTATGCAGAACTATGGTTGCTGTGTAGTCACTATATATATCTTCCAGTACTTTCCCGTAGAGCTCGTCTACAGCCTGATATCGCCATGCCTGCACGACCGCCGAGATTTCTATTGACTTAAATGCTTTTTCGTTATCAACGAATGATTTGTATAAGGGCCGGTTATATTAATTCTGAGCTCTTTTCTATTACCTGGTTCATGGATATGGATAGATATGATCGATAGTAGAGTACCATTTCCGAGAACTTGCATCATCTTTAACCTGATCGCAGTGCGTCACTGCTTCTTTCCGAATTCATGGAAGATACGCGAGTGCCATTTATTGAATTGTTATTTGTGTCAGAAAGTTTATATGGGTCATCACCTATATACACTTTGGCTTAGAACTGGATAGCTGAAATGTTTTGTAGATTTAAATTCAATTCTTTTTCCTTTGAGAGGAGGAGGCTGGACCAAAAGCCATGAGAAACAGCTTGACGTGGGTCCACGCTCCCGGCTATCGTATAATTCTAGATATTACTAAAACACATGTATAACAAGAACGCCCAGATTCATCAAGTATGCAGCGCTTAAAAATTTAACTACAGTAAAGAACAATACATGAACAAAAACAAACAGTCGAATAATAGTAAACAGCACATGGATAATTAAGCATATTGTTGCGAAGATCGGCAGTTGCGCAAAATGAGCCCTAGCGCTAGCACAGCTATTAAAATCATCATTGACCCTGTCGCCATGTGACGTCTTCTTGCTTGTCGCCACTTATCAATTTGGTTGAAAGTGCGGTGTAATTCATCCCCGTGCTCACCTTGGAGCGTCGACGCCATCCGTATGCTTGACCATCGTTCGAGAGCCCGTGGATACCACTGCGCAGCTTTGCCCTAGCCCTTCCTACACTGACCCGACCACCCGCAACCACCACCGCACTTCCCCATGCCCAGATCTGGAGACGAGCGCCCAGACGAACTGACCAGAGCCGAGATCCGAGTAAACACCCGAAAGACGCGAAGGAACCGAACAGGAATACGCAACTCTCGTCCCGCCTAGCCGCCGGATGCGACATCGAGCCATCGGTCCCATGAATGCTTTGGTGGCGAATGGCTGAAGAGCTCCAGGGGAGGCGGATCACCCAAGCATCATCATGGTCATCGTCAGCGTCGTTGCAAGCACATCATTCTCTTCGATCGTCAAGTCACCAGCAACGTCAATGAACCGATCGGGATCATCGCTCGGTGACCCCGGACGTGTTGCGAAGAACGGCATTGCCGCAAGAGAAGCCTTCGCGTGGCCAGCTAATAAAATCATCATTCACCCTGTCGCCATGTTGTGCCGTCTTCGTGCTTGTCGCCAGGTTAAAGTATTACCCACATCACTTACGCAAATAGAAAAAAAGCAATTTAATTTCAGCATTGGATTTACCAGACAGATCAAAATATGCTTCTCCGAATTGATTTAACAAAATAGGGAGCGTGTGGAATTAAAAATTGCATAAAATAATTCGCCCGTGATGTGGGACCCATCCAAGTTTCACGATGCCGGTTATGACGGATGGAACCATTCACTTTCAGACTGGCCAGGTGCGCGCGGAAGCTATTACCAGATTTAATAAAAGATCTGTACTATCGCAGTAGCCTGTTATAGTAGCCTGACCGAAAATAGGAGTAATGTCATAGCGTAAAATTAACCGACTAGAAGGGGAGTGGTATGGAACATTAGCTATACATCGCAAGGTTCTGTTCTGGAGCAAGTGCAGATTTGTTGGGCAAATGACACCTGATGTGCCCCAGACGAGGACGCAGTATTGCCCTAAGGAATACACTAATGAATTGTATACTATAATCCTAATTTTTTTCTGGTAGAATACATTTTATTTGAGGTATGCCACGAACAGTGGAAACTACTTTAAAACAAAGGTATTCTATATAATTGTTCCATGTTTCGTGAACAGAGAATATAACGCCAAGGATTTTCACCGTGTCAACTATGTCTAGGGGGTCGATGCCTAGGCGTATACTGAGTGGATGGGTAATGTGTTTACTTTTTGCAGATATAGAACTATCTTAGTTTTGTTTGCATTTATTTTGAGGCGGTTAGCTTCAACCTACGTCTTGATGTCCGCCAGCACTTTATTAGATTTAGACCAGCGACAAAAACAGATGTATCATCTGCATAGGAAACAAACAGTGCGTTGTTGGTGAAGTGTATTATATCGTTAATATATTGTCACGTAGCCGTTTAGGCCCGTAACCAGAAGGTTGGTTTTAATAGGGGGGTTGACCTAGAAGGCACAGAAGAGTAGGCCCAGAGAGCACTGAGAGACAGCAGCCCGACTTCAGCTTCTTCTCAAAACGCCACGAGACCACTTCTTCCAGTCCGCGCACGAGACTCTCGATGAGCTGCCGCCTAGCGGCTGCTGTTGCACACGCTACATTACCCCCCTCTCTAAAAAAATAAATGCGAGTTTGATGAATTCAAAAGCAGAAAAAAAAAAATAAAGCAAGAAACATGCGGTAGGCGGTGCGCTAATTTTCTCGCGAAAAGTACGGTTTCATGCGCACGACATGAGCAACCTCGGATTTCTGCTGACGACGAGTAGAAGAAAAGCCGTCCGGAAGCACTTCGTAAGTCACGTCGCTCAGCTGACGGAGCACTTTGTATGGGCCAAAGTACTGTTTCAGAAGTTTTTCAGATAGTCCCCGACGTCGAATCGGAGTCCAGAGCCAAACCCTGTCGCCCGGTTCGAAAGTCACTACACGGTGGCGGTGATCGTACCGCTGGGCGTCTCGACCTTGCTGGTTCCGGATGCGTGCCCTCGCCAGCTGTCGCGCTTGTTCTGCGCGTTGAGTGAACTCCTCGGCGCCAACTTCGAGGTCACGGCCGTCGTGGGGCAACATGGCTTCGAGCATTGTCGAAACTTCACGGCCATACAATAAGGAGAAAGGCGTCATTTGCGTTGTTTCCTGCTGCGCCGTGTTGTACGCGAACGTGACGTACGGGAGGACGTCATCCCAAGACCGATGTTCAACATCCACGTACATGGACATCATGTCGGCGAGAGTTTTGTTCAGACGTTCTGTCAAGCCATTAGTTTGTGGATGGTAGGCTGTTGACCTGCGATGGGTAGTGCCGCTTAGCTGCATGACAGATTCCAGTAGCTTGGCAGTGAAAGCAGTGCCTCGGTCCGTTATTATAACTCTCGGGGCGCCGTGCCTGAGGACTATGCGTTCGATGAAAAATTTCGCTGCCTCGATTGCCGTACCACGCTGGAGGGCCTTCGTTTCAGCGTAACGCGTAAGGTAATCTGTAGCGACAATTATCCACCTGTTGCCGGAATCAGAAATTGGAAAAGGACCCAACAAATCCATGCCAACTTGTTCGAATGGGTATCTTGGCACTTGAACAGGATGTAGTAAACCGGCCGGTTTCACAGGCGGTGTTTTTCGTCGCTGGCAATCATGGCATGTTCTCACGTAATGGCGTACTGCGGCCGCAAGGTTTGGCCAATAATAACTCTTCTTAATTCGGGCCAGAGTTCGAGCATACCCCAGGTGACCCGCGGTGGGCTCGTCATGACATGCCTGTAAGATTTCTTCGCGAAGAGACTCTGGTACGACGAGGAGATAATCTCTTCCCGTCGGAGCGAAGTTGATCTTGTATAAAACATTGTTTCGCATGCAAAACGACGAATGCGTTCTGGCGAAGAGACGGGGAATTTCTGTAGTGCGCTTTTCTAGAAAATTAATAAGTGGTGCGAGAGCCGGATCATTACGTTGCTGCTGCGAAACAGTGAGCGCGTCGACGGCTGCGATAAGGGGAAAGTCTGGTTCTTCGTCTTCCCGCGCAGCCTCGACAGGTGAACGGGACAAGCAGTCAGCGTCGTTGTGCTGACGTCCAGACTTATACACGATGGTCATGTCGAACTCCTGTAGCCGTAAGCTCCATCGTGCAAGGCGTCCGGAGGGGTCTCGCAAGTTTGTTAACCAGCACAGAGAGTGGTGGTCACTCACAACCCGAAAGTGCCGGCCATAAAGATAGGGTCGAAATTTCATCACCGCCCATACAACGGCCAGACATTCTTTTTCGGTGGTTGAATAGTTTGATTCGGCACGGGACAAAGTCCGGCTTGCGTATGCGATAACTCGCTCGGCACCCTCTTGCCACTGGACGAGTACAGCGCCTAGACCCACGTTGCTGGCATCTGTGTGGATCAGAGTCTCGGCATTCGCATCGAAATGGGCAAGTACAGGTGTTGTCTGCAAGCGGTGCCGTAACTCGTCGAATGCCTTTTGCTGTTCGTCCGTCCAGGTGAAGGTGACATCATCCCGGGTGAGACGTGTCAACGGAGCGGCAATGCGTGAAAAGTTTTCAATAAATCTGCGGTAATAGGCGCAGAGGCCCAAGAAACGGCGAACTGTCTTCTCGTTACATGGAGTAGGGAATTTGGTGACGGCAGCTGTTTTAGCGGGATCGGGACGAACTCCTCGATGGCTGACGACGTGGCCCAAGAACATGAGCTCTTCATAGCCAAAGTGACACTTTTGTGGTTTTAACGTGAGGCCGGCAGATCTGATAGCCCGTAGCACAGCGGAGAGACGTTGGAGGTGTTCCTCGAACGTTGGTGAAAACACAACAACGTCGTCCAGGTAGACTAGACACATCTGCCATTTAAGACCAGATAGAACTGCGTCCATCATTCGCTGAAATGTCGCTGGAGCGGAGCACAATCCGAAAGGTAGGACTTTGAATTCATAAAGTCCATCGGGCGTGACAAACGCTGTCTTCTCGCGATCACGTTCATCGACTTCGATCTGCCAGTAACCGCTCTTGAGATCAAGCGATGAAAAGTAGCGCGCGTGGCGCAACCGGTCTAATGAGTCATCAATGCGTGGCAGCGGGTAGACGTCTTTTTTTGTGACCTGATTGAGCTTGCGGTAGTCCACACAGAACCTTAAACTTCCGTCTTTCTTCTTAACGAGGACAACAGGCGAAGCCCAGGGACTCCTCGATGGCTGGATGACACCGTCATTTAACATCTCGTCGACCTGTTGAGCAATGACTTCGCGTTCCCGCGGTGACACTCGGGATTCTGACTGGTCGGGTGCGGTCGTCGGTTATTATGCGGTGCTTGGTCAAGGGCGTCTGTTTAACCGCGGAGGCGGATGAGAAGCAGTCTTGAAACTGAAAGAGTAGCCCAACGAGTCTGTCCTTCTCTGCCGGTGATAGAGCGGGATTCACATCAGGGTTGAAGTTGGGCGTTTGGCTGGCAGACGTGTTGGTCTCAAGAACAAAGCAGCCGTGGGCTGCTTCTGCGACACCTTCAAAGTAAGCTACCGTGGTGCCTTTAGCGATGCGTTGCCGTTCGTTCCCGAAGTTCGTAATCAGTACGTGAGCTAGACCATTAGTCAGATGTACTATACCGCGTGCGACACAGACTCCATGATGTAACAGAAGCTCTATGTTCTGTTCGGCAACACCGGCAGCACAGGACTGATCGTCGCACCTGACTGCGACGAGAGCAGACGAACGCGGCGGCATGAATACATCCGCGTCAACGATGCGTAAAGGTGCGTGGCGTCTTTCTGAGTCAGCGGTCATCGTTTCAGGCGTCGAAAACGTTACAGTACGGCGAGGAACATTAATAATCGCCCCATGCTCACGTAAAAAGTCCATGCCGAGTATGAGATCCTTGCAGCAGTGTGGCAGGATAACAAAAACGGCTACAAAGGCTGAATCGGCGATGGTTACTCGGGCAGTGCATCGTCCGATCGGCGTCATAAGGTGACCGCCAGCAGTACGAATTTGCGGCCCCAGCCATTCAGTTTTCACCTTAGAGAGCCGATCTGCGAAATTTTTGCTTATTATTGAGAAGTCTGCTCCGGTGTCTACCAAAGCTGTTACTGGGTGTCCGTCGAAGAGAACGGAAAGGTCGGCGCTAACAACTTGATCGGCTTGAGGTTGATTGGGACTTTCGGATTCATGTGGCGGCGGCGGCATCCTGGTCACAGCATCGGACTGAGTCGTCACGGGGGGGTCTTCGGGATATCGGTTCCGTTCGTCAGCAACCTGCCCCCCTGAGGTCGCCGCCTTCAGTTTCCCCGGTGTGGGCTTGGCGACCGGCGCCTCGGCGCATCATTAAAATCACGGCGGCTAGGTGACGAGTAGCGCGCGGGAGAAGACTGTGTACGGCTGCTTGAAGAGGTTGAACGGGTTGCGAGGTATTCCTCGATTTCTGGAGGGCGTTCGCCGACCCGGGGACGCGGGGAATCCCGAGAAAAACCCCGAAGACCGAGCTCACGGTATGGACAACGACGGTACAAGTGGCCGGGTTCTCCACAGTGGTAGCACAGCGGCCGTTGGCGAGGAGTGCGCCAGACGTCTGCCTTCCGAACCGGTGGCTGCATGACGGGGCTCTGCTGGGGCGGTGGCTGGTAGGAAGGCTGGTAGTATAGTGGCTGAGGAGCGGACGGCTGTATGACGAGGCTCTGCTGGTATGGCGGCTGGTAGAACGGTGGCTGCAAAGTGGGTGGCGGTTGTGCTTCGAATTGAAGCTGTTGCGCAGGAGGCACTGCAGGCCGACGAAGAGCCGCTGCGTAGTTCATAGAACGTGGCTCCGACGGTGACTCAGGCGGGGACAACGTCTGACGTATTTCTTCCCGCACGGCTTCGGTGACAGCCACGGCAGTCGGGTTAGGTGATCCAAGGTTGAACTTGAGGAGCTCCTCGCGAACTACCTCGCGGATCAGCTCACGCAGAGAGTGATCGTCAGTGGATCCGTTCAATGTGGCCACATTGCTGAAGGGCTGACCACAGGCAGACTCCGTGCGCCAGTATCTTTGCTGCAGGGCTCGCTCAATGAGGGTAGCTTCATTGATGAAGTCCGCGACGGTTTGAGGTGGACTCCGAACCAGACCAGCGAAGAGGGATTCTTTTACGCCCTGCATCAGGTGGCGCAACTTCGCTGATTCCGTCATGTCGGGATCAGCCCGTCGGCAAAGACGCGTCACGTCCTCAGCGAACATGGCCACGCTCTCGTTTGGTAGTTGCACACGAGCTTCTAGGAGGCGGCGTGCGCGTTCACGGCGGTCATGGCTGGAAAAAGTGTCCCGCAGCTGCTGGCGAAAGGAATCCCAGCTTTGAAGACTGGCTTCCCTATTCTCATACCATGTTTTTGCGCAGTCCTCAAGGGCGAAATACACATTGTGCAGCTTCTGAGCAGGGCTCCACTGATTGAATTGCGCCACTCGCTCGAACTGGTCGATCCAGTCGTCGACATCTTCCCCAGTAGCGCCATGGAAACTGGGGGGCGTACGAGGCTGCTGAAGCAGCAACTGGTGCTGACTTGCCTGTGCCATTACAGAAGTCTCGAACTGCTGATCAGCTGGCGTCGGTTCAGGTAGAGGAGCGAACTCCGGCGCCAGACCTCGGAGGCGACGGCTGCAGCGATGAACGGGTGTCGACACGAGCGGAAGCCGGTTGGGACTCGATGAGCGGCTGCGAGAGGCCCAACCCAATTCCCAATGTAATTCAAGGCCTCACCTCCACCAGTGTCACGTAGCCGTTTAGGCCCGTAACCAGAAGGTTGGTTTTAATAGGGGGGTTGACCTAGAAGGCACAGAAGAGTAGGTCCAGAGAGCACTGAGAGACAGCAGCCCGACTTCAGCTTCTTCTCAAAACGCCACGAGACCACTTCTTCCAGTCCGCGCACGAGACTCTCGATGAGCTGCCGCCTAGCGGCTGCTGTTGCACACGCTACAATATATAGAAAATGAAAGCGGCCCAAGGATGCTTCCTTGGGGTACTCCGGAACTAAGGGTTAGTGTAGATGATTTAAATTTATGTATCAGCGTATATTGCTTTCTATGCTTTAGGTACGACTCGAGAAGATCCTACGCTTTTTCACGGAAACCATGTATTTGAAGTTAATAGAAAGAAGGATCTTGTCATTTACTGAACCAAAAGCCTTAGAAAAGCAATATATATGCCTATTACTAGCGCTTAGTTAGTAAAAGACTCAATGATTTATTCTTTTCGAGGCACGAGTGCTGTTTCTGTAGACCGATGTCGTCTAAATCCGTGCTGTCATATATTAATTTATCGCTATTAAGATGTGATGTCATTACTATAAGTAATAATTTCTCTTTTCCTTTCGAGAAGATGGTGAGTGTAGTAAACTAGCGGTAATGTTTGAGCGCATTTCTTTCGCCCTGTTTAAATATAGGTATCACTTGGGATTCTGTCATCGTTTCTGGAAAGAAACCCGTAGACAGTATTAGATTGTAAATATGCGTTAGAACAGGGCAACGTAGATCGAGCACGTGTTTCACAGGAACTCTTTGCATTCCATTGGAGCGTTTAGATTTGCTGTTTTTAATGGCGTTGATGCAAAAAAAAAAACTTCTGAGTAGTCTGTTAGGGGGAGAACAATTGAATTGGAATGGGGGCTGTTTAACATATATGCGTCTGCACCTGAAATCACGCTGCTAGTGATTGCTCTGCTCTGAGAGCCCTGCCGTACGAAAAAATAAAAGATTTCTGAAATATGTCCACCAGTGCGCAACCCGAGAGGTATTCCCCATCATATGCAACATAAGAAGTCACTTTGTTAGATTGGGGTCCGAGTTCAGCTTCTTCCAGATTACATCTGATGTGCGCATATTTTTAGTGCATAAAATATGCTGATAGTACGTCCCCAGGTTTTCATTAGTAGTGGCGTACATTTGCTACGGTATGATATATTCCCAGTAGCGGCAAGTCACCGCTCTAGACTGCCGCTTTGTGGGATTGACGTAGCTGACTGGGGATACGTTCCTCAGCTGCGACCATCGAGGGCTGTGTCAAGGCGTGCCCTTGCAAGGATGAGGGAATAGTGCACAAGAAGACCCTTTGTTGGAATTGTAATAAGGGGAAACTGATAATATGGGGAAAAGAATGATTATGTAGGATCTTCTTTGAAAATGTAATGAAGAGGCTCTGCCAGTATGGGGGAAGCAGTATGACACTAGGGCCTTCGTAGACAGTGTAATAGAGTAGCACTGCCAGTATTGATAAACAGTAGATGATTTGGGTCATTGTTAAGTGATTCTGCCTCTATAGATAGATCATAGGAACGGTATGATCATCATTGGAAGTTTGAGAGTATGGTATTGCAAAAAAGTACGGAAATAACTGAGAGCAGGTCCTATGTAGGGCAGGGATTGGTCGAGAGGTTCAATAAATTCGGCCAGTGCCTCGTGCTGCATGGATTATTATTCGTTTTCGTAATACGTACTCAGCAGACATTGATCACCTTGTTAATAAGGGTAATAAGTGTTATACAATGTAACACATTATGCTTTTGGGGGAAACATCCGTCAACTAGCGTTTGTGCATGACAGGAAACAGACACGCTTGCTAATCCATTTCAGTAGGTTTAAAAGGCTGGCTCATATGCCTGCATTTGAGCTAATGAAGCAAGGGGCGGTTGTAATGTGGTGAATTTTTTTTATTTTGTAACCTTTTCGCTTTATCGCTCAAGCCACCGCAGTTACTCTAAAGTTTTTTACCCTGAAGCAGCCTAGTTTGCAGGCACGTGACAGGTTTGGGAAAATACCTAACACGTTTGTAATGGTTTTCTTTTACTTGTGCATTACGTGCACTTCACCATCTTCAGAAGTAAAATAAAATTTTCAGCCAGTTGATGATATTCTATTTTATCATTTTTTCGCTCATACTAGTTCCGGCGCAACTTGAGACACCCGTGTAATGGTTCCAGTTAATTTTGCCCAAGTGCACTCTCAACGAAAATGCTTTCTTTTGCTTGTGAGGCGAACGTTTTCTAATGATAATGAAATCACCTTATCTTCACCGCAGTTACATGCACCTGCTGCGGCGTTGATATAAAATTTATGTTTAATGTTTTTCGTCTTTAAAAAAATGATTACCTCTGATTCCCCTCTTCAACTATTTTGGACGAGAAATGCCTATCGCTTACAGAAAAGGCATCGTTCAAAGTTTATATATAGTTAGTGCATCTGGAAAGAGTGGAATGCGGGCAGCATTGAAAGGAGGTTGCAGAGATTATGAGCGGTGGCATTGAGTGGCTGTACACTATGCACATGAAATTAGGAAAGGAGGCTTTGCAGCTTTGCAGGGTGCGACAGGTAAATCTTAATTTGAAGTATGTTAATCTTTCCCAAGCAGCAAACAATAATTGGACCAACAGTGCACGGTTCAATGTTAAAAAACAGCAGCATCAATTTCTGGCCTCTATTGCTCTCTGAAAAATTAGTACGTTTTCTTATATTCGGCCACCTTTCATGCTATGACTTGTCGTGCGTTTAGCCAGTATGTCACCACCAGTATGCATTTATTTTTGCCTTTTCTATCTGTAGCTGAAGCATGGCGACTTTCTTAATCCATTATAGTTTTCAAACTTTTTAAACCGGTGGCTTTTCCTACACTGGCTTCGCCATTCATGTCCCATGGTAAACATGCGAGCTTAATTGCACTATCAGCCCTTGCAGGAATTCGTCCTACTTCGTTGTGCCACTACATTTTCCAATTTCAGAGTACAAGGAGTGGTGAACAAACTTCATCTCACTGATAAACCTTCCTTTAGTAACGTTCTGTAGCTATCCGTTCAATGAATCTTTTTACTTCTATACTTCTAATCAACTCTAACACAATCATAAGATGAGACAGCAAATGCATGGAGAAAATAGTTGATTTTACTCTACATGTGCCTTCAGCGCATGTTGACACAATACGCAAGGAATGTGAAGTTTGAATTTCTGCTTATCCGATTGAAAGAGAGGCTGTGAATAATTATGGTGAATTCTATGAAAAAATATACCCATCTCGTACTACTTATTCTGCTGTAAGCATTACAAAGTAATCTAATACAAAAGCGAGCTTGGGATATAAATGCGTGCAGGAAGATATCTTGAGAGGTAGGTCGCAATGTCGCGGGAGTTGGGTCAGCGGCGCCTAATGAGGCCTCCACGTTTTCAGAGACTCTGCAGGGATTGGGTGAGAGTCTGACTGGCGATGATGCACCGTGTCAGCAAACAGCTTATTCCTGGCACCTTTGCCTCTTAATAATCATGTAATCATTTTCCGATGAAATTCTGGGAATCTAAATTAGATACTCCTCGTTTTATCATAGATTTCTGTAAAAAATGGTGAAAAACTGGTGTTATTTTGTCACGTAGAAGCGCTGTTTATTGCTGAATTAAACAAGTAGATAAAGCAAGAACGGCGAAGCGATGTAAGAGAGTGAAATATTATTTCTTTCAAAAGGTGACAAAGCCTCTTTTATAACAGTGCGTTGTTCCATTGCACTCTTCTCGCGGTGACCGTCAATGGGGCAGAACCTTCCGCTTGTTTTCTGCTGCATTTAATAATAATAATAATAATAATAATAATAATAATAATAATAATAATAATAATAATAATAATAATAATAATAATAATAATAATAATAATAATAATAATAATAATAATAATAATAATCGGCTGCGTTTCGATGGAGGCGAAACGAAGAGGCGTCCGTGTGCTGTGCGATGTCAGCGCACGTTAAAGATATCTAGGTGGTCGAAATTACTCCGCAGCCCTCCACTACGGCTTCTCTGTCTCTCTTTGCACTTTTACTCCCACCTTCTTCCCTTCCCTTACGGCGCGGTTTAGGTGTCCACAGCATTTATTGATGTCAAGTTGGCATTAAAGACGGCTGGAAATAGGCGGACTCGAATAGTTTAAGGACCACTGCTCTGATTGAATGGCATCTGCTCTTTCACAGTTGACGTGTATTCAGTCGTGAAAGCTTAGATACCTAAGTCCATATTTGAGTACACCAACACTATAGTCATCAGAAGAAGGCTTCTAAACATAAATGCCCAGCGTAGTGTAAATAAGACTAGCCTACTTGAAGGAGTTCTTTTAACCTACAACCCACACATCACCGTCTTTACGGAAACTTGGTTGCACAGTGCAGTCAGCAATGAAGATCCAGTTCCGCCAGCATTAAAAGTTTATTGTGAAGACAAATCGACCAGGGGCGGCTGTGTGGCTGTAATAACCGAATCGGACATAGAAACCGTTCTTCTTCCAGATGTTAAAGACGTTGAATGTTTATGCTTAAAGGTGAACCTATTTAAGCATGTTCTCGTATTGTATGCAGTATACAGGCCACCAGAGTCAATTCCCGACCTTCTAATAAATCTCAGAGATAACATGAGGCATTACAGTAAATAAAAGATGATATTTGTAGGTGATTTCAACTTCCCGTGCATTGACTGGAACTGCTTCTTTTCAAGGGCCGACTCTGCAAATGATGCCAATATCAAACATAATATCAAATTGTGAGTGAGCCTACGCGTGTAGATAGTTCATCCAGTTCTGTCCTTGATTTAGTTTTTCTTGATTGCTGTTTTGATGATTATGTTGTGTCGGTCGATTCCGGGTTATTTGATCACAAAATGGTATCTGCTTGCTTGGAACTTGTTTCCAAATATACTAAAAATTTTTCAGTGGTTAAACCAGTGAAGTATTTTGAGCATGCCGATGATGATGCCATTTTAGCCTACTTAGATGCTCAGTTTACTGACTTCGCTGACGATGATGCTGGTGATCTTTGGAATTAATGTAAGAAGATATGTCACTCTTGCTTGAGAAATATTGTGCCTGAATGAACAAAAAGAGCAGCAAACATACACCATAGATGAATAGGTATATAATAGATTTAAAATGATAGGCCAACCGTATACGAAAGAAAAGAACACCATTTGATGCTTTCAGCGAAGCTCGCGCAGCTCTTTCCGATGCCATCGTACGTGAAGAGTCTTCTCATTTTAACACTACTCTCCAGAACTTTATTTTTGTGGATCTGCAAAGGCTCTGGAACTTTATGACGGAAAAGAAAAGGAGTGCACAACGCATATACCACAACGGTGCAGTCTTAACAGGTGTCCTTAGTTTCACAGGTGGGACTTCACAGGTGTCGTTAGTTTCACTGCGGTAGAAGCTACTTGTAGGCTCACAGATCAGCAGTGGCAATTGATTCGTCTTTTATCAGAGATGTCCCCATCTATAGCTTGAAATAAAAAAGTTGGATGCTGCACTCTGCTGTAAGACGGTGGTAAAAGAGCCATCTGTTGATAACCGCCAAGTGTGAGAAAAGAACGTGCACCTTTCGTCGACTTCGATATCAGATAAATATTTTTTCTTTGCAGCCCGCTGCTGTATATTGAGAACCGAGTAGTAGTGCATAACACGCAAAAAAAAAGACATTAGATACCATGCGTGTGATGCTATAAGTGACAGAGCACGAAAGATGCTTCATGGCCCCGTATTCCGAGTTTGCGTCGTTATCGAAAGTGTCGTTATCTCCCGACCTCGAGTCATGTGATTGGTTGAAACGCTGGAACAGGATGTTGACACTACTTCCGGTTGCGTGGCAACATCCGGTTTTGGTGTTTCAACCAATCGGATCACTCCAGGTCACTAAAATAATAACACTTTCGATAAAGACACAAACGCGGATACGGGCCATGTTCTGTACAGGAGGTTTATTCCGCCATGTATGGTGTCCACTGTAGAGGACATTTTACAAAAGTTATGAAAAATTATTGCCGTTTTATTCAACCTCAGTATTTATAGCATTTGTCTCTGAGAGCCTCCTGTATCACTTTTTTATAATTTTATGCTTCAATTTATAAGCACAGGTAAGTTATAGGAAAATTATTTTAGCTAGACGTCACTTATCCTTTCGAGCAGGATGCACCCATTATTAACTAAGTTTTCAAAAATCGGCGGTATCGCGGTGCCATTTAGAGAGGTAGAAACACAGCTGTTTTATTCACTGTTGCTACCAGTATGCACATAGGTATCTGTAATGCGCCGAATTTTCTCCAAAACTTGTTGAAATTGGTCCACAGTAGTGGACAGGATGCAACAAAAGTTTTTTTTTTTTCTTGGAATACCGCAAGGGGTTCGACCTAGTACCGCATAATAAACTAATTGGAAAACTTCAAATGATAGGATTGCCCGACTTTCGTGTTGCCAGGGTATCGGTGTATTTAATGCAACGCAAACAGTATGTTACAATTAACGGAGAAGATTCTTATGCTCTTCCGTTCACATCTCGTGCCCCTCAGGGCAGTGTGCTTGGATCGCTGCTATATTTGATATATTGTAGTGATGTTGTCAATGTGGTCACTCACTATGTGCAGATCCGTATGTATGCAGATGATGCTATATTTTTAGTGAGATCCGATCAGCTAACGATCAGGCAGTACTAAACACAACCCTTAGCAATATTCTTATATCGTGTTGTATATGAGGTCTAAAACTAAACTCTGAAAAGACCGTCTTGCTACGTGTTACAACAAAACTTCATCCATTAAAATGCTCTTTTTTTCTAGATTCAGCTCTTATTGACGAAGTTAGTGAATACATATATCTTGGTGTGACATTATCAAGCAACTTAAGCTGGAATACACATATGTCTAACGCCTCATCGTCAGCCTTTCGAAAACTTTGCTTGTTGCGCCATAACTAAAGGATGCACTTCTCGAAGTTAAAAGATTAGTATACGAAACCTTCATAAGAACTAAATTAGAGTATGTCTCTATTCTATGGAACCCGTATACTTTCACCAACAGAAAACGCTCTAGAGCGAATGCAAAGAAAAGAAGTTCGAGTCATGTTTTCGCATTACAGTCGAACTGTCTGTGTCTCTGCACTACTGCAAGCGAATTCAATACCTACCCTTCGGTCCCGGCGAAAATTTGTTCGATTAAAATTTTTGTTTTTATTTAATCCTAAACTTCGAATAAACTCCTCCCCGTACTTGATAGCATCGAACACCAGACAAACCCGACACTCCCACATGCTTTCTCTGACCCCGTACTTTGCTAGGACTAGCTTATTTCAACACTCTTTCCGCAGACCATCAGTGATTAGAACAGCTTGCCGGCCTCCTACCTACACTTTCTTGACCTGGTAAATATACATGTTTAACATTATTTAATGCTCTGCTACTATCATTTTCATTTCCTGCAGTTTGTAGTCTGTTTTGTTTGCATTTTGTATTACTGCTCACTGTAACATTTTTTAACCCACTACTGTTTTGGCCTCACGACTTGCAGTATGTAATAAATAAATAAAAAATATGTATATAAAAATCACAGCAGTGCAATGGCAATTGGAAGAGAACAAGAATACAAATAGCAGAAAAGCATCAGAAATGTAATGAAAAGTTAATACTCATTACCACTTTCCGATTTCAAACCTATGGGTTTCATTTCTAATCCCGATGGGTCTTGTAAATCTCGCAGGTAAACATCTCCAAAGCAATTTACATCAGATACAATAGTTCAATAAAAAAATTCTTAAATGAATTTCTCAGCTATGTTTCTATATATTATTAACACTTATTAAAGGGACAAATTAAGACAAAATTTTCTACCATTTTGTAACAGTTTGTTTTTATAATTTCATGCAACGGCGGTTACATATAGGCGGCTAAATGTAGATAAAGAATAAATTTCAGAGTAGCTTTGTGTTTTAAAAGGCGAAGGAAACTAAGCAGCATATCTACGTTCCTGCACTTGCTGTGGCATGAAAGAGAAATATAACTTGAAAAAAAAACACACACACACACACGGCCACTCGTCGAAAAGGCCACAGTCATGAATTTCTCAATGAGAGAAAAGTTACGCAAAATAGGTTGAAACCAGGAATCGCGCAACCGAATCAATTTACGTGTGCCTAAAACTGAATGTGCAAAATAGCAGCGCGCAAGCACAACACACTTCCTTGAGGCTATTTCAGATGGAAATGGAAATGCAGGCCGTTTCTTCTGCTACGTCACAATAAGTATTTCAATCGGGTATCTCGGCTCGCTCCGGAAGAACGGCAAGATTCCAACAAGCGCGACTCATATTGCCTCATATCCGCCGCTATGAACAAATTTACCGAATCATTTGCATGTGAACTGTAGGAACAAGCCCTTCTGACTTCTCGTAAACAAACGGTTGATGTTCCACGTGCTGTCTAACTTAATGGCTGACGATAGGAAAAATATATTCCACGCTTTGAGGATCAGTCTTACGAAGGAGACCATTCGGTCAGCGTTGCTTTTCGCACGATGTCAAGTTAGACAGTTCGCAAAAAGTCTTATCAAGAACTCGTCCGAGCTCTTTGTGTCATTTTTTATTCGTGCTGATGGAAGCGAAGTGGAACATAGACCATAATAATTTACAAATGTATGGCATGCTAAAAAGACGAAAAGACAGTTTTACTCACATAAGGTGTTCCAGGCCGGGATTCTGATCCATTGTTAATTTAAACAACGCGAACAGGAAAGCACAGGACAAGATACAAGGAAGCCACAATACAAGTGCTGTGGCTTCATTGTATCTTGCCCTGTGCTTTCCTGTTCGCGCTGTTTAAATTAACAATGGATGTTTACCAACTCGCCCAACAAAGTATCTTGACGGGCGTCTGAGCTACCCTGGCGCTGTCACAAAATGTCAGACGCGACTTTCCGTTTTTGCAGACTACCAATCGCTACCTACGTATATGCTGTGTTGAATCGTTCATTGATGAATCTTGCTGGAAGATGCAGTGCCGACACGTAGACGCATTTATTAGAAAAAAGAACAGTAACTTTTGAACTACAAATGTGACCATGGGCCAGAGATACAAACCGCACGTCTCTCCTATCGAAACGCCAAGTGTACGCGGAGCCGAGGAGGGCATCTCTGCTTAGAAAAGCAAGCACATTTCACTTTCTCTCTAGGCCCGCAGGCATTACCAAAGAAAAACGGGACCTTGGGTCAGTTGCAGCGAGCAGAGGCATGAACCCCGACACGCTACTAAGAATCCCTCCCCCCCCCCCCCCCTCCCAAGCCGCCGACATGTACAACGAGTGTGGCGGGGGTATAGAGGCCACGAAGAAGCACCCCGCGGAAAAAGCCAGCAGTGCCGAGAAAATTGACAGAGCTGTACTCTCCCTCGCCTTATAAAAAGAATACTCAGCTTGCAGTGAGATTCACTGAGGTTTAATGTGTGGCGCGGTGCGTACTTGGGCAAGAGCGAAAACAGTTTCGAGGAGGTCACCACGTGAATACACGAAACAATTAGCAGCTTGCATCGCGGAGGCTAGCACTTCACTTCAAAAAGTTCGTTCTGGAAGAGATTTGTAGATGGTATTTCCGGAAGGTTTCAGCCAGAAGCAAACGTGCGCGACGAACCCTCTTTCCCCACCGCGCTCACAGTGCTACTAAGGCGGCGGCGGGAAGAAAACTGCGGTACCGCACTCTTGGCTATGGTCAACAGGTGACATGTACTACATGCATAAACAGAGACAGGACTACGAAAATTACGGTTGGGCTCGTACTCGTATCGAGATTTCAATATTATTATTTGACTATACCTCAATCCGTTCTCGCTATCACTGCTCTCTTTTATTTCCTCTTTGTGTCCACTCAGTGCCTGAATCAATTCGTCACTTGCAGATTCCATGCTTAAGTGTCCTATCGCGACGCACTGGCTCCCACGAGGATTCCTGCCTATTGGTTTTATTATAAATTAAATAACTTCTTGCGGCATCTACTTTCCAGCGACAGTTTCGCCCCTCAGGCATCTGCTTTCCAGAACAGCTCTACACACTTGTCTAAATGTGCGTCCGGCCATTGGTTGTGGTCTCTTGTTCATGGTGAACTAGAAAGGGTACTGAGAAATAAGAACAGATCGAAAAAATAAAAAAATAATGCAGATCGGGCTATTTGTTTAACTATTATGTCCCACATCCAACAAACACCGATCGTCAAACCTTCAATTTCTCCCTGAACGAAGGAATCCTGCACTTTTTACGCCGAATCTCGGGAAAGTCGAACTAGTCTACGACTGTGGCCTGTCCATGCATCAATAATCTAGCACAGAATAAGGCGACGTGCCCTAACAGGCACCGATTCCAAACGTGTTTCAGCTTCATGCAAAAACACCCTAAAAGGAGCAAAAATGAAAAGAATTACAGTTGATAGCTTCCTCCTATGCCTGTATTCAATAAATATTATGTTCTTAAGCGACAACACAAGATAAAGAAAAAAACGTATGCCAATGCAAATCATAGATGCCCCGCAAGTGTGCAGTGAATTATTCAGAAAATAAAGAATTTAAATTACCATCAGCAGGCAAGAAATACTTCATAAAAGAGTGGCGTGACATACATTTAATTTTACTGTGTGCTTTCGGCCGATTGATCTCGTCATTTTCCTTACGTATACGCTTATTGCATGCATGGCAGCAGTGACAAAAAATCTCTGCAAATTGCGCAAAGTAGAGCTCTAAATTACGGTGATTTCAACCGACTGAGTGCGGATGCTATGTATTGCTTGACCTGTATATTCTTTCTAATTTTCTCATAATAAGCAAATAATTAAGATACATATAGACTGGTAGGCGCGTCAAATTAATGGCCGTTGTATATTTCAGGCATGTGTTTTAACGTTATTGCTTTTCGATTCGCTGTGAAATAATTCGCGATCTTTGCTCGGGAACTAAAGTGTCGAAATATCAACGAAACGTGTGAATACCAGTTGCACAGCACATAAGCGGACTGGCAAACCGAAACTCGGCGACTGCAGCTATGCCTTGAATACGTTTAAATGTCATTCGACTTGGATCCTTTTGTCAGAAATTCCATGATATGGCTTCTAGCTGCGAGTAATAAAATGTGGGACTATGAATCCCCGTCTTTTTGTTTGTATATCAAATCTTTCTGCTTCAACTACATTTCTTCGAAAATCGCGCAGCTGATCCATCTGTTTCTCTAAAACAATTCCAAGCACTCAATTTAAATTATATATGTGACCATGTGCTGTAGGATAATAGTGCATGGTGGAATATGAAGATCTACTCACACATACAATACGGCTAAAACAATACCTGACTATAATTGCCAGATATTCTATGAAATGGCTTGTATTACGTATGTATTTATTATAGAAATATGTAGCCCTGTTTTGGTGTAATTAATTAGCTCAAAATATTATTTGAATATAAATTCCTGTTTTTTAGCATGGCGCAGAGAACTCCGGGGTATCGGGAAACAACTATGTCCATTTTTGGCAGTTTCCTAGAAAGGAATACGGTCACTAGTAGAATACCGCATGGCAAAGTGGGCCTCTCTAGTCAGTTTTTAAAAACAGTACGTCCAGTATCGGGCAAACACGTGGTAATGTGGTGCAATGTACCCAGTTTTTCGAACGGACAGGCCAGTATTGCAAGTGCTCACGGTTAATTTGCCCAATGCTACCAATATTTCTGAATAATGCGAACAACATTGGATCAACAGGTTAACCTTGGTCAATCATTATATATGCTCTCGCCTGGCTCAACCTATCTTGGAAAAACGCGTGGAGTGCTCGGCCTTAACAGTCAAGTCACGAATGTCGAACCTTCAAGGCTTGGACGTTATGGTTGAAAGCAGGCTATAATATATAAAGCGAGGGTTGAGACGCAAACCTCGGTGGGACCAGCATCACGTAGAATAATTTTCCTCTGGCCTTGTAGTTGAATGAACTACTTCTAAACTATAATCGCAGTAGATAAGAGAGAAATGTATGGCCTGCATGGAAAATTTTGTTCACAATAGTCTTAACTGTGGCGCTAACGTGGGCCCATTGATGAAAAACCGACTGGGCATTGACATAGTCAAGGCGCGTTGACTGGACCATTGATAATTTAGTTGGGCAGAAGCATACCTTTGCTAAACTGCTAGCTCGCTATAATTGATAGAATGGCTAACAATGAACCAATCAGAGGTGAGCGACAGGCATCTTTGGTAATTAGGCTGCGGATTACACTCTCACTTTTCGCATTCTTGGAAGAAATTTCAAACTGGCCACAAGCCAACGAAAAAACACATATTTATAGCAACGTTTGCCATCAAAAAGCAATCAGAGGGCCATTGCTTTTGTGCTGTTTGCGTTCTTTTCGCCTCTATCGAAAAGAGACCGTTGCAGCCGGGATTTTTTCCCCACATCCTTGTTCTCTGCAGTCAAGCGTCATAATCACTCAGCAATTAATCCGGCACCAATGCTAATTCACGCCGTGAATTTATTGTTTTTGGCAGAGCGGGGAATTTTGAAGTGAACTAATTGTGGTAGAGAGAGATTGCGAGGCAAATAATGTGGGTGTAGTGTTTTTGAAAATTTCTATTTATATTGCCACGTGCCTAGCGCCGCGCGGCAGCCTTGTTTGGTGCCGACGACGACGAAGCGGTTGTTGTTGGCACGAGCGGCGCGCTGGTGCTGGACTCTGTGACTCTGTGATCGGAACGACAAGCCGACCTTATTCTCTGGTCCTCGGCAACGTGTACCTTCACGGCTCCCTGTGACTTAAGTCGTGACACTGGTGGAGGTGACATCGATGATCCCTTCTCCTGCGGATGATCCTACGCGGCCGCCTCTCGTGACCACTCCTGTTCATCGTACCAGCCGACGGCTCCGAGGCTTGCCCCCCGAGGCCTTCGCTCTTGACGAAGAGACCCTAGCTGTGGCAACGACACCGCCCGCCCGTACCATGACTGTCCCTTCCACCCCTTCGTCCTGTCTCATCCTTCATACCCAACGTACCCCTAAACCATTTCACGGTGAGCAGTTTGAAGACGCCGAGGACTGGCTAGCTCACTACGAAAGGGTCGCGACGTTTAACGGCTGGGACGACGCTGCGAAAATGCGGAACGTCTACTTCAGCCTTGAAGACGCTGCTCGGACATGGTTCGAGAACCGCGAGGCCACATTCTCTACGTGGCCGGCCTTCCGAAGCCAGCTCCTCGGTACGTACGCCAACAGTGACCGCCGAGAGAATGCCGAGCATGCCCTAACCTCTCGAGTTCAGCGTCAGAACGAAGGGGTCGCAATGTACGTTGAAGACGTCATGCGCCTTTGCCATCGCCCCGACCCGTCCATGAGTGAGGAGAAGAAGGTGCGGCACCTGATGCACGGCGTCAAAGAACAGCTTTTTTCCGGCCTCGTGCGGAACCCGCCCACCACCGTCGCGGCGTTTCTGGCTGAAGCTGTGACCATGGAGAAACTGCTACAGCAGCGATGCAGCCAGTACGGTCGGCCGCTGAATTCCATCTCCACACTAGCGCCGTCTGACCGAACGGACTACAATCCCGGGGCAGATATGAGCTCCCTTCGCGACCTCATTCGCACCGTGGTTCGCGAGGAGCTCCAGCAACTTCATGAATCATTTACTCCTGGTGCAGCTTCCCTGGCCAGCATCATCCGTGAGGAGGTCCAGAACGCACTCACGCCACCGACAAGTACAGTCGTTCCACCACCACCCCCGGGCTCCACCCAGCGGATGACTTATGCTGATGTCACACGCCGCCCAGCCCTGCTACCTACCCCTTCGCCTTACACACAACCTCAGGTCGCTCTGCACGCTGCGGAACCGCTGCCCCTTTGGGCAGATCGGCGCCAGGCTCCCCGGAAGACTGATCTCTGGCGCGCTCCAGATAACCGCCATCTCTGCTACAACTGCGGCGAGGCAGGTCACCTCTACCAGCAGTGCCCTTATCGTCAGATGGGCCTTAGAGGATTTTCCCCCGACAGCCCTCGTCCACGGCCTGGTCAGCGGCCTCAGGACATCGCCGAGTACGTCACCCGCCAGCGTAGTCTGCCACATTTTCCTCGTCGCGAGTCGCGCTCGCCTTCGCCTCGGCGCCCCGGAAGACTGATCTCTGGCGCGCTCCAGATAACCGCCCTCTCTGCTACAACTGTGGCGAGGCAGGTCACTTCTACCAGCAGTGCCATTATCGTCAGATGGGCCTTAGAGGATTTTCCCCCGACAGCCCTCGTCCACGGCCTGGTCAGCGGCCTCAGGACATCGCCGAGTACGTCACCCGCCAGCGTAGTCTGCCACATTCTCCTCGTCGCGAGTCGTGCTAGCCTTCGCCTCGTCGCTCTTCGCCTTCTGAGCCACGGTATACCGCTGGGCGCCATGGTGCCTCGAGCCCTCATCGGGAAAACTAGCTCCGGCGACCTTTGGGGGCGAGGCCGCCGCACACCGATTCGCCGTAAAGCTTCCACCGCCGCACCGCTCGACTCGCCCCGACGTCGAACGCCGGATTCCTGTCCAGTTTTCGCCGCACAGACCAGATCGCCCCGACGTCGTCCGCATCGCCGACCAGTTATCACCGCCGTGTAGCTTAAATCGCCCCGACGCAGACCACACAACTGCCGCCCAGCTTCCGTCTCCGCACCGCTTGCTTCACTCTGACCTGCCGTCGACATTGAATTGTCCCGACGCCGACCACCCAACCGCCGTCCAGCTTCCGCCGCCACACCGCTCACTTCACTCCGAACCGACGTCGACAGGCCCTGGTCTTGGCCGGGACTCCCTGGAAATCGCTGTTATTGTCGACACAAAAGAGGTCAGCGCTTTAGTTGATACGGGCGCCGATTATTCTATCCTAAGCGGGCGGCTTACAAGGACACTGAAAAAGGTGATGACGCCATGGAACGGACCAGACATACGGACGGCAGGCGGACATGTGGTTGCACCACTGGGTATGTGTACAGCCCGGGTTACGGTGCGAGGCTGCACATTTGTTGCGACTTTTCTTGTTCTACGCGAATGCTCTCGTGATGTTATTCTTGGCATCCACTTCCTTCGTCAGCACGGTGCCACTATAGATCTACCGAACCGCTTGGTGACGTTTTCCGCCAAACTGGCCACTGAAAGGCATGAGTCCCGCGGGTCCCACTCCACGCTGCGAGTCGCCGATGATAGCCTCACAGTGCCACCACGTCCCAGCATCCTCGCCAGAGTTACTTGTGAGGAGCCACATCATGGCCTCCGGGTTGTTGAGCCTAATGTCTCCCTCTCACTCGCCTTGTGAGTTTCTGTGGCAAGAGGTCTTTGTTTCCTTCGTGGAAGAGAGACGGAGGTGCTTTTCACCAATTTCTCCAATGAACATCGACATCTGTTCCGTGGCACTGTCATCGCTTACGTCGACCATCTGTATGAAGTAAGTCGCCGAATGTTTTGCTTCAGAGGAAGCTACGCCTAGCACTGAACCGTATGATGCCGTACAGGCTGTCGACATCAATTCTAGCCTTTCCTCCGTTGAAAAGAGGCAACTCCAAGATCTATTGCTGGAGTTTCGTGTGTGCTGCACGTCTTCATCTAAAGTGCAGCAAACGTCGGTCATTAAACACCGGATTATCACTCATGAAAGCACTCGCCCCATCCATCAGCAGCCCTATCGTGTATCTCCTCGGTAGAGAGAAGCTATCCAACAGCACGTCAAGGAGATGCTCGCCGATGGCGTCATTCAACCTTCAAGCAGCGCATGGTCGTCGCCAGAACACTTCGTTTCTGCGTTGACTATCGGAAACTTAACAGTATGACAAAGAAGGACGTCTATCCGCTGCCACGGATTGACGACTCTCTCGACCGACTTCGCCGAGCCAAGTACTTCTCCTCCATTGACCTCAGGAGTGGTTATTGGCAAATTGAAGTTGATGAGAGGGACCGTGAAAAAACTGCCTTCGTAACACCAGATGGGCTCTATGAATTCCGCGTCCTTCCATTCGGGCTCTGCTGTGCTCCTGCCACCTTCCAGCGGATGATGGACACTGTGCTCACAGGTCTTAAGTGGCAGACATGCCTTGTTTATCTCGACGATGTGATAATTTTTTCACCGACGTTCACGGAACGCCTGCGCCGCCTGAGAACTGTTCTCGAAGCTGTCCGTTCTGCCAACCTTTCTCTCAAGCCTCAAAAGTGCCACTTCGGGTTCACCGAATTGAAGTTTCTTGGGCACGTCGTGAGTGCTGATGGCATCCGAGCTGACCCTGAGAAACTTGCTGCCGTTGCTGCCTTTCCCATCCCCGCCCACAAAAAAGCAGTCCGACGGTTTTTGGGGCTGTGCTCCTATTATCGTCGCTTTATCAAAAACTTTGCACAGATGGCCAGCCCTCTGACTCTCCTGACTCGAGATGACGCATAATTTTCCTGGGGCGCCGAGCAGCAGATGGCTTTCGACGAGTTACGACGCCGGCTCCAGTCACCCCCGATCCTGGCACATTTCGACGATGATGCCGACACAGAGTTACACACGGATGCGAGCAACGTCGGCCTTGGTGCCGTTCTAGTTCAGCACCAAGACGGGGTCGAGAAAGTAATTGCCTACGCCAGCTGTGCACTTTCCCGTGCTGAGTGTAACTATTCCACCACTGAAAAAGAATGTTTGGCGGTAGTATGGGCCGCTGCCAAGTTCCGCCCGTACCTTTATGGCCGACCGTTTCGTGTAATCACTGACCATCACTCCCTGTGTTGGCTGAAAAACTTAAAGTATCCTTGTGGCCGCTTAGCACGTTGGGCATTGCGCCTGCAGGAGTTTGATTTCGAAGTTATTTATAAGTCTGGCCGGAAGCACACCGATGCTGATAGCCTGTCCCGCGCGCCCGTCGGCACTCCTTCGTCAGATGCCACCGACGATGGCTTCCTCGGAGCAGTCACTACGTCCGATATCGCCTCCAAACAGCGTGCCGACGACGAGCTGCGACTGATTATTGACCATCTTGAAGGTGGGCATCCTACAATACCCCGGTATCGTGCTTGGGGGTTGTCGTCGTATTGCCTTCGCAATGGGGTGCTTTATAAGAAGAATTCTACGTCGAGTGCCAAAACATACCTGCTAGTCATACCGGCTGATCTAAGGCACGAAATCCTCCTGGCCTGCCACGACGAATCAACTTCAGGGCATCTCGGCTTTACACGCACCCTAAACCGAGTCCGGCAGAACTATTACTGGCCACATCTTTCTCCGAGCGTTAGACGTTACGTACACACTTGTCGACAATGCCAGCGGCGAAAAAAACCCACGCTCAAGCCATCCGGTATGTTATAATCTATTGAACCACCCCTCACACCCTTCGAGCAAGTGGGCATGGACCTTTTAGGCCCATTTCCTTTATCCTCGAACGGACACAAGTGGATCGTAGTCGCCACAGACTACTTAACACGCTACGCCGAAACGAAGACCTTTGTCCGAGGCACTGTCGGCGAAGTTGCTCGATTGTTTATGAACGACATCGTGCTTAGACAACGTGCACCGTCGACCATCGTTACTGACCGAGGAAAGGCGTTTACAGCTCGGTTACTGCGGGACACCTTAACTCTCAGCCATACCGAGCATCGCACAACAACAGCGTATCACCCTCAGGCAAATGGATTAAGGGAACGACTAAACAAAACTTTGGCGGACATGATCTCAATGTACATCGACGTCGAACATAAAATGTGGGACGAGATCTTGCCGTGTGTCACCTTCGCCTACAATACGGCGCCGCAGGAAACCACGAAGTTTACGCCGTTCCGTCTCGTATATGGCAGAGAGGCCCGCACGATGTTGGACGCGATGCTCCCGTGCGGGGAAGAAGCGGTCGAACCCGATGCCGCCCATTTCGCAGAACAGGCCGAGCAAGCCCGTCAGCTGTCCCGCTTGCATATCAAGGAGCAGCATGCCACCGACGCTCGACACTATAACCTCCGGCACAGGAAAGTCCACTACGAACCAGGGGACCAAGTGTGGGTGTGGACCCCCGTGCGCCTCAAAGGCTTGAGCGAGAAACTACTCCACCGCTATTTCGGACCCTCTAAAGTCCTGCGCCGCTTAAACAACGTTAATTACGAAGTCTTTCCAGATGGAACTGTGACCGTCAGTGTTAGACGCCAGAGGCCTGAAATTGTGCATGTGGGGCGCTTAAAGCCATAATTTTCGCGTGACTGAGAGCTTCCTGCAAGTGAAACCTTGCGTTATTGTACAGTTCACCTCACGCATAATGTTTTTTTTTCTCCTCTCACCTTGTCATCGGGACGATGTTTTCTTTCATGGGGGGAATAATGCCACGTGCCTAGCGCCGCGCGACAGCCTTGTTTGGTGCCGACGACGACGAAGCGGTTGTTGTTGGCACGAGCGGCGCGTTGGTGCTGGACTCTGTGACTCTGTGATCGGAACGACAAGCCGACCTTATTCTCTGGTCCTCGGCAACGTGTACCTTCACGGCTCCCTGTGACTTCAGTCGTGACAATATATTCTAGGTATCCCTAAGTTCCTTCATATGAGAGCATTGCATTGCATCCGAACAAATTCTCAACAGAGTGAAGTGTTTTTCAGACGAAACGTGGCAGTCGTCTTGCACTTCGTGTGTTAGTGTAGTGTCTGATATCAATTCACTTATTTATTTATAGCAGGTACCCACACCGCTCATGAGGCACTATTGTAGGGGAATATATATACATACAATAATACATGCAAAGAAGATATTGGGACACATGCCATCAAGGTCACACAACTTTAAAAAAGACCAAATGAATTAAAAAGTAGTATCAGTGTAACAAAACATACACCGTCACAGCGCTCGTAAACGCACGAATCATGGAAGAAATTGATTAGATAATCATTAAACAGCACTTTTGAAATGAGGTGCATAAACTACATCATTCGGAAGCTTATTACTGTCAAGAACTGTGCTAGGGAAAAACGAATACTTAAATACATAATTGCGGCATTGATGTCAGTCTTTTTCGTGTTGTCTAGCCTCTCCGAAATGTATTATGGCTGCTCTCGATAAGTACTTTTATTGATACAGGTACATTCATTATATATGCTGTGCAAGAACTTCGGATTTTTCTTCGTGTTGTCAAAGTCTCCCACCAAATAACAAGGGGAGGAGGAGGAAAACTTTCATGCTATATTTCCTTATCTTCCTGAGTGGAGCTATCATTCCAGGGCTCCATGTGCCGCCTCAATCCTGCAGGCCCTCCAGAACAGCTGTCGCTGGTATTGCGGGTTGGAGCTGATGAAACGGTCTCAGAAAGGTGTAAATGCATATCAGTCTATAAGTCCATTGGCCACTGCAATCCTCTCGGCCCGCTCGATTAGCCGGCGTTGTTCGGTCAGCTCCGTGCGGGGCAAGGCGTCTTCCCAAGAGGAGAGGGTGGGGTTGGCTACAGGTGGAATGCCACCGGATGGTTTTGGGCAGGCCCAAACAGAATGATATAGTGTAGGTCGGTGTTGCTGGCAGTTGGGGCATTTTTCTGGGTAGGGAGTGGGGAAGAACAAATGTTTGTGCTACAGATTTGTGCTACAGTCTGCAGTTGTCGCCATGCTCTAGCTTTGGTCTTGTAGAGTGCTGGATGCGGCGGTGGTAGTGTTCTGCTTTGTGTACGGTAATATAGTGTAATGCCAGTGCAAGACTGTAGAACTGTACTTGTGTCCTCTCTGTCTATTTCCTCCTCCGCTTCCGTCGACAGCGCCCGGAAGGACCAAGGGTCCAAAACGATTTTAACAATGGGAAATGTATCATATTGTATAGGTGAGAGCATGCGTGAAGCCTCTAAAGATAATGTATTCTTTGCGAAGGCGCGACACGCAGCTTGTGAATTTGTGATTATCGTATATGTCGGACTGGAGTGATGTTTGTCAAGTGTGTCCATGTAGCGTATGAAGGCGAGCGCTACCGTTATGGCAGTCTCTTCAGCCGCCGTGGTCGAGTTCTTACCACGAACGGAGTCCTTAATCTTAAGCTGCTGGCGTCCGTAGTAGCTAGTCCCATAGCGTCTGTGCACGATGGATATTTCGCTGCGTCGACATATAAAACTATTCGGTCGCCTCTGTACTGGCGCAGGAGTGCCTTTACTCTAGCGATCCTACGACCA
This sequence comes from Amblyomma maculatum, assembly GCF_055883805.1. NCBI lineage: Eukaryota > Metazoa > Arthropoda > Arachnida > Ixodida > Ixodidae > Amblyomma > Amblyomma maculatum. Next base: position 131,258,174 of record NC_139347.1, read on the forward strand.
GTCTGGAGTTCGGAGTGCATATTCTTCAGAACTGGCGCGACCTTGATCTTAGCTGCCAGTTTGGGCGGGATGGCATGATACCTCTATTGCAGTGGTGTTGTCGGCTCCGGGTAGCCTAGTCTATGCAGAACAGTCCGGCCCACTCTAGTGTTTCTCAAAGCGCGTGAGCTGGCCAGTCCTTTGGGCTTATATCAGCTCTTCTGCGGTGTTGTGGAGACAAAGCTGAAGCAGGCGATGCATCGATGTTTACGGGGGCAGTCAGAGGGCTGTTTTGATTAAGCGCTGCAATGAGCAAGAACATATTATTGTATACGCAAGCCGTAATTTAAGCAAGCCCGAGCGGAACTACACTGTTACTGAGCAGGACTAGCAGTGGTCTTCAACATCCACCGTGTTTCGTCTTACTTACGCGGTCGCCCATTCAGCATTGTAGCCGGTCACCACTCTCTCTACTGGCTTGTCAAATTGCGCGATCCCAATGGTCGGCTGACGCCACGCCGACGCAGACGCTCTATCACGTCTTCCTCTAGCCATCAATAGTGCGACGCCGACAACTTCGACGACTACATTTAGGCTGTGTTGCAGGATTTCCGGACCGCGGTTCTATAAGTCCCATTGATTGCTCAATTTCCATTGTTAATATCAATTTTGATTCTATATTTCCATCTAATGTGGAGCACTTACCTTCAAATATAATATTCAGTCTTTTATCTGATCACCTTTAAAAGTTCCCTGATCACACCATAATCGTTATTGATGCATCTGTAACTGCGCAGAAAGCAGCCATTGGAATTTTTTCATAGTCTTTTTACTGGAGAGTTTATGGCGATTAAGACTACGCATTTACACGCTCTCTGCAATCTGTCAAAAATAACATTTTTATCAGACTCTATTCCTGTTCTATTGTCACTGGACTCAGCACGGGATACTCTTTTGAGCCGCTCGCTTCAGTATATCATACCGGGATGAGTGAAGGTAATACGCTTTATCTGGGTCCCCGGTCACTGTGATATTTTCCAGAACGAAGCGGCAAATTTCAAGGCTAAATGAGCTCGTGATGCACCTGTTCCATGTACCATCCCTAATATCTTCATTTTTAGAATGTCTCGTTTTCAGCGTTATCAATATATAGCCGCGTCATGAATTGATCCCTTGCTATCTACGGCAATATAAACAACGTTTCGTACACCAGCGCTTACACAGGGTGGCGCTGGTGAACGCTCTCAAGGTTCGTATACAGGCAACATTAATACCCAAGAAAGTAGCAGGTGGGACAGCGACCGTTGTAGCTCAGTTGGAAGAGCACCGGACGCGTTATTCGGAGGTCGTGGGTTCGACCATCGGCATGCTGTTTTTCATCGTACTTTTTATTTTTTCCCTAAAAAGATTACATTACTAATTTATGTGATTACCGAAGTAAAAATTAAAAAAGAAGACCTAAAGTACAATACCCAATGCTTTCCTGGGCTCCGCCGACTGTTGGCTTCTTTCCTTTATGTATTATAACGAGCACCCTCATTTTCCCTTCATTTATCTGCTTGTAGCTTACGGGGGTCTCGGTTCTGGCAGTCTTGAAGCCATAGGTAGCGTAAGAGGGTTCTAGCACAGCATTCGCCTCCGCTCTTGATCACGTTCTACATGACGCTGGCGGTAACACAGCACGTTCCACGTCCACCGCTATGCTTGAGGAGGCGCTGGTGAACACTCCCAAAGTTCTTCTACAGGCGACATTAATACACAAGAAAGTAGCAGGTGGGACAGCTCCGATGTAGCTCAGTTGGAAGAGCACCGGACGCGTTATTCGGAGGTCATGGGCTCGGTTCCTACCATCGGCACGTTGGTTTTCCTTCTACTTTCTGTTTATCTTTTCCCTAAACAAATTAGATTACTAATTTATGTGATTATCGAAGTAAAAATTGAAAAAAAACATAAATTACAATCTCCAATGCTTTCCTTGGCTTCGCCGACTGTTGGCTTCTTTCCTTTATATATATATATATATATATATATATATATATATATATATATATATATATATATATATATATATATATAATATATATATATATGTATGTATGTATAGGTATGTATAGAGAGAGAGAGGCATGAATACAAATTCTGCTGCCCATGAAATACAATTAGCGAATATCAGACAAAGTCCCCGGCGTCACTAATATTCTTTTTACCAATTTCATCATCATCATCAGCAGCAGCAGCCTGACTATACCCATTGCAGCGCGAAGGCCTCTTCCATATTTCTCCACTTAACCCGGTTCTGTGCTAGCTGCATTCACTAGACCCCTGCGAACTTCTTAATCTAATCCGCCCACCTAACTTTCTGCCGCCCCCTGCTACGCTCTCCTTCTCTTGGAATCGAGTTTGTTACCCTAAGCGACCATCGGTTATCCTCTCTTCGCACCACATGTCCTTCCCATGTTCATTTCTTCTTCTTAATTTCCACTAGAATGTCGGTAACTTGAGTTATTTCTCTGACCCACTCTGCCCGTTTCCTATCTCTTAATGTTACCCCTAACATTTTTCGTTCCATAGCCCTCTGGGTTGTCCTCAACTTAAGTAGAACTCTCTTGGTTAGCCTCCACGTTTCAGCGCCATAGGTGAGTACAAGTAAGATGCAACTGTTATATACCTTCCTCCTTAGCGATACCGGTAAGCTGCTAGTCATAAACGGCGAGTGCTTGCCAATTGCGCTCCATCCCAATCTTATTCTTCTTGTTATTTCTTTTTCATGGTCCGGATCTGCGGTTACTACCTTTCCTAAGTAGACATATTCGCCTACTACGTCGAGTACTTCGCTACCTAATGTAAACTGCTGTTCCTTCGCGAGGCTGTTGAACATTACCTTATTCTTCTGCATATTGATTTTCAAGCCTACCTTTCTACTTTTCCTGTCTAGGTCATCAATCATTATTTGCTGTTCATCCCCCGAGTTGCTTAGCAAGGCAATATCATCAGCAAATCGCAGATTACTGAGGTATTCTCCATCTACCCTTATCCCTAACTGCTCCCATTCCAAGTCTCTGAATACTTCCTCTTAGCAAGCTGTGAATAGTACTGGGGAGATTGTGTCTCCTTGCCTAACACCTTTCTTTATTGGAATTTTGTTACTTTCTTTATGCAAAACTAGGGTTGCTGTGCAGCCACTATATATATCTTCCAGACCTTTCACGTACGGCTCGTCTACCCCCTGATTTCGCAATGCCTGCATCACCGCCTAGATTTCAACTGAGTCAAATGCTTTTTCGTAATCAATGAACGCTATGTATAAGGGCTGGTTATATTCCGAGCATTTTCTATCACCTGATTGATGGTATGGATATGATCGATAGTAGAGTACCGTTTCCGAAACCCTGCTTGATCCTTTGCTTGATTGAAGTCTAAGGTTGTCCTGATTCTATTAGCGATTACCTTAGTAAATACCTTATACGTAACAGACAGTAAGCTGATTGGTCTGTAATTTTTAAGGTCCTTAGAGTCCTCTTTCTTATGAATGAGGATAATGTTTGCATTCTTCCATGGTTCCGGTACAGTCGATGACACCAGGCACTCCATATACAGGGTGGCCAGTTTTTCTAGCACGATGTACCCCCCCGTCCTTCAGCAAATCTGTAGGGTTCTGATCCTCTCCAGCTGATTTCCCCCTTTTCATTGTTTCTAATGCTTTCTTGACCTTGTCCTCCGTCACTGGTGGAACGGCTGACTGTTTTTACCTACCGCCCATCTCATTACGGTCCTGACTACTCTGGCTATTGTAGAGATCTGTATAGAACTCCTCGGCTACTTTGACTATCTTATCCATATTCGTGATGACGTTGCCAGTCTTGTCCCTTATCGCATACATCTGGTTTTTGCCTATGCCCAATTTCTTCTTTACCGCTTTAAGGCTTCCCCCGTTCTTTACAGCATGCTCAATTTTCACTTTCAATTTCTTATAACATTTTAAATACTGCCGAATCCGAAGGATAACGCGAATATCTCACAATGCAGATGTCCGCAATAGGAAACGTGCCAGAAAGTCAGCATATGCGAAACTCGAAAGTATACGAATACCCTACTCCTACGCAGTTGGCACGCGTCTTCGGGACGTGCTGCCCGCCGGCATACTGGCTGCACGTCGCTCACGGAGAGTCCATCGGCCTCCGAGGGATACTCACCTCATGCCAGGTAATAGTTAATTGTAGTGAATTAATTAATTGCAAAATAAAATTTTAGGGAACTTTAGATGTCTCCTAAGAGGAAATGGTGAAAGCCTATTCTTCCTCTCCTATTATTTACTTCTAATCGTTTGGATCTTATCAGCGTTCGTTGTAGTGCTACATAAATATATTTGGTTTACAGGAATAGAAAAGCGCCGTACCTGTTACACTCTGCGGCAAGCGTGAGTTTGGACGGTACGCCATTGTTCCTGTCGCGTGGCGTTCCTTGGCGCCCGTTGAAGGGCCTGATTGCATATGGCAGGAACGCTAGACGGGAACACATCTCGCGCAGAGATCTCGTGCACAACTCTCTCACACGGGATTTCGTTCCATGATTTCTATGAGCCTATAAACGTTTCGCCTTAAAAAAAAGAGCGCAATGGGAGCACTATCGCTTACGTTTATCCTGGTCAGCCACTCCGTGTGTCACACATGTCATCCTCTGAACCCATGCCAATCATTATTAAAGTTATATGATTGGTAAATTTCCGTGCAGTCGATCTTTGCCTCGTTTCAGCAGCAAATCAGGCCACGCGAATGACATCGGAAACTTTAGCTACCTTACTGAAAAAACTGTAAGGGGCAATAACCTCACATTTTCTGACACAATCTCCCTCAATTCACATAAGAAATCACGTACAAGTCGCATATAATTGCATAAGTTCTCATAGTTTCTTGTACATTATCATAAATTATGTACGATATTTTATGATAATGATGTGCACGGTATGAGACTATGCGATTAAATTAGATTTTTTGAGGTTATTGCCCCGTAGAACTTTTGGTTTTTCAGTATTGTAGCCATGCTGGCTTCAGTGAACAACTGGCAGTAAGAAGGGAGAACGTCTTGAATGCCACAGTGTCACATTGAACTTGCAGTCTATACCCAAATCAAGTTTCAATCGGACTCGGTATGCACCTGGTCATGAGATTTTGCAGTGTTAGAGCTCCTAGAATCTGCCCACTGACGATCAATCGGCCCCTTTCCTTGAGCACTAATGGATAATATGAGTGTGATTAAGAGAACCATCTCTTACAAATGCTCCACTTGCTGACTGGACAACACAGATCACATACCTATATTTTTGCACATTTGCATGGAGTTTCTCAAATCTTGACAGTTCGCCAGGAGCAGTTCAACATGTCTCGGTTCGATATATCCGGGATCGACTCTTATACAGGTAGGTAAAGGAATACCCCACAATTAGTCTGAATTATCTGCCCCAATGTACCCTCTTTACAATGCTCGGGGGAGTTAAAGGATGACCCAGAATGTTCGCAGTGCTTTGCCATGCCGCTGGAGCGGCGTTAGACTGCTTATTAGCAAGTCCGTATCTCGCTCGATCGCAAAATTTTTCGTCTTTCTCTGAATCGTTCATTTCTTTGGACAACTGCAACACAGCATTCGTTGAGTTGGATAGGTTTGCGAAATTCCACGAAAGACAGCAACCGATCCTTTCACTTTGCTTGAAACATTCTATTGTTGGTATAACACATCTAAATTCTAGGAGCATTGTTATCGCAGTGCAGTTGCTAAGCATGTTATCCGCCTGATTTCAAGCAGAAAATGCTTTTACGCAGAAAGTGGCTTACAAAATTCCGAATACGAGATATCGTTTAGTTCTTAATTGCCCTGGAACATAACACAAGTAACACATCCACATGTATTTCTGCGTATATTTATAAACCAGATATTTTATTATTACTGTCAGTCTCTACAAATAACTTGTAGAGTCCGCAATGTTACTGATCTGCAAGAAATTTACGAATTCGTTAAGTACAACATGCCCCAGCGTTCGGTTCCGTTGCCGTCAAAATTAATACTAATAATAAACTGAAATCTCCTGTCAAAGATCTGCACTGTCCTTAACTGTATACTTCGACACTGGTATTTCATTGTAGATTGTTTTTATTGTTTCTCCAGTTTAAGGTGCATCAGAAATGTTGTTGGGTAGACTCTTCATTGTCATAAAGTATTGATGGTACTGATTTTGATGAAATCTTTTAAATACGGACAATGACAACGTAGATTGCAGGTAATTTGGTGCTATGCACTGTCGAACTACGGATACCTGGTTCAGACCATGCTGAGGATATTTGGGTTGCATAATGTTGCATATAATAAACATTTTTTTATACTCAGGTGCTGCTCATTGTCTTGCAATAGCTAATTTTATGCCATCCATTTTACGCATATTAGTACCATGTGGCACTAGTGGATGGACAGCTCGATGCCTGTACCCAAGGATGCAGGATCGAATCTTAGATGCAGCGCCGTGTCCTGTGCGAAATCGGTGATCGGCGACTTTAACTTTCCTACAATAATCAAGTCCGACTTTTCCACGACAACATGCTAACATAACATCGAAAGCGATGTTGTCAACACTTGTCTAACCTTTAGTCTGTCCCAACTCATGTCAAACCCAGCAAGACAAAACAATCATTCCTTCAGTATACTCGACCTCATATTAACTTCCGACACTGATAACATCCTGCTGCTTCTTCATTTACCAGGACTCAGTGATCATTCCGAAATTCAATCTAACTCCTACCAGTTATCACGGACAAAAAATACGAAACACTTCACACTGTAGGACGAAGGCAACTATTCAGCCATTAATTCCGAACTAGCAAATTTCTGCATATGGTTTCTCCAAAAATGTTGAGAGTGATCATTTGACGATAACTGGTTCCTTTTCAGAAACAATGTGCATCAACGTATAGATGAGCACGTCCCTACTATCACCGTCACCAAAAAAGCCCATCGCCGTCATGGTTCAACAAAGAGTTGAAGCGCCTCAGAAAGAAAAAGAAAATACTTTTTCGAAGCGCAAAATGCTTTGACATCGCATATGCATGGGAAAGTTATTATCCTGCAGAAAAAAACAAACTTACCCCTACCAAGCAAAACAAAGCGTACATTTGCTCCTCTTTATGTTGCAAACCAACCCTAGCAAGTTCTGGAAAACTATAAACCCATCAAATTCTAGGCTTCTAATATTACATGATGACACCAAGAACCTTATCCCAGAACAAGAATTTAGCCACGTTCTTTATAACCTTTCTTCTTCTGTTTTTTACAAGCAAACCAGACGGTGACTGACCGTAATTCCCAAATCTCGGCCACCCAGTTATGCCACAGAGCACATTTGATGCTAATGCCGTCATCAAACTCATTGAATCGTTGAAACTTACATCTTCATCTGGTGTTGACGGCATAAATCCTAAATTCCTAAAATTACTAAAAACATCGTAAGTGTAATATTGTGCCACCTCTTTCACCAGTTCGTATGAACACGTGTCCTACCACAAGATTGGAAACGTGGTAAGCTCATTCCAGTCTCCAGAAATAGCTCACCTGTTTCATGCAAAAATTATCGCCCCATTTCCCTGACAAGCATCTGTGCGAAGGTAACGAAACATATTATTTATTCTCATATAGTCAAATTTCTTTTCTCCGTAAACTTTTTTCATATTAACCACCTTGGCGTTTAGAAAAGTCATTTATGTGACCCCCAAATGGCTCTCTTTGTTACTGACGTAAGCTTCAACCTTGACCAAAACGTTGCTACTGACACTCTCTTCCCAGATTTCGAAAACCTTTCTTTAAAGTGCCGCATAAAAGACTGTTACTAAAGCTATCGTGCTTAAATCCTAACTCGCTTGTATTGGAGTGGCTTTGCCACTTTTTTACTAACACAGAGAAATTTGTCTATGCTCGCAATTATTCTTCTCCTCGTAGCGCGGTTACTTCAGTTGTTATCCATGGTGGAGTCCTAGGTCCCTTGCTTTTCCTCATACGCATTACCGATCTTCCTTCTCATATTTTCTCTACTAGCCGCTTATTTGCTGACGATTGTGTAATTTACCGCCCAATAGCTATTAGTACTGATGTTGTCTACTGAACATATTTGCATAAAATTCATACAGGAAATTGTATACAGATTCACTGAACAGGATCTGGGATACAAGATTTTGGGGTATATGGGAAATATATAAGAACTACCATTTCTGCTTTCATGCACGTTTCTAAAAAAAAAAAGTATCACGCACACAGGCCTTAGTGCACCAAGCAGAAATCAGGTTGATTGTTTAAGTAAACAAGCACAGGAAGCAACAAATGGTCAACATAGGTATACGTGCTACTGCACATAATCACATACTACAGGCATCGTACCGTAGACAAATAAAATTTTTAAAAGATGACATAGATCACTTTATGAGAAACTGCGTTGAGCCTGCGAAGAGTGGGTGCATTGGCCTAGCGAACGGCAGGTTACTGCCGCCCTCTCAATTTAACTAACCTGGCAACAATTTGCGGATAAAACGCTGGGAATAAAAACTGCCAGGTATGCTTTCACGTATGGCATTTGTAAAAAAATTATAAAAACAAAATTAAAACACAGGTATTACGGCACCAAGTAGAAATAAGGTTGTTTGTTTAAATAGACGGGTATAGAAATCAAGAAATGGGCAGCTTACATATACGTGTCACTGTGCATAATACGTACTGTAGGCATCGTACAGTAGTCAAATATCAATTTTGAATGACGGCAGAGGTCACCTTATGAGAAACTGTGTTGAGCCTGACAGGAGAGGATGCACTGGCTTAGTGAATGGCTTCTTCTTGCTGCTCTCTCGATGTAACAAGCCCGGCAGCCATTTGCGGAAGAAATTTTGGGAATCAGAGTGTCATTTATGCTTTCATTCGTGGCATCTGCAAAAAAAAAAAACATAAACATGAAATCGAACCACAGGACTTACTGCAAAAAGTAGAAATCAAGTTGGCTATTTAAGCAAACAAGGACTTAAAGCCAAAAAGGACAGCATACGTATATGTGTAATTGCTCATAATCCGCACTGGGCGCATAGTACAGAAGTAAAATGTAAATTTTCAAAGATGACGGAGATCGCCTTATGAGAAACTACTTTGAGCTTTTACAATGGCTTCGCGGCAGCCATCAGTAATGTTGATTCTTGCGCTAGTTGGGTATACTGTTATGTAATGATGTCGAGGTAACAATCTAACAAAACTTCTGCTCTGCTTGCAGGCTTTCTGCTCTTTCACAGTTGAAATGAATCCAGCCGTAAAATCTCAGATAACTAGATTATATTTAGTAAAGCCAATGCGACATTTATCATCCCTTAGACATTCCATGAAAATACACTAGCACAGGTTTCTACATAGGATGAACGCATAAATTTGAGAGGAGTTTTATTTTCCACAGTTTATACGAAAGTAAACAGTATACGTAACTACATCCATCAGCATGCTGTACCACGGTACAGTACAGCCGTATAACTGGTACAACACAGTAAGAAAACATCGGCAAAGTTATCTGGAACCGGAAATGCCGTACGTAAAGAATTTACGTCGCCAGGAAGCCAGCATGCAAAAAAGGAACAACATAAAAACATTAAACACTCCCTTAAGACCATTTCACAGGCCGATGAACACGGTCGCCATTTCTGGCGCTACGTTTTACTAAATGCATTCGAAGTAGTTGCGGCGACTCACTCGGGAAGAATGACAAGGTTACAGCAAGTTTGAAAAAAGAAAGTTTGAAACTTGCTCAATTGCCTGTGAACTACACGAAGAGAAAGCGCTTGTTATTTCTCTTGTGAACAACCGGTCGACCTCTAACGTGCGCAGCAGATGGCAGATGACATGGTAAATGTTTTCAAAGTTTGGAGAATCAATATTACCAAAGACGACATATGAAATTCTAACCACTAGTCCAGCGCTGCTCGCGCATAACGTCAAGCTAGATATTTCGAAAAAAGCGTTGTTATTAAAACGCTCCCCAAAGGTTTTTATCTCATTCTCTATTCCAGCCGAACAAGAAGAAACTAGCATATAGACTGGATTTTTTTCCAAACATTTCACAAAATAAAAAGACGCAAGGAGACTTTTACAAGTAGGGTTGGTTCTGAAGTACGCTGGAGCTGTTACGGCGTGTTAAACATGGCTTTTGCTTCCGTGGGCTACGAGCAGCTTCATATATGCTGAGTTGAGTCGTGCGACCATGCTGCTCCCTGGAAGCTGCATTGAAGGAACAGGCTTTAATGCAAACAGAGAAAATTAACTTTTGAATTACAGAAGCGGCGGTCGGCTAGGACAAGACAAGCACGTCGTATTTCTATCTAAAACACAAATGTTCGAGGCCCCAAGGGGAGCCTCGGCGTTTCGGCAGGCCACGCGATTTCCCTATCTCTGTAGCCCCAAAGGAAGTGAAAAACAAGCCCAATCTCGGGTCACCAGAATGAGTAAAGGCATGGGTCCCGATACCCCATTTTGTTGCCCAACGGCTGCTCAAGCCGAGCAGAGGGCGAAGGGGGATAAGTGCGCCGAAAAAACAGCCTGCCTTACCCAAAATGCAAAAAGCCATACTAATCTCCTCCCTTCTCCCCCATCAAGAAACAAAATGTAAAAAAAAGGAGAATACAAAACTTACAAAACTCGCAGGAGGGTGAATACTCAGCGCGGCGGGCAGTATAGGGCGAGAGAAAAAAACAGGTTCGAGAAGGTTAGCATGAAAACTCACCAAGTAAAAAGTGCCTCGAATGGTGGACGCTAGAACGCTTATGCGTAAGGAGACCGGGGAGAAAGACAGGGAAGAGATGGGATTGTTCTGTCAGAGGCAACACATACATGGCGCGCATCTCCCACTCATCCCCGCTGCATGCCACTGCTTGTATCTTCTCGGTGGCGGCGGTGGCGGAACTCCGAAGCGCCACGCTCTTGGGGTCTGCTAGCATGACGAACAGTACTGTGGACGGGGCTGGTGTTCGTGCACAGACTGCATTATTATTAATTTTACCCGAAACTATCAATTGTGCTCTTTTTATCACTTCTGTCTTCTGTTTCCTCTTACTGTCCACTGGCTCACTGTTTCTACGAGCCATGGATCTCATGCTTTCAGGCCGCGGCTCGTACAATCTCTCCCTCCCTCTTTGCCGGATTTTTAAATATAGAACCACTTGTTGCTACTTCTTTCCAGTGAAAAACGCGCAGCTCAGCCCGCTCTTTCTACAAAGCAGCTCCAACACTCGCCTAATATGTGAGGTCGTGTGCTGTTGTAGGTTCATAGTGAAAAAATGGAAGCTCGGAGATAACAGCTCACAACCATGACTAAAATTATAATTCAGATGTAACCTCATTCATAAAGCAAAATGTCACAGACTAAAATAAGCAATCATCAATCTATTCATCTTCTTGCAGGTCGAAGAAATTCAACTCTTTTTTTACGCAAGAAGTTCGGCAGGTCAACCAAATCTACGACTATGTGGCCTGTTCAATGGCGACCAGGCTGGCCAGAAATAAGATGAAGGGCTGTCTAAGACACTCAATCCAAATGTGCAGCAAAATCACACTAGAATAAGCCACATCGAGCAAAATAATCAAAATGACCACTGATAACTACTTTATATTCTTTATTGGATAAGTACCGTGCTATAAGTCGTATATACTACAGAAAACAAAAACTTTTGCAAGTACATATCAGTAAAAATTCGGCAAGGGTGCAATGATTTATGCACAAAAGATTACTACATCAGCGCGTCGGCACGGAAGTGAGGAAATACCTCATGAAAGAAAGCAGGAATATGCGTTGTTACATCTTGCGACATACTGCGTAGTCATGAATTTTTTTCACGTCACTGATCCAGTGCAGAATTCTCCGTGCCAGTACGCGGATTGCACGAATGGTGGCAGTGCGCCAAACTCTCTCTGTAGCTTCAGAAAAGCACAATTCTAAAATCAGTGGCTAACAGCGGACTGACTGCTGATGTCATGTATTGCGCGCGCTGCACGACGTGCGCGAAGCGTCAAATCGTTTCTCAGTGATATGCCATTAAGATACATAGACCACTAGGAGCGTCAAGTTCAGTCCATTATGTAGTTTAGTTTGGGTAATAGCTATAGATCTAAAAGCAGTAATACGAATTTCGCTGGCTACCAGTATGCAAAAACACACTTTAAATATAGCGTGTTCTAAAATTCTTTCCGCGCGATTCGGTATACGAACAGCTCGAGCGCTTTGCTCAGGAACTCAGTGTAATATATTAAAGAATCATATGCATACAGACTGTAGAACAAATTAGTGAACGGCAGAACTGAAACTCGGGGGCTACAGCAATGCCGTGAAACCATTTGTATACCACTCGCCTGAAATGCCATTGTCGACAATGCCATGAAATGGCTTCTAGATATGGGTTAAAATACAGAGATGTGACCCATGTTTTGATTTCAATAACCGTTGCATAATATTTATTTCGCAACCAATCATAGCCTGGTTTTTAACGTGGCACCTACAATATCGGAAGATAAGAGGACTTGTTTCACCATTGGGAATTTTTTTATTGCGAAAACAATACTAGTTTCACGTTTCTGCCCTTCGCGTAGCGATGCGGTAGCTACTATTGACCTTTAGCGTGATCTTTGGCGCGCCGCCAAGCACAGCTGCGCAAAAACAGGGGCCCCAACTCGCGCCGTCAATTCGCGAAGCGGTATCTACCAAACTCCCGCTCCCTCCGTGAGGGAGCGCTACAGCTGGAGTGACGTCATCCCTCCTGCCGCAAAAACAGGGCCCCCAACTCGCTCCGTCAACTTGCGAGGGGTAGCTACCAACCACTGCCTAACTCCCGCTCCCTCTGTGAGGGAGCGCTACAGCCGGAGTGACGTCATCCCATCTGCAGCAAAAACAGGGCCCCTAACTCGCGCCGTCAACTCGCGAGGCGATAGCCACCAACCGCGGCCTAACTCTCGCTCCTACCGCAGCTACCGCTGGGGGTGCAACGTTGAATACTATAGGAGGTGGCCTAGCGGCAGGTGGAAGGAACGCAGTCTCCAGGGATGCTTTCATTTCTGCTTGCGTAAACAATGTCGTTGCAGCCGGTGCCGGAGCGGCAGTTGTAGTACATTCTGCCTTAACCTCACCCCCAACCAAGTATATCGTTGTGGCTACGGCACTCCCTGGGTCGCTACTAATTATACATAGAATAACCAGGTTGCCTTTTGAGGTAGCGCTGGTGGAGTTTTTCAATCTTACACATTTTTCACTGCATAAATGCAGGCCTAACATGGCAACTTGCCTTTCCCGTTCATGCCATACCGGTGTAATGGGCTGTGAGCACGAACCCACTGTCACCCGTTAATAATTAAGGGGGTATTATTAACGATGCGCCCTTAACGGTGCGCACACTCCCAGACACCCTTTGAGTGAGTGGGGGTAGCTGTTCCGGTCGCAAAGGAGATGCCCTCGACCTGCGTGGCAAGCTCAGCCGGAATTCAACTACCTTGTGGTGACAGAAGGGGGTGGTCGTTTGGTGCCCAGCGGTCGCCGGTTCAAACCAGAGAAAGGATCGGAGTCAGAAGTAACAAACAAAACACAATTTATGCACAGCAAGAGACGATACAAAGGAATACACAAGATCACTTGAAATACATAGACGAGAGGTTCACAGAATACAAACGCTAAGCATGCAATTACACAGGTATCCAATAACGTAGAGGCTTTACAACAGATGAAACACGAGAGAGTACATAAACAAACACCAAATTGTTCACCGGGCACTGTTGCAGTCCGACGCCTCAAGAGTCACGATGCGGCCGCCATACGAGACGAGCGCCGCTCCCTTGAAAGTCCGTGGGCTTGCCAGCAGCGGGTGATCGCCGGGAGTCCAGCCGAAGCAGAGGCGAGCACGTCGCAAAACACTGACGAATTGACTGACTGACTGACTCATCAAGCGGCGCGGTCTCTTTAAATAGGGCGCGCCGCGTCTGTTTGTTAGCACGCGCCAAAGCTAGCGCGCACACACACTTAGCTTCGCTGGTTATAGCGCTCTCTCTTTCTCCCGTCGAGCCGCGCGTCGCCATTGGCCAGGTCCCATAGAACATGCTGGAGATTTCTGGCTGATTCCAGTCCGATGAACCACCGTCCTCCCCGGGCAATGGGAAAGAGGGTGACGGCAACGCGTACAAAGCTACGCGCTCTCCCGCGCGGGGAAGGGGGCTTTTCTCTACATGCTTTCCACGCGACGCCGTGCGGGCCTCGCGCCGTACCGGCTTGATGAAAATGGGCGCCGATTTTGTGACACTGCCCCTCCCTTAAAGAATATTGTCCCACAATATTCACAACAACCACGAACATCGCGCGCACATGCAGGCGCTCACAAGTATATGGGCAAATGTCCACAACACACATTGCACAAATTTCACAACCTGTAATAACCCATTACAAAATTCACACATCAATGCTATGAAATTCACAAACATAGCACCACACTGTTGTCGGATACACGTAAGAATCAACAACACAGAACCACAAAGTTACTCAAATATGTAGCGCACAACGTAAGGCATGCTTTCGCCTATATTTCCAAAAACGGCTTGTGGCTCTTCCTTCGAACAGGTGAGCCCCTCTCAAACTACCTAGCGCGCCAGTTCTCTTTCTTACGAAGCACTGGTACTTCTTTCTTACGCGTGTCCTGCTTTTCTTCCTCATTCGCGCTTTGATCTTCCTTATATTGTCTGTTTGCCGATCAGAAGTAGTTTGGCCCTTGTATCTGAGGCCCCCAACAGTACGCTCGCGGAGAGAAATGTTGCCTGCAGGCCTAATATTATTCCGTGCCGGCCGCCCAGTTTCTTCTCTGTTTGAGCTGTTCTCCTTGCGCTTCAAGTCCTTCAGTAAGTTCTTCCTTTTCTTTCTTCTTGACTTTTCCTGCTCCAATTCACCTGACTTGGCAGGTTTGAAGTTGTTTCTTTTCATTTTCACTTTTATTCGCACCTTTGGCCGAGAAACGTTTGATCCGGTTTTACCCGCATAATCAGAACATTGTTGTCTGAAAGGAGCGTCTTTTTGAGAACTTTGTTCTCCCTTAATCCTTTTCATTTTCTTTCCTTTCTTTACGATGTTCAGTCGTACCTTCTTGAAGCAGAGCTCAGTTGCAACTGGAGACTCATCCTCCCCACTTTCAGTTACATCCCGTTGCTTAAAATTTTCCTTAAAATGTTTCTTGAATCCTTTCATTGCAGTGCAGCCTTCGGTTTCTTCCATTTCTGAATCCTCAAGGTTAGGATCTGCACTGCCACCTTCATCCAAGCTTTCGTGCTCACTGCTATTTGAAAGCTCCTCATCCCGGTCACTCATGCACTCAGCCATGGTGTCATTTAATAAGGAGCTACAATCCTGCCCTTCCTCATCTCCAGGCGTTGAAAACGCGAAAGAGGTTTCTGGCTCGATAACTACATTCACAGCTTCGCCGCAACCTGTCATTTTGGAGGGGACAATCTCACTTTCTTGAGAAATCTTCGCTCCAGAAAAGTTTGTTCTTTCTGAACATTCTGTCGCGGGAACGGACTGTTCCACAACCTTACTCTGACCCCTGGAGCTAGTCTCACCCTCTTCAGTGGTGGTCAGGGAGCCAGTCGGTACCTTTTCAAACAATATAGCCGCATGCAGCGGCGGTTCCGCAGCCGGGCAGTAAGCAGTAGAGCACTTAGCAACATTTTCTAGTTCGTCAACCTCGATAGTAATGCCCATTTTCTCTCCAGATTCAGATAGTTGGAACTTTGTGTACTGAGCCTTCACTTCTGTCTGTCTAGGCATACCTAGTATACACCACTCATCTGACAGAGTTTGTTTTGCTTTGGGAGCAAACATCTCTTCAGCCTCGTCGGCGTGACAAGTTTCGGGATTTGGTGGTCCCGCGTCCTTGATGCTACCCAAGATTAGATCGTACACTAGGTGTTGCATGCATATCGCAGTCACAACGCCGGTGAAGATCGGAGTCTTCACATGCACTTTGGCTTCAGGAAACAGTTTAGCGGAACCATCGAGGAAAAGCACAGGAGTCATTTCTCCGGTAAGCTCTTCATCAAGAACTAATTCTCTTTTTATAAACACTGCAGTGCTCCCTGTGCTTGTCAGTACAGAAATCGATTTGCCTCGAATTTTTCCGCTGAGAACCGGAATTCCAGCACTCTTGGATCCCGGCGCGGTGCACGCAACTGTGCATAATACTGGAGTTTTCTCCCAGCTCTTTTGTTGCACACTGTCGATGCCGACGTCTTCATCGCAGCGTTCAAATGAAGAGTCGCAGACGCATGACGGCTGTAGGAATGGCTTCCTTGGACAATGCACTGCTTTATGTCCCTTACCACCACAACTAAAACAATTAACCATTCCTGTGTGCGCAAGGTTGTTACGACAATCTGAGGCATAGTGCCCTACCTTATTGCACCTGTAGCATTTCACTTGGGGCCGGAATAATTTCTCACTATTGCCCCTTCCTTTGGCTAGCGCTGTCTGCTGCCTCTCACTCTTCATAGGCGCTTCTTTGACCTTCAATGAAAACATTTTCTCCTGGTGGTCAAATTTTGTTTCTTGCGCCCTTTGATATTTCACTGCCCTTCCTCGGGCGCTTTCTTTTTCTTCTCTCCCGAAATGGGTTATTTCGGTTACTTCTCGGGCTCTTGCCCTTTCTCTTGGCGCCCCTAATCGGGCTTTAATGAGCAGCTACTCGAGAGCTCTCTGCCTTGCATCTTTTCCTCTGTTCTTCATTTGCAGAGGCTTCTATATAAATCGGCCTTTGCCTTTCATTCTCTTTTCGCTGACTCTCTCTTTCCTTCTTAGCCTCTTCTAGAACCTCCATTTCTTTTCGGTCCACCCATTCTCGCAGTTCAGCTCCTTTAAGACCTTTCTCTAGGCCCAACGCAATAATCTCCTTGAGATTCATCTTCAATCTGAACTGCCTAATGCTAACATATAGCACTCTCAATGGACCCTCACAACCGCTACAGCGCGGTACCTCTCGCTATCGCTCTGCTGTTACGCCATTTACGACCTCTTCGTAAACTCTTCCAACTCGTTCTCCGTCCTCTGAGCCTGAATGCACCAAACGTCCTGTCGCGGACGCCAGATTAATTGTCACCCGTTAATAATTAAGGTGGTATTATTAACGATGCGCCCTTAACGGTGCGCACACTCCCAGACACCCTTTGAGTGAGTGGGGGTAGCTGTTCCGGTCGCAAAGGAGATGCCCTCGACCTGCGTGGCAAGCTCAGCCGGAATTCAACTACCTTGTGGTGACAGAAGGGGGTGGTCGTTTGGTGCCCAGCGGTCGCCGGTTCAAACCAGAGAAAGGATCGGAGTCAGAAGTAACAAACAAAACACAATTTATGCACAGCAAGAGACGATACAAAGGAATGCACAAGATCACTTGAAATACATAGACGAGAGGTTCACAGAATACAAACGCTAAGCATGCAATTACACAGGTATCCAATAACGTAGAGGCTTTACAACAGATGAAACACGAGAGAGTACATAAACAAACACCAAATTGTTCACCGGGCACTGTTGCAGTCCGACGCCTCAAGAGTCACGATGTGGCCGCCATACGAGACGAGACGAGCGCCGCTCCCTTGAAAGTCCGTGGGCTTGCCAGCAGCGGGTGATCCCCGGGAGTCCAGCCGAAGCAGAGGCGAGCACGTCGCAAAACACTGACGAATTGACTGACTGACTGACTCATCAAGCGGCGCGGTCTCTTTAAATAGGGCGCGCCGCGTCTGTTTGTTAGCACGCGCCAAAGCTAGCGCGCACACACACTTAGCTTCGCTGGTTATAGCGCTCTCTCTTTCTCCCGTCGAGCCGCACGTCGCCATTGGCCAGGTCCCATAGAACATGCTGGAGATTTCTGGCTGATTCCAGTCCGATGAACCACCGCCCTCCCCGGGCAATGGGAAAGAGGGTGACGGCAACGCGTACAAAGTTACGCGCTCTCCCGCGCGGGGAAGGGGGCTTTTCTCTACATGCTTTCCACGCGACGCCGTGCGGGTCTCGCGCCGTACCGGCTTGATGAAAATGGGCGCCGATTTCGTGACACCCACTTTTAGCAAAGGATCAACAAATTTAGAGGCTGATATCTTCTAAACTTTGTGAGTAAATTACCTGCAACATAATCGTTCAGTACATATATCAGTTCAGTTCAGTCATTCAGTCGTGTCCGACTCTTCGTGACCCTATGGACCATGTCACGCCACGCTTTCCGGTCTCTCACTATCTTCCTAACATCACATAACTTCATCTGCAGTGCCTCGAGGATCTAACCATCGCGTTCGCTGCCTACCCCTTCTCCGGTGACACTCAACCTTTCCCAACATCAAATCTTTCTCCAGCGACTCCTCTCTTCTCATCAGATGACCAAAGTAGCTGAGCTTTAACTTTAGATTTTGACCCTCCAATGAGCAGTCAGGGTTTATGGTCGACAATATCGACTGATTTGATCTTCTGGCAGTCCAAGGAACTCTCAAGAGTCTTCGCCAGCACCACAATTCAAACACGTCAATTCTTCGGTGGTCAGCCTTTTTCACAGTCCAACTCTCGCATCCATACATCACAACTGGAAAGACCATAGCACGAGTTATACGGATCTTGGTTGGCAGACTAATGTCTCTGCTCTTTACATATATAGATCGGGTTAATTTATGCACGACCCCACATCGCTGTCAATCTTATTGAGCTACTGAGCTGGCACGCGCGGCGAGCTTGATGAGTTAAAAAAGCCCACAAAAATGACGCGCCGCAACAGGCGATACTTAAATTGTAGGTTGGCAAATCTAAACCGAGAGATATCAGTCTTTTAGCGTGTTACCTTTTCTTTTTCGCGCAATAACTTGGAAGGATTCAAACCGAACAATCCAAGGTTTCCTAACATATGCGCGAAAAAAGAATGACAAATGATGTCATCTCATTGTCGCGGTACATGTGTGAAGAAACATTTCTCCTGTTTGATATTTTTAAATATCATTTTAATTTATGCGCGGCCACTTGTGGACTGAGTAAATGTAACTTTTCTCCATCTCCGTAACGCTCTCTCAAAAACAAAAGCAAGGAAAAGTCCTGGTGCTTTCCTCGCCAAGAAGAACCACCATGTCATTTTGGAGCTGTTTTGCTGACAAGCTCTATTTAACAGCTGGTAAAATAATTGTACTTCAGAAAACTTCAAACCCTTAATTTCTTGAAGTGTCAAAATGTTTGCAGAAAAAATCAAGGCAGCAGACGATGTCGCCGTGTCAAACCTCCGAAAACAAGTTAACACCGTTTGCCTTGTCTGTTCCAGGTCGCAACATGAATAGGTCGACGTTGTCGCAAAAGTGCACTTTTTCCGCGTGCCATGCGCGCTTACACCCCTTAAGTTCCGAGTGATAAGGACCGTTTAAGGGATGCTTCCTGAGAAGCGGCGGTATTTAATCCGAAAGGCAAGAAAATTACCACAGCACACGAGGCAAAGCGCGCGCGAGCCGCCTACTGCGCTTCAGACTCCGCACTGTTGACAGCACTAGCACGTCCGCCGGAGCGCGCACAACCATGCGTGACGTCGTGTGAAATGTGTGTATTTTGCGCGTGTGGAGCATCAGTCCTGAAGTGGTGTAGTTTTTGCAGTACCCAGACAGCGATAACCCATTCCTGGGGACCGACTTTGGTACGGAAAGCTAAGGTATCTCAAAGGTTCAATATCTCATTGTGGACTTGTAATTTTGTATTCTGAAATTTATTTCTGCATTTTCTATTAGCTTTCACCTTGCTTCTTAAGTCTGAGTGCTGAAATTCTTCAGTCTGTACTGAGCCATGTATTGTGTTTAGAATACCGATGATAAAGGGGGGGGGGATTCTTTCTTAAATGCAATAGTTCTGATTCCCCACTTTTATGTGGTACCGGCAGCAAGCTGTTGATCAGGTGTCGGCTTATCATCGTTCATCTGAACGGAAGTGGTTAGTTCGCAGCCCTCAAAACAGGTAACGCAGATTGTCGCATTATTAGAAGTCTGACGTACACATAATTTCAGTGTGGGGTAATTCCTTGTGAAACGTACCTGGCCCCAAACATAGGGCGGGTTGAAAATTGAGCGGAAGGCTGTTCTGAAAATATTTTCTCTAATTATCTTTTTTTACAGAAGCCCTTTTTGGGGTTTCGGGAAACTGTCGCACTTAATGTGGACAGTTTTCAATTGCTGTTTGCTGGCGATAAGCGCTAGCGGCTTCAGTAAGCGAGGGACAATCTCGCTGTCCACAACCGCACACGTATACCTCGAAACAGCCGTTGTTCATCCATTGCAAATCAATCGGAAAATCATTTAGGTGATACGCATTTTACGACTATGTGACGAATATGCCAGTGAGTCGTCGCGCTGTCCACAACCGCACACGTATACCTCGAAACAGCCGTTGTTCATCCATTGCAAATCAATCGGAAAGTCATTTAGGTTATACGCATTTACGACTATGTGACGAATATGCCAGTGAGTCGTACGTAGCGTTAACATACTGTGAGTTGCGTTCTCTAGATCAGGAAACTGTTCGGGAATTTTAGTGACTGATGTTTTGCTGTCTGCTTATCGGTGATTGAGTGGTTTGTGGTGTTGCTTGGCTTCTCTAGATATTTCATGTTTGCTTCAATAAGCTTTAGTTTCAAGTTAGCCGCGGTCTTTCTCCCATTCGCATCCTAGTTGTTTCGCGCTGCTACATTCAAGATAAGGTATTTGCTACAAGAATTAAACATTCACTTTAGTCAATAAATCAGATTTATAGATGCTTAGGGCACCTTCCGAAACCATTGTTTCATCATTTGCGGTAGGAAAACCTAAAATGTGCCTTTTTTATTTCCATCTCTAGAGCACATTCGCGAACTGTAAATAAAAACGACTGTTACAGGCCCATTCGCGAGATGCAATTGCCTTGCTCTCAACCACAATTTAAGCGAACGAAACGGCCTGCTGCCACGATGGCGGTCCCATTTCAGAGTAAGACATATGCAGGCGACGGTTGCTGCGCGTCAGCCATCGAGGCGCTTAAAGGCCTGATTTGTATCGAGCCAGCTGCAGTGTGCAATTATAATGAAGGCCACAAGTTGTAATGCTATTATTCAGAGGAGCGTTATTTGTCGCTCATAATAAAAAAAAATGCAAATGAAGTCGCATTGAATGGGCTTGATGACGCGGACCTTTATAGGCCTACCGCTGCACTGTTCCGTAGAACCTCAGCCGCTATGAAGATCTCTGGCCACGTGATTTTTGTATTTTGGGGGTTTGATTCCTTATCTGGGGAAGACACATGCGGGTTTTATGGAAAATAATGGAGTAAGGGGTTTGTGTAGGTGCTCTTCAACATAATCATCGTTAAAAGTCAATATTTAGAATTTTAGGTGATGCCAAATAAAAGTTTCGAACAAGCACATTTGTGCGGCGCTCTAGATAGCTCCTTGCAATATATAACTGGCGACCTTCGCCTTCCTCTCAAATTAAATGTTTACCCTCTTGGATGAAATTAGATTGAACGCGTAATATATCTGTAAATATAGTACACCCTCTATTTCATTAGATTTCACATATCACCTGATAACTAGAACACCAATCCCCAGCACTGATCACACTGAAAATCTGTATGATATGAGCCTGAGTAACAGCCTTTTATCACTTTTCATGGGCTGGGAAATCATTGCTCTTGTTATTGCCGAATGAAATCCGACTTTTTCCTTCCTATGCTTTCTGGGATGCGCGAGGAGGGAAAACATGCGCCTGATTTAAGTCCTATTAGTGAAGATCGTGAGGACAGCAGTCCAGCCATACTAACAGCGCTCCATACTAACAGCGATGGAATGGGACGGCGAACCGAACGAGCAAGGAAAAGTGACATCTACAACTACGTTTAGATGTTTAAAGCCGAAATAAATTGCTGCGCAGCCTCAAGAACACAATAATTTAAAAAAGAATTATACTTTTTACCAGGACAGTTTTTGGCCTACCACGCTGGTGTGGAGCAGTGGTTACGGCCCTCGACTACTGTTTCCAGGGATGCGGGGTCGAATTCCGGCCTCGGCGGCCGCTTTTCGATACAGGCGAAAAGCAAAGCGCCCGTGTGCTGGGCGATTTTAGTGCATGGTTAAGAACCTCAGGTGGTCGAATTTTCCGGAGTTCTCCACTACGCGTCTCTTATAGCCTGAGTCGCTTTGCGACGTCAAACCCCAAAAACCAAACCAAACCAGTTTTGGCTTGTTTCGGGTATCTGAGAACAACACCCAATAACTAGTGCTTTTTCAATGAGCCTTTGTCAGTGTGCAGCCTTTCTTTAATCTAGATAAGAATGGATTGCTTTTGACTGGCCTGAAGACGTTTTTGGTTATACTTTGTCGACGCTACAGAGATAGAGCCCGTTTCAAGAAAAGGCTGCACATCCAAACTACTCCCGCAGCTGCGATTTCCTTGAACAATAGAATATTAGACGTTGCATGGGTAAACTACGAATCATTAACTAGGAGACCGCTGGCCATGAATGGATAAACCACGGGGAAGCGACTAACGCCGACATGGCCAGAATGCGTGCGTGGTTAGGCCATGCGAGGGTAAGCAATGACCAACGCATGGCCCCACCGCGACCGTAGGCTGGTCAAATCGGCCGTACTTGTTGTCCTGAGGTCGACTGCCGACGATCGGCCCTTTTAACGCCACTGTCAATCCCCGACCTCGGACCGAGCTGCGCGGTCGAGCTCTGTCAGATGAGATTTAGTTGTCTATATTGTAAGGTACCGCGAAGGTGAGCATTGTGAGCATTGTGTGGCGCTTCATCTTCCACACTGCTGAACGTGCTGCTTCATCTTCATCCTGCTCCCTCTTGTAGATACCCATCGTCATCGCGGAGTGTGTTTGGCTGCAGTGTGCGACCAAGGCTTCAGGTCTGTAATAAAGCCTGCTTCCCCAAGTCCGACCTTCGCGGTACCTTACACGTGGTGGAGGTGCGCCTTGATTTCCCCGCTGCTTCGTCACCTGCATCCACCTGGAGCTTCGTTCTGGCCGCCGTTTGACCTCGACCACCATCGTCATGACACAAGAGGGCCACTCCGCTATTCCGGCTGCTACCAACTCGACTCCAGCTCCCCTTGCCACTTGGACTGTCAGTAGCCGTCAGCGCGACCCGCAGATGTTCGCCGGTCTCCGCGGCGACGACGCTGATGACTGGCTCGACAGCTACGACCGGGTCAGTGCTTTCAACCGATGGGACGATTCTCTTAAATTAATTAATGTGTCCTTTTATTTGACGGATGTGGCCAAAACGTGGTTTCTAAATCATGAGTCGACGATTCCGGACTGGGCTACCTTTAAACAAAAGTTACGCCAGATTTTCTGCGCTCCTACTGTTCGCACGGAGTCCGCCAAGAAGAAGCTAGAAGCCCGACTTCAGCGGCCTAATGAGACCTACACCTCTTATATAGAAGATGTACTTTCACTTTGTCGGCGCATCAATGACACAATGCCAGAGGCCGAGCGGGTTCGGCACGTCCTTAAAGGTATTGGGCCACTCGCCTACAACGCCCTGGCCGTGCAGAACCCTACCACAATCGATGCCATCATATCCACTTGTCAACGCCTTGACGAACTACAGTCAATACGCCTGCAGCCTGATCCCACTTCATTTGGTTTCACTGCCGAAGCTGACCTCCGTGTGCTTATTCGCGAATTAATTCGTGAAGAGCTCTCGGCTCAAGGTAATTTGTGCCGCCCTGCATCTGAGCCACATAATTCAAGTGCCGGCCTGCGTAGCATTGTTAAAGAAGAGCTGGCCTCAATGACCTATTCCCCGCCAACATCGGTCGCTCCTACCATTTGTCAGGTGCCAACGTACGCCCAGATCACGTCCTTGCCGCCCGCAGTTGGAGCGCCTACGCCACCGGCGCCTACCACTGCTCATGTCGCTGCATTGGCACCACCTGCCGCAGCGCCGACATAGTACCCCAACTGGCGCCCAGCCCGCCCTGTGTGTTATTACTGCGGGTACCGAGGCCATATTTCCCGCTTCTGTCGTCGCCGGCTCCAGAATGAACGCCGCGGCTACGAATCATTTGAAGCAGACTACCCTCCTCGCTTTTCCGGCTCTAACCACCGTTCATTCCCCGATTATCCCCGACGTTCATCACCCCCGCCAGAAAGCCCCGCTCCGCCTGCTGGTTACAGGCCTTCAAGACGCCGTTCTCTTTCGCCTTTTCGCCGCTCAGCCTCGCCTCTCCGTCAAGCTTCTCTGACGACCCCCCGCCTGTCGGAAAACTGACCACTGCAGTTTTAGGAGGGAAAACTGCACTCTTCGGCCATCCCAAAAATCCTCCGGAACGTCCCTGGAATATTATTTTAGTGCGGGTTGAAGGATTATCTGTTGAAGCTTTGGTTGACACGGGCGCCGCTGTTTCTGTGATACACACTGACTTGTGCTCCCGCTTGCGAAAAGTGAAAACGCCTTATGATGGACCTGAACTCCGTGGAGCTAATGGTGCAATAATTCGGCCTTCTGCTAAGTGTACTGTGCGAGTTTTTGTTGACGGTGTCCGCCACCATGTACAATTTGCCGTGATGTCACCGTGCGCTCACCCAATTATTTTAGGCTGGGATTTTCTGTCTGCCGCATCAGCCAGCATTTCGTGTCGCGACAGGATCATTTACATGAACGAGAGCGATCCGTCTTCTGAACATCCCGAGCCCCGTTATCGCCTGCTTGCCGCTACTAACTCAGTGTTGCCCCCTGGATGCGAACAACTTGTCGCGCTTACTTCTGCTGACATTGATAACGGAGATGTGCTAATCGTGCCTTCTGATCGCCATCTGACCCGCGGAATCGCGCTACCACCAAGTCTTGTTCGGTTTGAGCATGGCACAGCGCTTGTCGCTGCTTCGAACACTTCCCCAGAGCCCATTGTGCTGACTAAAGGGACATGTTTTCCTTGTGTCCTGGACATTCACCCGGTGTCCCTCACCACCCTTACCGCCCCCTCTTCCTCACCAGCAGCTTCTTCCGATGCTTCTCTCTGTGTTCTCTTTGGCACCATCAATCCTGACCTTCCTGCGACTCACCGCCAAGCTTTGCAGGAATTACTTCGAAAACACCAAGCCTCCTTTGATGTCACTTCTCCGACCTTGGGCCGAACGTCTTCTGCACAGCACCGCATTATTACAGAAGGTACTTCTATTGTTAGCCGCCGCCCTTACCGTGTTTCCTTATCAGAACGTAAAATCATAGAAAATAATGTGAATGATATGCTCCGGCGAGACATCATTCGGCCATCAGCTAGCCCCTGGTCATCTCCGGTCGTCTTGGTAAAAAAAAAGGATGGGTCCGTGCGTTTTTGCGTTGATTACCGCGCACTTAACAAAGTCACTCGAAAAGATGTTTACCCTATGCCACGAATTGACGACTCCCTCGACTGTCTTCAGGGCGCCGAATATTTCTCCACTTTGGATTTGCGTTCCGGTTACTGGCAGATACCGATGCACGAAGCCGACAAAGAAAAAACAGCATTCCCTACTCCCGATGGGCTTTACGAATTCAATGTCATGCCTTTTGGACTTTGTAATGCCCCCGCTACGTTTGAGCGCATGATTGACACTGTTCTTAGAGGACTTAAGTGGAAAACATGCTTGTGCTACCTGGACGACATAGTTATTTTCTCTGCGACTTTTTCTGATCATTTATGCCGCCTTGATCAAGTATTAACGTGCCTGGCATCCGCCGGTCTCCAGCTGAACACAAAAAAGTGTAATTTCGCCAAGAAAGAAATCAAGATTCTGGGCCACCTCGTCAGCCGCGATGGCATTCGACCCGACCCTGACAAGCTTGCTGCAGGTTTGAACTTTGCACGCCCTCAGCGGACTAAGGAACTACGCAGTTTCCTTGGCCTGTCTTCGTACTTTCGCCGTTTCATTCGAAATTTCGCTACCATTGCTGCACCGCTCCACCGCCTCCTTACAGACCGTACTACTTTCAATTGGTCCGAAGAATGCGAAAAAGCTTTCCAAACCCTAAAGAATGCCCTCACTTCGGACCCTGTTCTCGCTCACTTCGACGACACTGCTGCCACCATTCTTCACACCGATGCCAGCAGCCTCGGTATCGGCGCCATACTTCTGCAACGTGATACCGCTTCTCGGGAAAAGGTAATTGCGTTTGCCAGTCGAACTCTAACACTAGCGGAACGCAACTACACCATCACTGAGCAAGAGTGCCTAGCCGTCGTTTGGGCAGTTCAGAAATTCCGCCCCTACCTCTACGGCCGCCATTTCACGATCGTTACCGATCACCACGCTCTGTGCTGGTTATCAACCCTCAAAAATTTGACTGGACGCCTGGGCCGTTGGATTCTGCGTTTGCAGGAGTACCACTTTGATGTCATATTCAAATCGGGACGCAAACATCGAGATGCCGATGCTCTTTCCCGCTGCCCGCTATCAGAATCGCCACCTAGTGCTTCCTCGAGCCTTCCTGCGTGCACCCTCGACGTCCCAATGTCGTCCAGAGCCCCAACCTTAACCTGTGCTACTCTTGCCGCTGCTCCAGATCGCTACGCCATTATTTCAAACCAGCGAGCAGATCCCTACTGTATTTCCCTAATCAACCTTCTCACCGGTGCTTCTCACCCTCCTACCGCTAGGATGCGCAGGCAACTCCAACAGTTCAAACTTGACAACGGCGTGCTCTCCCGTTATATTTATTGCTCCGAAGGCACCCATTGGGTCCCCGTTATTCCGAGAGCGCTTCGCACCCGTATCCTGGCGGCTTTCCACGATGATGCTACAGCCGGTCACTTAGGCTTTCATAAAACTTACCACCGCGTGAAAGCCCGTTTCTTCTGGCCAGGCCTCGCCTCAAGTGTGGCAAAATACGTCGCCTCTTGTCTGCCATGTCAGCGCCGCAAACGGCCCACTTCTCCTCCTGCTGGCCTACTACAGCCGCTACCTTGCCCTGCTACTCCTTTTGCCGTTGTTGGCATAGACTTATACGGGCCACTTCCATTGTCCGCACGAGGTAATCGCTGGATCGTCACCGCCGTCGACCACCTAACACGCTACGCTGAGACCGCTTCCCTGCCTAATGGCTCAGCACATGAGGTCGCGACCTTCTTTTTGGAATCGCTCGTACTGCGCCATGGGGCCCCTCAAGTGCTTTTCAGCGATCGTGGTCGGACATTTCTGTCGAAGATTGTAGCCGAAGTTATTGAAGCCTCAACCACACATCACAAATTGACCTCCAGCTATCACCCGCAGACCAATGGGTTGACTGAGCGGTTCCACCGCACGCTTTCTGACATGTTGTCTATGTATGTCGACCAGGACCACCGAAACTGGGACATAATACTTCCTTTTGTTACGTTCGCCTACAATACGGCTGTACACCGGACCACAGGTTACACCCCGTTTTTCCTCGTTTACGGCCGTTCTCCCGCTACCTTTCTTGACGCCTCTTTTCTTTCTACACATGCCAGTTCCTCATCCTCTCTTCCTGACCAGTTCCTTTCCCGAGTGGCCAAATCACGCCGGCTTGCTCGCGTCAACACGGAAGCTAGCCAGGAAGACCGCAAGTACCGCTATGATGCAACCCATCGCCAAGTTTCGTTCCGTCCCGGCGACGAGGTGTTACTTTGGACCCCATTACGCACTCCTGGCCTTTGTGACAAGTTACAGCACCGTTACATTGGTCCTTACACAGTTCTTGCAAAAACCTCCCCGGTCAACTATCGCGTCTCCCCTGTTTACCCTCCTCCGGACTGTCGTTACCGTGGCACTGAAGTTGTCCACGTTTCACGTATGAAACCTTTTGTTCGGCGCATTCCTGCGGACTAATTGCGGCCAGGCTGGCCGCTTGAACTGCGCGGGCGAAATAGTGTGAGCATTGTGTGGCGCTTCATCTTCCACACTGCTGAACGTGCTGCTTCATCTTCATCCTGCTCCCTCTTGTAGATACCCATCGTCATCGCGGAGTGTGTTTGGCTGCAGTGTGCGACCAAGGCTTCAGGTCTGTAATAAAGCCTGCTTCCCCAAGTCCGACCTTCGCGGTACCTTACAATATTAGCAAGAGCCGAGATAGGGCCAACCATAGTCTTCCGCTACGGAAGGGGTACCGATTGGGATATTTGTCGGCCGCACAGTTCAAGACCACATCGGACGCTGTAGCACAAACCGCACTCAGCTAACATAGGTGCACTCGCATTGCTGACATCGCGATCACCGGGGTATACCGCGGCGTAGCCTGCTACGTGAGTTCTTGATAGTATTAGGATTAGCTGACACAGGGCTCAGTGCTCTGGCAGGTCGCCCACAGCGCGCGCTTTATGCCCCGATGTAAACCACGTTTGAATACCAGCTATCGAAGAACAGCGCGTCGAGGACGTGGTAGTCAATAACACGATAAGGATCTCGTTGTATACCCGCCTGTTGACCAAGTTCTCTATCTGCAAGAGTGGGCTGAGACCAGCACTACTGATGTTGACTTAAAACTTTATCCATGACACTTAGGCTACGTCTTTGAGGACAGGACACAATAGCCTAGAATACAACCAACGCCCTAACGAAGCTGTGTGAGCGTGCCTGTGAGGGCAAAGGGCAACGTGAATCCAAGCGTCCTGGTAGGCTGATCCTGATATGTCTCTTTTATATGAAAGGAGAGGTCCACGTTGGCGGCTCTTGCCGAACGTAACATCAGACAACCCTACTTTCTCTCAGTGCGTGGCCAACTCCAGCTGCTATCTGCTGCCTTTCAGTGCCATGATCAGGCTGTTTCGCTTACAACGCTAGCGCCGCCGCTGGCACCGACAACGGATTTTCGGCGAACGGGGTCTTTTTAATATTGTTCAAGTAACAATAACTGCTTAGCAAGCCGTTGCCATATTCAGGCCGAAAAGAGCATGATAGCAAACGTTACAGTAAATCAGTTGAACATTACCTGATGTTTAGCAGTACAAAATAAATTTGAAGGCTAAAACATAAAAAAAGCAAATATTCTGCTCTTACGGGCTGCATGGGACAGTAATTCTATATGCCGAGTATTGCATCTACGTCATGTTAAAGAGCGTGTAGAGGAAATAAGTTGCCCTACATTCTCAAGAATATTTCTATCTTCATTGAAATTTGTAGAAAAATACTGTTTTGCCCTGGGACCGAGTCTAAAGGTGATGTGCAAGTCACCTGACTGTGCTTTCGGCACCCCAATTGACACGTGCAACATAACTCAGCAGGCACAAAGCAGCACACAATAGTCGGTCAGATGACGGGATGTAATCCAAATAAAAACCAAGAGAAAAACACATAACATGCAAGCTTTCACATACATCAAGAGAACAGTTTCAAGAACTGTAATTGCTAGTATACAGCAAAATTAGGAAACAAATAGTTGCATAGGTTCCAAACGTACACTTTATTTTTATTAAGGCTCACAAGGATGATGATTGTTCAAGCAGATCAAATATGTCAGGTTAACAGTTCAAAAGGTTAGGTATTTGCCAGTGAATTAACTTAATTTCATACCCTGTCCTTATATGAGGTCGTATAATGTTCCCATTTTTAAAGACGTATTATGAATCTGTGTTAATGAACTCACTTAAAAACGCATTGCAATCAGTTTTCTTATTGTCGGTATACAAATTCGGACAACGATCGTTGTTAACCATGCATTTCCTTTGGCTCCGACAAGTTATGCTCTTTCGCAGGAGTTTTGATGTTTTGCTGGCTGTAACAGCAACATCATACTTGTTCAAAAAACGCAACACAAGCTATTTTGGCAACGGCGTGTGCAGAAAGCGGACTCAATTGGCGAAATAGCATTCCGCCTCGCGTCTCGCGACCACGGATCGAAATCTCCAACGAATCCTTTATTACTGTGTTTACGCATTGTGTTTACTTATATATTGCAGTGCGCAAGATATCGATTTTTTGTTAATAATAGTAAATCAAGTTCCCCTTTTTCTTTCGCCAGTAGCATTAGACCTATTCTGAAGAAAGTCTCTTACTGTATTTGCATTAATGTGTTCTATCTATGTCTCCATATGATGTGTAACATATCGAAACATGTGCTGCCTATGCTGTCAGGGTGGCCTAGCTCAGTCAGGCTCAATCCGGACCTTCTGCTCTTTCCTCCTGAGCCAACATGCATATTTTTTTCCAAATAAAAAAGCGAGAAATAATGAAACAATGAAGGAAGGGAAAAAAAGAAATAGATTTGTTTTGTGTTTTCTATCTATGTCTCCATATGATATGTAACATATCGAAACATGTGCTGCCTATGCTGTCAGGGTGGCCTAGCTCAGTCAGCTCAATCCGGACCTTCTGCTCTTTCCTCCTGAGCCAACATGCATATTTTTTTCCAAATAAAAAAAGCGAGAAATAATGAAACAATGAAGGAAGGGAAAAAAAGAAATAGATTTGTTTTGTGTTTTTCTTTTTGTGCTGTGAGATGCGTCCTTTCAGCGTCAACGAAATTCATTGTACCTACCTTCTGCGAAACGCTCCCGCTCGATCTCACGCCAGAAACCAGGACCAATTACGCCGCGAATACCAATGGCGTTCGCAAAGGGATGTACAATTATGACAGCTGGTTACTTATATTCATTAGAGTGGCATATTTGTGCTGCAGCTGTTTGTGGGTCCGTGGCTGATCGATTGCGCTACCACTGAAAAATGCGTTCGACGACATGCGATTGTACGGTCCCCTTTCGTGAGGCCGCCAGCAGCAGAGGAACACAGCTGCGAAGTAGAAATATATCAAGCTGGAGAAGGAAAAGCGTGAGAGCAAGGATGAACTCGGAGTGATTCGGGGTACTCTGGCTTCAACGCAACGGTATGAGAACAGCAAAGTGGTGCTACTCAGCTTCCATGAATAAAGATGGTACAAGCGAAAGCAAAGCAAAAAGATGTTATATAAAGGTGTAACTCCCAAGTCCATGTCATAAGGCGTCATTTGGAAACTGGAGTTATATGCGAATCTGGGGTATCGAATTAAACAAGCACATGAGTTTGACTGAAGCGAAGAATTATTTACTACACGTGGTTTGAGCTAAGGCTGGGGCCCCGTTGTAAAAAGGAAAGCGCTTTGGTATACAGAGGGATGCCAAAGAGACAGCGTCGAATTGGGCGGGTACAACCAACCAATAGAAACTATAAAAAGGGGGAAGCAGCTGGAGAGGATCAGATAACTATAGGTTTGTTGAAGGACGGGGGGGGGGGGGGGGAGATATCATGCTAGGAAAACTGGCCACCCTGTATACGCAGTGCCTGGTGCCATCGACACGGTACCGGGACCATGGAAGAACGCAAACATTGTCCTCATTCATAAGTAAGAGGGCGCTAAGGACCTTAAATGTTACTGACCAATCAGCTTACTGTCTGTTACGTGTAAGCTATTTATTAAGGTAATCGCTAATAGAATCAGGACAACCTTAGACTGCAATCAAGCAAAGGATCAAGCAGGGTTTCGGAAACGGTACTTTACTATCGATCATATCCATACTATCAACCAGGTGATAGAAAAATGTTCAGAATATAACCAGCCCTTATACATAGCATTCATTGATTACGAAAAAGCATTTCACTCAGTAGAAACCTCGGCAGTGATGCAGGCATTGCGAAGTCAGGGGGTAGACGAGCCATGCGTGAAAGTTGGAAGATATATATAGTGGCTGCATGACAACCATCATCATCACCACCACCACCACCATCATCATCATCATCATCATCATCATCATCATCATCATCATCATCATCATCATCATCATCATCAGCCTGACTATACCCCCTGCAGGACGAAGGCCTCTCCCGTATTTCTCCAATTAAGCCGGCTTTGTGCTAGCTGCATCCACTAGTTGGATGTTCCAACTAGTATGCGGTGGCTGCGAAGCAAGACAACAGCTGCCTCAGCGCCATGTTGTGCTGGAAACAGTATTCAGTCGCGTTTTGTAGCTAGAGAGTGACCTCATCGACCAGCACTCGGATACGGGCTGCCTACCACCACATTGGAAACACTCGGTAGTCGTCCCCATTCCCAAGCGTGGAAAACACCACACCATAAGCATCATCATCATCAGCCTGACTATACCTACTGCAGGGCGAAGGCCTCTCCCATATTTCTCCAAATAACCCGGTTCTGTGCTAGCTGCATCCACTTGACACCTGCGAACTTCTTAATCTCATCCGCCCAGCTAACTTTCTGCCGCCCCTGCTACGCTTTCCTTCCCTTGGAATCCAGTTTGTTACCCTAGGCGACCCTTGGTTATCCTCTCTTCGCACTACATGTCCTGCCCATGCCCATTTCTTCTTCTTAATTTCTACTAGAATGTCAGTAACGTGAGTTATTTCTCTGACCCAATCTGCACGCTTCCTATCTCTTAATGTTACCCCTACCATTTTTTGTTCCATAGCCCTCTGCGTTCTCTTCAACCTAAGTAAAACCATCTTGGTTAGCCTCCACGTTTCAGCCCCACAGGTGAGTACAGGTAAGATGCAACTGTTGTATATTTTCCTCTTGAGCGATACTGGTAAGCTGCTGGTCATAATCTGCAAGTGCTTTCCAAATGCGCTCCATCCCAATCTTATTCTTTTTGTTATTTCCTTTTCATGGTCCGGATCTGCGGTTACTACCTGTCCGAAGTAGACATATTCGCCTACTACTTCTACTACTTCGCTACCTAATGTAAGCTGCTGTTCCTTCCCGAGGCTGTTGAACATTACCTTAGTCTTCAGCATATTGATTTTCAGCCTACCTTCTTACTTTTCCTGCCTAGGTCATCAAACATTATTTGCAGTTCATCCCCCGAGTTACTTAGCAAGGCAATGTCATCAGCAAATCGCACATTACTGAGGTATTCTCCATCTACCCTTATCCCTAACTGCTCCCATTCCAAATCTCTGAATACTTCCTCTAAGCAAGCTGCGACTAGTACTGGGGAGATCGTGTCTCCTTGTCTAACACATTTCTTTAAGATATTGGGAAGAAAGGAGGAGAAAGATGTGTGCTTTACAGGTTGCTGAAACCGATGCCACCAGTTGTGCAACGCTTGATGCCGCAACCACCCAAATGGATGCCGCAGTGTACATAGTGAGAGAACTGGGCGTATCAACCACTCTTTTCTGTGGTACCAAGGAGCCCGTCAAATACAAGACGCAACGAATGGCCACACGAGTAGAAAAAGAATTGCCCACGATTACGTTACTTCCTAAGGCGAAATTTGAGCGCAGCGTATCAGCTGTTTTACCGTTTGGATAGACTGAGGCAAAGATTTCGAGCAAGACACGTATGTACAATTACAGACAACTTTTTTTTTTAAATTTTACACGCATTCCATTAATAACCACTCCACTAACGGTTCTTGGCTGTCATGAAATAAGCTTTGTGGTCGGAGAAAGGAAGAGAGCAATTGAGTTATCGGAAGGGTGCGGGAAGCAGCGCGTGGTCCCATAGGAATGTTGGGCGACGAACAGATAGCAGCGACTAACTGATGCGGCTGACGCCGCTAGCGAGTCAAGCGACTGAGAACGTGATGCACGCAGCGTGATCCGCTGACAACGAGCCGGCATTTCGACAACTGGAGAGCACCCTCGCCGCCACGCAGGAAGAGGGGGGACCCCCTCCTTCTTTTTCTGCATAACGGCGACGGTGTTCTACGCAGTCGCGTTGTCTTGACTCGCTAGTGGCGGCATCAGTCAGTCGCTGCTAGCGCTGCCTCCGGCGAACCCCCCCCCCCCCCCCCCCCCCCCCCCCCTCTTCCTTTCCTCGTGTTCTCCGGTTGCTGCGCGCGGTCCTGCCCCGAACGTGCGTGCTGAGTCTACCTGCGTGCTATGCCTGTTCCTGCGAGGCTCCGGTTGCCAAAGCGCCGGCTCGCATGGAGCTGGTTACAAGGCCGACGCCGACGACGACGCGAAACCCAGGAACGGGCGCCAAAGAGCTGCGCACTAAAAACTACTGGGAATAGGAGGCTAAGACGATGCGCTGTCAATGAAGTGGTGACAGAGGGCAATATCGGATTCGAGTAGCGTGCAGAGAGTGTGGTCAGACCGATAAGTCGTGCACATTAGTTTTAGCCGTCGCGTGGTCTCGGCGAAGACCACGCTTGACCGTGAACAGCCGAGGAGAATGAGGAGGAGGACGAGGAGAAGAAGAAGAAGACGACGACTGGTAACTTACGCTCTCGCGTCATACTCCTGAAGGATGAGCTTAATTATCCCTAATAATGTAGCAGTTTACACTGGTGAGGCGTCATAGGAGAATAATATAGCAGACAAAAGAAGCTTCAGCCGTTGCTATCGCAATTCAACAAGGTTTAACCAGAGTCAAACCACAACTATTTTTCTCTGTAATTCTCGCTTGAAGTCGACGTCAACCGGGAGAGCAGAACAAAGGAAAATATCATGCTGTTTTTCTAAGAAGTGCGCACCATCGCAGCTTTTTCGAGTTGCTATAGTTCTTAACGTCCGTAACGCGAAACGCATTAGCTAATAGTGCAATGTCCGATTGTGAATTTATTCGCGTGCTATATTTTGTTCATAGTCAGATTGAAACCGGTACTCTTCCTTCTTGTCTCTTCCCTACGTTCGTAATCCTACAGTGTCATATTGTTTGCTCGTTATTATTCTATTCGTCTTCATGCAAGGAAAATTGTGTGTTTGTCACGAAGGTCATGGTGAGCTTTTTATTTGATTTCTTATGATCTTGTAGCTGACAGGCATTTTCGCTCAATCAAGGAAGAACGCCTTCTTCTACTCCTAGCCTTCTTTCACACTCGCTAAAAAGGGGGTGCTTTTTAAACTTACTGCAACTAAAAGACTCAAACATTCGTCTTGATTTCTTTTTATTTTGATATTGTTCGAGCCATAAATAAGCCAAGCCTGATCACATGGGAGAGCACAAAGCCAGTGAATTTCCCAAATCGAGGACATTGAATACTTCTGTAGGCCTCCTCGAGTTTTTGCTGTAAGTTTCTTTTAGTCCGGTTTACAATTCTAAACTTTTAGGTACAAGAATTGAGAATTTCTAGGAGCTCACATTATTGGCTCTTCGTTGGGTTAAGCGCTTTCAAAAAACGTCACACGAGAAGACAGAACGTTCACTCTCAACTGAGGTGCGTAAAATCTTGATTTGTGAGTAAGTGGTGTCCCCTCTTATATAGTAATTATTGTAATATGATGGCAATGCAGTTTTTTTAACGATAAACGTATACTAACCAGCTCAGGTACTTGTATGGTCACATATTGATGCTGTTCTGCAAGTGGAGACTATCTAACAAGCTGTATAATAAATAGTATATAGACAGTCTGAAAGCGTCTTGCAAGTGAGCCTTAAGCTATGGTGAATAAAAGGAGCAGAAAGTTATGCTCCTGTTCTTTTGAAAATAGTTTACTGCGCTAGTGTAAAATAATTGGTAGCCTTAAATAGCAATAAAGCGTCAAAGAATCAGCTTCGAAAAGCAGAGAGAGCGTCCCTTCAGATATGGCAGCAATTGAATTAAAACATTTGCTTACTCTTCCCAGTAATTTGTTATGTTGTGAATTACTTTTCCGATGTGGTAATTTAGTAATGTAATGAATTACAATTTGACAGAAATTTCGAAGCGAAAGTAAATAACTCCTTCAGGAATTACTTTTGATAAATTGCACCATTAAGTTATGTGATGTTAGGAAGATAGTGAGAGACCGGAAAGCGTGGCGTGACAAGGTCCATAGGGTCCCGAAGAGTCGGACACGACTGAACGACTGAACTGAACTCTTTCAATAGACAATGCTGAGAGATTACAGCGTAAGCAGGAAGAACGTGCGGCGAGCCTCGGCCAGCGTAACGGACCGGCAGAATTGAGCATTCCCCTGCGTCTGGGACCTCCTTTGTCCTGTTCAGCCGGGTGACTTAGTTCAGCCAAGTTCAGCTATGTTATGCAGCCATTTCCTAGGCAGCAAGATGCGAGACGGCAAGGGCTGCCTAAGAGATAAATCGTGCAAGGCTGCCGGAGTTCAGAACTAGTTAGGAGAATACAGTGTTCCTCCCTGTTGCGTCGGCTAGGGAACAGTGGTGCTGGGTTACACTTACCACTGAGCATTACTGAGCCAAAATGCAGAAGTCGGCTCGTGGGACGATGGAAAAAATAAATAGGACCTTTGGGGCCTTGAAGCAAAGAAACTTCGGGGCAGTAAGAGGCTGGGTTCGCCGCTCATTTCGCTAGTGTTCGACCATGCTTCTGTTGTAGTTGTTTCTTTTTAGCCTTTGTCTTATTTTTGCAAATACATTTGCTGTAGTGAAGAGGGAGGAAACATTGGTCTGCGTTGAAATTTAGCGGGAAGACGGAAGAATGTGTACATCGCATCACGTCTATATCGAAAAATTGTTTTGTTTTATAGATATGCTGCGTTTTTGCATTTATGCAGAGTGGAACGTAATTTAAAATTAATTGAATTACTCAGCAGAAGTGTAATCTAATTCCATTAATTTTTTAGAGCAGTAATTACTACCGTTTTAATTACATTTCTGTGAAATTCAAGAAAGTAATTAGTAATGCCCCAGTTTAATTTCTCTTCAAAAATAATTTTTCTATGTATGCGTCCCTCATAGTGCACAGTGTTTCTTGGTAACGAATGCTTTGAGCTTTTGTTTTTGGCTTGTCGTTGCCTAGGTGCCTGAAATAAAGGAAAACACATGCGAAGCGCAAAAAAAAAAAAATCGCTGAATTTTCAGTTATCTTCTAATGCCTTCGTGCAGCGCTATCTCCGCAACAGTACTTGCGTCAACAGCAGTACATGCAGATTGTGCCGCGCCTCACTTACTATACATATTTGGCATGCACTTACGGTCACTGTGCTGGAATTATAAAATAGACTTATCTTAGCAACCATGACATCCATGCGCTTTCTGGAGCAGCAGTTACCCACCATCCTTCTGCCTTTCCAGAAATTCTGAAAAAGCTCATCGTAGAAACAAAGACCCGCAAGGAAATTTGCGACATACGATAAATTATTCTCAACTCTCTTAGAGTGAGCCTGAAGCTTTAGGGCAATCCCAGAGTTTTATTCGCTGAAAATGATTACTCTGCTGCGTACTTCTCTTCACCTTCTTTGACAGAGGTGGCTTGTCGTTCGATCATTTTTTTTTGCCGGTCAGATGATATCTTGTACGTAGAAATCGTACTGCTCATTTACAGATGGCTCTAATACTTTGGTTGAGGAGATAACTGTTTAGCGGATGTGAGCTGCTGACTACAATATTCTCACGTTTCCGCTTGGACCATGTTTATTTACTTTCTTTTGACAATCACGCTGTTCAGGGCACCGTGTCGGATATTTTTTAATGCAACCAAACATTCAGTTTCCATGCAATTTATTGTCACCCACCGGTGGCAATAAACAAGATTGGCAGTGATTTAGCTAAGCTATGCCGGGATATACATAGTGGCAGGTATGTTTCTCTGGCTGAGTTTGTTATACCCTCACTTTGTTAGGGCACCTCCGCTGCTCTCTTCGCCTTCTTACGCTCATTCTCTTTCTGTTGTGTACCCAAATTCCAGGAGGCATCAAACTGGAAGAGTGAATCTTCTGTTTTCTATACCGCCATATAGCAGCAGCTGTACTGTCCTCCTCCGTATCCATGTCAAACGTTGTGATATAGTCACCTATCTCCCGCCTTTTATACGCAAAAGCTGTGTATGCGACGCGCAGTTCGGGACATAGAGCGGCTTGAGCTGGGCTTGCGTCAAGGCAGCGACGAAACGCACGGCTCACTTGTGCGGTCTCTCTGGGTACCATGGTAACGGCACAGGCACATTACTACTCATCCGCGTGACGCCACGCATGGCTCCGACGTTGGAGCGGGCGCGCGGCCGCGGTAACCCCTATAGCCACCGCGATTGCTAAGCGGACGCCGACCTGCTGCGACTCTTCAGTTGCCATGGCAACGGCACATGAGTAAAACTGGGCTCTCCCGTCCACCGTGACATACTTGACTGGTAGCCCAGTGTAGCTTTCGACTCAAAAGTGTGGATTGACCTGGGAAACAATCTTCTAGTTGGCAGTTCCCGTGATGTTCGAAATGGTCGTAGGCGCTTCCTACGTGTTTAATTCCAACACTGACGTTATGGTTGCAATGGGTGTTCTGTCAACGCCTAGAAACTCTTTTTGGCATATTGTGTTTGGCAATATGAAGCCATTATGTTTGCTAGTGAAAGTTGGAAACCATACCTTAATGGGAAATTCAGAATCAGATTGGAGCTACCACCGGATTCCAAGTGGTTTTTCCCCCTTCGCAAATTTGGGCGGTTGCCCCGGATCACCTTAGGCATGTGACATTTCATTTTTTGCAAACGCTGTCTGCTTTTGAAGCCCATGTTGGCAAAAACAATGTTAGAACGTGTGCTTTACCCTTTTGATTAGTGCAGTTACTCTGCTAAGTAATCTACACTGGCTACTGGAGGGGCATTGACAAATCACCCAATGAATTTGTCACAGACGACATCAACACAGCTCACACGAGATGACGTGAGCTGAAGGCTTGAAAAATTGTCTTAACTGCATGAAAAGCGGTTGTGCCTTCTCGCAAGCAATATTTGGCATTTATTTTTATTTTTTATTTTTTTTTATTTATTGAATCCTCAAACGTCCCATTTAAGGGGTATTACATGAGAGGTGGGCTTGGAGTGCGGCGGTTACAATAAAAAATGTCTTTCGATGGCAGTCTTGAAATGGTGAATGTCGGTTAGTGAGGCGACGTGGTCGGGAAGGTCGTTCCAATCCAGGGCAGTACGGAGAAAAAATAACTTTTGGAATGTTGTCGTATGGGGGCGCTGGGGGTAGACGGCATTGGAGTAGAGATGACGAGATGACCAATGACATGGCCAGGCATTAATTTGCCAGTGAACGCTTTGATATGACAAGATCACAAAATATTGTCGATATGCTGTAAGCTCTCATATCAGATAGCTCATATGAGGAGAGTGAGATCTCACCTACATCTACCAGTAGGAGAGTAAGGTATGTACGTTACTATAATGCATTCTTACGTCCTCTATAAAGCAGAGGTATACTTCTGTGTCGGGTGGTTTTTCACGCACTGTAGCGGCTTAGCAATGTAGGTAGCCAATATATGTATAAATTAATGTATATGTATAATTGAGACGGAAATGAGGGGCTCGTTATTAGAGAATTCAAAGGAGCGAGCAGTCTACGAGTGCAAGGCAACGTTAGTTTTTTCTTATTTTTTTTTAACTGTTGGCAATTACAGGAATTTTTCGTATGGTGATTATTGGTATAAAGAACAATAAATGTAAAGCGGAAGGATAGTGGGAGTGGAACGCACGACCTCCGAATGTCGCGTCCAGTGCTCTTCCAACTGAGCTACATCGATGGCTGCCCCACCTTCCGCTTGCTTGAATATATATTGTCACGACGAAGGATTGTGATGGTGTGGCAGAAGAGGAGGAAGAAGCGTTGGTTTCTGGGGGCGAGTAGGGTTCATCTTTTCCCGCTACATCAGCACTGTAAATAAACACCCCTTCCTATTACACCGTAACAATTTGGTGGAAGGTGCTCCGTACGATCCCTACCTACAGCGCTGCAAGATCAACTGGAGCTTCGACATAGTCGCCGCATCGCTCGACTGCCACCGCTCACGACCATCACGGACCACACCGACTCAAACCGTGCAAGCCACGACGCTGCAAGCCAGGCTAGCGGCATGCCTGCCCACTCCCACTCCAGCCCTATTCCGTCCCAGCCTTACCGGGAACCACGACCTTTTGCCGGAGAAGAAGGTGAGGACGTTGAGAAGTAGCTACTTGATTATCAACGAGTAAGTCGGTACAACCGGTGGGACCCTCTTACCACGCTAACAAACGTCGTTTTCTTTCTCGCTCACACGGCTATGACCTGGTTTGAGAATAACGAGGACAACTTGATGACTTGAGAACGGTTCGCCACCGAGTTAAAACTGCGTTTTGGCGACTGTGTTCACAGCAAAAAGCGAGCTGAGCAGACCCTTGCTCAAAGAGCTCAATTGTTCGATGAAACTTGTACAACTTACACAGAAGAGATCCTCAAGTTGTGCAAATGTGTCAATTCCAACATGCCCGAGGAAGACAGAGTCTCACATTTTGAAGGGTATCGTGGTGGACGTGTACAACTTCTTAATCGCCAAAGACAACCTTGACACTGTCTCCGATTTCAATAGACACATTCGCGCGTTTCAAGCTTTAAGTATTGTGCCGAAATTTGAGCGGCTGGCCAACGTGCCTACCGTGGCCAGTCTTGATGACCATGCCAAACTTGATCTTCCGTCAACTATCCGGCAAATCGTGCGCGAAGAACTTCTACGGATCAACACCCTTCCCTGCACAATCTGCTGAGGTTTCAGTCCAGAGGGCCTCTAGACGGTCGGCTTTACCACCACAAGACACTCAAGTGCAGCCTTTCTCCCAAGCTCCTGAAATTGCATCTTCTATTGACCACCCGCCAATGCATTTTGCCAACCTGACTGCGTCGACACTTGAAGTCCCAAGTTATGCCATCACCTCAAGTGCACCTAGATCTTCTATTCGATCTACCAGGATTCCTGTCCAGTATGAGCATTCAGCCAGATCTACGACGCGCCCTGCTGTGCCTGGCTCTTATCCACAACAGCATTTTCTACCTTCCCCACGATATGCTACCGCTGCGGCGTCGAAGGTCACATCGCCAGATACTGCCGCAGTAGGTTCCCGCCACGCTATAACCGCCCGGCGCCTCCAGTAGTACCCCACAATCGACAATACAGCCCCGTTTTCCAGCAATCCAATACTCCCCGTGGGTACTACAGCAACATCCGGAACGAGAATCTCCGCGACCATTCCCCATCATCTGATCGAAGTGTTACTCCTCCACCCGCCTTCCGTGAGTGTCGTTCTCCATCACCGCGGCGGCACTCCATGTCGCCCCATCAGGAAAACTAACCAGCGCGACCAATGGGGGTGAGGCCGCTGGAAATGTGCTGTGTGACAACATCCCTCCAACTGCAATGCTCAAAAACAAAATTCGTGTGTTCATTGATGGTGTCTGTTCATTAGCTTTGGTGGACACGGGTGCGATTATGTCTGTGATGAGTAATCAATTTAGGCGCTTGGTGGGACGCAAAGTGATGTTTGAATATTACCGTGCTTCAACATTTTGTGGTGTCAGTGGAGAGGTTTTACGGCCTCTGGGTGTGTGTAGTGCGGAAGTGTCTGTGGGTGGTGCAATTTTTCAAGCCGAACTCGTCGTCGTACCCCACTCTACGCATGACATCATTTTAGGAATAGACGTTTTGAAGTCTTGTGGCGCTACCGTGGGCTGCCGAAGTGAAGAGGTTCATTTCGACGGCTCGCATCTGCCGACGCTTTTTGAAAGCGGCCGTAATGAAGAAGCAGTTTTTAGTATCACCGGAGACCCAGTAGTTCCACACTTGTCTGCCATGCTCGTCCCCGTGTCCGTTCCACTTCTTGAGCAGGTTTCATTCCAGGCCGTGGTGCACCTAGTTCACTCAGCATGCCTGAATAAAAATGTTATTATTCTCCGTGCATCACGGTAATGCCTCGTTATGGACAATCAATCCATCGTCCGAGCCCGCAGTTTTACCCACCATATTGAAGCTTGCCTCCTGTGGATCCGATGCGCTCCACGTTGTTGTTGTTTTGGTCACAGATGCTACGAGTGCCACCGTACCTCCGGCTGTTGATGAAACTTCGAGCTGCCACATCATCAGCGCCGATCTCAGCTCACCTCAACGCCGTGCCCTTGTGGATATTCTACCCTTTTCGCCTATGTTTGACTTTTTTCAAACAGATGGACCAACCTCTTTCCCTACACCTCGGACACATCATACCATCGACACTGGTTCGGCTCGTCCCATACGTCAAAAATCACATCGCGTGTCCCCCTTCTGAGCGCAAAGTCATTCATGAGCAAGTGGAGGACATGCTACGAAAGAGGGTGATACAAGTGTCATCTAGCCCTTGCACAGCCCCTATTATTCTCGTGCGCAAGAAAGACGGTTCGTGGCGATTCTGCGTCTATTACCGGCGTCTAAATTCTGTTACGAAAAAGGATGTCTATCTTCTTCCTCGCAAGACAACGCCCTCGACTGCCTCTCTGGTGCATCTTATTTTTCTTGTCTTGATCTCAGATCTGGCTACTGGCAAATTCCAATGGATCCTGCGGATAAGAAAAAAACAGCCTTTGTAACGCCAGACGGCCTGTATGAGTTTAATGTTATGCCATTCAGGCTGTGCAATGTGCCTGCCACATTTGAACGATTTATGGACACAGTTATGCGTGGCTTAAAATGGGACATTTGTCTTTGCTGTCTGGACCATGTCGTCATATTTGGGAAGTCCTTCCAAGAACACAATGACCGTCTAGTACGTATTTTGAATTGTCTGCACAATGCTGCCCTAATTCTAAACTCGAAAAAGTGCCGCTTTGGAGAGCGCCAAGCGCTGGTGCTAGGACACCTTGTCAATGGCGATGGTGTAATGCCAGACCCAAAGAAAACTGCCGCTGTTGAGTCTTTTAAACCCCCGAAGACAGTGAAGGTGTTGCGCAGTTTTATAGGGTTGTGTTGTTATTTTAGACGCCTTATACATCGCTTTGCTGACGTTGCTTACCTATTGACGTGCCTTCTCCACAAAAACTGTACTTTTGACTAGACACCAGACTGCGACGCGTCATTCCGTCAACTGAAGTTTGTTTTCTTATCGAAACCCATCCTACGTCACTTCGATCCTACTGCAATGCCAAAAGTACACACGGACGCTAGTGGAATCGGTCTCGGTGCAGTCCTTGTCCAACGGCACGATGGACGAGAGCATGTTATCGTCTACACAAGTCGTACCTTGAGCAAACCGGAGCGAAACTACACACTCACCGAACAGGAATGCCTGGCTGTCGTTTTCGCTGTGCCACGTTTCCGTTAATATTTGTATGGACGGTCCTTTATTAAAGTAACTGACCATCATTCACTCTGTTGACTGTGCAACCTTCGAGACCCATGTGGTCGCCTCGCATGCTGGGCCCTCCGGTTACAGGAATATGACTTTGCCGTGGTGCACAAAAGCGGGAGGCGTCATGCAGATGCAGAATGTCTTTCTAGGATGCCAATGGCCACGACTGAATCTGACAGCGACGATTTCGACAATTACATATCGACCCTCGAGGCAGCGTTCCCCGACAGGAATGTTTTAAAAAGAGAACAGCAAAGGGATAGCAGTCTGCAGCCTCTCTTTGCCGCCTCCCAAGCCAGCGCAGCTAAAAGCCGTTTTTGTGTGCGTGATGGCCTCCTATGGAAAAAGATTTATTCGCTTGTCGGCCAGCGATACCTACTCGTTGTTCCCAAGACGCTTTGCATGGACGTATTGCGTGTCATGCATGATGATCCAACTGCTAGGCATTTGGGATCAGTTATAACACTCCACCGTGCTCAAGAAAGATTTTACTTGCCCAGAATGCGCTCGACTATTGAACAATACGTTGCCAGTTGCAAGCAGTGTCGACGCCACAAACGCCCCACTGCAACTCCATCTGGCTTGCTGCATCCTGTGAAGACCCCGACAGCTCCGTTTGATCAAGTAGGCCTTGACCTCGTACGCCGTAACTTCCAGACGCTCGACGCCATAGCATCCCCAGACACACGGCTTGACTGAGCGCGTAAACAGAACGCTTATAAACATTCTAGCTATGTATGTGGATGCAGGGCATAAGAACTGGAACACTATACTACCCTTCAACACGTATGCGTTCTATACCGCCACGCATGAGACGACTGGGTACGTCAGTACCTGCTGTATGTCAGACCGCAACACTACCCCCTGGATACTATCCTGCCCTTCTCAAGCCATGAAGATCCCTGCCTACCTGAGGTCCTCTGTCTCGCCGAAGAAGCCCGGAGAATCGCCCGCTTACGGTCTGGTGCTTCACAAGAACGTTCCAAAGCACGGTACGATGCCAGTCACCGGCGTGTAACGCACTCCATAGGTGATTTAGTCTGGCTGTGGCGTCCAATTCGGCGCCGCGGCCTACATAAAAAACTCTTGGCACACTATGACGGCCCATATGTGATTGTCAAACGCATCAGGGATTTAACGTATACAATAGCCCGCCTGACAGCATCGGGTCGTCGGTCTGCTAAAACCGAACTATGTCATGTTGCCCGCTTGAAGCCGTGTCAGCCTCGCACGACTCACGAACACGCCCAGAGGGCTTCGTCTGAGTAGGGGGGAAATGTTACGCTACTGACGACGATGAAGGATTGTGATGTTGTGGCAGAAGAGGAGGAAGAAGCGTTGGTTTCTGGTGGCGAGTAGGCTTCATCTTGTCCCGCTATATCAGCACTGTAAATAAACACCCCTGCCTATTACACCGTAACAATATGTTTACTAACCGGTTTAAACATGTGAGCGTGCACCAGCGCCACCCTCATCCCTTGCGGTGGATGTGAAATATCCTGTTATACCGCGAGTGTCACGTCCTCAAGTCTAATGTGCGTGGAACAAAGTCGGTTATTTCGAATCTGATATGAGAACACGTTTATATGAACAGATAAGGGTTAATACTGGCAAGCGATAGATCGACATCGAGATCGACATCGAGCTACTGACAACATATGCGGATCACGAGAGAAATACAGCTAGACGGTTAGGAATTGAGTGGAGCGCATACGATAGATACTCTGCTACACTAAAGAGCAGTTCTGCAATAATCATGGAAATACTGGGTTAACTGGTGTAATGTCCCAATAGCGTTAAAGGCATCGTTCATCAGAAAACCTAAAATAAATAGCAGCTTGGGCTTGTTGGTGTTCTATCCTGAAGTACCAGCGTGAAATG
Organism: Amblyomma maculatum; assembly: GCF_055883805.1. Classification (NCBI taxonomy): domain Eukaryota; kingdom Metazoa; phylum Arthropoda; class Arachnida; order Ixodida; family Ixodidae; genus Amblyomma; species Amblyomma maculatum. The sequence goes on from NC_139347.1 coordinate 131,303,053, forward strand.
TGGATGGGAGCACAAGACGAGAGCACAAGACGAGAAGACGAGAACACGTCTTGGCATGTTCTCCCGTCCACATTTTGCGCTGTTAACTCGAGTCCAAAGATCCGCCACTGGCGCTGCCGACGATTTCAGCGGGGCCTTGTGTGTGAGAGATCACGGTCATGGCTCTAGCAGGCGTCAGCTGCCAGTTGACAGACGGACACTGATAGGTTGTAAGCTGTCGCAAAGTGGCATTACCAAGGGAGCTCGACGATTCTGTAGGAGCTGTGAACTTAAGCTTCTACTATACAGAGCAGAATCTAACCATTCAGGAGGGTTCCCTTCTGAGTTAGACATATCGATCCTAGGCCTCGAAAGCATGCGCGCAAGAGTAGTAAAGGAGAGCATTATGTCATGTGATCTTTGACCTAATGATGGTCAAGATAACTGACACTCAAACTGATGGGATAGTCATTCATGAACTTGCTATCTGAATTTACGCCAACGAGGCTCCACGAGAGAAGTCGCAGACAGGAGCCGCAGACAGCAGCCACTAATGCTCTAGTACAATATCTGTAAATGCGGAACACAGTTGCCTGGAGTCAAGGTTTTAGAAGGTATTTTTCTATTGGACAGAACTTTGTTCCTAACGTGAAATATTTAATTAAAATCGGGAAAACGCACCTAGTTATCTGCAAAACTGATACATGTAACGTTAAGAAACACGAAGATAAATGTTAGAGTTAGGGACGAAAATGGTATTTGAAATCTTTAGTCGAATTCAGAAAGGAGGAATGGGCACTAACGGCACATGTACCACGAAATTAATACAGCGGGTGGTGGTTGCTACCAGCACCACAGTAGGCGAAGTTTGGAAGCCGAGCTCGTGCGCTCGGGGCCGAGGGAACAGCTGAGGCTCTTACACGGCAGCAGGTCGATAGCAGGCTCCGCTGGCTGAGCAGCCAGGAACCCAAGGTGACATCAGTAAAGCGAGCCGGCCTCAACCCGTCTCATCCTTCTACAAAGTATCAGACTGAATTCCTGGACGAGGAATTGTAGAAGGATGCTGCCCTTAGAAATGGCACTAGCCATAGAAATGTTTAAACTATGGGCTCCAGCGGCATATATAAATTTTAATCCGAGATATAATAAAGTCTATTTCTTTTGTACTCCCTATCCGATGCGGATAGGCCTCATGTTGTTCCCAACTATGAGGGTAGCAAACATTCCAGCTGGAAAATTGGAAATTTGCTTCTTCTCTTCTTTGTACAAAAACCTTTCAAAGAATTGAGATCGGGGCGAGAGGTATTTTCAGAGCTATATTTTAGTTATTTCATTCATTTCCCTTGTGTCATTTCGATATTCTTTACAGGAGTCGTAGCATTCGTTTGGTTTTTTACGGCTTTCGTGGACTGTGTGACTGGTCTTTGTTCAGAGTGTCTCAAAGAAATTCAAAGAATTTTTTAATGTCCTTCTCAAAGATTTGTAAAATCATTGAGGAAAAAGTAATTTCATCATTCTACAGAATAATGACAATTTATTGAATTCGATGCTGGCTATATATATAGGGGGCAACATCGACTCTCTATGACGCTGATGCATATAGGAGTATTTTAGTAATATTAGCCTTGCCGCCCTGCCAACATACATTTGGCTGGTTTCCTACTCCTTGAGTTTTAAACCGAATTTCGATCACATTGGTAAACTTAAAGGCTTTTTCAGGCACAAAGTCTTCTACAACAGGTCGCACGAGACAGGCTGACAGAGACACGAACTCAGAAATTGTTCATTAAACACAGAGAAAGTGCATGTACGCGAATGTTGATCCAAATGGGACCTCCAATCAAAAGTCAGCACGTTTTAATTCAGCGGATCTTTAGGTGCCGAGATATTTTTTGCAGTTTAGAAGGCGGAAATCAGCGTTAATCTATTTATAGGCTCTAGAGGTTTCTGACATATAATAGTTTTGCAACTCAGCTGCAGCAAAAACAAACGATAAACGTATTTTGCATCCATGAAGAGTACGCAGCGTTTAACACCGTCAGAGCGCTATCTCTAGTTGGGAACAGTTAAATTTCAGCACTCTGGCGTACTTTTCCTGAATACTAGTACCGCGCTAACGCCAAGCTAAAACTCTCTCTTAACGCTATCGCGTCAGAGGTGATGCTTAGCTTTCAAATTTTAGCACGAAAGCTCCCATCTGGCTAGGACTGTGCTCAAGTTTGTGTGATGACAAAAGCAATATTACTGGTAGACCTGTGTGACATAACGGGAGAACGTGACATAGTGTATCGAACCAGGGATGCCCAATTAGGCTTCCCAATTCAAATGGGAGGGGGCAGTCAGCACGCTGCTTGCCAGCATCGGATTCAGATTCAACAAATGTTGCGCAAGGCCAACCATGAACATTCTTATGGATTCGATAAATGGAACTTATATCCGTGCGTGGTCTCTCCCATATTGCAATAGCTTACACGACTGCATGTGAACAGCATCCTTTTTAATGCAGTAATTCAGCGATACATTTCGAAGCCTATAAGCATTGAAGAGCTTTGGCTGCTAAAACGTCAGACCAGATATAAGCGAGACTCGCTGCTCTCGGGCACCGAATACATGCTAGAAAACAAACATAAGTTACAGCGGTATTACCTACATCGGTGGAGATACGCGATACAATAGACCCAGACGATTGCCGGCAGTTCGTGCTTAGGCGACTGCCCACACAATATGTCTGCCGCAATGATTTCGCACGCTGAACTGTAGCTGGCCAATGCTATGCCACACACTGTGCTCTTTTAGGGCTGTTGAGTATGAGGCTGATAAAATTTCATTGAGGATAAGGGTGGTAGATAGTGGCAAGTTCGCTAATGGGCCGCATGCTGTGGAGACCTTTGGCGACGCCGCCAATTCGGCGGCCATGGACCGACGTTAATAGGGGTCCGGAAAGATTTTCCATAGACGATTCTGGACTCTGCATGTCCAGATAATACGGTCAAAGCCAGAGGTGGGCAACCTCATGAGGTCGAAACCTCATGAGGTCAACCTCAACCTCAAAATGACCTCAACCTCACGGAGTGAGGTGAGGTTGAGGTGAGGTCAGCAACACCTGAAATATTTTTGAGTGAGGTCAGCAAATGAGACCTCAACCTCATGCGTGAGTTTGAGGTTGAGTGAGGTCGTAACTTAGTGAGGTCGGCTTGTGAGGTCGAAATTATTGTTTCCCACAGCGATAAAATAGCCGGCAAAACACCTTTCATAATGCCTGTCGTGTACACTCTTTTGGCTACCAACGCGCACATAACGAAAAGTTTGCGTCTGTGCGTTTGCGTTTGACACGAAAAAAAAGAGGGGGGGGGGGCGTGGCGTAAAGTGCAACGCGGCAAACGAGTGGGGTCGGACGACGGCTGCAAACTCGAAAGAAGGTGAAACAAGATCCCGCCACCATTCCGAGCGAGTTTGAGAAGTAAAGAAAGTCTGCGCAAACTCGAAGGGTTTCCAGACCTACGTGGGTGTGTCGGCTTCTCGAAAAAAAAAGCTAGAATAGTAGAAAAGAGGGAAGCGCAAGACCCAGCAACCAAGGAATTGCTTGGGGAGGATGGCACTAGAGAGGAGGTTTCAGAGAGGCACATGGAAAGAACAAGGATGCAGAAGAGACGAGAGATAAATGGCTTGACGAGAAGTCACCCCACGAAGACTGTATTTTAGTAAATAAAATCTGCTTTTGCTATTGCATATGGTACGAGTTAAAACGAAAGAAAGCAATAGGACGGTAGATCGTAGTTGTATCATTGCAATCCACTCTTTTATTATTATTATTATTATTACTATTATTATTATTATTATTATTATCCTTATTAGTCACTAGACATTAAATTAACCCTTACATAAAAAGATAAATTTAATATGCCCTTCTCTAAGATTCATTGAAGAACAGACAGGTGACTGACGACTGCTTGCAGTCATTCCTTTCTCATACCCTACGTGAGCTTGCGCCTTTTTCATTTACATGTTTGTTTATCGAGGGCCTCCCCTCCGTTTTACAGCTTGCAGCCAAAGTGGCGGGCGCGCCTTTTGTTCGTAAGCTGGCTTCTGCTCTTTTGGCTCCGCAGCCGGGGTCCGATCTCAACTAGCGGACAAAGCGCGGACCCGGGAACCCCTCGGCATTTCTTGGAAAGTAAGCCACTGCACATACGCGTGCCTCTGGGAGTTTGTGAGTTTTAGGTATTTTTAAGTGCGTTTCTGTCAACGGGGCCCAGAGTTACAAGGACAGTGGCAGTGTGGGCGAGAGAGCAAGACGTGTGCGCGGTGCTCAAGCGTGTGAATGCGCGAGTGAAGATCTGCGTCTCCTCTTCTCTTTTTCAGTACACTTGCACCACCCCTATTTTTCCTCACTTCTTATTTTCGTTTTGTGTGGTCACTTACCAGTGCCCCCTCTCGCATTTGTGCACCCGCGTTTACTCACAACCGGCCGCTTTTCTGCGGTACGGCCAATCGTCACCCCCCCCCCCTCCGCCTAAGAAAAAAAGGAAAAAAAAAATCAGAAGAGACAATTCTCAGATTCTTCCTCTCGCAACATTCTTTTTTTTTTGCTTCTTTAGCTTTTGGTTGTGCGCTATACCTCCGACTGGCGTATTCCTGTTGGTCTAAAGAAATATAGACAGGCCCTTCTCGCTTCTCGGAACACCGCGGCGGCTGCGCGGACCTCTGTCGCTTGTGACCATGCAGGCATCTTATCGTTTCGCGGGAGGGACACGCTAGTCAGTGTTCAAACTCTGCTCTTCCTCCGTGTAGACGCGTTGCCACCCTGCTCAACGTTTATAGATACTTAACGTTGACCCTGCTCACCACCCGCTAGTCTTCCTCTCTTGACGGATATTGTGCAGTCGAAGAAAAACGAAACAACTCCAGTAGCATGGGTTACGTGTTCGCGCTTCATTCTCCCAGTGGGAGTGGCTCTCTCGTCGCGAATGGAAGCTGATGTCTCAGCCCCACGTTCTCATCGACACCAATCGTTCCTGGAACGTCTGCTTGGAAGTCGCCCCTAAACGGCGTCGGTGAGTCGCCCGAAATTGGCAAAAAAAGGCAGCATCTAAACAACATGCTGTGTTCTTCGCCATTTACCGTGGCCGTCTTTTTCAAGCGAAGACACGCAGCCATGCCGTGGTCGGCGACTTGCTATAATTTATGACGGACGTTTCCGCCCTTTCCAGCTGAGGTCTGCCCTTCTTCTTCGAGGTCTATCGCATTGTTGCGTTCGGCGTCGAGGGTGCATGACATGGTTGCGGTTATGGCAGGTGTGGTTATGGCAGATATAGCGAAAAAATCTAAATATACCGACGATAATGTGTGCGCGCAGTTGTCGAATTGACAAAGACACCGAAGGCCATTTTCGTTACAATAGCCACGCAAAAGAAACGAAAGGCACTGTAAACTTGGAATGCATTCACTGCGACAAGAAACTCTGTGGACAAGGAAACCAGCTTTTGAGCTTCTCTCGGCATCTCAAGGTAATGTGCGAATTATCCCTAATCCAACGTATTATTTCTTTAACTTACATCAATAATAAAAGGAATGTTTTGGGGCTGCAAATTCACCGTTAATTATAAGTAGAAGGGAGAGAATCTTTCCAATAATTTGTCACGGCGTTTGTTCTATACAGCACAACCCACTCGTCAGGACTATCGAAAGTAGCGCAATGTCAAAAGTCAAGCACGCTTTACCTTTTCGTGACTAAGCGTCTCTGCATATGGCAACATTTTGTTCTGTCCGCCTCTTGTGATAAGTCCCACGTCAGAATCCAATTTGATAAAAGAATGTTATGGTACTACAACTTCCATATATACGTAAGTGGTCGATATACTTTTTGTTTTTGTAACAGAGACGTAACACTGAAGAAACATTAGATTGCTTGTGATTTTGTCATCCGATTCATTTCAAATCGCAAAAAAATGTCTTCACCAAGAAATTATGACTTGCTTGTCATGAGGAAACACTATTTGACGGTCACAGATATCTGCGACGTTTCACTGCAGACCTAGGGGGCTCGCATCCAGCAGCGCCAACGACACACAAGCATTACAGCGGGAATTAGGTCGAAAGTCACCATATCAAAACAAATAAAAATAAAATTTGAGGAGTTGAAACTGACCAATTACACTGCCGTTATTAGGTCAGCCTACTATGAATCAGTAGCCCCGCTGGCAAATGTTCATTTCAGTTTTTTTACTTTGCAAGTAAGCCTCATCATATTCAATGTTGTTTAACATTTATGTCGTCATTCTGGCGTGTCACCGCACAGGACTTGGGCCATGACGTTTTATAGTTAGGGCTCTCACGTGAAAAACCTTTGCTTTTTTTCTTTTTTTTTTTGAGGTCGAGCGACCGACCTCAAACTAACAGTTTGAGTTTGAGGTGAGGTTGAGTGAGGTCGGTGGTGGCATCAGAAAAATTGAGGTGAGGTCACCTGGTCAAACCTCAACCTCAAAGCGTGAGGTTGAGGTTGAGTGAGGTCGAGAAATTTTTATTGAGGTTGAGGTGAGGTTGCACTTTTTGAGATCAAATGCCCACCTCTGGAAGCTGTCTTTCTGGCGAGAAATGCGGCACAACAGATTCATAGCCTCATTTATAGAAGAGAAAGCTTTAATAGCCTCGCCAAGATAAGGTCACCGGCGCTGGGATTGTGACGTCAATTGCAGCGCACCGCTCGCTCCGTTGCTACCTTGAACAGAACATGCTTTTTCTTCACATACCAGGCAAGGTTTATACGTACCGGTATATTTCCACTAACTTACAGCGGTGACTGACACAAATCCGCACAACCTTCCGGATCCCGGCCCTTCCACCCCAGCACCACGGCTGCCCAAATGGCTCGCCTCCTGAGATCTCCGCCTTTAATATTCACTCCATGCCTTTGTGTCTAGACTATTCTTTGGTGTTATCGAGCTTCACAGACAGCCATGGAGGAGTTGTGTTCCGGAAGCAGTGCTTCGGCTACGTTTCCTGGACGATCACAGACAGCCGTCGAGCAGTGTGCAACCAAGGTTAGCAGACCTTGCGTTTTGTAAACTAGAATATCTGTATAATAAAACCTGACTTAGCGACAAAAATAGCTTTACCTTGCATAAGGGGCTTAGCTGACAAACTTCATCTGAATTAAATAATTTGCCGGAATTCCTAGCTGATATTAAGGACTCCGTCATATTTTAAAATACATTAAAGAACGGTAACCTGTTCCTAAATGACATCATTGATCTTCACTTTATATTACTCAGCTCCATTTACCTCCCCTTTTTATCAATTTGTTGTTTATCGATGACATTTAGATTTCGCGTTTTATTTCTATCTATAGTGAATGCAATGTTTCGTACATTTAGTTTTGTACGTTTACCAAACTATCTTTCAAATTTTACTTCTGACATTATTCAATGCCTTTTTTTCCTGTTTTCGTTCTCCGTTCGCCTCTGTTATGTGTTTTACCTTGAGGGTACTAGAAATAATATAGAAATAACTAGCCTCAACAATGCTGTTTTTTGTTTATATGAGATTATAACCCAAAAACGGCATTCTAGCTCGTTATCGAAATTTCTTACATTATATAGCTAAATTCCACAGTAAATGAATTGTTCTCGCCAAATATATGTACCAATAATCTCTTTCACCAGGAAAACGTTTACGTTTGTACATCGAGTCTGTGTATATATTCATCATCATCATCATCATCATCAGCCTGATTATACCCACTGCAGGGCGAAGGCCTCTAGCATATTTCTCCACTTAACCCGGTTCTGTGCTAGCTGCCTCCATTTGACCCCTGCGAACTTCTTAACCTCATCCGCCCACCTAACTTTCTGCCGCCCCCTGCTACGCTTTCCTTCCCTCGGAATCCAGTTTGTTACCCTCAGCGACATTGGTTATCCTCTCTTCGCACTACATGTCCTGCCCATGTCCATTTCTTCTTCTTAATTTCTACTAGAATCTCGGTAACTTGAGTCATTTCTCTGACCCACTCTGCACGCTTTCTATCTCTTAATGTTACCCCTACCATTTTTCGTTCCATAGCCCTCTGGGTTGTCCTCAACTTAAGTATAACTCTCTTGGTTAGCCTCCACGTCTCAGCCCCATAGGTGAGTACAGGCAAGATGCAACTGTTGTATACTTTCCTCTTGAGCGATACCGGTAAGCTGCTAGTCATTATCTGCGAGTGCTTGCCAAATGCGCTCCATCCCAATCTTATTCTTCTTGTTATTTTCTTTTCATGGTCCAGATCTGCGGTTACTACCTGTCCTAAGTAGACATATTCGCCTACTACTTCCAGTATTTCGCTACCTAATGTAAACTGCTGTTCCTTCCCGAGGCTGTTGAGCATTACTTTAGTCTTCTGCATATTGATTTTCAGGCCTACCTTTCTACTTTTTCTGTCTAGGTCATCAATCATTATTTGCAGTTCATCCCCCGAGTTGCTTAGCAAGGCAATGTCATCAGCAAATCGCAGATTACTGAGGTATTCTCCATCTACCCTCATCCCTAACGGCTCCCATTCCAAATCTCTGAATACTTCCTCTAAACAAGCTGTGAATAGTACCGAGGAGATTGTGTCTCCTTGCCTAACACCTTTCTTTATGGGAATTTTGTTAATTCTTTATGCAGAACTATGGTTGCTGTGCAGCCACTATATATATCTTCCAGCACTTTCACGTACGGCTCGTCTGCCCCCTGATTTCGCAATGCCTCCATCACCGCCGAGGTTTCAACTGAGTCAAATTCTTTTTTCGTAATCAATGAATGCTATGTATAAGGGCTGGTTATATTCCGAGCATTTTTCTGTCACCTGATTGATGGTATGGATATGATCGATAGTAGAGTACCGTTTCCGAAAATCTGCTTGATCCTTTGCTTGATTGCAGTCTAAGGTTGTCCGGATTCTATTAGCGATTACCTTAGTAAATACCTTATACGTAACAGACATTAAGCTGATTGGTCTGTAATTTTTAAGGTCCTTAGAGTCCCTTTTCTTGTGAATGAGGATAATGTTTGCATTCTTCCATGGTTCGGGTACCGTCGATGACACCAGACACTGCGTATACAGGGTGGCCAGTTTTTCTAGCACGATATCCCCCCGTCCTTCAGCAAATATGTAGTTATCTGATCCTCTCCCGCTGATTTCCCCCTTTTCATAGTTTCTAGTGCTTTCTTGACCTCGTCCTTCGTCACTGGTGGAACGTCTGACTGCTTTTACCTACCGCCAATCTCATTACGGTCCTGACTGCTTTGGCTACTGTAGAGATCTGTATAGAACTCTTCGGCTACTTTATCTTTTCGATATTAGTGATGACGTTGCCAGCCTTGTCCCTTATCGCATACATCTGGCTTTTGCCTATGCCCAATTTCTTCATTACCGCTTTAAGGCTTCCCCCGTTCTTTACAGCATGCTCGATTTTCTCCATGTTATACTTCCTTATATCAGCCACCTTGCGCTTATTGATTAGCTTTGATATCTCGGCCAATTCGAACTGGTCAGTTGGATTGGAAGCTTTCATACTCTGGCGTTTCTTAATCAAGTCTTTCGTCTCCTTAGACAGCTTACCGGTATCCTCTCTAACTATCCTACCGCCTACTTCTACCGCGCACTCAGTAATGATATCTCTAAAATTATTGTTCCTTGCCTCTAGGGTAATGTCGCCATCCTCAGTTAGAGCTGAATATCTATTCTGTAGCGAGATCCTGAACTCTTCTGCCCTCCCCCTCATCGCTAATTCGTTGATGGGTTTCTTTCTTACTAATCTGTTGCGTTCCTTCTTCAGATTTAGGCTAATTCGGGACCTCACCATCCTGTGGTCACTGCCTCGCACTTTGCCGATTACCTCTACATCTTGCATAATGGCGGGGGTTGAGCACATTATGAAGTCGATTTCATTTTTAGTCTCTCCGTTAGGACTCTTCCATGTCCATTTCCGGTTCTTCCGTTTGCTGAAGAAGGTATTCATGATTCGTAAGTTATTGCGCTCTGCTAGCTCAACTAATAACTCCCCCCTGCTATTCCTAGAACCAATGCCATAGTCACCTACTGCCTTGTCTCCTGCCTGTTTTTTCCCTACCTTGGCATTGAAGTCGCCCATTAGTACAGTATACTGCGTCTTTACTTTTCGCATTGCCGATTCTACATCTTCATAGACGCTTTCAACTGCCTGGTCATCATAACTACATGTAAGTGCATAGGCCTGTACAACCTTCAGTTTATACCGCTTATTAAGCCTAATTACGATGCCTGCAACCCTCTCATTAATACTATAGAATTCATCTATATTACCCGCTATATACTTATTGACAAGGAAACCTACTCCTAGTTGTCGCCTCTCTGGTAAACCTCGATAACACAGTACATGCCCATCCTTCAGTACAGTATATCCCTCATTCAGCCTCCTAACCTCACTAAGCCTTATGACATCCCATTTCATGCCCTCTAGTTCCTCTAACAGCACTGCTAAACTAGCTTCACTAGCTAGGGTTCTATCATTAAACGTTGCCAGGGTCAGTTTCCAATGGCGGCCTGTCCAGCGGAGCCAGGCTTTCTTAGCACCCCCTGGTGCGTCACAGGTCTGACCGCCGCCGTGGTCAGTTGTTCCGCAGCCGCTGGTGACTGAGGGCCGGGGTTTTATGGAGCTTATCATAGGAGGTTGCGGCCAATTACTGCACCAGGGTGGCCAACTCCTGTTCTGGTGAGGGAGTGCGTTGCCGGAGGTGTTCACCGGCATCAGGTCGTACCCCAAACCTGTGTATGCAATTCCAACGACACGCGAATTTTTTTTTTTTATTATCAAGGTTAATAACAAGGGGCCACTCAAACTTGGCTTGTGCATTCATGTAAAGATGGCGAGCTTCTTCTTCCTCACACTTCAGTTTTCCTCTCCTTAGTGCTGCCTGGCATTTTTTTCTTCGCAGCCGAAGCACCCTAGGCTGTAAGTCAGAGTCTTGAGGGTGGCAGAACTTCATCTTTGCGACATGGGCAAATTGTGTTTTCCGAGAGGGGGTCCTTGGGAAGGTCGGCGAGACACCAAATAATTCAAGTCATTAATCCAAGTGAGCACAATAAATGGGCCTCCGTAGTGCGACATCAGCTACCGGAACAAACCACGCTTGCGGATAGGCGTCCAGAGCCACACTCTCTTCGAGGAAGTATCAGACATCCTGGTACCGACGATCGTAGAGCTGCTTAGAGCGGTCCTACGAGGCCAAAGTGTGCAATGGTGCGAGCCGACAAGCCCCTTCTGGGTGGCAGATGATGCTGGAAACAAACAGAAGGCTCGGTGTCCAAAGCGAACGGTAAGATGTCAATAAAAACTCTTGGCGGGCGGGCATAAATATTATATTGCCTCATGCCTCGAGGTGGTATAGGCGTATGTAATGAAGAGTAGCACGTCATGCCTGTTCTTATGACGAGAGTGGACATATATTGCAAGCATGTTTTTCAGTGTAGAGTGACGGAATTGGCAAGAACAAAAGCGCCGAAGTTTTTCTACAATATACCGTAAACTGACGGTCACAGTAACAAATATTGACACGAGGCGGTCCATGAGGGAGGACGGCACGTGAAGAAGAAAGAGACGTCGGAGGTGGTGGCGGAAGGAATGGCGGCCGTTTCACCGCGTCAGATGATCAACGCATATGATGACACAGCGATCACCTTTGGACGAGCGGGGAAAAGGGCCAATGAGGTTAGCCCCCACTGTCTAATATGATGCGTGGGGCCGGCGCTGTCAACGGATGTAGGCGGCCCGGCGGAGAAGCTCTGGGAAGCTTGAACCGCTTGGACTGATTACTGGAGGCGACATACCGCTGAGTAGTTCGACGCATATTTAGTCCGTAAAACTGTTCCTTAATACGAATAAAGGTCCTGTCAAACCCAAAGTGCTCAATTGTCACGTGATCAAGCATCCTGTGTAGAACAGAGGTGTAGAGTCTAGCCGGAACGACGAGCAGAAGCGCACACCGCCAGACAAATACCTTTTTTTCGGTAAAGCAAACCATTGCCATTGCGGAAAAAAATTCGCAGATGCCGGATCACGAGCTTTATCAAAGAGCGGTACAGGATATGATCTTTCCGCTGTTCTCGCTAGACAAAGGCAAGGTCCGGGTATTGTGAGGAAACGGCGGCAAAATAGTCGGGAAAGTTGTCTTCGCAAAGAGTATTCGCCATGGGCAGTTGCTTCAGGCAGTCAGCGTCCGCGTGTTACCGGCTACGTTTTTACGACACAGTGCAGTCCTGAAGTCGCAATGCCCAGAGCACCAACAGACCGCAGGGATCACGCAGTTTCACCTTCCAGCAAAGAGAATGATCATACGTCGTGACTGTGAAGGCACATCTACAATGGCAAGAGCGAGACCGCTGCATGCCGAAAACAAAAGCAAGACACTCTTGCTCTGATACGGTATGATTGCATTTAGACTTGCTGAGGGCGCGACTTGCGTAGGTAACAACTTGTTGACTCCCTCTATGACGTTTCATGAGCTCAGCACCCACGCCGATGCTGCTGACGTCAGCGTGGAGTTGAGAAGGAGTTGTCGGGCTAAAATGACGAAGTATGGACCGCGAGGTAAGAGCAAACTTGAGCTGGCGAAACGTAGAATCCCATTCGAGAGACCATTTGAAAGGAATATCTTTCAGCAAGAGGCATGTGAGCAGCTAGGCTACGTCAGTACACTCGGGGATGAACTGCCTAAAGTAAGAGCAAAGTCCCAAGAAACTCCAGAGTGCTTTCATAGACTTGGACTCTTTGACGCTGTTGACAGCTTTAATCATCTGTCGGTCAGGCCTAACAATGCCTTTGTTACACAGATGCCCATGCACAACAAATTGACGTTTTCCAAAGCGGCACTTAGAGTTCAGCACGATACCGGCTTTCTCCGTGCACTTAATTACAACAGCTAAACGGCTGTTATGCTTCAGCCAACGTCTTGCCGAAAATCACTACGTCGTCCAGTCCGCTTGAGGCTAAGCAAAACGCGTTTCCAAAATATTTTAAAGGTAGCTGGAGCTTTGCGTAGGCCGAAAGGCAATTCATATAACCCATTTGGAGTCCCGAACGCAGGCTTCTCGTTGTCTTTCGGATGCATCTGGATCTGCCATTATCCGGACCTTAAATGAACAGTGGAAAAGTAGGAAGCTGAATGTAGGCAGTCAATGGCATCATCAATGTGCGGGAGCACGAAAACATCCCTCTTAGTGAGTATTCAGGCGGCGTTTGTCGACACCAAATCACCATGGGCCATCCCTTTCACGATAATCACTGGGGCGGCCCACGGGCTCGATTATTCCAGAATAATTTCTTGTTGTACCCCCTGATAGTTATAAATCCTTCTTTCCTAGATAAATCCCTATCGTTCACCTGGCCGTAAATTATCTTACATTATGAGAGTGAGACAGGTATGGCGTCTGTCTAATCGGGTGCACAGACCCGGTTTCAATTATGTGTTGAGTGTAGGAAGGTGGAATCGGTGGTGGCTGATCTCGAGTGAAGTCGACCACGACCACATGTTTCCAAAGAACTTCCATCAATATCTATAGGTCGTTCGTGGGTAGTGATATTTTATAATGGACAGGAATAGGAAATCGGTCGGATAGGAACGTCTAGTCGGATGAGCAACGCCGTCACTGAACGCGGCAATCGGGAGAGAAAGGTATCCTTCAAATTCGGCGAGTTTCAAACCGCGCGGCAATACGGCAGGTTTGTTGGAATGATTGACAGTGAAAAGCGTGGCACGGCCATCGTTCTCTCGAACAATGCTGTTGGGCACCAGCACGCCCCTTTTTCGCACCGGCAAGAGGAACGGGTTCTACCAGAGCGTCGCAGGCATTGGAAACCGCTCCCGAGGACACAATGGGACCAAGATGGCAGACATCGCCCGAACGACGGCATCTTCAAGGACAGAAAATCCTTTGGGAGTACGCGGTGATTCTTTTATGAGGGCCGATTGAAGGTTAGGCTTATTGTTAACCCGCCCCTGCTAATGTCGAGAGTTTTGCCAAACTGCTGTAAAAATTTAACGCATAGAAATATCTCGTGCGTGGAGCGGGGGAGCACTGTAAATTCAGTTTAAAACACGTGGCCAGCGATCGCTACATTTGCATAAGAAAACACATGTGTGGCACTTAGGACCACTAAAGTGCGATAAGGCGAAATCCTGTGTTTAAAACTTCGCTGATTCCTGGTTTTACTGCATTTGCTTCTATAGGCTGTGTGGCGCGGCGTGCGAGGATGCGCCAAGTGAAAGGCGCCACACGGACGCCTGAATCGCTATGACTAGATAGCATAAGCTACCAGCCAACATATAAAGCCCCGCTTTAACCAAGCCGTATGAGCGCGTCTGCATAGCCTAGGGATAACATGAATGCAAGAATTTTGGCAAGCTGATTCTGATATCATTCTCCCATGTGAAAGGAGAGGCCCGAGTTGGCAGCGCCTGCCAAAAGATTGTGCCCTGTAATTGGTCGGGACCTCTATGGCGTCATCCCCACCTCAGCCAATCAGAGCGCCGCAAAAGCGTGACACATTTGCGGACGACAACGATGAGCCATTAAAAGCTTACGCCCTAATACCAAGTGAAACCAACGATTCTCCCCTGCGCCACGAAATATGACACTTTGATCCCAATCAAACATAATTTTGCAGCCGAGGCGATTCTTAAAATGTTAAGCTCATCACCGACACGGTAGCACCGGTATCCACTAGGTCGTAACACAAACATCCACTAACACTTCCAGGTAGTTATTGATCATAACGGCAGGTAGAGCAATTGCTAACAACGATGACCTGGCTTCTGCCTCTCCATCGAACGTACACGGTAGATTCCCATTGGCGACGAGGAATGGCGGGGAGAGGACTAATATCGGGAGCGGCGAGCAGAGGGAGTCAGGCTCCGGTAAGAAGCTGCAGAATCGTTTCGGGGTAGTGCGTAGCGGTAGGTGCCCGAAGAGGGTTGAAAGGTCAGATCACGGACGTCTGGGTTTACACTAGGTCGACGAGTCGATCATTGGTGCTGCATGCGTGAAACCTGGTGTCGACGGCGGCAGAATCGGGATATGTGGCCACACATACCGTGTCGTTAACATGCTGGTGGAGCACGAGCACGGTGAGGATAACTGTCCTCGAAGAGAGGATCGAAACGATCAGCAACGTCCTGCCTCTGGTAACGTGCGTAGGAGATGACGCGCTGTAGCAGGACCGAGTGGGTGGAGCAGGGCCGTAGGAGTCGTTCCAGAATTCACGGACAGCATGAGTGTGAACGATAGTACCCAAGGAAGAGGAGAACTGGATCAGTTTTGTATGAAGGGAGCAGCTGTCACAGGGTATGGCACTGCGTCTCACAACATCTTCATGACTGGAGAGTTCTTCACGGACGATTTCTAGAATTATGTCGGGTAAAGTCGGATGCTCATAGGAATCGACGCTTGCGACAGTTGTGAGATAAGGAAAATGGCTGAACTTCGGGGTTATGTAACGCAGCTTTAGAGCTTCGAATATGCGTCAGTGCTTGATGCCGATTGTTGCAGTATCTAAGGTATCTTTGGCAATTAAAAAGTTGTAGACTTTAGCTGTCATACTCTTTATGAGCTGGCCAACTTTGTCTTCTTCAGACATGCGTGATCCACGGCTTTTCGTTTCACCACTTCAATATACGTTGTGCACGTTTCACAGAGCACTTGCGCTCAATGGAAAAGTCTGCTCAGCCCATTTCCGTTTTGCCACGGTTTCCCCGAAACAATTGCGGATCTTTTCCTGAAAGCGGGGTCAGCTCGTTAAGGACGCTTCATGGTTCTCAAACAGTGCCAGTGCTGTGGAGTTCAAAAAGAAAATAACATTGGCAAGCTAGACTGTGTCATCCCAGCGATTGTAGTTGCTCACCCGGTAGTAATTGGTGAGCCACTCAACCACGTCTTCGCCAGCCTTGCCACAGAACGTCTGTTGCTCAGGGTAGTGCTGCCAAGTGGGTGCCGCTACGTCTGGCTGCCATGCTACGCTGTCTTAGAGCGCTGTCATGATAAAAGGGGGTAGTGCAACCAGTCGCCTACTCCAAAAAGGTATAGAAGGGTACATGTTGATCGTTCCAGCACTTGTCACCAAAGTGGTAAGGTTTATCTGTAGGATTCGACAAAAACCTTAGCCTCGCGGGTTCACGGAAAGATGATGGCGAGCTTCTTTTTGCTTGTTATCCTTCTTTTTTTCTGTGTTTAGAATAAAATAAAAGAATAAACGAAACCACGGCACCATGGTTTGGGGTCTATTTCTCGTATGTCGCCAGAACAGGAGCCAACATCTACAAGGCCTCGAGACTAAGCAAGAGATTGGACAGGAGTTTTTCCACCCAGTAGGGACGTTGTGGGTTCCCCGCTGCATGTGGTATATTGTATAATGGCCTTTACGAGTACTGCATGTTAAAGGGGCATGGGCGGCCTTAAGAGTATGTCACCTTCGACCAGAACGGACGGTGCCTGTTTTCAATCAGGTTCTGCAACCCCTAAGCCCACCGTAAAATGTCGCTACTGATGTCTGCTGCTGAGAGTTACAGAAAGTCCTTTACCCTCTTCCTTAGTGCTGAAAGATCAAAGATAAACCGCTATATATTTCCGCATGTTAAGCTTTCAGTTGACAAATTTTCGTGTGTTGTCACAACAGTTGTAATTCGTGGCGAAATAATTACTCCTAACGACGCTGCAGAGACAGCACGCAAAAACCGCGAGGCAGAAACAGTAATGGCGATTGACAAAGATTAGTCCAAGCACCAGTAACATTTGTCCAATGAACATATCCGTGCTTAATTAAATAAACTGAGGTAAGTGTAAACGCGCATTTAATCTCTGAGCATGCATTTTAATGAGCTTGTTTATTCTATGCGCTCTTCCTAGACGCCGCAACAAATGACTCAAAACCTATATGATATCATGATCCGGTAAAATATAGTAAAGTATATTGAAATCATCTGTAGCGAAGCGGTTATAGTGTCGGAAGAACGTTTATTAGTTTTTATTTTTTAGTCTCAACAGAAACAATGATGATCACCGCACGCAAGGGCTGGCTGAAAATGAGCGATTCAAAAAAAGCAACGGCATCTGCAATTTTTCTTAGACTTTTGGTTCTAGTCTGCGGTAAGTTGTTCTCTACTGGTAACCAGTGAAATATTTTAATCACAGCAGTTAATATATAACGTTGCATAATACGAATGCCGTTTATCAAGCTACCGAGAGTTGCCGTCGGCAAGCAGATGATTAGTCCTCTATTGATAGATTCAAAAGCACGCTTTTATGTCTCATACAAAGCTACTGAATACTTGGCGCAAATGGGTATACTAAACTTCATAGAATTAGTATTTTGTTCTAATAAGTTAAATTATGTGTCATGTCAGCTTTGATTGCGATTTGTTAAGCTTTTTATCTGCATGCAAATAGGAAAGGATAAATTTGTATCTTAC
The DNA here is from genome assembly GCF_055883805.1 of Amblyomma maculatum. NCBI lineage: Eukaryota > Metazoa > Arthropoda > Arachnida > Ixodida > Ixodidae > Amblyomma > Amblyomma maculatum. The sequence goes on from NC_139347.1 coordinate 131,320,492, forward strand.
TATAATGTAGAGTTTAGTAATGCTTTGTATATTCCAATAAGTTACTTTAAAGATGAGTCCGTGCCTACTTAGTTAATAAAACACTTTCAACTCCACTCAACGTTCGACAAGTTCTTTTAGACACACATTGGTCGCTTGCAGCTTATGCCGCATGTGTTCTAAAACGTCTCTCGGTTTAACACGTTTACGATCTTTACAAAAATTTAACCTGATAATTAGGTTAAGTTACCTGCGTAATAATGTAGGGCAGATACGTCCACCCTACTCAGAGTCTCCTTAGTTAGAAGCTTCCGGATCACTTTTTGAAATATTGGACAATTAGATATGCTGTAACCTCTTCACTGACTGGTGAGCCGATAGCTCGTTATCTAATTGCATTGACAAAACCTGGTACATTGGGCTACATCGCAAGGTCAAAGTGTATACACATGAATAGATTATGGTCGATGTTCGGGTGAGTTGGTTCATCTTCAAGGAAAAACACCGCTTTTCAGACAAGGATAAACTGTGTAACATTACAGATCCGTTTGCTTGCAAGAAACAAGGATGCGCAAAAAAGCACAAGAAATCTGTGGAATGTGCGGAGAGCGTTGTGTATTCGTTACCGTTGTCGTAAGGTAAGGTGTAGGCAGGGCAGACCCGGAAGAGCCTAAATGAAAGACTTCGTGAAAAAACAAAACGTTGAGAGAAAGAGAGGTAATATTGCCGAGCACACTGTTTAAACTGCCAGATATCTGGATGCCAAGTTATTTTCATACAGTGCAAAATTATGAGTGGAAATAAAGAACAACTGATACGCGATATAATAGAAGCAAGAAAAAAAAAAAAGAACTGAAAGAAGAATGTCTAAGGGCGATCCGTCAATATCACTTTCGACTAAGGTCATAGAGTTCTTAGAAAAATATAAACGTGTTAACATGTGCGATATGTGGGAATGTGCATTGCAAAACGATGCTAGTTTGTTTTTTGCATGCTCCTATAGTGTATAAAATCTGTTATGCATTGAATAAAATTGAGTTGAAAGTTGGCGCATGTGCTGTTTTGTCGTAGTATTTTTGCTTAAAGAATACTTCATTTTGTAATGTTGTTCTGTTTACAGAATTGTTATCACGACTCGTGTGCCACAAAGAACTCTATTGAAAACATCGCTCACTTTTTTATTTTCAGGATTTCACATGATAACTCCTTACAGCGAAGGTAACAACTGAATCAACATCTATCATGCGCTTGGCCTGTTATGGGGCGGTCCCTATATGCAGTCTTAAGCAAATGGTTTCGATACACTGCGTTGGCTTTTTTTCGTCCTTAATGGGTGACGGCTTTTATCTTCAATCTTTGTGAACCTTCTTTATGCGCGTGCAAACAAATGAGGTCTATAATCTCACTCTCATCTTTTGAAAATATCAGAGAAAACAGGAAGGGTGGGGGGAGAACGTATATAGAATTAATCTCACAGTACTTCCTTTTACGTTAACAGGCTTCCGAACGACATTCAGGAGGCCAGTTTTTTTGCTTGTTTTTGTGTTACACGTGACTGTGAACGTAAGGCCCCGGTACACTGCTTCATCACTCCACTACAATTAAAGTAAGTCCTTATTACAATGTTAAAAACTAAGAAAGAATTTTGTGCTAGGTACCCTTTGTAAGCAAAAAGGCAATTCTTAATGGGATGTGAAAAGTAAAATATGGTCCCACTCATTAATGTTAACAATGATCATTATTGCGAAAAATAGACCCACCCTTACATTTTAGCAAAACCAGCTTAATTGGTCTTCTTCTTTTTCAGATTCAACAGAGTGCGGCCCTCGTCATGTGGAGACAAAAAACGGCGACGTTCGTGGTTCTTCTTCTTACAAACTTGTGGTGAAAAACCGCACATAATACGGTCTACGGGGCAATGTGGTGCACATTTTATAAAAAATTTCATTAGAAAAAAAGTATTACATTTAGAATACTCAGCGCAGTGTCCGTCATTTCTTATAGCCATAATCTGTATTCAGGAAGTCGCTCAGAATATGTTGGAGATGGGTTTATCATATTTCTTGATATGTGTTTGAAAAAAAAAACCTAAAAAATGCCATATCGGAAACACAATACGAATGTATTTCTACCACGTGACTTATACGTTACTTATACAAATGTTAGCATGTTTCTGAAGAAGTATAATTATACATTTGTAATACGAAAAGAATTCGTCTCAATTGCACATCAAATGTTGTTCGATGTTTAAATATATTCTTAAAATTTGCTGCCACTGCTAAGATAAAATTATGAGTCATAAAGATTTCTCGACGAAACACAGGAGAGGCCTACTCTGCTGCGTGGTGCATCATGTCGTCTGGCCAACTAGCTTGACTTTCAACGGTAGTAAAGAATTCCAACACATTAAAAAATAAAATTAGAAATTTGCTTCTGCAATGAATACAAGGGATTAGAGATAGCTTTTCCAAACAAGAATTCAATTTGTCTGAAGGTCACTTCAAGTCTGGACCGCTGTTTGAAATATATATATATGCGAACTTTGCTGAAAACTGGACCTCAAAGTGTGCCTCGAGCATGAACGAAAATGAAAATATATAACATAAGCGTGCGTGCGTGTGCGTGTCTGTGTGGTTTAGCATGCTGGCAACGAATTAAGCAAATACTTTGTTTAATGAAAAATTATGTCACCTGAAGTATATTTCCAGTCTCAACAGTGTAATCCTTCAAGTTATTTGCAGCCCAATTCAAGCTGTCGTACAAATCAGTTTGCTAGATATAAATTTACTTCCTTGGTGGGCCTTCATTTATTGTATTGTCTCACACAATCAGGCACCCACTACCATGAGACCAGGTTCATTAAAATGAGAAGCCGGCGTTCAAATTGTTAGGTTTTAACACTTTAACAGTGGGGGAGCCTTTTTTCAAACATTGTCTACAACGCTAAAACATACACAGGCTCTCAGAAACAGGGAATGTAGCTTTGGTCCACAAGGTCCACCGCATATTCATTCTTGGCTGGTAAGGCAGAGGGATGAAAATTAAAAACAATTGTTTACACCTGATACTAAATATAATGTGGGACTGCAAATAGATTACATATTTGTGTGACCAAGGCTTTAATTAAATTTCGTTAGGCGAGAATCTCGTCGCGAGCTAGTCTGATATGATATGAGCAAGGAGGTATCGTATGACACTTGCTGGAAATTTTACGTTAAACGGCTGTGTCACAAGTTTGATACAGATCTCAGGAACGACTCAAAATATTCATACACGTCTGCCGATGGAATGATATGGCACCACTGTGATTGCTAAAAAAACAACATTATAGAGCGCAAGCTTGATACTGAAATTTTCAGAACCGGCACCACATTGGCGTCCGATAGTGCTGAGATCTGTTCCTACTCAACTCTATTACAATGTGATCGTTAGTGTCCCAATTTTCTACCCGCACCCGCACAGACTGATGCTTTATCGCATAATGGGGCTGGCACAGCGGACAGCCCTCACCTTAAAAATGCGACGTCAGCTTCTTTAACAACTTTGGAAAGCTCGATAGCGAGGGGCATGAAAACGCGCTGCCAAAAGTCACATATTATTCGAACATTTGTTCGAAATGTCTTGATTTTGTTAACATTTGTTCGAAATGTCTTGATTTTGTTAACTATACTCTCATTTATATTTGTCTATCGTTTCTTGCAGCATTGAAAAGTTATTGCTATAATTTTTTTCAGTATCGCGAAACTGCGTCTTGTTTTTGGTGCATTTCCAGTGTGTCCGAAGAGTGCTGGAAATTCAGACTTTTTACATGTTATTCATGCATCTTTTGATAATATCAAAATTGAGTGATCCACTATTGCTTCGAAGATAAACAGTCATTATAATGGTGGCACATTTTGTTTTGCTAAATAATGAGCAGAATTGGTTTAATTCCGTTTGAATTCTGTCATAAATATATTGATTCGCAAAGCTTGCAGTTATACCATATTTTTAATAAAGTTCACAGGTTTACTCCTAGTATTTTTACAATGTATTTATTTTGGTAAATAGGTATAAGCGTAATAATATGCAATAATATGAAAATGCAATCAGCATCAAATACATTTTACCAGGTCATTTTTCTTATAATAGTTTGCCCTGAATTATCTAATATTTGAATATGTGGCAATGTTTTGACATTTTTTCACAGATAAAGATTGAATGCACTGTTCAGTGTTCGAACGGCATGATGGGGTATACGCCGAAAAATTACCCCGGCCACCAATGTGCTGTAAGTGACTGCTTGTCCGTGCATAAGTATCTAGGCAATATCTAATGGTTGTCACTGCTTGAACGATTGCATTTTCTTATCAACGATCCCGAAATAGTCCCGAAAACTATGATTGCGACCCAGCTCAGGCGAGGAGGTTCATTTGGGGTTTTTGATGCAGCAGAATAGAACACACAGAGCGAGGACTAAGCTGCACTGACAACTAAAATTCTTTATTGTAAATCCGCGTGTTTTGTTTCCTTGTCAAATTCGTCAAATCTCTTACTTTCCTCTGCCTCTTGGTCAAGTCAAAAATTTTTTTTTATTTTATAACAATAATGGCGTGCTTACGCACTGCTCTCCTTGTGCAAGTATCGCCCATGCTTCAAGGATCTGTAGTGTTAGCCTGTCTTCATTTCTTTGCAGGGCTTGCACTGCTTTTACACTGATGTACTACTGTACATGCAGTGCAGAAGCACTCTTCTACACGCTTCAGGCTGTGGATTGTGCTGCATCAGAAACCTGAAGATTTACCAACTAGCTCAGTTATCCACTCTTTTTAAAGTTTATTTGATAAGCTACTTTTCATTATTTATTATTTCCACCAGGGACAATCCATTCATTCTGAAATTTCACTTTATCTAAATGTTTTCATCAGGGCCTGACCTAATTATTATCATAAGCTCTAGGGCCACCGTAGTTTTGTGTCGATTGGAGAAAGAAAAAAAAATAAAACGAAAAGAGTCCTAACTCGCTCAGTGCGTTATTTTCATCGGCCTATATACTATGAATATAAGGAGTAATCTTGGAAGGAGGTGCTTTTTGTCGTAATGTTGTTAAGTTTTAAAAAATCTTGATGGTGTAGTAATGAAATCGGCAAACACCGGAGACCTGGCGCAGAAAGTTAAACAGTAAGCCATTAAGATCTCTTTTCACTGAGAAATAGTATTTCATGAAATCACAATTTCTGGTGCAAATGCACTTGACGCTTGTTCCAAATCATGATCAACTAATTTCTGGCTTTTATCGTTGTCAATATCTGCTGTAGCACAATATTCCAACAATACCTAGCGCTCATCTTTCAATAAATGCCAAAATTTTCTTGTGACCTTATATGAGATCAGTAAATACCTACATAGGTGGAAAGGCATAATTTTGTGCTGACTTCAAGCTTTTTTAGTTCTCATTAAAGTTTTCTCTTTTTAAAAATAATATAGTTTAATTTCGCTGCATGAACATGCGTATATAAAAAAAACGACATGTAATTTTAAAGAAAGGAAGGTCGGATAAAAATGCTATCATTTCTTCCATTGTTAGCGCAATATTATGTAGCCTTGCAAATAGGAATGGGATATGTTTTACTATGAATCGTCGTTTTATATGTGTCTATATGTGTTTTTATGTGTTTTATAAAAAAGAAAAAAAAATTCCTTTTTTTTTTCACTTCGCAGGCCATCACAACCACGGAATACGAGTCCATGAAGAACGGAGTAAAATTTCAATGCCCATTAGGTAGATGCAACAGTGATTTGAAGTGTGAAAAAGGAAACCTTGGAATAGAATGCTGGAGGACAACAACTGATCAGTAGCTTTTTATCGGAATATTCATTTTACCGCAAAGGAATGCATACTGTAAAAATATATTCTGAAATAGGCGTCTGAACGGTTGGAGGAAAAGCATAAATAAAGCACATATTCTCATTTAGGTGTTAAACAATTATTCGCTATAGCCGTGTTAACCAAGACAGTTTATAGTATATTGCCTGGGCAAAAATAAAGGGAAGTAAACTGGATTCGTTGTGGTAACAACGTTAGTAAATCCTACAGTCATTGAGCTAAAAAAACGATGTTTGTTTTGTTTTCTTTTGTGTAATTATTCCGAAATTATTGCGCCAGTACATTTTAATTCAATGATAATGCCTACTAAATACACAGATATCATTTGTACATGTCGCCGGGCGTCTCTCACAGCCTAAGTCTCTTTGGAACGTTAAACCTCGCACACAGTCATGTCGCCGGTGTGAACCAAAGCAATGAACTCCACAATCTGCTCGCTGCTTGATCAACTCTGTTACGCGGGTGAAGGATCAACCATATTTGTGCATCTTTTATTTTTTAGCGTTAACATTACGGCGTAGTGTTACAGCGTTAGATCTGTTGAACAAAATCACGTCCACATTATTTTGAGCTATTGCCCTCGTCGATTGCTGCAGGTATACAATAAGCCGACAATAGGTAGCCCTCATTTTCAAATATATCACCCAAAGTATATCTGCGACTTTCTATGAAATGAGTGAGTTTGTTAATGAACGAAAAGGCATTGTTTTGCGCTGACCTCCAACTCTTTATTATTTGTAAGGTAAAAAGCCCCGTTCATCAGAAAATTTGGCGCCTTTGTCGGCGTCAGTATTGTTACGAAAAGTCGCAAATATGGAACTAGCAGGTGGTAGCTGACAGCCGACGGGGCCACGCATTGATTGAACGTTGGTTTGAATGATAGTACATCTGACAGGATATTCCAACTTGTTCATCTACTTTCTGATAGGAGACTGATAACCGAATCTGCCAGCCAGGATCTTTGCTTTCTCAGTCGAACACGTTAGCCTTAGGCACTACAGGCCCGTTCTTAAAGCTTTGTTAAAGCCGGCTTTATCTATGGTACTGCATCATAACCTTAAAGGCTGAACCTACGTGACCCTCATAAATTATGAAGCCCTTGTGCTGCATGTGTTCTAGTCTTGAAAGTGTGCACGAAGACGACTCGCAAAAACCGATATAGAGTGGCTATTCGATTACGTTAAGAACGCGATTGCTAGAGTTATCCAACTACCCTTTAGGATTGCTTTATTTCAGCACTTTCGTTCAGCAGCGCAAAAAAAAAAATATTCGAAAGAACAAAATTTCATTAATCGATAGGTGCAGATGGGGGGGGGGGGGGGTCCAAGTGGGAAAAAAAAAATTATGTTATGAAGATAATATCCTTTGCTAAAAGAAGCGTTGCGGTCATACATATTTTCAGACACCATTCACAAGCTATGCAATGGCATGATGTCATCTACAGGATCAAAACACTATTTTATGCCGGAAGCCAAGCTGTTTTAGCCACACGCCATCACTAGCCATTCATTCGGTGCTACAATTGGAGACCTTTACGTGAGCAACTCACTTATCAGAGCAGGCAACTCATAATACGACCATCCCTTTCAAATTGCAAAGATAATATATTTAATGCTGTCACAGTAATTAGCTCCCCCATTGGGCAGGGATTATCTTTAATATTGTAGAAATCTTCTCGTTCAGATTTATTTTAAGGGTCGTTCATGTTCTTGTTATGTTTATGTGTTTATTTGCACATACTGCGAACCGCAAGTTTGGCCAATGCTACGCAGCAAGTAAACTACAAAAAGCATAAAACTATCGAACGCAACAGCCACAAGTGATTTAGAGCTGTTAAATTGAACATTCTTCATAGTACAAACACCAAGACAAAAACAAAACATTCTGCAACTGTTGCACGATATACTTCGATTCACATAAAGGAAGGAAATTCAACTCTGCGACAGTATTCACTGAGTGGAGCTATTCGAAAATAACTCAATTTAAGCCCACCTGTTCGCGCAAAATTGGGACTATGGAATTCTTAAGTTCTGTCGTGAGCTTCCTTGCTTGTAAAACGTTTTATTTTCGGCAATGAAGAGGGCGTGAGCCAGAGAGGATGGTGAGCACCGGCCTAACTTGATCAGCAGCCCCATATCGGCCTACTGCCAAGGGCCACTCGCCTCGCGAGCACGGAGTGTCACGGGCTTTCGGGCCCAAGCAGACGAGCACCCGAGAAAGATGGCCCCCAAGCCTCTTCAGAGGAGGTGGCATGCGAGGCATGTGGGACTAGATTGGCGTGCCAACAACATGTCGGATAAAGAGTAGGGATTATCTTCCAGGTGAGGACATTCCGGTTTCACATTTCGCTCGTAGCGAGCAGCGTGGGCCGGACACGAGAATTTGTGGAACTGCAGCTATCGCAGAACGCATTTGTCGGTCTTCGACAGCCCCGTCGCTGAAGGTGGATACCTTTGGTGCCTAACTTTTGCAGTATTTAATAATTACTCGGAACCATGCAAGCCGCGGTGGGTCTCGCTTGTCATCAGGGGATCGAATGAAGGTGCCCGCAGGATGAGTGCGCGGCCAACGGCGTTTGTCGCTTCGTCCCATAATAATCCCTGACAAGCTGGCACCCACACGATGCGCCTAGACTGGGGTTAAACGCCGCTGACAGTATTGCAAAGCAAGTGGTGTGCCAGTGTGCCCACTTCACCGCGCATAAGGCAAACTTCGAGACAGTGGCACCAGTTCAGCATTCGGGGTCAGAAATTACATTGCATTCCCGACTTCCTCGGCTAACGAGCACACTGGGCTCGGACATTAGCAAATATATCTCTCTGTTGCGGTACCTACCGCCGTCATGTAGCGGCCCTAACGGATCATACCAGCCAGACCAAGGCTGTAGGCCCCGGTTTCGGAGAGTATTTAGAGTGCCGCGCCCGCGCTCGAGCTAAGTAATGGTCTTTGTGGAGGTCCGGATGCATACTGCTTGGGACAGTGGACAGTCCATCCACAGTGTGTTTCGCCAATTCTTGGCGATACGGAAAGTTTAGTCCTCCGAAAAGCAAAGTGATGTAAAAATTCTCCTGACCCCACTTGCGCGCGTTTGTACTAACAGTATGTTCCTCCCGCAACTCCTGGAAGCTACCAAGTACCCCCGGACCGAGAATTCAGCCCTTGAAAGTTGTTTTATGGAGTCAAATGCCCGCTTCATTGCTTTTCGAATGACGACTTTGAGTTGCCGCACATTCGCTGCACTGAGGTGTAGACGCGGGGTTGAATATAAGCTACGGCTGGTAGCGTAGGCGTGAGCAAGACGGAGCGCGTCGCGTACCCGCATTCCTTTGAATCGGTTACATAGCCGCCGCAGCACGAGGCCCACCATGTCCTCGGTGCGATTAAGTTTGGCGATTGCAGCATATGCATTGAGGCAACGGTAAATATGATGGCCCAAAACAAGGACCTTATCCGCCTCGCGCCAGGTCTCGCCAGGTGGGATCGGTTTTGGTGGCGCGATTGTGTAGCAGTTCTGACTTTGTGGCGGCGCAGGTGAGACACAGGTGTTGGCATGTTTCGACTAAAGTGGCTGCCAGCATGAGGAACTGCTACATGGCGCCTATGGAGCCTGTGTGTGCGCAGAAGGGTATGCCATCGGCGTAAAGTGTATGGTGCACACCCTCCACCTGCTGTAGTAGATTACGGAGATCCATCATGACTAAGCTAAGCAAGGGCGAGAGCCCACACAGTGGATCCAGTGCTGTAAGAACCATACTCCTGATTGTGGATCGGGAGGAGTGCTCGCTCTGGGAAAGGAAGTCCCAGACGTAGGCAAATGCCCTTGATCCACAGTTGGTGCGGTTGAGGTTAGTGAGGGTAGAGCTGTGATTCACGTCGTCCAACGATCCCCTTAAGTCCCCTTATTCCTATGCTCGGTGAGGATGACGTATTCTCGAATTTGAAGCTAAACCTATATATTGAGCTGACATATGCGCCCTAATACTGTACACTGTGTCGGCGAAAAAACCATTATTCTCGAAGCATGGGGGAAAACGGTCCCGTATCATCCCTCCTTCAAGGATCACTGCCTTGTCGTGGCGGAGGGGCTTGCGAAACTCGATGAAGTCGTGAGCTCTGCTGTGTAGGGCCACCCAAGATAGACAGGTCACGGCAGAGAGTTCTGGCAAAATGTGATTCACTGGAGAAGGTAGTGGCAACCCACTCCAGTATTTCCTGCCAAGAAAACCCTATGGCCAGTCACAATACCATTAAATATATGGCGCCAGAAGATGAGCCCCCCCGGTTGAAAGGCGTCCCACATGTTACTGGGGATGAACAAAGGGCGATTCCTAGTAGCTCCAGGACGAATGAAGCGGCTGGGCTAAAGCCAAAAGGACGCTCAGTTATGGATGTGTCGGGAAGCGACCGAAAAGTCCGATGTTGCAAGGGGATATGACCCGAATGTGCAAACCCAACATAGGCAAGTTCGGTCTTGGAGGTAAACTGGATGCCGTCAAGTGAGAAATGGACAGATTGAACATTGATATCTTGGGTATCAGCGAGCTCAAGTGGACCGAAATGGGAGAATTTAACTCCGGCGACCATTATGTCTTTTATTGTGGGCACGAATCTAAGAGGACTGAGGTCGCTCTCATAGTAAACAGAAGAATGGGCAAAGCAGTGCTAGGGTACAACCCCAAAAACGACCGAATGATTTCACTTCGGATCCAAGGTCGCCCTTTCAACATAACAGTTATCCAAGTCTATGCACCGACCACTGCTGCTGAAGAAGCTGACGTTGATAGATTTTGTGCGGACCTACAATGCCTTTTAGACCGCACCCCATCATCAGACGTCATTTTTCTCATAGGAGACTGGAATGCTAAGGTCGGCAGTGAAGAAATATTCGGACTTATAGGCAAGTTCGGTCTTGGCGAGCCAAATGACGCTGGGCAGAGGCTAGTTGAGTTTTGTCAAGAAGACAACCTGACCGTAGCGAATACTCATTTTCAACAGCACAAGAGGCGCCTGTACACATGGACTTCACCGAACGGTCTGTGCAGGAATCAGATCGATTATATTTTTTGCCGGCAGAGATGGAGAAGCGCTATACAAGCAGTAAAAACAAGGCCTGGGGCTGATTGTGGCACCGATCATCAGCTTCTTGTTGCCAGAATTAAGCTTCGATTGAGGAAAACGCAGAAAACTAGAAGGCCTTTCAAGTATGATCTGGATCAAATTCTATTAGAATATGCTCTGGAAGTGAGCAATCGATTTCAAGAATTAGATCTAGAAGACAGAGAGCCCGAAGAGATGTGGACCGATGTTTGTGATATAATACAAGAAGTTGCTACTAAGGTAGTTCCAAAGCAAAAGAAATGCAAGAAAGCAAACTGGTTATCCGAAGAGGCTTTGCAAATAGCTGAGGAGAGGAGAATGGCAAAAGTTATGGGGGAAACAGAAAGATACAAGGTTCTCAAAGCGGGTTTTCAGAAAATAGCAAGGAGAGATAAGAATGCCTTCCTGAACATACAGTGCCAAGCAGTTGAGGACAACGGCCTATTAAGGAACACAAGAGCTCTGTATAAGACAATCAAAGATATCAAAGGAAGCTTCTGTGCTAAGCTGGGCGTGATAAAGGATAAACGAAGCAAGGACTTCACTGAAGCCTCAGAGATAAAGAAGAGGTGGCAGGAATACACAGAAGAACTGTACAAGAATGACCCGAATGTGCAAACCCAACATAAGACAGTTGTGATTACTGATCTCGAGCCGGGCATCCTGAAGAGTGAAGTTGAATGGGCCTTAGCCAGCCATGCTAAGAACAAAGCTAGCGGAATTGATGGCATTCCAGCTGAGTTCCTTCAAAACCTCAACCATGACATTGTTAACATTCTGCATACATTATGTCAGAAGATTTGGACAACCCTGCAGTGGCCACAGGATTGGAGGAGGTCAGTTTACATCCTCAATCCAAAGAAAGGCAGTGCCAAAGATTGTTCCAACTACCGCACCATCGCGCTTATTTCGCATGCTAGCAAGGTGATGTCGAAAATCCTCCAAGATAGGCTGCAGCAGTATGTCGATCGGGAGCTTCCGGACGTGCAAGCTGGGTTTCGCAAGGGCAGAGGAGCTAGAGACCAAATTGCCAACCTTCGCTGGATTATGGAAAAAGCAAGAGAGTTCCAGAAACCCATCTACTTCTGCTTTATTGATTATGCGAAAGCGTTTGACTGCGTAGATCACAGCAGATTGTGGCAAGCTCTCCAAGAGATGGGAGTTCCAATTCACCTCATCTGTCTCCTCAGGATCCTGTATGAAGGATAAGAGGCCACAGTCAGAACTGGGCATGGTCTTACTGATTGGTTTCCGATCGAGAAAGGAGTGAGGCAAGGCTGCATACTGTCGCCCTGCCTATTTAACCTATATGCAGAGTGCATCATGAGGAAGGCCGGCCTGGACGAGTCTTCAGCTGGAGTGAAGATTGCTGGAAAACGTATGAACAACCTTAGATATGCGGATGATATCACTTTAATGGCAGAAAGTGAGGTTGAACTCAAGATACTTCTGATGCGCGTACAAGAAGAGAGTGAGAAGTTTGGGCTTAAACTGAACATTAAAAAGACAAAGATCATAGCGTCTTGCCCTATCAAGTCCTGGAGCATCAATGGACAAGAAGTGGAAGCTGTGACAGATTTTCTCTAAGATTACCTCGGAAGGAGACTGCAGCCATGAAATTAGGAGACGCCTGCTTCTGGGAAAGAGAGCAATGGTTAGCCTTGACCGCCTAGTAAAGAGCAGAGACATTAGTCTGCCAACCAAGATCCGTATAACTCGTGCTATGGTATTTCCAGTTGTGATGTATGGATGCCAGAGTTAGACTGTGAAATAGGCTGACCGCCGAAGAATTGACGCATTTGAATTGTGGTACTGGCGAAGACTCTTGAGAGTTCCTTGGACTGCCAGAAGATCAAATCAGTCGATATTGTCGACCATAAACCCTGACTGCTCATTGGAGGGTCAAATTTTAAAGTTAAAGCTCAGCTACTTTGGTCATCTGATGAGAAGAGAGGAGTCGCTGGAGAAAGATGTGATGTTGGGAAAGATTGAGGGTCGCCGGAGAAGGGGTAGGCAGCGAACGCGATGGTTAGATGGCATCCTCGAGGCACTGCAGATGAAGTTATGTGATGTTAGGAAGATGGTGAGAGACCTGAAAGCGTGGCGTGACATGGTCCATAGGGTCACGAAGAGTCGGACACGACTGAACGACTGAACTGAACTGATCATCCCTCCTTAAACACTGCGATATATGAAGTAGGCGAAATTGGGCGCAGATTATTAAAGTTCCCGGTCTTCCTGTGCTTGGATATGAATGTCAGGAGTTAAGTCTTCCAGTTCTCAGACAAGGCCTGCGTACTCTTCATCCGCAGAGTTGTCAACAGCGTCAACGTTATGTGGTCTCTGATGAGGATCCAGATCTGCGTTTAGGTCTCCACTATGCTGGAACCCATGCAGACTCCCTAAGGTCCTGTATGCGACAGAGGTAGCGGCAGTACTTGTCAGCAAGTTAAGTGGTAGTGCCCGGTTAGGCGTGTAGAACGCGCATAAGAATTCGTTGTGCGTCAACGCGTGTGCTCGTCGGGCCGAGCAGTTGGAACGCATTTTCCATGTCACCCTTTTTACATCTTGTTATCAAGGTGGATTCCATCCGCTGGGGCGCATACTGCTTGGTCGGTGTCGTAAGTTGACATATGCGAAATAGGACCAGCTTGTTCGTCTTGTGGGTACGCTTTTGTAGCCAGACCAGACCGCGGGGCGACCCACAGATCAAGAAGCTGGTTATTCCCTTGCAGGCTGGTCGTCCCTCAGGGAAAGTGCCTGTCTCTTTCTGTGTGTGTGTGTGTGTGTGTAACGCCGAATTCGAGCACATGACCTCACGTACACAGGCAATTCAAGCCAGATGCGATACCCTCGCAGCCAAAATTAAAGGCATTCCTGCCAGAAATCGAAGCTCGCCTAAATGACAAACTCACGACGTTCCCCGCCATGATTCAGACCCGAATCTAAGCCGCTCTTTAACCTCTAGTCGTACAAATCGCACCAACAATCCTCACCACGATTCAGGCCTGATGTCTCCCTCAACGTGAAGTACCAGTCGTGCTCAGGCGTGCGCAGACTCGAAATCCGCTCACCAGTTCTGGCCGTGGAGTGGGCTCCTTCCTTCGCTTCCGCAGCCCCCACAGTGCCCGATGGAGCTGCCTCTTGTAACTGTACGGGAAAGAAGACCCAAGCAAATCACAACTAGAGCCACTTAGCATACTTCAGTGGAATTCTTCGGGCTTTTTCAGAGGGTGGCCGTCGTGCTGCTTTTCAGACCTATTTGACACCCTTGAGAGGTTATTCAGCAGTTCTCGTCCTCCAGGACTCAAGTCCTGTGGTGCGCCTGTCGAGTTACTGAACCTACCAAACACGCCCTCGCGCTTGCATCCTGGATCGATGTAAGGCACAGGCGTATCTTGGAGCTTGGGTCGGAATTTTGTCTGCAAACGTATGTAAGTTCAGTCGATCATTTGGCGGTGACTCGGAAGTATTGTCCGTCATGTTCAGGAAGATGAGAAGAGACGGGTTTTAGCGAAGCTATGGACGTAATAGCGGCACCGAAACCGTAGAAGCCACTGTACAGACTGAAACGCGTGTTTGACTACCAAGTTGAGAATCGATTGCGTCTGCTGGTATCTGATAAGGAAGGCTTCTTTTGTCGTTGTACCCGACCGCTGTTCCTCTGAGAAGGCCTCGGCTGCGATTGCCAAGAATTTTAAGACAGTGAAAGCAAAGCCATGATATTACAGGAAGAAAGCTATTGCATGCCTAGATGAGCACAATGTGAAGGCTTTAAGTTCAAGGGTGACGGCTACCACAGAAGCCTGCTTGGATGTTTACTTCACGGTGAAGACGTACAAGACGGACATTCCTTTCAGGACTATTGCTTCGGAACTTCGCACCTGGCAGTACAAGATTTCCGGACATCTGCAGAAGCATCTGAAGACGCTGAAAGTTCAGGACGCTTTTTGATTCCGAGTTCTTGTAACGTGCGCGATCTTCTTATAGACAGAAATCCGGGTTGGTGGTCTGCAGTTAACATCGACGTGGAGGACTTGTTCTATTTACTCTCAAAAACAGACTTCTATTGTGTGTACAAGACTACGACACAGCGGATAATGATGAACTAGCTTTTAATGATGCGTGCGGAATTTCGACTACTAGATTCATGCAGCTGTGGTCCTTTTACCTTAACTACACTTTCTTCTGTTGGCAAGGCACCATTTACATCCTGAAGTCAGGTGTATGCTTAGGGTGACAGGTCGTACCTTTGCTCAGCGACTTTTCTTTTATCAAACCTTGACACAGCATTGCAGCCAGGTTTTTAATCCTTCGGTATAGGAGCGTTTCGCTGCGTTGATGACTTCTTAATTTTCTTGCACAGGAATGGCTCTGACAGGTTGGCGCAATATGTTTTAGGAATGTTTAAAGACTGTGGTCAACGCCTGTCTTTTACGTATGAATTTCCTAAAGATCACCATTTACAGTTTCTTGGTTTTGACCAGTGCTTTGGATACAATCATGTGTTTTGGGGCTGCCGCCCCTGGTAAGGGAAGCCTCGTCTAAGCTATGAGTCAGACCATTCGAGGTTTGTAAAGGATGGGTTGCCAGTCGCATACATCAAGTTCGCTTTACGTAAATCATGCATCACTGCGTTCAGGACGCATTATTACAGCAAATTTCGAAGTTGTTGGCAGCTGGCTTTCCTAATGACCATTTCGCCCGCCTGTCAGAACGTGTTTTCACACGATTGAGAAAGAGCAACACGGTGGAGGATTATGCAGACGGGGGGAAGAGGTGAAAGAAGGCGCCCGCCATTCCTTACCTCTACGGCATTTTGCACAGACTCAAGCAACTTGCAGCGAAGTATGATGTTGGCGCTCTATTTACAGCTAAAACAAGATAGGAAGCTTGTGCGCTAGCGTTAAAAGGTGGCTCCACAGTACATCTGCCAATCGTTTCCAGTGCACAGTGTCACATAAGACAAGGTTCACCACCTGTAGAAAGAACATGGTGTATCGCATTCTGGTGAATTGTGGTCGGCGCTACTACGGACAGACAGGCAGATGTCTGAATGTGTGCTTCACTAAGCACTAAATCTCTAGTAGCGAAGGCAAATTCTGATCTGGCGTTACAAGTGCAGTCTCGGAAATGCAAATCGGAAGACGACCCGTCTCTTAGCACGCCTGATTTTAACAACACGAGCATTGTTTACGGAAATGAAAAACAAATCTGTCGGGAGATATTCGAAGCATTTCACATAGCTGGGGCTAAGGACACATGTGTGGCCAAGGCGTCGGTTAACCTTCATGGTAAAGAATTCGCTCTGCTAGATAAATCGATAGTTAAGGCATGACTGAAATCTTTGTCATTTTACTAGTTTGGATGTGTGAGCGCGCATCTCAGTGCGAGCCTTCGTTGTCTTCTTTCCTTCAATAAATCTTTATTTTTTTAGTCCAGCCTCGGCTTCGCTTCTATTCTCTGTGTCTTGCTCTTTGGCTTGATTAAAATGAGAGAAAATGGATGATGGTGGAAGAAGTAGAAGTGGCAATGCTAAACGCGATAAAGCGCGACCCCGTCCTGAGTGAGTAAAAAAAATATTAGAATTATTGCTGTTGGAGAATCTGTCTGTTTTTACAATGAATAAAACGAACTGTTATTATCTGCATGCACTGCTGTTTTGGTGATATGTTTATATGGTTTTTTATTAGGCGCATACCAGTCTAATGCCGCATATTCAAGCCACAATCTGACATAATCTTGTAAGCGGTAAATCTGGTTCCGACGGAGTCAATCCTAATAAAGGGTGAATTATGCATTCACGCCTCACTAAGAAGACAAAAACTCATTTTCCCTTCTAATAAATATTGTTCTTAAATTCAGAGTTTGTTATGCTTGACCACTGCAGGTCAACAGGAGTATTTTGCTTTCGGCGATATGGGAACCCAGAAAACAATCTTTTGTTCTGTCACGAGCTCCAAGGATTTACCCTAGGACAGTGGCTCTGTGAGGAAGGGTTACATTTCGAGCATTGCCGTTTTCTTCCTTTAGGGAGAGGGCAGTCGACTATGAAAACAATGTCTACGAATTGCCACAGGGACACGTGTCCCTGATCTGGACAGAAACCGACAATTTATCATATCACATGGGCCTGCCAGAAAATAGATGCAGTGCCGATAATTCACAACGCCACGCCGGAGCAGTGGGAGGCTGCGCTGTCCAGTTGGGAGTCGAAAGACCAGCTTTGGCTGATTGAACGGGCCAGCAGGGCAGCAAAGGCCGCGGGAGTCCTGGACTGAGCACCCAACCACGGCAGCTCTAGATTAGTTTTCTTTTTTGCATTATATAAAGTTTTTTTTTTCTCTCTCTCTCTCTCTACGAATTGCCGAACGTACAACTTTCTAACAGCGTTCAGGTAAAATTTGCAATTTCTTAAATTACATTTTTTTTTATTTTATGAAACGGCACCGCCCAAACCTACATTGAATCCAGGCCGAGCCAAAGCGCCACCTTCCTGACCAAACTTATGGCATAGCTGTAAGAAGTTTTGTTCCAGGAGGTGCAATTGTGCTACTAATTGCCTAAACTCTCGCTGATTTTTCAACGTCCTCACCATGTTTATACCCAATAGTTGCTGAGAAGAAGCCTTGAGGTATGTGGTCTACTAAGCATATTGAAATGCCATGCCTTAAAACTTATCCAGTGACATCCACATCAACTGGCTTCGGTAGATTCGAGTAGCGTTTATGTAGGCATCTTCCCAGAGTTTTCTTTGTGGTTGGGTAAGGAACCAGGGCAGAAAAACCTGATCTCTTATGTAAAAGGAAATTGCATGTTATGTTTCCGACTATGGAACTTGCTGTTGGCTAGCACTCCCTCAGCGTGTTAGGATTATCAGGGATGATGTATGTGCGTCACCTTGTAGCGCGTGGCGCTGAGTAAGGTGGAAACTGAACCTTGTGTGAAAAGATAGAAAAACAAAGCATAAGCCAATAATTATCGCAAAAACACTGGCTACACAGTTTTGCCTAATGCGCACTTCGTCGATAAAAAACATCACCGGTGCCCTGAATAAGTATGTGTAAGGAAATTATGCGTCTATTCTTACAAAGTGGCGATTGGCAAAACTAATTTATTCACAGGTTGTAGGGATGTCTCCGAACGATCAGCTACTCAGTACGAGTGCCTCCGCTCTTTTATTGCTTAATCTTCATCCTTATGTAAGTGAGCGCCAGGTTGCGTATTGCAAACCATATCCCATAAGAGCACTGGAGCAGACGATGCTTTTAGCGAGTTAAACGACCATTGTTGCTCAAAGGTGTTTCTGAACGCAACCTAAAGCTAACATACGATCACTGAAGGCTGGAAAATCTGGTATAATGCTGCTCCTCGTGCAAGATCGGGAAAAATCGATGGGTACCGAGCGCTCGAGCAGACGACGCTTCCTGCGAGTTAAACGGAGAATGTTGCTGAAAAGTGTCTCTGAACGCAGTGTAAAAGTAGCATACTCTCACTTTGAACACAACGTATTGCTAACATATCCTCAGTGAAAGCTGGAGATGAGTATAGTGAAAGTAATTGCAAGATGTAACCGTTGTCATACTGTCACATCATGGCCCTGTTTACGGCTAGTTTTTCGGCTATTAACAACGGAAATCATCACATAATGCAGCCTAAACGAGAACACACCCCAGGAGAAATGTTAGTAATTTATTTTAATGTTGAAAATTGTCAAAATAAATTTAAAAAAATTGCCTTGAGGTGATTTGAAGAGAAGTTTTGAGTACAGAGATAAGTAGTATTAATAGAATGCGCCAAACAAGTGACACGAACGGCAGGCTTTTAATGCGCTCCTATTCATTACAGAGTTTTAGAATAGGGAGCCCCAAGCTTTGGGGCCCCCAAGGAGCTTGGGGCGTCGAAATGCGCATGCGCAGAGCATAAGGCGCGCTTGGCGTCTTGGGTTAGCGTTAGGGGCGGCCCCTATGTTTCGGAAATAGCGTTCGCCCCACGCCGCCGTTGGGTCGCTTGGGTTACGGCAACATGGCGGCGTCCCGCCAAGCGGCGGCCGCTCGCCTCGGCACACATTTGTCGTCACTGCTACATGGTGTCACTCGTTTACGGCAAACGAAATGCCAACGAAGCTTATGCTATCTCATAATGCCCGCACCACCAAATTTTAGCGAAAAAACGAACTATACTTTCTGATTGCTTCCGGATCTACAGAGCTGCTAGGCTTAGCGAGTTTGCCTCGTTTGGTTGTCATGGGGACCAGACGGCGAAAAGCGCGGAAGGTTCAAATGAGGTTTCCCGGCCTCGGCCTAGATTGACATTTGGCTGATTTCGTCTTGTCTGACGAAAACGGTTTATATAACTGGTAGTTTTAATATAGTTTTGAGCAATAATAGTACTTTTTGATGAATAAAATAGCTTCGTTGGCTTTTATATACTGTGGGCGATTTCTCTGCCCGAGGGATGCGCACGATAAATACACAGCGGGCCGTGTAACAAACATCTGTAATCTCACAGGGGTCGTCGAAGGCGGTGCTAGGTCGTCGTCCGGGGGGCTACAGCCTGCGGGTCGTCTTCCGTGGAGAAGCGCCAGTCGCGAAGCAGGAACGAAGAGCAGGAGCGAAGAGAGGGCGAGACGGCGGCGCGTGCCTTCTTTTATAGCCCCCTCGCGCGGGACCGGTTATCCCCGAACGAGCGGGGAGAGGGAAACAGGCTGCGCGCAGGGAGCATCGGGAACCAAAGCTGGAGTGTGCTCCGCGACGCCAGCGCTCGGTTTCCAGCGGAGCGGAGAGGAACTACAAAACCTACGCGCATCCTCGCCCGCGCTGCGCGCGGCTGTCTGCGGAGTCTGCGCAGCCCACTCGCTCGGGAGCGCGTGCTACAGGCAGCCGCACGTGCACGCGGATCGGGAGAAGGAGAGTGAGGACGAGGGGGGATGGTCGTGTGTCCGTGCGCGCAAAGCCGGCGCTCTTTGCCAGTGGTGTTTCTTATTTTTGTTTTTTTCTGTGCCCCGGCTGACGTAGAGGCTGGCTGGAGGCACGCTTTTTATCGGTGCTTTCGAAAGTGAGAAATTATGATTAATTGATCACCGCGGACATTGTTTTCAAAGAGCGCTTGTTGGCAGGCTCACACACAAAAAAACATGAACGCGAATTCGGTACTCAAAGGCAGAGGCAAGCGACAGGTATTTTGAAGGACTTGAGGTGACACCTCTTGATGTCTCTGCCATGTTGTTCAGAGAATGAAGGGTCCAGCGTTCTCGTTGAGAATTGATACGCGTGTACACAGCGACGAGTGCTCCGGGCGCTGGTTGGGAAGCTTCCTTTCCATTTGTGACTGCTCACTTGAAAGGAGCCTATTAAACTCTTTGGAAACAGACTTTTTAGGCGATACTACCGGCGCGGTGGCGCCTGTTTTCGGAGCGATTAGTACGCGTTTCCTACAAATGCACAAAATGCCGCCTTACCCTTCGGTTCCTGCCGACAGCGGTCAGGGGAAGCTCGCTGCTGCGGCGCTGCCATAATAAATCAATTACTTATCTACCTTTAACGATGAGAGGTTTCTTAACGACCTGGGTCACTGACGAGAAGCCGAGGCATGCCATTCTTTCGGCAGTTTCCTCTCTCCGTGAGACGAAGAGCGATGAAATGCCTGACTACTTTTCATGCAGGCGGGGACATCTCTCCAAGTAAACCTTAGTCTTCTTAATTCAACAGCTACGCTGTGCAATCCCTAGTTCAGTTATCTCCTCTAGCGAATGCGCAGTTTTGAGCTCCCGAAGCAGGATCGCGTATGAGGATAGAACGATTAACGTATATGGCATTAATGACATATATCTGTTTCTTGAGGCCGACTTGGTTCCGCGATGGCTGCTGTGGCGCCGCCAGTTACAAACAGAGGTGCGAGATACGAGCGGTACGAGATACCTAAAAAAAAAACCGACAACCATCGTTTCAACACGAAAGAGAGAAGAGAGAAAAACACTTTCACGAGTTTTGCGATAAAGCGCACCGTCACTTTTTCATTCGTTTTTTTTTCTTGCCCCCTTTGTTCGAGCGCGACGGCGGCCGGAATGCGGCCGGAGGAGGAGAGAAACAACCGAGCACGCGCGCGCAAACACGTGCTGGAAAGCAGCGCGGAGCAGACGACAGCGTGCTTTTCCATGCGGCGGGGAGCAGACGACGCGGCCGCACTGCGCGGAGGTTTTGACGGGGTCTCCATGGAGGGCGCTGACGCGCAGAGCGGCGCAGCGCCCCCTGGCCCAGGTTTTCTCCCCTATTGGGAAGTGGCGCAGCCTTCGAATGCGCGGCACGCCACGGGCCCTACATCTTCCTCCCTCCCCTCAACGTCCGACCCGGGCTCCGTCAACAGCCGGGCCATGTCCATGTCCGAGCCCGGGTCGGCGTAAAATATGAAGGCTTGTCGCCTGGCTCTGGCGGGATGCCATCTCAGCTGGTCCGTGGGACGGGAGAAGCCGCAGGCATGGCGGGACTGTTCCGGCTGGTCATATCCTCGGGGTCACAGCGCAGCTGGGCTCGGCCACGGATGCGCCTGGCAGCGGCCCTGAGCTGCTGCTCTACATCGTTCACCCCTTTCCACGTGGCGCCGTGCTGGATGCACATTGCAGCAGGCGTTTCCGCCCCGGGCACACCTGGTTTCCTGAGGCCCGTACTCCAGGCCTGGGCAGCGGGCTCCAATCCAGATTCGCTGAAGACGGCCAGCATGACCGCGCTGGTCACAATGATGGGCCACAAACCACTACAAACTAGGGGGGTACCCCCTGTTTAAGTGGCCCCTCCTTGAACCATGTGCTGGGTGCGGTTTCCCGCCCCAGCGACGGTGGTTCATCTGGCTGCTGCAAAATCTTATCAGAATGCATTCTGAAAGAAGCGAAGACGTTAGACAAAGTAGTGCACTACCTTGGCCTTAGGTTATAGCGTCGGTTGCGAACCGGGTTGCTACCTGTACGCCTTACTTTGAGGGAGATCGCTGCATTGCTTTGAGCTTCCCCCGCTTCGTTATCGTCCTTGCGAAGGTGGTAAGCTTTCAAGTCTGCGACGTGCACCGGACCAGCGGCTTCACCGCTCGCCAACAACCGCAGCTGGTAGGTGAGTGGCGTAGTCCGTGCCGTAACTTCGAACAGTCCAACCCACTTGTGCGCTAGCGACGCGGTGAAACCACGCGCTGCGTTACTAAGCGGGTGCGTTCTTTTCAGTACCAAGTCGCCCGTGTTGAAAACGACGTGACGACGACCTTTGTTGTACTGATCCGCTTGCTCCATGCGCGCGACATCGAGGTTTTCACGAGCCGCGCGCTGCGCTGCCTCAAGGCGCTTGCGAAGCTTTGCCGCTTACTGCGTAAGCGGAGGGGGCGCGGGACCCACCGCGGCAAGTAGGGCGTTCTCTAGCGGAAAAGCGATCTCTTTCCCAAAATTCAAGTAAGCAGGTGTCATACCCACCGACCTGTTCACGGTTCTAGTGGCGAAATCCAGTTCGGACAGCCGTGCGTCCCAATCCCTGTGCTGCTCGGTCGTCGCGACCAGCATACTCTTAACATTCCGATTCACTCTCTCGGTTATGTTGCTCTGAGCGTGGTAGGGACTCGTTTTCCTGTGACGGATTTGAAGCGCCCGACAGGAATCAACAAAGACTTTGCTTGCGAAATACGAGGCATTGTCTGCAATCAGGTCGGAAGGGAAACCGAAACGAGTGAATGTCTCCAACAGTTTCTCCCAAATCCGTTCTGACAGAAGCTTCCTAAGGGGGAAAACTTCAACCCACTTGGAATAGTGGTCCGTTATTACCAGGATATATTGGTGTCCGCGCGCGGGGCGAGGGAGGGGTCCCATCATATCGCACGCCACCACTTGCTACGGATAGTTGCTAACTACCGGCTTCATCATGCCAGCGGGTTTCCCCGCCCGAGGCTTGGCTACCTGGCAAACAGGACATGTACGGGCGTAACCCAGCACATCCTTTCTCATACCTGGCCAGGTCGCGACACGGCATAACTTGTCGTAAGTCTTACTGCCGCTGCCATGGCCTGCCAGCGCTGAGTCATGGAAGTACTGGAGGAATCGTTTCCGGAACTTCCTCGGGACCACGACTCGGAGGGGGGATGCAATCGCCTCTTCCTCGTCAAGTTGGGGGATGTAGCGGAGCAGTAAGCCATCATCGCCCAGCAGATACGCGTCGTACTTGCCCTCAGCGTTCCCGGTGCAAGCTGCACTACTCGCAAGCTCTGTCAGCACCCGCTGGCATAAACCATCTGCTTTCTGGGCCTCAATTAGCTCTTCCCTACTGACCGCTACTCCCCAAGACAGATTTCTCTCTGCCTGGCTTCTTGGCAGGCGAGTAGTCGCCGCCACCAGCTGCTGCGCCTTCTCTCTCTCGCAGCACCGCGCGGCAACTCTGTCCGCCTCCTTTCTCTCTTTAACTACGCAGGGTGCGACACTCGCGTTCGCCCTCTCCTTCTCTCCACTAGTGGCGACGCCGCTTTCAGCAATGCTGGTCTGCGCCTCTTCTGCGCTTCTGCCAGCCTTCAACGGTGCGCGCGATAAAGCATCGGCCACCTTATTCATGGTGCCCCGGCGGTACTCAATGGCGTACGCGTAACGTTGCAACGTCAGCGCCCATCTCGCGAGTCTGCCTGCGGGGTTTTTCAGCCTCTTTAACCACGAAAGCGCCTGGTGATCCGTCTGCACGCTGAAAACCGCTCCGTCTAGGCAAATGTCGAACTTTGACAATGCGAACATTATCGCATGGCATTCCTTTTCGGTCACGGAGTAATTCCGCTCCGCCGATGTGAGCGTGCGGCTAGCGAACGCGACAGGGCGCAGCTTGCCCTCGTGTTCCTGCAACAAAACAGCTCCTACACCGGCATCACTAGCAAGCATCTGTCTGCAAGACAAACGGCTTGTTCAGGTCGGGGAGGCGCAAACTAGCGGTGTTCGCTATCGCGCGAGCCAAGGCAACAAAAGCGTCGTTCTGTTCCTTGCCCCAGACCCACTTCGAGCCTTTCCGCAACAGCTGGTTCAACGGCCTAGCGAGCTCTGAACAACTAGGGATGAATTGTCTGTAGAAGGCAACCATTCCCAAAAACCTCTGCAAGCTTTTCACGTCCGTCGGGCAGGGGTAGTTCAGAATTGCCTGCAGTTTGTCATCGTTCGGTCTCAAAGTGCCATCATCAACCACAAATCCCAAGAGGTTCACTCTCTTTGATGCCAACTGCACTTTCTTTGGGTTGATCGTTATACCCGCACGTCTCGTTATTTCAAGAACGAAATTCAGGTGAATGAGATGCTCTTCGAACGACTGTGAGAATATCACGACGTCGTCGAGGTACGCCATCGCGTAGTTGAACCTTGCAGCACAATGTCCATCAATCGCATGAACGTGCTCAGTGCATTAGACAAACCAAACGGGAGTCGAGTAAATTCGAAGAGCCCGCGGTGACAGGTGAATGCGGTTTTCTGAATGTCACCTTCCGCAACCTCAATCTTCAGGTACCCTCTGCTTGCATCCAGGACTGTGAAGAACCTTGCGTTGCCTAACGCGTACATCACAGCCTCGATCGACTGGAAAGGGTACGCAACCGTAGGCGTCAGTGAGTTGAGCTTTCGATAATCAACACACAGCCTGACCGAACCATTTTTCTTTGGCGCTAGAACGCCCAGGGACTTTGTGAGAGTATCACCGCGCCGGTGTTAATCATCTCGTCAAGGGCGCTGTCGAGAAGCTGTCTCTTATGAGCGCTTAACGGCCGCGGCGTTACATCTGAAAGGGCGCGCATCACCCGTTTCGATCTCGTGCTGAAGCAAGTCGATTCTGCCTGGTTTCTCTGTGAAGCAATCCGAAAACGGGAGTAAAGTTTCCACGAGCCTTCGGCGCTGACTACCGGTTCCTGAGAAGGACGCGATAATTGCTTCTAATGGGCTACCATTCAGTGTCGCGGGGTAGCCGTCTGCCACAAAAGCGTGGACGCTCGCTCGCTCAGCGACGCATTCCTGTTTGGGTGAGCTAACAAAGGGAATGAGGGGGTGAAGGGGCTGTAGCGATAGCCGTTCTCCCCCATGTCAAGCACAATGTCTTCGCTCGAAAGAAAATCTCTTCCCAGAATAACTGGTATGGCTAAGCCGGGCAGATAGAGGAAGCGATGCCTCCGCTTCCTGCCGTCAAAACGCAGGACCAGACGTACCGCTCCCTCCGCTTTTGTCGTCCCTGCTGTTAAGCTCAAAGGGGTGTCTGCTGGCCTGACACGGATGTTACATCTACGGCAGGCCTCGAACACATCATCACCGACCAGTGACAGAGTTGAGCCCGTGTCAATGAGTGCCGAGTAGCTTTGACCAGCTAACCGCACTAGCATAAAAGGGCTCGAGCGCGACAACATTCCTTGCGCTCTACAGGCGAGGGGGACAAAAGCCTCTGCGCCCCCGGGGCGGTCGCCCGGTGACGCGGCGTGGGAGTACATTTCCAATTTTCCGCCGTGGCTTCCACGAAATTCTTCCGCCGACGGCGACAGGCTGGTATTACCAATTATCGCCGCCGGCGGTCCGCGTTTACCTGCATACGCCTTGATTGACACTCTCGTACCACGTGGCCCGGCTGGTTGCAAATCCAGCAAAGTCGCGCGTTCACCTGCCGCGCGGTCGGGGGATGCCGCGTTCCACGAAGCGGTTGGGGACGTCTTTCCCCTCTCTCCGCGCCTGTGCGGACGTCGCTGGCGAGCTCAGCTCGACGCCGCTGCTCGAACGCGTACGGGTCAAGAGCGCGAGAAATCGCGGAGCCTTCCGCTGGCCTTTCCTGCCGTACCGTCATTACGTGTGCGCCTCTGGCGCGCGGCATGGAGTCTTGGCCTCCGGCCCAGGCGCATCGCGGCTCTAGCGATTCGGCTGGCCTGGGGGATGGCTGGTAGCGCAATTCAGTGAGTAAATTCGCCAGCACTACCTTCGCTTCCTGTGCTAGGGCCTCGAGGTTTGCAAAACCACGTCCCCGCAAATACGGCTTGAAGCGCGGATGGCATTGCCTCATCACGCGCGCGACCTGTTCAAGATCGGTTGCCGTGGGATCTGCCCTCTTGTAGAGCTCCTGCATTGCACGTACATACTCGAGGAGGCTCTCCTCTGGGTGCTGTGTGCGCAACGCTAGCTCCTCAAGCATCCGGCGCTCGTAATTCGGCGGCAAGAACTCGACGCGGAAGCGATCTGTGAAGTCTGCCATCGACTGGAAGGCCGGCTGGCAGCGTCTCGATCGCGCCGCGCTCTCAACAAGTGCCAAGGGGATTACCTGCGCTAGCACCACGTCGTCTGGGGAACCCAGTGCCGTCTGATAATCCTCGAGTTCTTGCAAGAACTCGTGGACTGACTTCACGTCCGTGTAGCCGGAAAAGGAGGGAACCTCTACATTTATCCGTGGACGCGAGACTGTCGCCGCAGCTGTGGCTTGGTTGGCGCTAGCCACCGAACCGAGCTGCCGGGTGAACACCGACAACATTTCGTTCATCTGCCTCATCAGGGCGGCCGCATCGGTAACCTGCGCAGACTCTACCGCATCCCTCACCTCACTTCCGGACGCACTGGCGCCCGAAGCGGCGGCCCTATCTGGCACGTCTTCTCTCGGAGGCATTGCACTCAAAAACTAAGGCCGGCCGGGAGCCGCAGAACTGCTGCACGCACACGACTACCACCTTGCCCGCGTCAGGAGGCTATCCGCAAAGGCTAAACACTTCATAAAACTAACATATGCACAAACAAAAATTAAAACACAAACCGCTCGACACTAAAAAACACACATAACCCAAAACAAAATTAAAACACTGTACAAACACTACTATACTACACTTCGCGTCATCTGCACACACGATAGCCCTAAACTCAAAATGGCGTCGCGCCTAACATACAAAGAACCGGCCCGTCGTGTTGCCGCGCTGCCACGTTGGCAGAGAAATCGTCCACATGGGTGCTAATTCAGCCCCAGGTGGGTGCCAGTTGTGGGCGATTTCTCTGCCCGAGGGATGCGCACGACAAATACACGGCGGGCCGTGTAACAAACATCTGTAATCTTACAGGGGTCGTCGAAGGCGGTGCTAGGTCGTCGTCCGGGGGGCTACAGCCTGCGGGTCGTCTTCCGTGGAGAAGCGCCAGGCGCGAAGCAGCAACGAAGAGCAGGAGCGAAGAGAGGGCGAGACGGCGGCGCGTGCCTTCTTTTATAGCCCCCTCGCGCGGGACCGGTTATCCCCGAACGAGCGGGGAGAGGGAAACAGGCAGCGCGCAGGGAGCATTGGGAAGTGGCGCGGTCTTCGAATGCGCGGCGTGCCACGGGCCCTACAATATTTTATATATATATAGGCGCTGCAATCGACGAACGCAAGCACGGCTCCGTTTCGGCGGGAATACCCCTATTCTAAAGCTCAGCGCTCGGCTCGCACGTTGCGCCGCCGCACGCTATATCCTTGGGGCCCCAAGTCTTGGGTCCCCCTGTTTTAAAGCTCCCTATTTTGGCAATATATCCGGTATATGTCACACCGTGACACGACTGAGAGGTCCCTACCGCTGAGAGAACGGAATTACGCGCCAAAGTGTCGTCTGCTAGAGTGCTCTTACAGGATATCGTGTGGCAATACACGGTCAATGTATCACGGTATCACTTCCATGGTTCAGTCAAAGCTCGTCCTCGAGCAGCTTGTAGATCAATCAGCGGGTCGACGGAAAGGCTTTAGGCGGGCAACGTGGACGACCTGGGCCTTGCGGCACCGACGATCTTTAGAAATGACGTAACTGAAGTCACTGAGGCGCTCGAGATTGACGAAGGAACCGGAGTATGTGCTGAGAAAATTCTGGTAATGGCCTCGCCGGCGCGAAGCGATCCAGAGCGAAACTTAGTCAGCGAGAGCATACGTGACAGCGTTGCGGCCGTCACCTTACCGTGCCTTAGTGAGGATTTGTGGGGAAAGCGTTCTCAGGGAAGCAAGTCGGCGCATTTACGCCGTACTGCTAGAGTTCGTAAAAGATGTACGAGCATCAGGATGGATGTAAAATGGCAGAATCGTGTCGAGGCGGTTGCGTAACGAGCCGCTGCGCATAGGCCTCTCGTCTGTGGGCAATTGGTGTAGAGTGCCGGAAATTACATGACATAGTCCTAGTAACTTTTCGTCGACATCGATAATGAATTGACGACCACAATTACTGATGATGACTTGAGGGGCGCCGTGGCGACGAATGACGGAGTGCAGCAAAACGGTTGAAACATCTGCCGCTGTCAGAAATGAGAGCACCGGTCTGTACGTATCGTGTGCAGTAGCCTACGCATACAATAATCCAGCGGTGACCGGTTGCCGACTTGGGAAGCGGATCAAGCAAGTTGATGCCAATTTTCTCAAATGGGGTATGCGCCAGGATGATCAGTTGCAGCAGTTCAGCTGGTGGAGTATTCCGATGATTTAACTGTTGGCACTGGACGCAGCTTGCAACGTACTGCCGCGCTACCTTCTATAATCCGGGCCAGTAGAATTGTTGACATGTTCTGTATTACGTACGGGCAAAGCCCAAATATCCAGATGCAATATCGTTGTGCATGGCGTGAAGGACAGCACATCCAAGGCTTGCAGGGACGACCAGAAGCAAACGGGTACCCTCCACTGAATAGTTCTTAAAAAGAGCCTGCATGAATGACGAACGAACTCCCACGTGCAGACGTGCAGGCTTGATTGAAGAATTGTTGAAGAGCAGGGTATTTGCGCTGCTCTTGCCATACTGCCTTAATGCTTAGAAATTCCACGAAGAGGGGAGATAAAGAGTCATCGATGTCGACTTCACTCCTCGCTGCATCTAGTATAGCGAATCGTGACAAACAGGCCGCATCAGCTTGGTGCATGCGCGTTTACGTGAGACAGTCAAGTCAGACTCCTGGGAGCGCAAGGCCAAACGAGTGAATCGAGTGGATTGATCGCGCAGGCAACAAGCTAAAACAATGATTGGTGATGAGACAAGATTTTTAACTAACGCCCATGTAGATACGGTCGAAACTTCTGAATCGCAAACAGGACTGCCAAGCACTCCAACTATGTTACTGTATTGTTACTTTCCGCTTTGTTCAAAGTTCGGCTTGCATACGCAACAACGTACTGGAGGCCGTTATCACGTTGGACAAGGACCACGTCGATGTCGACACCGCTGGGATCAGTGTAGACTTCATTAGGTGCCGCTGAGTCAAAGTGGCTCACAACAGGCCCAGATGTTAACAAATACTTCCGTTGCTAGAAGGCAGACTCACATGCACGCGACCAGATAAATGAAGTGTGCTTGTGAAGCAGAGAACTGAAAGCATGGACGAGCTGAGCGACTTCGTAAATGAACCTACGGAAGTAAGAACACAGGCTCAGAAAGCTTCACAGGTATTTCAATGTACGGGGTTGTGGGAGCTCTCGCATGGCAGCTATCTTCTATGGCTCGGACCATATGCCGCCTTGATCGATACGAAATCCGAGTAAAAGCGTTTGCCGATCCCCAAAATGACATTTGTTTGAGTTTATAACCAACCCAGCTTGTGCAATGCTCATGAAAGCTCTTGAAGTCAATGATGACGCTGTCATGGTAGTACATGTCCCTCTTAGGGCTACGAAGATTGTGTCCATGAACCACTCATATGTAGGTGGAGTATTGCATCATCAAAAAGGCATCACATTATATTCGTACATCCTGTCCGGTGCACCAAATGCTGCCTTCGCTAGGTCCGACGGATGCATGGGTATTTGCCAATACCCCAACAGCAGGTACGCCAGAAAGAGCTGTATTCTAGTAGGAGGGAACGTATTTAACGCATCTGTGTTGCCAAGAGATCCATATTAATATCAAGATGGTCAAATGATGCCGCACAGTGCTCACAGTTCCGAACGTAAAACATTGAGATAAGGATCGTCGCCGAATGCTATTACAGTAGCACATGAAAGATGCCGGGGCTCGTTGACTAACTTGAGCATTCGGCGAAGCGAGCAGCGAAATCCGCTGCCGCCGATAAGCTCCTTCATTCACACTTCTGTGTCAACATATCACCGCATCGATAGCGAGCTCCCGTTAACCCTGACCTGACCGCTCGACAACAACTACGAATGCCACAAAAAGCATACAGCTATGCTAAGTGCCGAAGGAAAAACGCCTCATCAGTCAGTATCATCAACAGCCTGACTATACCCACTGCAGGGCGAAGGCCTCTCCCATATTTCTCCAATTACCCCGGTTCTGGGCTAGCTGCATCCACTTGACCCCTGCGAACTTCTTAACAACATCATTCAATTGTTCACTAAATCATGGCCCATTTGACCCACGTAATGTGGCAACAAGAGCTTTAACGGGCTATTTGCAGGCATCGTAAATAAAAAGGGTATATCTGCCGCTCATACAAAGGGCAGCTTCGATCTTATTTCAAATGTCATTGATCTCCTATTGCATCCTTCCCTATTGCGCTGGTCGCCCGGCGAAAAAGAGCCTCGGATGAGACGTAAAAACTGAAAGGTAACGAACCATCTCAAACACATTAAAAAAGCTACAAAATCAATTTGTGAAAGAACAAAACGACGGTGCAAGCGAGATTCGAACTCATAATCTTTAGGTCCATGGCGTACGGCGCTAACTACTCGGCGACGCCGAATTTTTTTTCTTAATTGAGTGTGCATAAGATATCCGCAGCTTTTGTATGGGCTTCAAAATGGGAAAGATGCAGCCGCACGAATTTATTTAGAAGTGTCAAGGATGGCGGCGTGGGCTTAGGGCATCTTTTTTTGCGGCAGATGGTCACCAGATTTCTGTTCCTGCTTGACGTTCATGATCCATTTTTGTTCACTTTCTGCCAAATTAGGCTTGGACGTGCACTGACAGATTTTGTTGTGCCAACTGAATGTTACACGGGAGGTAATTTTGGTTACTTTTGATAAGTTGATCAAAGTGTGCGATTTCTTTTTGCAAGGTTTTCAAAAGAATATTGATCAACTGTGAAAAAGAAAAAGTTGTACAAAGATTTGTACGACGTTGTTCGTCCGGAGCCCATCTTTAGGGCCGTATACAGGGGAGGCCCTGGTAGGAATGTACTGAAGAGGGTAACGAGAATGAAAGAGCCGGCAGCGGCTAAAGCTTTCTTTTTAAGTTGCACACTGGAACTGTTCCAGTAAAAGTGTTTTTGCAAGAAAAAGGTTTATTTCTTCCGTGAAGTGCACATCGCTTAATTTGTAAACAGCCAGAAACGATAGATCATGCGTTTCTTCACTGTTTGGAAGGGGTTTATTTTTGGGACATACCTCAAAGAACCATAAAGAAAGGTTTACCTATAAAGCCTTACGGAATACGGTACTTACCCACCCATTAGCATGATTGAATCATGCTAATGGGTCTCCACAGTATATGGCGTTCACACATGGCAGGATATCACTGCGATCGTGATGCGCGCGTCCTGCACCAACTTTCTTCCGCGAGGCTCTCCATTGGTTTATCGAGATTGTGAAGCTTGGACGATGATAATCCTGAGTGCTTGCCAAAGGTGGAACCTTTGATGGATCTAAAGGAATTTTAGAGCGACGAAGCCAGCCCCTGGAAGGCTTATTATATCAATGTCTTGTGTGTGTTTGTGTTGTCTTGCAAAAGTCACTCCGCCACGCCAAAATATACGAACCTGGGAAATATTTTTGCAATTTATGTCAAGCCCGCATTTATAATGTTGGAACTTAACGTTTTGAGGTGTGCAGGCTATTGCTGCTGCTCTAAAAATTACAACTTCTCGGCCATCAGAACTTTTTGCCTGCTCTCAGGACTTGCAATCAATGTTCTGGATCCCTATGCGCAATATATTGTGCTATGGAATCGTTTTAACATGTGTTGCTTCACAGCGCAGGCACATTTAGGACCGCCGCTCTTCGGTCATGCACTGCTACCGTGGAGGTAATTTTTGCTCAACACGGAGCTGTAGCACAAAAATTCAAGAGTAAAAGTGTGACGAAGCTTCAAAACCGGCAAGCGCAGCAACAAGGATATTAGTATGCTGGTAACTATATCTTATTTGTGTGTAAACAAATCGGGAAGCGTTGCGATGACCGAAGGATCGGTTTGTTCATACGCAGTGCAAGAAGGAACGCAAAAGCATGCAAAACACATAAAAGATTGTGCATTACAAGCGTCCTATGTTGTTTTTTCTTTCATGGGGCCCATCTCTCGGTAAATTAATATCTTCCTCGCTTTATCAATTTTTTTCTGCTGTTTATACTGGGCCACGGTGCGGGCTACGCTCTCTGATGCCTAGGCCTTGTTTTGAGCCTACAGTGAACATTTTGGCAGTAATCATCGTGTTAGAGTGGCTTAAAAAACAGCTGTGAAGATTGTTTTGCATGTACATCACGTTATTCAATTCCAGATTCGGCAGTGTGTTATGAGACAGAGCCGCGCCGATCATCGTCTCTCTCAAAACGACGTAACGAAACGTGGAAACTCGAAAAAAAAAGATGCCGCTGAAAAAAGATACACAATATTGCTTCACGGCGTCACGGTATCAAAAGCATTTGCTGTGGCCGTCACAATTATCGTGAGCCGACGGTCGATTGCGAGTACGCTGTTGCCATGTTGGTCCCTCAAGGATGCTATACCGGTCGACGCCGCGGGCCACGCCGGCTGAACTTCCTTGCCTTCCTATTGGCTGATGAATCCGGCGGAAAAAAATCCGGCGGTGGGAACCGGTTCTGGAGAGATTTGACGTTCCGCCGAGATTCCCTGC
This sequence comes from Amblyomma maculatum, assembly GCF_055883805.1. Lineage (NCBI taxonomy): Eukaryota > Metazoa > Arthropoda > Arachnida > Ixodida > Ixodidae > Amblyomma > Amblyomma maculatum. The sequence continues at coordinate 131,353,180 of NC_139347.1, forward strand.
GGATTATCTCCCGCGGCGGCGGAATTCGCTCGCTCTCGCCGTCGGATGCTCAAGTGTGAACGAGCTATTAGTCGCCTGGAGCACGGATAGGCCGCTGCGTGGGTGGATGAGGCGGCGCGTCCTGCAGATGCAAAGTGCCGTTAGTGCGCACAAGGGACTCGTCTTCAGCGGCACCTAACTGTCCCGTCACGCAGTCCGTCGAAGTTAACAGTCGAAAAAACACTGGTGCGGGGTGGAATTGAAACACTCCTCGCAGAAATTCGAAGAGCGGCACGGCGTTGGCGGACCTCTGTGTCAGAATCCTCAGCTTTCTCGGTCAAAAATGTTCAAGTATGCTTCCGGAGGTCAGTATAGCTTCATACTGTTAGACAAAATACCGATGAAGTCACGGGAGCAGTCAAGAACAACGACACAGCTGAAAACTAATGGGGAGCAGTGGATTCGGATTCTTGCCGTGCACAGGCCACTAGTCCGCTAGCGGTGCGAATCTGCGTGCCAGACCATGACGTTATTGTTTTTTCTTGTTTTTTTTTTTGTAAGAAGGGCCGCTAGCTTCCCTCTTAAAATGAAAATTTCAGTGCCAGTTTTATGTTCCTGTAATCTTATAACCCTCCATAACCGCATGTATATATAGCCAGAGTCTATCTTCAAGTGTACCAGCTATCGATGCCATCATATCGAAAGGGAAAGCGCCCGAAAGCAGCTCCCTAAACGAAGCGATGAGCAACGGACTCTCGTATGTGGTAGGCCGCTGTTGCGTGATTCCGTCTCCTCAACGTGTGGGTCCCACAACTTCTTTCTCCTCACTGGCTACCTTTTAGCGGGTTAAACGACGATAGTTACCGAAAGGCGTCTCTGAAAGCAACCTAAAGGTAACATACACTCACTGAAGGCAGGTAATGATTACGGTGAAGGTAATTGATTAGTGTTATCATTGTCATGCCATCGCCTCGTGGCTCTGTTCAAGGCTGCTTTTGCGGCTATTAGGAGATAAAAACACTACATATTGTAACCTAAAGGGGAACACTCCCCAGGAATGAGCTTGGTAGCTTATTGCAGTGTTGAGCTAAAAAAAATAGACGAAAAAATAAAAAGTTGCTATTACAGGATTTGAACAGATGTTTTAAACGCTTAGTGCTGAGGTGAGTAGAGTCAATCCATTGCACCACTGAAGCAACGAACGCGGAATGCTTTTAAACCCGCTATTATTTATTTTTACAATATTTCCGCCATCTGTCGCCAGCTGACGCTGCTCAGAGAACTCTAGCGTTGGGAGAACGGAATCACGCGCCGCTGCTGGAGCATCCTTTCTATCGTTACCGCTTCCGCAAGAGTGTCTGCAACCATGCTCGGGGGATTGGACGATAGGCCAGCGAATAGCCCCAGTTAGCCCAAGACAGCAGGCCATCGAAAATACATCAGAAAACGGCGGCCCTGCAGTGGTACCAGAATAGGCGGCGGTTTCCCAACATAGGTTCCACCATACACAACACATCCAATAATGGACCACGCTTCATGTGTTCTCCAGTGTTGGCACCGCCGTTCTCAAGCACGGACATTATTGGGACAATTTGTCATTTGTCCTCTCTATATTGGACTAGCCATATTTAAAAACTGGCGTCATGAACAAGTCTGTATTGTGTCCTTCAGATATTGGACTAGTCATACTAATAAACTGGTAACACTGGACCAGTCTGTCCTTTGTTCTCCCGATATCAGAAGAGCCGCTTTTAAAAATTGGTTATATTGGACCACCTTGTCTCGTGTTCTCCCGACATCGTCTCTGCCCTTTCTAACAATGGGCTATACTGGAACCATATCCCATACAAAAATTTCCTATAGTCAGCTATAGAAAATGCTTTGTATGGTCGGCCCAAATATCTATAGCCGCTTGTATGGCTGTCTTTAGGTTTTTCTGTAGTCTGTTCTATAGAAGTTTTTAACCTGTTCTATGCACTTATGACTCCCTATTTACTGCAGTCTTTAGCATTTTTTATGGTCAGGTATAAACCTTTATGGTCAGCTATAGAATATCCTTTGTATGGTCGGCTACAGATATTTGGCCCAAAAAGCTATAGCCGTTCCTATGGTAGTCTAGGTTTTTCTATAGTCTATTTTATAGAAGTCTTTAACCTATTCTATAGACTTATGGCTCCCTATGTACTGCAGTCTTTAGCATTTTCTATGGTCGCATACAAACGTTTATGGCCAGCTATAGAAAATCCCGTGTATCGTCGGCTATAGATATTTGGCACAAAAAGCTATAGTCTGGTATAGACGTCTATAACCTATGGACTAATTATGGTGTCCTAATGTAAGTATTCGCAGTCTTTAGCATTTTATATTGTCAGCTATAGAATATTCGCGCTCGCACGCGCGTGTGTGTGTGTTTGTGCATGCGCAAGTGTCTATGTGCATGTGTGTCATGCTCTATACCTTCGGACGTTTATTTTTAATTCGATGAATAAATAACTTAAAATTGGCCAGCAGTCCCCACGCCTAAACCCACCATTGGTCGGAGGTACTCACTGCAGGCGTACTTCCATGCGGCGACAGTGCTCCCACCAGTTATACCAAGATTGTGACGTAATCTATTTGTCGTACAGCATTGTAGTCGATGACATACGGTTTCTCGTTGCATACAGCACAAAACTCTTAATCAAGCTAGAGTACAAGTCCCACGAGGGATTCGAACCGACAATATATGTAGTTTCATATAAGGGTGTAAGCCTACTGGTCTATAGCTTTTGGTATATACAATATTCTATAGCCAGCTAAAACAGATTATATGACTTGCAGTCTGTAGCTTTAGAGGCATTGACATTTCTATAGACGGCTAAAGATAACTGTATGGCTACTAGTCTATAGCTTCCAGAGCATGCACTTTTCTATAGCCAGTTAAAGCAGCTTATATGACTTGCAGTCTGTAGCTTTAGAGACATTCACTTTTCTATAAACAGCTAAAGATAACTGTATGACTACTAGTCTATAGCTTCAGGAGCATACACTTTTCTATAGCCAGCTAAAGCAGCTTATATGGCTATCAGTTAACAGCCATTTAAATTTCTATAGACAGCTAAAGATAACTGTATGACTAACAGTCTATAGCTTTAGGAGCACGCACTGTTCCATAGCCAGCTAAGCAGCTTATATGGCTTGTAGTCTGTAGTTTAGAGACATTCACATTTTTATAGACTGCTAAGAGGTAACTGTATGACTAGTAGTCTAAAGCTTCAGGAACATACACTTCTCTATAACCAGCTAAATCAGCTTATATGGCTTGTAGTCTGTAGCTTTAGAGGCATTCAAATTTTTATAGACAGCTAAAAATATCGGCATTACTATTCTATAGCTTCAGGAGCATAAAAGTTTCTATAGCTTGCTAAAACTGATTCTATGGCTTGCAGTCTGTAGCTTTAGAGGCATTCAAATTTCTATAGACAGCTAAAGATAACTGAACGACTAATAATCTATAGCTCCAGGAGCATAAAATTTTCTATAGCTTGCCAAAACGGATTCTATGGCTTGCAGTCTGTAGCTTTAGAGCCACTCAAATTTCTATAGGCAGCTAAAGATAACTGAATGACTAATAATCTATAGCTCCAGGAGCATACAATTTTCTATAGTTTCCTAAAACTGATTTTATCGCTTGCAGTCTGTAGCTTTAGAGCCATTCAAATTTCTATAGACAGCTAAAGATAACTGTATGACTAATAGTCTATAGCTTCATGGACATATGGTTTTCCATAGTTAGCTAAAGAAATTTTGTATGGTCCAGAAGCTATAGACAAATTGGTATGGAATTTTCTATAGCTGCCTATAAATAATTCAATAGCACTTTACAGCGGACTATAAAAGTCCATAGATAGACATAGGTGACCATAAACGTTTCCATTGAAGTACATAGGCAATTTTTGTATGGGTATGCCTAGTGCTATTCTGATACCGACCATGCTGTTTTAAAAAAAAACCGCAGATGGACGAAATTACACACCAATATTCTAAGTACTGTGTTAAAAGCCTGGCTAAGACTAGTTGCAAAATATACATTGTGCATTTAGTATTCAAATCAAAAGAGGATTCTACATTTATGTATTTTAAAACGAATCTGGAAGCCATTTCACAACATTTGTGACGACTGTATTTTTAGCGAATGACACTCTAGCGCAATCGCAGCATCACTGTAGCCATCGAGCTTCGGTTCTGAGGTCCGCTTTGTCGTAGCGCTGGTATTAATATGATTCCTTAACAGATTACACTTTGGTTCGCGAGCAAAACGTGCAAATCGTCTGTACACCAAATCGTGAAGAAATATTTTTAAATGTGCTTTTGTTTTTTCATACTGACCAGCAAAATTTGTATAGCAATTTTTAGATATATGAGACAATAAACCCGGATTGATACATAATGAACTGTAATTTGGCACTCCTAGGGATCTATATATCTTAATACCGTATGATTGATAAACGAGTTGACGTTTGGAAGAATGTGCGTACTGCGCACTGAATACATGACATCAGCAATAAGTTGATAGCGACTTAATTTAGGGTTTTTTTTGCTCAAGCTTCAGAGAGAGCTATGGTCACTGTCGCGGTTCATGAAATAGGCATATACAAGCAATACACGCAAGGACAATAGTGCATCGAATCAGTTACGTGGTAAAACTCCAGACTCCGCATTACGTATGTAATAATTATGCTGCTGTGTTCTTTGATGAGGTATTTTTTCTCTTCCCTGCGACGGTCATGTAGTAAATCTCGTTCTCTGCGTGAATCATTGCATTCTGGCGGAATTTTTATTGACATGCCCTGGCATATGGTTGTTCTTTTTCTTTTTGAAGTCCATGTCGTGTAACCATGGTATTTATTGAATACATAATGTGAAGTAGCCATGCTATCTGTCTGGACGTTTGCGTTCATTCTAGTTCATTCCTTGTAAAATCCTTTAAGACATTCTTTTCAAAAGTATTCGAGCTTTCGAGAAACTCGACTTGTTTGAGTACACAGCGATGCGATCAATGGCTGCGCCTAAGACAACTGTGACGTCACAAGCGATGCCGGCGCTTTTAATTATGTACGTGACTCGTTGTGTCAACGCTCACCGATCCAACGGTAGAACTGCACGAGCAGAGCTGGCATGCTGCCAAATTCTCGATGGTTATTAGACATCAAAGAGCACCAGTCAGAGCAAAGATTAAAAAAAACAACTAAAACACCAGTTGCCCTGCATTTTTCAAAGTGCTAATTAGCGCTCTTAGCATACTTAGCAAAAGCCGTGAATATACGCTCCGTGAATTTGGTGGCCCGGAAAGAACGTCTTGGCGTAGCGCCATCGTGCGTATCAAAGAAAACGAGCAGCGCTACCAGAACGACAGTTAGGAAGGAGGGAAGCGAAGAACAAAGCAAAAAAAAAAAAAAAAAAAGAAACGCGTCGACTGAGGGTTCTTGCGTGAAATATGATTTCCGCTCGAAAGCCTCGTCAGTTCTTGGCTCCCTTCTCCTCCTTTCTCGGAACGTCCGCGAGAACGCGATCCTTGAGCTCGCTTGGATGCTTGCGCCATCTTTTTGAGAGCAGTGACGCAGAGCGACTTGTAATTTTCCGAGGGCTTCGTTGCATGAGCGGCCGGTTAGAAGCGGTTCGTGGAGCCTTCCTGCTGCCACATCAATATATATATAGATATATTTATTGAAGGAAAAGGCAGAGCGGTTGGCCGGAATAATTCAAATCTGGCCTGCTACTCTGCATTGGGGAAGGGGAAGGAGAGAAGAAAGGTCATGGTGGGTGACGATGTTCTTCAAGTTTCGCCCCTATTTGTCCGGATGACGATTAAGGGTTGTGAGCTATCACCATGCTCTGTGCTGGCTCGTTAACTTAAAAGATCCCTCCATCTGGCAGCTTTGCGCGATGGAGCCTGCTTCTTCAAGAATTCGACATCAAAGTTGTCTACAAGTCTTACCGCGAGCATTCCGATGCAGACTGCTTGGGCCGATGCAGACGCGCCACCAAAAGAAGACAACAAAGACGACTTCTTGGAAGCGCCAGCACTTTTGCCCAGCAGCAGCGCTCGGATCCTCAGTTAAAAGTTCCAGCCGATTAGCTCGAAGGATAGCTCACTTCTCCTCCTGCTGTGCTCAGACGGCAGTTATCGTCTTTCATATTAAACAATGACGTCGTCGGGCAGAACTCTGCAGCAAACAGAACCGCGCAGCCACTTGTTGTGCCAAGATACCACAGACAGGAGCTTCTGCAGGCGCTGCACGATGAGCTGACAGCAGAGCATTTCGGGTTTGCGCTCACATTGCACCGAATACACGAGAACTCTTACTGGCCGTGCACGGTTATATGCCGACGTTGCTCATTTTGTGAAAATGTGCACTGATGGTAAGCGCCGCATGACGCCCCAATAAGACCAACTGGTCCGCTGAACCCAATACCGCTCCTGATTAAGCCTTTTCAACAAATTTGAATGGATCTCCTCGGCCCCTACTCAACTTCATCAGCGGGGAACAAATGGATGATCGTGGCAACCGATTACATGAGTCGCTACGCCAAATCAAAAGCTCTGCCTAACGGTACCGCTAGAAAAGAATGAAGCTACGTGCAGCGGTTCAATCCCAACTACCCAAGCCTCTGCCAGCGGACGCTGTGCATCTAATCTACCAAACAGAAACACTTTCCCCGTAGCCACGACGCACATCAAGAGCGTCTAAGACCTGTCGCAAGTGACCGAACCTTTCCCTCGATGGCAAGCAATACCAATACACAGCTTGTGCGGCACCACCTCCGGGCGCCGCTTGAGGAGTGATTACGAACGCCTACTACCAGGATACGCCCAAAGCGATTACAAGTACGTCGCTCATAGGAACCCCGCGCATCATATCTTGGCCGCGCGAAAAATGGGCGTCTAACTCAATATTGATAACATCGGACACCGGTGACGTTCATTACGCCATCAGTTAGATGGGCACTGTCTACAGATGCACCCCTTACAGAGGCAGTCCGGGCGTCTGTAAGAACTTCTGACAGCCGAGTCACAGATACTATGTCCGCCCCACACCCAAGACCCATCTTTGTCCCAGATGTGGGGTGCAACATCCAAGTAGCGACCCTCCGTGTACATCTAAATGCATCCATTTGCAACGACTCACACCTCACGGGCACATGAGTCTGTAAGGACCGTCGCACGATTTCAACGCGGCCTAAGTCTCCTCCGAAGCAAGTTCAGAACCAACTGGACCAACATCTTTCTTCATGGTCTGTCCTCAGTGAGCAGCAGGAGGACTCTATAGGGTCCTCCGTGAATAACAAGCATGACACCAGGGCGCAGAAAGTGCTGCAGTCGCCCACAGGCTCTGCCCCACCTGCGTACCGAACGATGCACGCAAGCTCAACGCCGCAGAATACAGCATACCAGCAGCTACAGAAAGAAAACGCAATGCTCATCCAACGCATCGCCCAGCGGCAAGCAAAGCTAAGTGGCACCTCTGAGAGACATCTCCTCCTTCCTCACTCGCTCCCCCTGCTCTTATACACCCTAGCAATCCTGTCTCACCAAACCAACAAGACAAAATCAGTCAAAGGAACAACAACCCCACCGCCCCACCAATACATGTGGACTCGGAGCCCGATGTAGCATAACTACCTTCCCCGACCAATAACGCTATAAAAGGGGTACCTCTCTTGGTAGCAGACTTCCAAGAAGTAGCAGATCGCCTCGTAGACAATATATATGCTCGGATAGAAGCTGACCTGGCCGAACATTTTGAACAGACCATAATAACTGAGTTAGAAATAACTTTTTCGCAGAAAATTGCCCACATGTTCAGTCATATCTCTACAACATTCGACAAAATGTTTAAGGAACATACAGAATGCACAGCTCAAAGACTTTTGGAAATAGAAGAGAGTTTTGCTGCTTTTTGTAGTCACCCCTATCGTAAGCGAAAGACAAAATCATCACAACATCAAAGTCCTCTTAAACCGAACTTATGTCCGACTTTTCCCGCCATAACGCAGCAGATATCGCCATCTAAACCGTTATGCACGGTCCGGCAGTGGAACTGCTGGAATTTTGCGAGAAAGATAGGGATCCTAGAACCGTTATTGCAACGTGCGTCAGGCCCAGACATCTTATAGCTACAAAAAACCATTAACCGCATTACACTTCCGTGGCATATACCCTGTCTACCGTCATCGGATGCGTCACACGACGTAGACTTTCTCGTGAAGCGAACATGCGCCGCTGTGGTGCACGCCCTTCCGTCAGCAGCATTGAGCCTCTGCATTGAGTTCGTTCCCACTCACCCAAAATCTCAGAATCTCTTATTTTCAACCATTACACCCCCTAAACGAGGCCTCCAAAACTTCGACTGCATTTTCTCAGTGATCAAACAACTCGCGCAAAGCAACCTCTGTTAATTGTAGGGGACTTTAACATCCCACACACAGCATGGGACATCCTACCGACCGTCCCTAGGGACGCCGAGTAGAGCTAGCTGCACAGCAGGGAGGGTTCATCATTCTCACTGACCCGCATAATCCCCTCGTGTGGGCATAAGTGTGCGCAGGGACACGACACTGGATCTTAGATTTGCGCACTTAATTCCTGATGCCAAATGGTGCAACAGTTAAGAAAATGTAGGCAGCGATCACAGTAATATTGAAATTAGGAATCACAATCAAATCAGCATACCATTCCCCGAGCACGCAGCTATCACGAACTAGGCTTTTTTTAGAAAATGCCGAAACAACAGAGTCCACATTCCCATCACGGACATAGGGGCATGTACCACCAAATTAGAACAGGATATACGAGCTGCAACTCCCTCTACCCCTCAGGACTGCCCCGGCGATGAGGTAGACGCACGCCTCCTGCCTCTGTCGGAGGCAAATATAGGGCTCAAGCGTCGGTGGCATACCCAGCGATGGAATTGAACTCTCAAAAGAAAACTTTGCAGACTAAATGTAGAATGATAAAAAATGCAGCCGTCCTAGAGAGGAAACATTAGGAAACTAGATGCCCTCGTCTCAATGAAAACATGAGTTTCTCCCAGACATGGTGCCTATTTAGACACCTTCTAGGCCCAACAAATTCCAAAATAACGCAGAGTCACAATCTGGCTAAACTCATTCACGCTAGCAGCTAGCACGGTCCAACGGACCGTGCTAACTGCTAGCGCAGCCTACTTTAATGACTGCTGGTAAAATGGCTCCCCACCTTCTCAGTGGTAACCAGAGAGTTATTTTTATTACAAATCCAGAAAAGCTGCCCCACTAGACTTATCTCTGAGCAATATCACTTACTTCATGCGCAGCCAAACTCTTCGAGCGTGTTGTTCAGACGCGGCTGAGCAACTACTAGGAGGATAATAAGCTCCTGCCTCTCAGTATTTTCGGTTTCAAAACAGGTTTGGCTGCACAGGATATATTGCTACAACTACAACGTCCCATATTAGAATCCGAAACGAAGGGCGCCAAAGCCATATCGGCCGCAGACATCAATAAGGCCTTTGATCAAGTTACTCGGGCGGCTATCTTAGTGAACCTTCAATTCCTTGGTGTTGGAAGACGAACATTCAACTTCATTCCAGATTTCCCCAGTAACCACACCGCTCATATTTGTTTCGGACCGTACTCCTTCAGCGACATTTCCCTAGGTGCACGAGGCACTATGCAGAGAGCAGTCCTCTCTCCGACTCTCTTTAATATAGTCATGTTGGGGTTACCCAAACTGATTCCATACCCAACTTGCACCGCAAATTTTATGCCGATGACACCACGCTCTGGACGTACCAAAGTAGAGGCGCACATGCAGAACCGTTTACAAACAGCGCTAAATATAATTTCCACATATGTAAATGGGAAAGGGCTGTCATGCTCAACTACGAAACCGGCACATTTCATGTGCAAACCTCACCGAACATCTGGCACACCACCCAATATCCAGCTCAATTTGGGCACAAGGTCAGTTGCCACAGTCCCAAACACTCGCACGCTAAGCATGTTTTTCACAATCTATGGGTTTTATACGGATACAGTTCAAACAATCAACAAGCACACCCAAACGACAATCAGGCTGATAAGACGTGTGGCACAGAGGAAAACAGGTTGACGGGAATCAAACACGCTTCGACTTACAGAGGCTTTCATTACCAGCAGAATCATATATGCCTACCATACCTCACCCTCCTAGCGAAAAATAGAGAACATTTGGATGGCCTGATTAGAAGCAGTACGCGTTCCGCTTTACGCTTTCCCCCGAGCGTTTTCATAGAGTGCCTCCTACGACTAGAATGCATAACACTTTCGAGGAACTCTGGAAGCCAGACTGACGCGAACCTCAGCGGGACGAGCTCTTTTTCAGTCGCTTCATTTATCTCTCGTAGGTAGAATACCCAGCATTGACCCAATCCCCACTCCCATACGAGCTGCCCTTCAGATACCCACCTCGAAAAACACATGCATGCAGAGCGCGATGAAAAACACAGTGAAGTCCTTGGCCTGGCACTGCAGAGACTGTATGGAGAGGATCCTAATGTGGTATGCACTGATGCCTCGCTTATACATCAGGCGCAGAGACAGCGATAGTGGTTGTTCGCAGCGATGGCTACCCTGCCACAGCAGGAACCATTTCCACCTTACCGATAACCACAGCTGATGGGCCGCTATCGCTATAGCGCTCTCTTTCTCGGTCGTCCCAAAATTATATCTGACTCTCAAACAGCTTCCTAAGTTTTAGCTCAGGACGAATCTCTCGGCAAGCCACCACAATAACTCAGGCGCTGGACCCCAATTAGAAACATAACGCTCATCTGGGTGCCCGCCCATGCGGGAGAGCCCGGAAACGAAGAGGCACACGCCCTCGCCTAGAATCTTGCCCTCCGGGCCGGTAAGCAACACGTCCCCTTCGTCGATGGAGAATGCCTGCTAAACTTCGGAGGCACTCTTGAATACTATCACTCCAATAGACAGATATACGCACCTCCTGATATATCGCTATCCAACGTGCAATCAACTTTCTGGCGGTGGCTACCATCTCGTAAACTCCATACCCAATAGCCACGCACGGACGTTTCCCCGACCTTTTCTCCACCTCCTGCTGACTACGCGCACACCAGCCGATTTCCTTCATGTATTACTCACCTGTTCTACATACCCCCATCCTCCATCCCAAGAGGTGGAACTCGCTTACTTAGAACAGCTTATGTCGAGTGAGCTCATCACTACAAGTTCAGCGACTTACAATAGCCATTGCCACTAACAGGCTGGCCCTGCAGGGGCTAGCACACCATTTGTAAGGGAGGACTCGATGTGCGGGCCCCTCTCATAAACACTGTGGGGTCTCTGCCCCCACTTGCGTTTTAATGGCCAATCAAGTTTACACCACCCCCACAAGTCGCTATGTGCTTCGTCGAACTAATTCTCCTACGACACGACACCCTGATGTGCTTCGCGAGGCGAAGCTCACGCAGGCCATCTTTAACTACAGTGAAACGAGGAACTGGAGGACAGTTGCCTACCATCCGCAGACGAACAGAACTTTACAAAACCATCACAGACATGGTTGCCATGTACTTCGACGCCGAAAGCAAGACCAGGCACTGCATCTTGTGTACGTGATGTTGGCGTACAGCGCTGTCATCGAGGAGACAACCAGAGCTACCCCGTTCAATCTTGTCTACGGCAGGGAGCCCATTACAAAGCTCGATGCGATGCTGCTGAAAATGACAGAAGAAGACAACCTCGACGTTCCTGCCAAACTGCACCGTGCAGAGGAAGCATGTCGACTCACATGGCGTCGTATTCAAGATCAGCAGCGCACCGACATCCGACGATACAACTTACGACGACGCCACGGACAGTACAAGCCAGGAGACCAAGTGTGCGTATGAACGCAAACTAGCTGTCGTGGGCTAAGTGTAATGTTACTACGCCGGTACTTTAGGCCATACAAAATCCTTCGGCGCATAGGACAACTTCAATGCGAAGTCATTCCATACGGCACAACCGCATTCCAGTAGTGCCGGGAGCACCCAGAAATCGTCCATGTGGCGCGCCTGAAGCCTTATTTCGCGCGATTAAGACCCGTTATATCAATTTATAGACTTTAATTTACCGCTCTGTGTTTATTATTTAAGCATCGAGGCGATGCCTTTTTTAAGAAGGCCGTAATTTTGTGAACGATTCAAACCTTTATTGGTTGTTCTTTGACAGCCATCGGCATGTGTCCTTATCACAACGATTCTAGCGCACGGATCAATTCTGTATTCCTTATTTGTTCAAGCTCGTTATCGCGAGCTGCTGCTTTATCATTTACTTTGTCACGCAAGATACGCCGAGATGTATGTCGAAGTTTCCGGCCACTCGCGTGAGCTTCTGCTATGTTCCAAGTTACGCGAGTCAGCATTTGCGGCTTTGTCTAAATGTTTTTTTGGCGCATTTAAATTGAGCATTTGTCGATGCGACGGAGTAGTAAATCGACGACCAGTGAGCATGTTTGCTGCTATCTCCACCCTATCTCCACCCCCGAGTTGTTCCGTTCTTTTGCGAGCGCATGTCAGCCAAATAAAGAGACGATTTCAGTGTTATTACGTCTTGTCTTCTCATTTGTGCCTGCGGCCTTGCCACAACCACGTGACAATATTGATATTTTTCCTGTCCATTAGCTTTTTTGTACCAGCCATTTTTTCTGTCCCTTAAATGGATCATTCGCCAATGAAAATAGTTTACAAGTATTTCGTCTCGATATCGTACTGCCAACTTCTCTTCAACACTACGCAATGATATCTGTGATTGTCGTTAACTGGTGAAAGCAGAGCAGCTGTTCAGTAGCCATACCTTACGTTGTTCTAGTTTCTCTACCGCCTATTCCTACATGGACCTTTTCCCCCTGTTTCTTTGCGCATTAAAACCTAGGCTCATTGAGACCTTACTATTCTGTGGGCCCTATATTGAAATTTTTATTGTACCTCCACATCCCGTACGATGGGATATTGACTGTGCGGTATGTTCTCCGTTTTTAGACTCGCCAATCAGACTCTTTCATGTCCAACCCTTTCACTCGTCCTTGGGCATTAGCGTACCTATTATAGGGAAATTAACTGTATTTCCCCAATGCTAATAACTACCACCTGCTATTTCTGCATCTCTTAACACAGTTGAAAACTATCTGGTCTCCACCTGACTGGTTAACTATCTTGGTATTGAACTCGCTCATCTGCATAGCATAAAATGTTTCATGTTAAACTGCACTGAAGTTCACCTTTCTTTAATTTACTGACTTGTTTGAGATTATCAAATCATTATCGCGGCATGTAGGCGCATTTGTCGACACAGCCTCCAATTCGTACCTCTTTTAAAGTTATGCTATAAAACGCTTGTATTTAGCCGACTATATAGTACGGGGCAATGCACGAGAGTATATAAAGCACCACGGAACAATTTATAACTCACTAGTCTTAATCATCGCAGTTATACTGCCCTCGCTAGAAAGGGATCTAGTATTAAATGTTAATATTTTCAGCTTCAAATTCCAATTTTTCCGAAGCCAGGGACAAATTCGACCTGATGGACGAGGCCTTTTTAGGTTGCTCTATGCGAGTCTATAACCATTGCTGACGGCAAAGGATTATGAGGTGTATTCGTACAGAGGTGGTGACCAAATGCAGTACTAGAGCGGACATATCTTATTCTGGTGAGAGATTGGTCTATCAACTGTGGTCGCAAGGATCCGCTCAAACTCAAGCCTTGGTTATTAAATGCAATAAGTACTATAGACATATGGAGTTTTTTTATACAGTAGACAATTTCGCAGCATCAAGATTTTAGTCGCAGTCGTCCGTCTGCGATTAGTTTCTTATATATCATGTGACGTACCTATGTCAGCACTGAATGGATTCAGGGGTCTGCTCATGTTTTTCAGGAAACGAATAAATTTCCGCGTCTTTTGAGAGCGTTATTTGTTATTAAAATGTAGATAAGCGTACATATTGCTTGCAATTAAATTATAAACTGTGTTCGTCAATGTTAAAAAAAATAGCACAAAAGGTTCTGCTTCCTGCCTGAGATCGAAATAGTGAACGTGTCCAGGGATTTCACTGCGAATATTTAGGCAAATGCTTTCAGCTAAAGGCCCTCACATTATCACGTAGTGATAACAATGCCATTGTCGACAAATGCGGAGATTTGATATTCACTGGAAATAACTGTAATGGGTGAGTTGGGACCGAAAAAAACTAACCGATCGGCGACGGCGATAGCAACAAGCGCGCTCGGTGGTCGTCGATCTACAGAGCCCCTCTGCATCGTCAAAGCTCAATTCAAAGGCGGCGAAGAAACGTCTAGATAAAGCCGCGAACAGAGACAAGCTTAACCTGTAACATTGTAGAAACACATGCGGGTTGCTGGAATCTTCTAGAAACAACTCTGTGCATCTTGCGTGACAAAGAAAGCATGAACAACGAACATAGAATTGATTCGTGCGCTCGAATCATGATGAGGCCGCATGCCAGTGGCTGTAGAAAAAGAACAAATAAAGATTTGAATGATTCGCGGCAAAAGCATGGCAGATTAAACAGGGCAAAGGACGAGTAAGAAGATGACAAACACAGAGTGGTTTGGTGAGTGACCTCAGCCGCTCCACTCATTTGTCTTCCCGTTTCTATTTCTCGTGTAACTCTTGCGATATAAAACTGATACGAATGAACACCCAGTATTCTCACAGGCATCAAGTTCAGCGCTACAAAGGCTCCGCTGAATAACCTAAAAAGTCATCGTTAATTCAACACCTCAGAGATATTTGGAACGCATCAAAAACCTAATAGAGGTTTCACGAGAGGCTGCGCCACCATAAAAACACTTGGCAACTTTGGCACGACAGATAGGAAAACAAATATATACATTTCTTTCTTTTTTACAGACAGCGGTAGGGCGAAACGACCCTTCCATGTAGTGCTGAATCAAGAATACACACGCAGAACGGAAGGCATTTTTATGGATACAGTTTGAGTCAGTTTATAAAAAACATGGCATCTGTCTCAATCAATTGTGCTTAATAGAAGAGGCAAGTTGAAATTAACGATCTGTCGTCCGTATCAGTTCGGGTTTTGGGAATGATGAAATAATTTTGTTACGCGTGTCATGGTTGTCCTACAGCCTGTACACGGCAGCAGAGGACTAACTACGGGCGCATTCATTTGCATCCTCATGCTTCAGGAAGGAATTCATACCAGACCTCCACTACGGCTCCCTTTTCTCTCTGTCCACTTTCACTCCCACCTTCCTCCTTCCCTTACGGCGCGGTTCAGGTGTCCACAGAGAAATATAATTACAGACTCTTATTCCTTGTGCTTGTCGCTTTCATTGAATATGGATTCGCCAATATTAAACACCTTTCTTTCATTGCTCCCATCACATTTAATCCTTATACATATAGTGTGGGTACCAGGCCACAGTATTGTGGCAGTCAGTGAGGCTGCTGATCGCCTAGCTAAAGTCGCTCAATGGCCCCGTGTGTCTATCCTCCCGGCGACAGCGTACGTAACAGCAGCACGATTGCGTAGGCGCTGCTTATTAAGCATGCAGTCTGGATCTATATTATCTACAACTTCCGGCATCTCAAGTATTCTTGGAGTAGGAAATCATGTCAATCAATGCAGACTGATGCCTCTCTAACCAGGCAGCACTGCCGGAATCCGCCGTTAAATTTCTACATGCACAGGTCTCGCTTGGTGCATACTCCTGTCTGCGCATTCTGCGGGGAACCGGAAACAATAGGACACTTCTTATTTTGCCGCCGTTTTACCATGATAAGAAAACGGTATTTGGAGAAGCCGTTGCAACAGCTGGATCCAATTTTGAGCAGCCAGGTTTTATTATCGTTCGGTGCCACCATACTTGGGTACAGCCACAGGTCTGTTTTTAACGCCTTTCAAAACTTTTTAATATAATCAAAATGTCTTCCTTGCTAATATGCTTTGAATTTTTTAATCTGTAAATACAAATCTCAGTGTTTTCCTACCGCGTGCGTTATATCTTTTTTATTTTGTTTTTAATATTTTACTTTCCTTCTGTATTTCCTAGAAATTGTACTTGCTATGTAATTATCAATCTCAAAATCTAATGTGTCTGCACCCCCATTCTTGGCCGATCCCCCTGTGTGGGTATGTGCCATCAAATTAGAGAACAACAGATGTCCACGGAGAAAAGTATGCCTTTCTTTTCCTAACCAACGCACAATACTAGTGTGGGCTGGACATTCACATTCAAGGAGCCACAGGACAACGTGCGGCTGTAAATATACTCTGCCTTCCTGCTTGACCTTCGAAAAGGTGGTGTGACCTTCACCTGATTAGTGATTCATGTCGCGTCTTCCAGTGCGTCTGCGCTGAAGCTCCGAGACCAGTACTTGAGCACGACCCAAGACCCAAGGGGAGAAGCTTACAGGTAAAGTGGAGGCGAAAATGTTGAGCTAGATGAACCTTTCAAACTATACGAGCTCAAGGCAGCCCTAGCGAGAATGAAACGCGGGACAGCGCCAGGAAGGAATGGGATCACGGTAAAACTCCTAGCAAACCTACCAGACCACGCGTACCAATCCCTGCTAGAACATTTCAATTCGATCTGGACGGGCGAAGTTCCTCTTCCCACCGAATGGAAGACGGCACTCATAACATTCATCCCAAAGGCAGGCAAAGCCATAGATACGGACAACCTCAGGCCCATTTCTCTCACGTCGTGCGTAGGCAAATTGATGGAAACAATGGTCAGAGACAGACTTTCCGAGTATCTTGAAAATAAGCGAGTCTTCACCGACTCGATGTATGGCTTCAGGCCAAATAAATCGGCTCAGGACGTCCTGCTACAGCTTAGCAGAGAAATATTGAATCCAATAGAACATCCGAACGGGGATAAGATAGTGCTGGCCCTAGATCTGAAGGGAGCCTTCGATAATGTGACGCACGAGGCCATCCTGACACACCTTTCGGAGACGGCGTGTGGAAAGAACGCGTTCGAGTACATAAAACGCTTCCTCTCAGACAGACAGGCCTACGTGAGGATCCAGAACGCAGACCACGGTCTCTTTCTATTAGGCACGAGAGGTACACCACAGGGAGCGGTGCTAACCCCGCTTCTTTTCAACATGGCAATGAAAAATCTCCCGGTCCACCTGGAGAAAGTCTCGGGTGTGCAGTACGCGCTGTACGCGGACGACATCTCCATATGGGCCACGCAGGGCTCTCTCGGAGAAATGGAGGCCAGCTTGCAGGAGGCAGTCACCGCTGTAAATGAGTACGCGAAAAAATGCGGCCTTCAGTGCTCACCCAAAAAATCCGAATTCGTCCATATTCGTCCCTCCAAAAAATGCACAGACAAGATAGAATTGCGACCTGGATCAGACCCAATACCAGAGAGAGAGGAAATTAGAGTACTGGGCCTTTTCATTCACCAGCGTAAGCTAGCGACGACCACGCTCGACAAGCTAAAAAAGGTGGGAGACCAGGTGGGCCGAATGGTCCGCAGAGTCTCAAACAAAAAAGGGGACTGAGAAGCAAAGATGCTCTACGGCTGGCCAATGCCTTTGTAACAAGCAGAATCCTGTACTCAACCCCCTATCTCCACCTCAAGAAACACGACGAGAACATCCTCGAGGTGATCACGCGCAAAATAGCGAAGAAGGCCCTAGACCTCCCTATAACCACGTCGAACCTGAGACTCCAAGGTCTGGGTATGACGAACTCGTTCGAGGAGCTGAGAGAAGCCCACCTCACGAGTCAATACACGCGACTATCACAGACACCGTCGGGGCGTCGCCTATTAACCCGTCTACACATACACCACACGACTGTAACCGAGGAAAGAGTAAGGCTTCCCCAGGAGTGGCGATACGCCCTGCAAGTAAAACCACTCCCCACTAATATGTCCAAGGACGACCACGAGGGTAGGCGCATGGCCAGGACAGAGGCCATAGCTCATCACTACGAAGGGAAACCCGGAGTGTACTATGTGGACGCGTCCGGCCCGCACCAAGGCGGGTGGTACACGGCGGCAGTGATCCACGAGTTCAAAACGGTAAACGGGCTCACATTTAAAGCCCGAAGCGTAACACAGGCAGAGGAAGTCGCCATCGCGTTAGCAGCAACACATTCCGATTCCAAAACAATCATAACGGACTCGCGAGGGGCGTGTAGGAACTTTCAACAGGGCTGGGTCCCGTACCTCGCCTACCGGCTACTAAAAAACAGCTCGGACCTGACCTACCGACTACTGCAAAACAGCTCGTACGTGGAAAGTCCATCCCGCCGCTTCATAGTCTGGGCTCCGGCCCATTCTGGGCTAGAAGGAAACGAGGCAGCAGATGCCGCCGACCGCGCGCTTTCTAACCGGGCAACGTCGTCTCCTTCCTCCTCAGAGGAATTTACACCAGCCTACACTTTCAGAGACATTACGCAGCTGTACCAAGACAGGCACAATATTTACCCCCACCCGTGTAAAGGGTTAACAAGAGCGGAGGAACGCGTGTTTCTTCACCTCCTTACGAATACTATGATGTGCCCGGCGTCACTTAAACATTTTGACAGTGCCTTCTCCGGGGAGTGCCCACACTGCGGGGAAATGTCCTCGGACCTTTTCCACATGGTGTGGGCGTGCCCCTCCAACCCTGCCTTTGCACCTAACCAAAACACCACCCGGGAGGACTGTGAGGCGACCCTACTCGCCTGCTCCGACCTGAAAGCCCAAAAGGCCTTGGTCAAAAGAGCAATGGCGGCAGCGGAAGCCACTGGGGTCCCGTACTAGGGACTCCACCTAGTGTTTGTGAGGGGAAGGGCACTAAGCCTGACCCCAGAGCAACCTTCATGTAACTCCATATTTTATTAAACGCTTTCACCACCACCACCACCACCCAGTGCGTCTGTACTGTGTTAACAATAGGGAACTGTGCGATGTTCGAGTGTAGTAATCACTTAAAAAAGAGCCCAGAGAATATAACGGTGCTCGTACGGTTTTTGTTCCAAAATAGTTACAAACCTGCGTAAGAAAACTGCCAAACTGATCACAAGGCGGAGAGCGGAATGGTTTCGTAGCAGTCACAAAGTCATGAACTGCTGTGCAACCCATTCAGGAGTATGCGGCAAACACGCACCACGTCAAATTCGTCGTAGTCGTACGGGTCAATGTCGGCGCACAGGGGTACCTTTAAACGTATATTTTGACTTTCTCGTTCTGCTAACGCCGAAAATAAAACAGTCGCACCGTGTATCAGGCGCACGAGGCGTGCGCGCGCGTCGTCTGCTACAAAGGCCATTGACATGGTGGTAAGCACCGGTGCCGCCAGCGTTCTTAGCGTAAAACGTTGAAGTGAGATCCCCGAGGCGCCTACCAAAGCGCGAATAGCAGCAAGTACTCATTTGCGTTACATTATAACGCCTATTCATCAAAAGTCAACATTAGTGGCCGCGAATGGGTTCAAATAAAAAGCGCTTTCAGCCTGAGAAAGTAACCTTACAAAGAATTTCCGTTTTAATCTTGAAAGGTAGAGCAAGCTTTTTTTTTTTCAGAACTAGACAAAACATTCACCAAATCAAAGGTATGTGGTGATGGTTTGATAAGTACGGGGTGACTAATGTTGAAAATGTGTTAATTTCTCTGCGTCAATAATGATATGGCTCATTGTATACAATAACCATTAAGGGGCAAGTAATTGACATGTAAAGCAAAGCCTTATATCTTGGTCACTGTGCCTTTACTTTTGTAATTATTTTTTCTGTCCAACTGTTCGCTTAGCGCAGCGTTGGTAGCCTTTTGCCGAAAACTCAGACGAGCCGACGATGCAGACGACGAAAGAGACAGCTGTATATGACTGTCAATGTGACCCGTAGCAGCTTCTCACAACCCTAAAGCTTGTTTATTCCGGCATCTGTTTCATTAGTAATTTCTTCTCACCAGCACGTTTCGGTTGAAACGGGATCCTTAAGGTGACAACGATAAGCTCAAGGCTGTGCGATGTCACTGTGCCGATAGAAGCATGATGGATGGAGACTTCTAGCGAAGGCATCACGTACTATGCTGCTATGAACGATTGCATTCAACACAGAGTGGCACGCTTATGGAGTTGTCAATTTACAACGGTCGTCTAACAGCGTGAGCGGGTATTAAGAGGTGCTTGACTGTGCTAGCCACCGGATAAGTTATCGAACAGCAATATCTGGCTATTTATCAAGATTGTCTACTCTGCTAGCTCTGAGCTGTTACAAAACAAGTATACTATAAGTCACAAAAAATTGTAACGCAAACTCACTATGACACAACAACACACAGTTGCTTAAGGAAGACGGCTTGCAGAGTCCTACCGACAATGTCTCTCGCAACGCGTCACATGCAACAATACGCAATGAGTACCATAGAGTACAAAAGTTGGCTTTTTGTGCCCTGGCTGCTACAAATCTGGTCGCTTCATTCAAATGTCTTTAAATCACAGCCTCAATAACAGTATAAAGAGGAAGGAAATAACAAAAAGCTTTTCCTTTGAATATGGCTGAGAAGCCAGAGGAACCAGCGGGTGTACTGACAAAGGAGCTAAGTCGCTCTTGCCGTCTTCGCATAATCAAAGCCAAAGTCTCCTAGCTATGCCATCGCCGCAACACATAGTAGCCTTGAAAAAACAAAAACAAATGCACAGATATCAAAGTGTACCTTAAGCGAGGTTGTCGCGAGTTTAACTTGCGCTCTTCTCAGTTTTCATTAACCACTCGGTAAGGTAACAAGCGTCCCACAAGGTTATATGCGCAAATGATAAGGTACCCCTACACTAAAAAGTGCTCTTGGTATAACAGGCGCAGCCATCCGTCACCATCATTTCATTAAAGTACACAGTTGTCCGTGACAAATTCGGTCCGTCCGGCGCATTCAAATGCTGCGTCGAACTCGGGCATATTGTGCAGCGGAAGCAGACAGTTGCCGCGTGGGGATAGCGGGTTGGGCCGTTGGTCAGTGTTGCACCAAAGCAGGCAAAAACGCGCGAAAAATATAACCTGCGCACTTAGCCACAATTCGCCTAAGACGTCCGGGCTGCCAGTAGTGCGCCGGAAGTTGTCCGCCAGACTGTCGTAGGCCAGTCGTAGGCCGTGCGCCCCCAGGAACATAGCGCGGCGCTGTTCCTCCTCGTTGCCGGCCACCTCGGCGTGCAGTCCAAGCCGCCAGTAGAGGCGCTTCAGGCAGCGGCTGCTCTCATTGTACTTGTGTAGCGCCTCCGGTGTCCACCAGCCGTATTGGGGCTAGAGTCAATTAAAGGGCGGTAAAAAAAACCTATGTAATCAAAACATGATTCAGGAGAGATACGAGAAGTAATGACTTTTCGCGCGTGTTCTGGAAGCGAGGCTCTTAGAGCAAAGGGGAATAAAATGCATAAAGGTTCGCTCGATCAGGACGTGTCTTACGCCTACAGTTAAATTCGTTGTTATTAGCGCAGCCAGAAAAGAACAAAGGACAAAAATGGCAAAACCCACCGCCAGACATCTAAATATTCTTTCCACGCCAGCATGGCATATACTCATTGCTACTATCAATTGCAGTACGAATAACAGAATCGTTATCGAAAAATCGAAGCTAATATTGACAGCAGTATGCATAGTATGGTGGATGTAAGTTCACACACCGTACCGCGCACAATTCCTACCGCATAAACGTTGTGGCGTTTTCGCTAACATCCCGAGAACGCGGTTCGAATGATAATGTTAGTCCTCTCTTGTTATCCCCGTTTTTGGAGCTCTACAGACGTACGTTCCACACTCAAACTGGACAAATTATGAACGCTGTCAACGTTCAGACTGTTCTAACAAATTGAGTAGGTCCATCATGTCTTCCAAGCGGCCATAAGGTTAGAGGTGCCTTCGTATGAGTTGAAATCGGACTAAATTGCCAATCCAGCGATTATTGTTTGATATTATAATAATGTTTATTTAATGTAAGGAATACGAATGCAGGTCTGCCGAAGGTACGGAAAGCTTGATAGGCAGCACCCAGCAGCATATAACACACCTGGTATACACGGTTGCAAAAACAGACATGCGAAAAGAAAACATCTTAGGAAAAACACATATCACACAGTGCACCATGATTAGCAACGTAAGGTAACTGACCTGGTTTCAGTTTGCAGTGTGAAGGAAGTTTTTTTCTTGTTTGTTTAAGAACTCTTGACACAAAATATATATGAAGACGTATTCCATAACTAGCGTGTACTCTAGGTAATACAAAGCGATCATGAGTACGGAGATCACGACTGAGAGCACATGAAAATTACATTTCTAGATGTATTTATAAAACATTTTATTGAGAAGACTGCACAAGTCATGTATAATCAAAACTTACAAGCGCATTATTAGTCGCCTGAGATAGCATACTATTTTATGACTTTCATGTAGTCGTGCTGAATGTATGCAGCCGCATAGCCTCTGTCTAGCACCCAAATTCGTTTCACCGGCCCATTGGAATGCACGGCAAAGGTTACAGGACTGGTTACAGATTACACCACTGCTTTCTGGTGTGGTGTACAGCCACAACAACGACCGATAACAACAAACGTTTTTCTTTGGTAAGACAAGCCATTCGAGCGGTTGGAAACTTAGCCTTCACTAAGAGAATGTGCCGATTTTTCATTGAACACAAAGTATTAACGGTCGAGAAAATATGTAGGAAAAAGTTAGCAGTGCGCTTACATAATTTATCTTACCGTGACAAGTAAACCTTCACAAAGTAATACATAATAACGAATAAAGCTTACAACATACGCCACCCGCTCTTTGCAGTTAGACGAAGCCGTACGAATTGCACCGTTCATAAAATGGTTTGCCAAATACCACGGACTTTAAATACTTCTGATACACTTACAACGATACAATCCACTACTAGTAACTGATCATTTAACAAGGGGGCTCATGCATTGCTGGTTCGGTAATCTATTCAACTGCACTATGTTCTTCCTTTGTAAGTTTTGCTGAATGTCTATTTTTCTGTGCTTTTTTTTTTCTCGCTGCTTTCGCCGGCGTTGTGAATACTAGCCGCGATCCTTCGCAGTCCATTTTTTGCCCATGCTCGATTTTGTTTTGGGAGCTAATAGCAAAGCCCCAGAAGATCAAATCAGTCGATATATTGTCGACCATAAGCCCTGACTGCTCATTGGAGGGCCAAATTCTAAAGTCTGATGAAAAGAGAGAAGTCGCTGGAAAAAGATTTGATGTTGGGAAAGGTTGAGGGTCCCCGGAGAAGGAGTAGGCAGCGAACGCGATGGTTAGATGGCATCCTCGAGGCGCTGCAGATGAAGTTATGTGATGTTAGGAAGATAGTGAGAGACCGGAAAGCCTGGCGTGATATGGTCCATAAGGTCACGAAGAGTCGGACACGACTGAGTGACTGACCTGAACTGAACTGTCTTACAAAAAAAATATTTTTCGGTAGCGCTGTGTGCCACTTTCTAGATCTTCTTTTTGCAAATTATACATACTGAATTTTTTTTTGTGCGAACATTTGTAGTGTTGCAGTTATTTTTGTTATGCTTTCAGGAGACAGGCCTTAGTCAAATGTACTTTTGCCTCCCCTGCCCAGGTTTGTTTGTTAGGAAACCAAATATCTTTCACTTGAATTTGTTTCACATATATAGGTAAAATAATATCGGGGCTAGTAAAACACCAGATTTTAGTTTTCAATCACTTTTTCTACTTACCTTGTAAAACTTAAAAATAAAAGAGGAGCCATTCAAAGCATAATTGTGAAGTTTTTTCAGACAGCACCTCATATAACGAATCCAACGATCAGAAAACATCCAAAAATACTGAAGCTAATTCATTCGCGTCACTGCATTTATTCAAAATATCTGAGAGTTGGAGCACTTTCTGCGTACCGCGACCCTTAATGAAAATGAAATGGTTGCAAAACACATCATGAGCCTCAAGAAAACCAGTTATCGGCAAGGAAGTGCGATTTTCAAAAACAAGCAATGGCACGACTTGGTTAAAGCTCGAGTAGTAACCATCGCTTCCGTGCGATACCCATAAAGGCGGAGCATAAGTGTCCCCAATAGTTTAATAGAAAATGAAGCACACTTTCCTTGTGGTCCAATGCTTCTTGTCGACGTCCTTTGATCGTTCGCATAACAAATGTATTTTCCCGACGAAACTCTATTGTATCAGTCGCGCATGCGCTCTAGCCGTTATCATGCAGCTGCTTGTAGGCTATATATACCAGCAAGAAAATCTCGAATAAACGCTCTTCTTCTTCTTGCTTCCATTCCGCATGTTCGTTGTTGGACGCCGCAACATGGTGTCGGAAGAGGGATAGCGTTCACGTATGCAGTAACGCGCTGATCGAAACGGTGTCACTGTGCACTGCACGATGAATTTAGTGAGGCCACCGCAGCCGCTGGTGCTGTCCGGTAGCACCACGAAGAACTGGAACCTCTTCAAGCAGCGGTTCGAGCTGTTCCTGTAGGCCACGGAGTCGACGAAAGAACCAGGGACGGAAGGAGCCAAAACCGCACTGCTGCTCACCGTAGCCGGGGAAGACGCCCTAGAGGTATTCAACAACTTTTTGTTTTCGGAGAACGAAATCAGAGAATATTATCGACCTGTTGCAAAGAAGTTCGGAGAATACTACAAAGAGTAGCAAAACGAAGCGTACGAGCGGTATGTCTTCTTTCTGTTTAAGAACACAAGCTGAGGGCGAACCCTTCGAATGCTTTTCACGGGACTTGAAGAGACTTGCACGAAGCTGCCATTTCGGAACCTCGAGTGACTCTATGGTCAGAGTCCAGGTTGTCTTTGGCACAAAAAATCCGAAATTGCGCGGAAAGATGCTAAAAGTTAAGGACATTACTTTACTGAGGGCGGGGGAAATTTGCAAGGCTAAACAGGTATGCGCCGAACAAAACAATACATGGGTTCAAGCGGAGAAGCAAGTAGTACGAATCGAAACGCGCCAGCAAGGCAACTGTGCAGCCTGGGAACAGTGGGAAGAATTTTCAGAGCAGGACGAGGCTCAACGAGAAAAGGAAGGAAGTTGCTCGAATAAAAACACGCCGGCAGTTCAAATGCTTTAAGTGCAACCGTTTCATGAACGCAGCAGATGCCCAGCGTTCGGCAAAACATGCTTCCAGTGCAGTGGCGCTAACCACTTTTCGGTCTGTTGAAAAAACGTGTCTCAAGTAAGCGAAGTGCGCGGCGAGCAGGAAGGGTTTGAAACACTCGACGTCAGCTTAGGCAAAAGAGCTTATTGGGTCATTCACGTGAGAGTGGCTTCTCGAGTATTGTCTCTGAAAGTAGACGCAGGCTCGCAAGCGAATTTATTGCCTTACTTCGTTTTTCAAAGGCTCAAAGCGAACTCTTGTTTCAGAGCAAGCCCCTCCGCTCATAGACCGGTGCCGTTATAAAGCCCATCGGTGTGTCTACGCTCCAAGTGGGTTGTAAACGACCAAAGTGGTATACTTCGATTTCTACGTTGTAAAAAAGAGCAACCAGGTCATATTGGGACTGTCTGCAAGTGAAGCGTTAGGTCTGTTGTCGCGTTCTGTGAACACTGTGCACACGAACATCACTAATCAAGTGGTTAAGGAATTTCCCGGGTTGTTTCAGGGCATCGGCTGCCTAGCACGCTCTTAACACATGGTTCTGCGCGAGGATGCAACATCGGTAGTCCGGCCGGTACGGCGGGTTCCCTTGGCGTTGCTCAAGCCCATGCGAGAAGAGCTGGATCGGACGGAGCGGGCTGGCATCGTGGCCAAAGTCAGCTAACCCACTGATTGGGTGAGTCCGTTTATTGCAGCAAGAAAAGATGATGGGAAACTACGCATATATATTGACCCCGGACGAATTAACGAGTGCCTAAAACGAGAACATTATCAAATGTCTAAACGAGATGTCATTGAGGCTAAGCTTGCCGGGGCCGCCTTTTTTTTCCCGCATCGTTGCACACTCGTAACAAAATTCCCTTAGATGAAGCTACATCAAAGGTATGCACAATCCGAACACCCTTTGGGCGCTACCGTTTCTTGCGACTTCCCTTCGGTATTTTTTCGGCGCCTTAAGTTTTCCAGATAACTATGAATGAAATATTCGACCAGGCTCCAGGGGTCCAAATCTATGTCGATGACATATTGATATGGGGGAGCACAAGGGAAGAGCACGATACTCATCTCCGCACAACCTTGCAACTAGCCAAAAAGGCCGGCCTGATGCTCAATGCGGCGAAATGCAAATTCGGTGTCACAGAACTTAACTTTTTGGGTGATGTCATAAACAAAGACGGAATAAGACCTAACCCCGCACTGAGCGCACGATTAGGTGAATTTGCCTTATCCAAAAGACAAAGCCGGCGTTCACAGAATGCTTGGGGTAGGGAACTAGCTACTTCGGGAGATCTATACCACATCTAGCGGAAAAGACGACGTTTCTGCGAAGCCTTATTAAAAAAGACGCCCTTTTTGAATGGTAAGCTGTCTGTGACGTACTGAGCAGTCCGCCTTTGCTAGCCATTTTCGATCCTGCTAAAGAGACCAAGGTCGTTGCTGATGTTTCGAAATATTGAATCGGCAGAACTACGGTGGTAGTTGGCTACAGGTCGCCTATGCATCACGCACAATGACGGAAGCAAATCGAGAAAGAGGCAATGGTGATTACTTTGGGCTGTGAAAATTTTTTTTTATTTCATCTACGGCCGCAAGTTCGCCATCGAAACAGACCGCAGACCGTTGATAGCAGTTGCTTCTAAAGCCATTGATGATACGCCACCGATACTGCAACAATTTTTCCTGCGCTTGCCAAGATACGATTATGTTGTTCACTTTGTCCCAGGCAAATGGCTGTTCCTGGCTGACATGCTTTCAAGATCGTCGCCAGCCGTTCCAAGCCAACGTGATGACTTTACTGATGACGTCGACGTTCATGCAGTGAGCGTGACTTCAGAGCTGGTAAGCAAGGAAATGTTTGATCGACTGGTAGAAGCGACAGCCTCCAAGCCAGACTTGCAGACAGTGTTGCGGCAACTAAGGAAGGGAGAAGAAATTGAAAGCTGGATGAAATATTTTAGTCCTGAGTTATCAGAAGTTAAGGGTTTATTATGAAGGGGACAAAGGTTGTCATTCCGAAGAACATGAGAGCTGAAATAATGGGTCGCTTTCATAAAGCTCACTTAGGGCAGATCGAGAGCCCGTCGCTTGGTATTCTGGCTGAGACTAAATACCGACATTGAAACCATGGTGAAGACCTGTTCTGTTTGTCAAAAATACGCATACAAACAAGAACCCGAACCAGTGATGCTTAGGCCGATCGCAAACCATGCCTGATACAAAGTGGGTCGCGTACATCGTTATGTACGGCGGAAACTCCTACCTGTACGTGTTCGATGCGTTTTCATATTTCCCTGAAGTCGAAAAGCTTATCGGCACAACGGCATGCACTGTCATTGCTAAGCTTAGCTCAATTTTGCACGGTATGAAATTCCGTTGGATGTCTGCACCAACACAATCCTCAGTTTTCATCACATGAATTTGCTTTGTTCGTCTCTAGATACGACTTCAAGCATGTGACGTCCAGTTCGCGATTCCCACGGTCCAACAGCCTCGCCGAGAAGGGAGTCCAAATTGTCAAATAAATGAGGAAGACTGGCGAGCTCAACGAGGACTTCTGGTTGGGCCTTCTCGGTTATCGCTCGGCTCCACTAGCCGAAGGCCGGTCCCCTGGAGAGCTTCTTCAAGGTAGAAAGTTACGCACCCGGCTACCAGACTTCGTGTTATGCTCCAGTCAACAGAGGTCCCGGCGCCAACCACGCCCAGCATAGGCCCTTCAAAGGAAAAAATCTGCCCGAACTAAAAAAAAGATGCAGTTGTTGAAGTACGAGGGAATGGATGGGACTGCAAGGCTCGAGTCGTGGGCCTGGTGGCACCAAGGTCCTATCACGTCGTTACAGAGGAAAACAAAGTATTTCGACGCAACCGACAACACCTTCTAATCTTCTAGCCACACGTGCGCTATTTCGAAGCCACTTAACGGAAGATCACTCTGGCAGCGAAGACATTTTTCAGGCAAATGTGGAAACGTCGCTGTCTACAATACAGCCCGCGCAATTTGTGTCAAGGCGATCCACCCGACGAAAGAGAGCGCAATCACCTTCACTGCGACCACAATTTCTAACAATTGTCGCGTAATGTGCTCTCGGGCTATTAAATATTACACTGAGGAAGATGTATTGTATCAGTCGTGCATGCTTTCTGGCCGTTATCATGCAGCCGCTTGTAGGCTATATATACCAGCAAGCAATCTAGAATAAACGCTCTTCTTCTTGATGTTTCCAAGCCGCGTGTTCGTTGTTGGACGCAGAAACAAAACCC
This sequence comes from Amblyomma maculatum, assembly GCF_055883805.1. Lineage (NCBI taxonomy): Eukaryota > Metazoa > Arthropoda > Arachnida > Ixodida > Ixodidae > Amblyomma > Amblyomma maculatum. The sequence goes on from NC_139347.1 coordinate 131,381,552, forward strand.
ACATCCCACAAACTTCAGTCCATGACTGTATTGGCGAGCGAACATAGTTTGTGTGCACAATTCGCCATGGCGATCGGCGAATATGTGCGATTGTGCCGAAGTCACACGAGGCCACATGCTGGCTATCTAAGCAGCGTATGGTGCACCTACGCACACCATGTCATCCAAACGTGCGCTTCTACTAGATTCAATGTTTGGTCTAACGCTTGCCTTGGTGCAAGCGGCTAACGCAAGGTGTTTTCAGCCGCGTCTTGGAACAATTGCTCTTCCCTTTGGGCATTGCAAATTTTCGGCACGCTAGAGGGTAAAATATGTTTGTGTTTTCGTTTCCAATGAGTAATTGATCCGTTCTGAAAAGAGTAATTCACACAAACCATAGCTGGCATCTCCTTGTCCGAGCCGTCTGCAGCTGCCGGCGCGATGGTCTCCACGATGGCCGCAGCGAGCAGTGCCCCCACGGTGCCATAGTTGAAGTACGCCGGAACGGCAGTGGAGTAGAGCAGCGGTGGCAGCTGGAACAGCGTGGGCACGAGAATCGTGTCCAATGGAGCCACGCGTGCCAGCTGGGAGCGTTGTTCCAGCCGGAGTAGCAAAAGCTGCAGCTGCGTCGGAGGCCGCCGCAACCGCAGCCAGCGCTCGTGCTCAAGCGCCAGCACGAAGAAGCGTACGAAGTCTCCGCCAGCCTCCTTCAGGAACTGGGCAACGGAAGTGTAGTCGAGCTCCCCTCGGATGGCCGCCTACGAAAGGAGCACTCGATGTTTTCTGTGTACACATGTGCAACTACGTTCTTTTACAAAGTAGTACCGGGCAGTGGATTTCTCCCCGTTATGGCAAAATGGCATTGTTTTATATCAACTAAAATTGGTGTTCACGCGTAGGTTTGCAGTCACAACGTATTCAATGCTGCAATCGCGAAAGCCACTTTACAGGACTGCATCGTCACTGTCATCCTTACTGGCATCATCACCAACTAAATGTACCGTCATTGTCATCGCTATTACGACCATCATCACTAACTGCTCTGTCATTATCGTCCTGCTATAATCAATATCATTACGGCATCATCATCGCCAGCGCTACTAGGAGGCGCAAGCAATAAAGGAGCATTCGATCTGTTTCTCGTGAGCCCGGCATTGCGCAATAGTTAGCGCGTTCGGCTGGGATCGAAGGGATAGTTTTCGATTTTTGGTAGAGGCAAATGATTTTGTTTAGTGCGTGCATTTCCGCAGCTCATATGCCTAGAAGGGCTGTCGCCTTAATAATATTAGGCGCAGATAGGTGCGTAGTAAAAGACACGCAGTTTGCACTAGGCAACAGAGCATTGAAACTTCTAATAGAATACCTCTCCTTAGAGCAGGTAGGTGTGCGCATACCCGAAAAAAATGTTTATGGTAATATGACTAGGATGGAGAGCATCTGTCAGGTGCTTTCAAGTCATTTATTCCCGTTTAGCAATACTCGTCAAGAGAAACGCCAGTACCATTTTTCTCATATTCATCGATCGGGTAAAAAATAAAGGCTAACCAAAGTCTTGTACGCAATTTTATAAGAACGCGGTTGCTATGGAAAGAAAAGTATCGAGTGTTGCATTGACCGACACGAAGCGAGCATAGAGCGTCAGGTAGCAAATATGAAGAGAAACGACCATGTACTCTCTATAGCTGCAGCCATTCTGTAGTAAGTATTTATTTATTCATAGTAAAAACCTCCCCTTCACATTATTAAAAAAAGCTAGATGATAGTTTCTGTGCAGATGTATGACGAGCATTAAGAAATCTATTCGACATCTGATTTCTTCCCGAGTTCGGTCAGGTTTATATTCGTATAAACTTTCCCACCCACCCTTCACGCTTTTTGTCCCTTAAAATTACACATATACTGTTTCACATTACACAGCCCTCTATCCAGTTCCAAATTTAACTGCAACCCTTTTCATTAGCCTCTACATTGGTAGTACCGGTGAGCTACAGCTGTTGTATGCTTCCCCTAATATGTAGTAGTCTGGAGAACCACGCTTGTCTTAGTCTTATGCTTTCTTGTTACATGTGTGGTTACTACCTGTCTTAGATACACTATTCCCTCACCACTTCCAACGCCACGCTACCTATCATAAATTGCTGTTTTGTCCTAGGATTTGTAAAAATTAGTTTCTTTTCTTCACATTAATTTATCACTCTTGTTTCTCATTTACTTCATTAGGGCATTGATCATGCTTTGCATTTTATACTCCGAGTCAGTTAGTAACAAAGTTTGCCAACCCATGCTGCATTAACTCTTATCCCCATCTCCCCCATTTGAGGTCCCTGAACACTCCCTGTAAGCACGCAGTATATATAGCACTGAAAGAACCTTGTCTTCCTGCCAGACATCCTCCCTTTTAGGGTTTCATTACATTCTTTATAGCGGACCATGGTGCTTGTGCCGCAGCGATAGATCTCTTGAACATTTATTATGTACATTTCTTCTAGGCATTTACTTTCATAATGCTTGCATGCCTGCTGAAGCTTCAAAAATCAAATGCTTTCCGTATCTTCTCACGGTTGCATGTTAGAGCTGGGTGTATTTTTTGCTCTTCTATACTTAACTAATATTAATAATTGGTTCACAGGAAAGGAAAGGCGCTGTATCGGTCACACTTGTTTTGTGGACACCTGACCGTGCTGTAGGGGGAAGGAAGGAAGGTGAGAATGAAAGCCGAAAGAGAGAAAGGTGTGCCGTAGTGGAGGGCTCTGGGTAATTTCGGCCACCTGGGGTTTTTTAGTGTCAGCTTACATCGCAAAGCACACTACGCCAATTAGTTATGCCTCCATTGAAACGCAGCTGCCGGCGGTCGGGATCGAACATTTATAGCGTAAATATGGCTAATTTCTGAGTGCCCTTTATAATAGTCAACCACTTTCATTGGTTAGGGGAATCGGAGGTTGTTCTGAGTCTATAAAGAATTACCTTAGTAAACACCTTGTAAGGAAGTCACTAAACCGATGGGTCTGCAAATTTCCCATTCTCTCCATCCCCTCTGTTCGCACATAACACCCTTCGAACCTGAAATGATGCTTACTTTATAGGCATTGATAAAGGGTGTTACCCTGTTTCTTAAGTGCTTTTGTTTTGTTTGAATAGAACGAGACATGCAAACAATGATTATCAACTAATATAGCACAATGCGGTATCTCACACGTATATGCAGAGCTCAGAGTATGCGCTGGAAATTTAAGCTGCTGAAAAAAAGAAAGAGCAAGGAAAGAAGCGGTTTTTTGAGCCCTTTTAATGATTGTGTAAGAGAACCTGCTCAGTAAAGCTAGCGTCTTAGCACATATACTGATTTTCTGCCAATAAGGAGCATAATTAGCAATGAAATGGCGAATAGTACAGGTTATCATGCCGAGAAAGAGCCTTTTCGAGCCTTCAGATGTTCCACCATTACTGTCATACGTGATACAATGAGGAGAAGTTAATTATTTCAGGCAGTTTTTACACCTTCTAACAAGGTCGCTGAATCAAACAATTTTTACTTGCTTTAAGAATCATCTAAACATGCCAACATTATGCCTTTATGAGACGAAAGTTTTTCTCGAAAACAGATGTCCAACTTGATGCGTATGAACTTTCTTTACTGATCAACGTTTTAAAACTGCAATGAAAGGTGTCAAAAATAAATAAGAAATACCACAGTACTGACATAAGGACACAGCCTTCTTTCACAGATACATTGACGGCAATGTTCAAAACGCTGCACCATTTTCTAAATATTCATTTCTTTATTCGCCTGTCAAAATAGGTATTGAAAATCAGGCAGCATGTTGCTGCAACCAGGCACAAGCTCCCCATATGCATCGTTTTCAAAAACCATATTACCTCTCTCAACCATGACATGTATAAGAAATAAACATCGTATTAAAACGTGCGCGGAAAGTGCCGGCCAGCCAGATGTAAAATACAAACAGCCCGCACAAAATTACACAGTGAAGCGAGTTCAAAATACCAGCAGGGGCTTCTGTGCACTTACCGCACTCTCTTCGGAGGCGAATATAAGCGTTGCCTTGTTTATCTTTCTAACAGCGTCGTCCTGTGTCTTCTCCGGCAGCCACGTTGATATGGGAGCTTGATGGAATGCCCTTTTTAGTTCGTGGAACATCGAGTAAAGGGCGTGCGCACTGTGATCCAGGTCTAAGAATCGCGCTGCAAGGCGCGGCCACGTATACCCAAAGCACCTGCGTGCCAGGTCGAGGCAGAAATTGGCGGTCTCGGAAGGATGCGCCATGGCTCGTTCTCTGGAGAGCTCCAGGAAAAGTAGCTCAGCGTCTAGATGCGACGCCAGGTATAATGCAGCCTTGTTAATGTCGCTGTGATTGTATATCTTGCTGAAGGCGCTTCGGATGTCTTCTGCACCCGACGCGTAGGACGTGTCCGAGGCATGCATGCTTTCCTCTCCATGATAAAGAATTTGGTTCAAGGCGGCCATCCAATCGTTAGCGGTCACTTCGGGCACAAGATTCTCCAGGAGAGCAGACAGCGGCCACCTTTCATATTCCACCATGGCTCCGTCGTCCAACTGCAGATCGCTTGCTACAAGCTCGTCGAGGCCTAGAACCAACGCCCTCTCGTCGTCATTTTCCAGTACGCGTTGCAGGTCCCGCTCCAGCTCCCCTCTGTTTCCAGACACCGCCAGCTTGGTGAGCAGCGACTTTCCGGGGGACAGTCGCAGCACCGTCTTGCCTTTCTCACTGAGCAGATCGAGAATGAAGACCGTGTGGAATCCCGCCAGTAGCGACGTGCGCGCGATGAGCCCCACGAGATCGCGGTACGTTCGAGCCTCCCGAATCAGCGTCCAGTTGAGATGCTCGCGCACCGACGCCAGCGTAGCCTTGAAAGACTCGGCTGTCTTCTCTTCCGAGACATATCTGTGGCACCTCTTGTAGACCACGCGCAAAACGCGCTTGCCTTCCGCACTCTCGGCGGGCGCTGCAGAATTGGGACCATGACACACTGCACTTCTTACAAAGGCACTTTTAAAGCGGTACTATATAAAATTACATTTTATATGTTGTAAAGATAACTCTTAGCATTTTATTTCCGCATATCCGCTATCTTGTGATATATTTGCACATGTTTCAAGAAGGCCGCCTCACGCGACAGCAGCGTTACCTAGCCAGCGAGCACGTTACACTCTTGCTAACCTAACAACAAACGATTAGTAATAATTTACGCATAGTTGCTTTGTTGTTTCATTATTAGAACTGCACATTGTTGATCCTGGCACACTCTGTGTATTCTCGACGTTTAATGCTTGTAAAGTTAATCCCCGTGCTCCAAGACTGTTTACTTCGATGGTTTTGCAGCGTATAATGTTTATATCACAGACAGCCAACGTTCTCACTAATACTCTAGTCTAGACTGCTGAATCCTAATTACAATAAATATTCAAGCCGGGACTACACCTAAAATGAATAATAACTGCGACGTGTATGCACTGAGGCAATAAATATCGATTAAAAAAAACTGTGACACCATGTTTCATTGTGGCGGAGTATTTTTTTCTTGACATTTCTAATCTCTGTGAAAAAATGCAAACATATAATATTTACAACACTTACGTTCAACTTTCAGGCTGTCTATTTCCGCCTGGAAGTCCGGGGCGAGAAGGCGGTCGGTGATTGTAGAGACGGAGGCAGCCATAGTGTCCCTAATGAAGCTGCTAGGACCAGCCTGGTCAGCGGCATGATCCAACCACGAATTGCATACGTAGGCGTAGAAATCGCTGCAAGTGTCCTTGCTGGTGTTGAGGAGCCCATTCATGTAGTCGCGCGCTTCGATGCACTCGGCCGTGTCACACATCACGGGCTCCGTAGGAGGCTTGCGCGAGAGGAGCAGCAGCAGGGCCACCATGGCCAGTGCGAAGACGGCCACCAGAACCACCACTACGGCCGCATACATGTAGCGCTCCTGTTTGCCCGTTAGCTCGGTGACGAACATCACGTTCAAGGCTGCAAGTGTAGGCAGGGTTAGGCTTCTAGTACCAAAACATCCTACCCTTCTGTCCTACACAAATGGGTAAATTCTTACTGCAAATTATTTGCCAAAGCTCATGGTCACAACAAGCGTGGCAGATGTTAGAGAGAAAAACGTTAGGACCATTTCCTTTTTTCGAATTTCCTCGCATCCAAAAGCAACGCATATAGATTGTATTCACGTGGCTTCTTCAAGTTGCCTCATACATGTACACAACAAATAGACCTTAGTGTTACACGTTTTGAAGCACTGCTGCAGAAAATATTCGTTGATAGGACGGTAATCTAGCGGTGGAATTTCATCCACAATTTCACCGCATAAAAATAACGTATTAAGGCACGAGCTCTACTTTTTGCACTGAAGCACCTGAAGCCCTTCGCTGGCACATTTGACGTTCAGACACCGGACTGGAGGAGTGGTCAGTTCTGCCACTCCATTTGACCCGCTGCAAAAATGCGCAGCTGTGGTGCTCACTCGTAAAGCTCTCCTCTGTGATAACTCGTGTTTAGTAGGGGGGTTTGAATACTGCTTCGCCGGCACTTACTTGCTCAGTCTCACCTCAGATGAGGTGCACGCCTGTGCGAGTGTGCCAATGATTCGGCGCAGGCTTCAGGCTGCACCCATGGTTAACAGAGCTTATGCTATATCTAGGTTCAGGATAAATCTCCACCTTTTTGTGACCTGCTTTATTGTGCGGCGATTAAAAACACCATGCGATGGTCGTATAAGTAGATCGTATATCACCGTATATCGCAGACGTATCATGTGTGCGAAAGGCACCGCCTCACGAATTCAAGCTAGAAATCTCATGGGGAGAAACAGATAGAAAACGATACGCAGCACACGAAGGATACGTCTCACTCAACGAAGCGAGGCAGAGCAGCAGACGACTCCAAATTCAGCGAGTTTTCTGCGGGTAAGCGATGACTGTTTATAGACATCCGAAACCGAGAAAATTGCAAATGCCGCAAACACACAGCTCCGGGATCCGAAGGCTCACATGAAAAAACGGGATCGGCGAACGTGAAGTAGATGACGTTATGCGATCCTGCCTGGTACATGCGGACGCCCTGGGGTAGACAAATAGCCAGCAGTTTGACGTAGTACTGTTGTTAAAAGAATGAAACAAGGTTATCTTCCTGGCCCGACGCACGTCAGCTAACTCCGAAACATAGAAATGCACCCTCGAGTGGGCAACGAAGCCAGCGAGCTACATTCAGATCAGCATAAATCTCGAAACCAGTATCAACTCTTTTTAACCTCTTTTATTCAAACGAAAGCTTTAATAGGCTATGTTGGTGCAAGTGGATGCAAAATGTGAGTCCACGAGGCCTAGTGTGCTGTAGTAGTGTGACGTTCCCTTAATTCGCGTGTCAGGGGTGCACAAAGCAAACGTGACAAATCAGCGCATTTCCTCACCTGTAGACAAATTTGCACATATTTTCATGTGTCCACAGATAAAGTATGAGAGATACGGCGAATTTCTCTCACACCAATTACCACTGCAAACGTAGGCTACGTAAAAACTTTGAGAGCACAACAGAGATCTCGATTGGACAAATGCATTTTCATTAGCTGTTCTTTAGTAGCTCCAAGAGTGTCATGACTTGGCACTTTTGAGTGTCATAACTCAGCACTGTTGAGAGTCGTGAAAGGAATTCTGAGTGTCTAGTCTCAACACTTCAATGTCATGGCTCGGCACTTTTTGAGCCATGACTACACACTAATTCATGGATTTCATTGTCATGCGTATTGGATCTCCAATCTGACTGACTCGTGACAAATGGCTACAACTAATGACTAAGCTATAATGACTCACATGACATGACTAGGCATGACATAACAGTTATATACCAATTGTCATTACTACCCATGCATGACTACCAGTATCATCTTAATGTGACGTCATATCACATGTTATATTTTGTTTCCAGTATTTGCTTTCATGTTGCGGACACGTTTTTGTAAACATAACGAAGTAAGCATTTCGACTAAAAGTGTTTGGTTTATGGGCTTTAATGTCACAAAGCAACTCAGGCTATGAGACATTGTAGTGGAGCGCTCCACAAGTTTCGAACACCTGGTTTTCTTTAACATACCTAGCATCGCACAGCCCACGGGCTTTTGCCTCAATCGAAAAGCGACCGACGCGGCCGGGATTAGATCCCTCAGTCTTGGACAGAGAAGTCGAATGCCCTGACTACTGCACTACAGTGGTCTAATAATAATTAGTGATGACGTTAATTAATGTTAGTAAAGTTAATAATGATATAGACTATTGTGGCAAACAAAAATAAAATAAAACGAAAAATAATCATTAGAACTGAACAAAATAACACAAAACGAAACGAAATAAATGTAAATAATAAAATAAACATTACATGTATTCAAAGTAAAATAGGTCAAATTACAGAAACGTGGCAGAAATGGTAGTGCTTTCGCAATCTCCCATTGCTGTTTCAACAGTGACCTCTAACTTATGTTCAAATCTTATAAACACAAAAGACTAAGTAGCACTACGTTTCGCAATAGAGCATTTACAAAAGTAAGTCTGGCAACCATGAGCGACCCGCTGATCCCGCGCTGGCGGCCGTATTTTGATCGCTTCATCCGTCAGCTCCATGTACGTCTGTCAGTGCCCGCCATTCTCTCCGCGCTTGTCACATTGTAACCTAACGTGCTGCGCTTGCACCGACCTTTCGGTGTCAAGAGAAGGCACTGCCTGGTCGAGGAAGCTTTCCAGTGTTCCTGGCGGTTGCTGTCAGCGATGCCTAGATGTGTATTTTGACAGCCAAGGCTGGGCGGGGCACACCGCACGGGCTGCTGAGTGCAGTTACAATCTGCTCTGCGAGTCGTACACGGACCCCTCGTAGATCCGCGTAGCGTCATTCCTATCGAGATATAGTATCAAAAGTTTATAATGTGGAGAAAGTTTTCATCTGTGTGTCTTTGCTATTTAGTTGGAAGCCATGAGAGACGATCGCCAGTTCAGAGAAGAAAGCGAAACTTATCAGTGGATGCCTGTTGGCTTTCCGGGTCGGTTTGACGCTCTTTGTCCGTGCTAAACTCTGATAAAACGACGTTGTCATCTGAGTAGTTGATTACTTGAAATATTTGAAGAAGGTAAGGTGTGTCAAATGGCTCAGAATGGAAAGGCAATGTTTGCTGATACTGAGTATTGGTGTATAAAAATGTAATATAATAAATAAAATAAAAATAAATGAAATAAATGATAGAAGGAATAAAATAAACGAAAACTAAAAACTTAAAACGTGAAGACAACGTAGTCCCTGTTTGTGTGTGTGTGTGTGTGTGTGTGTGTGTGTGTGCGTGCGTGCGTGCGTGCGTGCGTGTGTGTGTGTGTGTGTGTGTGTGTGTGTGTGTGTGTGTGTGTGTGTGTGTGTGTGTGTGTGTGTGTGTGTGTGTGTGTGTGCGTGCGCGTTGGAGAGAGACGCTATCGCGTCACATCCTTCACGACTTAACGGCAGAGCTCAAGTGTCGCCCTTTTTTTTATTACAATATGATATAAATCTGATTTTACAAACAAACCCAGTTGAATCAACCACAAACACTGCGCAGTAATTTGAGCTGACTTTGACTTTTCAAATTTCTTTTCGTTTCCGCCGACTTCCTCTTTACCGAACCTTCCCATGTCAGCGCTTGCATATGAGGTTAAGTCTTCAGATTTCTATATGACAGAGGAAATAAACAAGAAATCGGCATAATTAAAGAATCAACTTAATTTCAGGTGGCTGTCAAATAGCGAACCATCGGGCGACTCGACAAAAGACACAAAAGTGAAACGCAAGCTTCGTTATTTTATCTGCCGCGCTGGCAGGTATTTATAGGCACAGAATACAAACCTGAGCTGCGCGCTCTCGACACGTACGGGATTGCGCAGGCATCACCAGGCGATAACACTTTTCGAAACGGGCTGTAAGTGAGCATATTACGGCACACTAGGAAGATGTCATCCTTTCCTGCTTTACAAGACGCCGCAGGTTTTGGAGCCGCTTTTGCAGCGTCAAACACGCAGCTCGTGCGCCCTAGACAACCGTTTTGCTCTCTGCACTAAGCACTACATTTCGTACGACGGTGAAAAGTATAGCTTCGGTAATCATGGCCTCGTCGTAAGTCAGATACAGAACGACGAACGCAATCTACGTACAAAAGGTTTCAAAGGAACCTATTGCCACAATGCGTTCATTAGAGATGCATTGCTCCTACTCCCGTGTCCTCCATCGCAGTATAACCTTATCCTTCAAGTTCAGAAGGCACCATAGCACGGAAAACAACCTTGCCGGTTTAGGTGATATTACGTTCTGTGAGCTAGCTCCCAGTCAGAGGGACGTGCAGTAATGCTTGAGATGAGGCAAGTGACACCTGTAAAGCCGATTAGGATGGAAAACGAGCGGTCGCATTGCATACACGCGTATACCTTGATTCCGTGCGCGTCTACGTCGGTGCGCTGGCTGCAGAAGCACACGCAGCAACATGCTTGCATTCCAAATAGAGCTTGGTGCTAGCAGCTACTACAGTGATGTTAAAAAATTAAGCAATCGCATTCTAACGCAGCTTGCGGTGCACGCACGGCTTCCACGATAGTGCACGTTGGCAGCACTTTGTGGGAGGCGCGGGCAGACGGATCAAAACATGGCCGCCGAGCACAGTTTGTGTTTCTTTCACTAGATGGCGCTAACTTTTGTAAAGCCTCTATTGTAAAGAACGCTGCTTGGGATGGTCTTTCTCTAACGCTCGAGGTTGGCAAAGCAAGATGCAGTGAAATACTGTATCAGCAATTCCCTAGATAAGTCTTGTGTTCATATGCTCCGTGGAGCCCTGGCGCTACAGATTAGTCGCCTTTATGATGCTGGTTACCCGAACACCTTGTTAGCGCTGTAGCTGAAAGTATGCTTAGGAAGAAAAAATTAGGACACGAGAAGGATGATCATAGAAAAATAGCTGTAATTCAATATGTACACCAGACATCACATAATCTGAAAAAAAAAAAAATCGGAAAGCGAATAGGGGTTCAAGTTGTGTTTTCTGCTCCGTTGAAACTATCAGTATTATGTAAGAAAGCAAGCCCATTCGCAACTAAGGAGAGTCCTTGTAGTATTATTCATCAAAACCGCTTCGTCAGTTGTCACGAAGGTGTAGTATATCGCGTGACTGTGTCATGTTGCCGCGAATATATCGGGCAGACGGGCAGATGTGTTAACACAGGATAGAGAGAACACATTACCAACGTACTCAGACAAGCTGCACGTTGGGCACTAAATTCCCCGAATGTTTTTCGGTGCGACGGATTGATAAAAACGAATGACAGGTCAATACAAACATCCACTCTTTATAGGCCTGATGGCAAGCAAACGATGGGAATTTCCAATGTTTCTCACACGCTAGAAACATGAAGGTCACGAAGTACTGGTAACAACTGAAGATTATAAGAAAATATGCGTCTTATTTTTTGTTATTTACTCATTTTGGCTGAGATTTATACTTAAATAATTGTTCACATTCCGTCTCAATCTATACTTCCTCAATATTTCAGCATTTTCTTGCTATCGCCTATTGGGGCCAATTTACTTCGTCATTTACAGCTCCAAAAGTGCCCACAATCTTGTGGCACCATCTGTCGGAGCGCCGAGAAATGCGAGGGTTTCTGTGCAACGTGCGGAGCGCTCATTTAGACATCTTTGTATTTTTACACCATGATTTTTATTAATATTGCGCGAGCTTCGGCCAAACTGCGGCTCAGCGCCTTCTAACAGCAATAACTGTGCAACACGGCTAGACATAGAATCGCCTGCTAAGCTCTTCCAGTTTCGAGTGCACACGACCTGCCACTATATCTGTTCGCGAAAACGCGACGGACCGCAGAACGCATGCGCAAGAATAAGATGTGAAATACGCGACTCTCCTCTTCTTCCTATTGCGGCAGGCTACGCTGGCGAAACTGATTTAAGATAAGAAAATAAAGAAAACAAATACACCTGCACCTGAAAAGCTTTGCCTGGAAGCGAACCTTCTGATTTGAGCAGCCCTCTATTGGCTAGGAACATGATAAAAGAGGCAACAAACAGCACATGTGCTCTGCTGGCCGACATTTCCTTTCTGTCCTTTTTTGCGGGCAAATATTGTGGCAGGCAGTGTCTCCTCGCGATCGGAACAGCCTAGCAAACGACGCTTTATCTTCGTGCGCGGGCGCGAACTCGCACCGTGTTATACGCTTATCGCGATTATAAGGCGTTAGAACCAGCAGTTTGGTCGACGCTCGCGCTATAATAGCAAAAATCAAGACGGTTTCACCTCAGACTGGCACGTTCGCCATGGTGGGCAGGCTTCCAGAACTGTACTACTACTGCAAGCAAAGCTGTCAATAATGCGATCACAACCACAACTATGTACCACAACAACACACTTCTCTTGCTTACAGTGCAGCGACTGCCATTTATAAGTAATACATCCCACAGTTTATCCGGATGTTAAGACCCTCAAGAGTAGACTCTCACTTACGGTAGAAGGACCTTAGTGACGAGGAGACTACGTTGGTCTTCTTCATGGCAGCTTCCCGAGATGACGCAGGCGTGAAGCTCTCTTCGGCCGATAACATGTTGGCAATCGAGCCTCCCTTTGACTTTTTCCGCTCCTGACGACCGGCCTCCTTTGGACGAGGCGGCTTCACGGCGGACTCAGGTGCCACCTGCGAATGTTGTAAATCCGCTGCTGGCATGTTCACCGCGACTGCGCCACCTACGCACACATTCTCCGCTGTTTCGGAAGAGGCGACTACCGGCGCAGCGGGCTGTTCTTGGCAGTTTTCTGGGCTGTCCCGAGCTTTTACACCTGCGGGACTCGATGCCTTTGCTGTCTTGTGCGCTCCACCCGGGATGGCATGCAAGCCCTTTTGTTTTGACCTGCCAGAAAGTCGACGTGGTCTAAGGAGAAGGAATGACTATGACAGTCACTGAGGCGAAGGTAACTATTCCAGAGGTTCGGAAGCTAGAAAAACTCGTGTAACCCCTCCAACCCTTTGTTCTCTCTTGGTCTCGCCGATACAAGCACAACGCTTTCAAAGTCAGTACCCAGCCAAACCGGTATCTCGGAGGCAACAAATATTACGGCGAGTGCTTTCGCATGTTATAACCAAATTTATGGAACGTTAAAGCTACGTCCGTGTTTAAGTTAGAAGTGCACTGGTGGCCGGTGGGACATCATACGAACGCTACAGCCCTTCTTTAGCTATGAACGCAAGTACTCGGCGCCAGAGCTGGTATTCTAAATCCGATATTGCTTCTCGTTGTATAGAATAAACCATGAGGATGAAATGGGATTCACAAATTCAGTGTCCTTAAGGAATGCTCGTAACCAAAGCAGCATCGTAAAACACTATTGTATGATATGGCATCAAACGGTGATGCACTGACTGCCGGTCAGCACGCTTTGCGGCATCCTTGTCGAATTCGCGGTCATCATTGTGAAGCCCATATATCGCTCAATGTTGTTAGTATGAATACCCGACAATGTAAAATATATACGCGGCGTGGATACAACTAGCTTAGACAACTCTCGCTATGAAAGAAGCACTGAGAAGGGAACTGCATAAATTCAAGAGCAGGCGCCATTTCTTTAGGCTGGATCCGGCTGTCTTACAATGAAGTGATGTAGGTGCGAGTATCCCCAAAGATGTTCGGGTGGCAAAATATACAAGCACGGGAAGAAACAACTCGTCTTAGGCACTCATAACCCTAAGCCGGACTATAGACCCACTGTTGGCTGAAGGCCTTTCCCGTAATCGTCTCTTTCATCCAGCTCTGTGCTAGCTATATCGTCCTGACTCCTGCAAACTTCCTAATCTTATCCGCCCTCCTAACTTTCCGCCGCCCTTTGCTAGGTTTTTCTTTCCTTCGAGTCGAATTTGTAACCCTTTGTTGTGTACACGTTGTGCACCGCCTCCTAGTGGACGGACGCACGGCCGCTCCAGTTGCAATGCACAGCCGTGCGTTCTTCGGAACTGGACCGTCCTCGGACCATACGCGCGACCACGCCACGAGGAGCAATGCCTTTACCAGCGCTCGCGCTTCTCTCTTTCTTTTCTCCCCTCTCCGAAAGGCGCAATAAATGCAGTCTCTACTCAGCAACCGAATCGAGAGGTTCCTTGCTCACGGGGCTTCCGACGCCCCCAAACATAACACTGGCGACGAGAAGTTGGATTTAGTGCAGACGCAGTTGAGAGTCAGGTCATGGCTACTGGAGCAATGCATGGCGCTATCGAGCCGTTCAACGGCAAAAATTGGTCTTCGTGGATGCAGCCTCTCACTTTCTACTTTGTTGCAAACGTCGTCACCGACGATGTGAAGAAGCGCGTGTTCCTCCTGACGCTTTGTGGAACCGAGACATTCGAGACTGCCCGCGCACTGGTTGCACCGAAGACGCCTGGAGAAGTCAGCTGTCAAGACCCAGTCACACTTCTTCAGAAGCACTTTGACCCTAGACCATCTGAGCTGTACAGCTGTACACACTCTTCCAGCGACGCGACCAACTGCCTGAAGAATCAATCAGATGTCACAGCCCTTAAAAGTTTGACAGCCGACTGCAATTTCGGAGTGCTGACGACGACGTCCGCAACATCGACTTCATTAGTAGAAGGAGACAACTGCTCTAACGAATCCCACCATGCTGCCCCAAGACGTCATGCTTCGCGACAGATTCGTCTGCGGCATCCGCGAAGAGCACCTCCAACAGAGACTGTTCGCGGAGAAAGACGACGTTTCAACGTGCGTTTGCCCTGGCCATGTCAGTAGAAAGTGAGTCGAGGCAGCAGCGAAGACTCAAGGGAGTGACAAATTCCGCAGAAGTATACAAAACTTCGCAACCCAAAAAGAAGCACAAGAATTCACCGCAGCAACGACGCTGTTATCGATGTGACGGCTGGCACGAGGCTCACACCTGCAAATTCAGGACTGCACAATGCCGTTTTTGCTCCAAGAAAGGCCACATCGAGAAAACGTGCATCTCCCGCAAGAAGGAACGCAAGGAAGGCAAGCCTAACATCAGGCCAGGAACGCATAGTGTCAACGCTCAGTCCACGAGCAAAGACAATCCGCACAGCGATCCGTGCTGCAAACCCTGCCCCGAATTCCTAGTTAATCCATGCTGCAAACCCTGCCCCGAATTCCTAGTTAATGTGAAAGTCGAGAGAAGGCCGTTTAAATTCGAAGTCGATACGGGCACCGCATGTTCTTTAATCAGCGAGGCTAGTTACCGCCAAACATGGCCAATAAACGCCCCAAAGCTAACAAACGAACCCCTTGACTTGCGCACTTGGTCGGGGGGGAGGGACTTCGTACTCTTGGATCAGCACAAGTTCGTGGGCGATTTAAATCAAAAGACTATGTGCTATCCTTGCTGGTAATGAAAGGAACTGGCTGCAATTATCTTGGACGTGCCTGGTTTTTCGATCTACACATGCGATTGCACGGAATCAATCACGTTGCTGAGCCAACACCAGAGCTGCAAAAGGTTCTCGCACGCCATCCTGATGTGTTAAAGCGAGACATCGAGGCTACACGGGACCCTTGGTTCATTTGGATTTGGAGCAAAACGCAACGCCCAAGGTCTGTAAGGCGCGTCCAGTGCCCCTTGCGTATCAAAAGCCAATGTGAGAAGAGCTCGACCGTCTTCAACGACAAGGCATCCTGGAACCAACGCAACATGCCGAGATGGCTACACCTTTAGTGTGAGTGCGTGAAAAGGACGGAACATTTTGTGTTTGTGGTGACTACAGGAGCACAGTTAACGCAGTGTTCAAGAAGATGGCGTACCCGCTACCAACAATCATTTCATTTGGTTTAATAATACTGTCAGCCACCATAAGGGGCTGTAACAGGAGTGGAAAATACAAAACGAAAAATGAGCGCGAAGGTATTCGCAAAGTGGCGTGGTGGAATCATTTTCTCAATGCTGGAGCTCAAACCAGGCTTATCAGCAACTCAAGGTCGACGACGAGACGGCCGCAGTGCTCACCGTCAATACTACCAAAGGACTGTTCCAAGTGAAACGGCTTCTTTTCGGAATATTCTCTGCGCCAGCCATCTTCCAGCTTATGATGGAGGCAGAAATTCATGGGGTGAGTGTTTAAGTTTATGACAATATTGTCAGTGGGAAGGACGCTACAGAGCATGCGCAACGACTAGACAAAGTCATATCGAGGCTAAGTGAGGAAGGCCTACGCCTCAAGCAAGAAAAGTGCCGCTTCGAAATCAAGTCAGTCGAATTTCTCGGATATAAAATTGACACGTAAGGCCTTCATACAACCGAGGAAAAGGTCCAGGCTATCCTTCAGGCTCCAAGACCGACTGACCAGACTTCGCTGCAGGCATTTCTAGGGCCTTTGCCATTTTATGACCGGTTTCTTGATAACAGAGCTGCGGTTGCCGCAGAGCTGTGCAAGCTTCTTGAGGCTGAGGCTGATAAAACTTTATTCACAATAAGTGGGATTAATAGGGGAAGTCAGCTAGCATGCCGCAGGCCGTGGAGACTTTTGGCAACGCCGGCCCATTCGACGACCTTGAACTGAATGCCAGAGTCATCGCTGGACCTTAGCTTGTCCCAAGTTTCTTTAGAGGGATCCGGCAAGAGTTCTGAGGGAGGCTTATGGGCTTTGCAAGCCCAGATCATATACTTGAAGTTGTCTTTCTCCCCGCAAAACCTGCAGAAGGGATTCATATCTTTAACCCCTCCGGGGTGGTGCGGTGGTTACGGCGCTGGACTACTGTTTCCAAGGACGCGGGGTCGAATCCCGGCCTCGGCGGCAGCTTTTCGATGGAGATGAAAAGCAAGGCGCCCGTGTGCTGTGCGATGTTAGTGCACGTTAAATTACCCCAGGTGGTCAAAATTTCCAGAGCCCTTCATTACGGCGTCTCTCACAGCCTGAGTTGCTTTGGGACGTTAAACCACACAAACCAAACCATATCCTTATTTATGAATTTTGATATGTATTTTGGATTGGGGAGGGTCCCCGTCTGTAGCTGTCTCCATGTTACTTGTTGTTGTCTGGTTAGTGTTTTATAGGGTGGTGGGAGTGTTTTTCTCATTGCTTTGTAATGTGCAGTGGGTTCGTGGTATGATACCGCTGGCTCACCGAAGGGTTCCGGTTCCTGAATTTGCGCTATCGCTCGGCCGGCTAATTCTCGAGCGTATTGTTGGGCAGTCTCGTTTCCCAGATTTACCGCATGAGCTAGGGCGCATATTAATTCGATATCTCCCTCGAGAGGAGATTCTCTCAGTTCGCTTAGTATTTGTGAGGCGGGTTTGGAGACTACCTCTAGCAAAGTTACTGATTGCCAGTTTGGAGTCGCTTACTATCGTTGTTGCATTAGGCGTCGGGGTGATTCTAGCCCCGAAAAATGCCTTCGGCAGAGAAGCCCCAATTGCGTTCGCCTCGCGAACTTTGGGCGCCGCAGAAAAGAACTACTCCGAACTAGACAAGGAAGGTCTCGCAGTAGTTTTCGGCGTCATCCATTTTCACCAGTACATCGCTGGCCGGCACGTGACCGTATTAACGGATCACCAAACGCTCCTCGGCATCTTGGGAGAAAAGAAACAGTTACCGCAGATACTCTCGCCTAGGATGACCCGATGGTGTCTGAAGTTGGCCACATACGATTATGATTTTGTGTACAGGCCTGGACGCCTGCACCAAAATGCTGACGCACTTAGCAGGCTGCCGCTGCCCGCTCAAGTAGATGAGCCACACCCTCCTGCAAATGTGCTCATGCTAGCTTCAACGCCGAGCATAAAACTGTCTCCAAATCAACTCACAGAACTGAGCCGGGAGGATCCATTGCTGTCCCGCGTAATGAGAGCTGTGTCAAGCGGAGATCTTCACAGATTGTCCGAGTAGGAATTTTCTGCTTTCGCAAGGCTGTCACCTGAGCTCTCGCTAAACCAAGGTTGCCTTATTCGCCGTACCAGATTGGTTGTTCCGGCGGAAGCGAGAAACGATGTACTGCACTTGGCACATGCAGGGCACAGGGACGTAGTAGCCATGAAAGCGTGCGCTCGAGGATACATTTGATGGCCCGGTATCGACAACGACATAGAGCAGCTAGTGAAAAATTGTTCAACTTGCTGCCAGCATCAAAGGACGCCGCCTAAAGCTCCACCTCCTAAATGGAAGCGCGCGACTGCTCCATGTCACACACTCCACGCCGACTTCGCTGGCCCCGTAGAGGGAAAGATGCTACTAATTGTTGAGGACGCGTACAGCTAGTGGCTCGAAGTGCGCTACATGCGCAACATACAGGACTCTCATCGAGGAACTGCGCAACCTGTTCGCGATCTTCGGCATACCCGAAAGGCTGGTAACGGATAACGACCCGTCCTTCGTTTCCACGGAAATAGAAGATTTACTAATGAAGAACGGTGCAATGCACATTACAAGTTCTCCCTATTATCATGCTACAAATGGGCCAGCAGAGAGATTTGTGTACGAGACAAAGCAAGTATTAGCCAAATATCACTCTAGAACACTCGCGTGCAGGCTTGCTCGGTTTCTGCTCAAGTAGCACAGAACTGTTTCGGCTACAACGGGCAGGACACCAGCATCATTCATGTTCGGACACGAGCTCTCGATGGCACCCACACTTATTCAGCCACGACCTGCTGAAAAGACCTCTGATGAGAGCGTTACGAGGCGAGTGGCCATAAGGAAGTCGGTCTTCTTCCGCAACTTCACTGCAAGCCCTGCTTGGGTAGGAGGCATCGTACTCAAAAGCCTAGGGTATCGATCTTGGCTGATCAAGACAAAGACCGGAATGGTTCGTCAGCACCTTGATCACATGAAGCCAGGTTCTGAAGCATACCTGGCGGAAGGTCCGCCACCGAACGATTGAACCAGCGGACGAGCAGCAAGCGAACAACAGTTCACACTGCCGGCTCCTTACGTGATCGCGATACCAGCGGAAACTTCGCCTGCGGACTAGTTACCTACAGCGCCCCACTCCGAACATGGGGAAGCTGAGACCCGGCAAAAGAACTGCGCAACAAAACCATGCGACGACCAGCAAAACGAGTCCAGGCATGATCAAGCTCCGTCAAGGCCTCAACGTCGGCGTCGTCCACCCAACCGATACGGATACGGTAACCCGATCTAAGGAGGCAGGGGTGTTGTGTGCACGTTGTGCACCGCATTCTAGCGGACAGACGCACGGCCGCTCCAGTTGTAATGCCGAGCCGTGCATTCCTCGTAACTGGACCGTCCTCGGACCGTGCACGCGACCAGGGCACGAGAAGCAACCTTTTCTTTACAAACGCTAGCGCTTCTCTCTTTGCTTCTTTTCTCGTCTCTCGGAAAGGCGCAATAAATGCAGTCTCTACCCAGCAACCAAATCTAGAGATTCCTCGCTCATGGGACTTCCGGCGCCCCCAAACATAACACCCTTAGCGACTGTCGGTTATCCTCCCTTCGCACTACATCTCCTGCTTGTGTACACTTCTTAATTTCCACTAAGATCTCATTAGCTCGAGTTAAATGTCCGACCCTCTCTGCACGTTTCCTGGATAGTAATGTTGCATCTACCATTTTTCATTTAATAGCTCGCTGTATTGTCCTCAACATTACGACCCTTTTCCTTAGCCTCCGTGTTTCAGCCGCCTATGTGAGCCCCGGTAATATGTAAATGTTATACTTTCCTCTTATCGACAACGGTAAGCTTTCAGGGATTATCAGAAAATATTTCCCAAACGCGCTGCATCCAAATAAATTATCCTATATTTCTTTTTCGTTGCTCGGATCTACAGTTACTACCATTCCTTAGCAGACAAATATGTATTCATTGCTTCCAGCAGAGCCATAGACACTATGGGCTATCTATTTGCATCATACAATCCAATATGCGATCCGGAGCAGTTTTCTGAATCCTTTGAGAAGAGAGATATGTGGTTACTCTGCGAACCATATGGAGTAGCTTTTCGATCAGAAAGGAGAATGTGAATATAACTCCATTATCGAAACACACTTTTCGGTTTCTAAAAGCATGATATTCCGGATTGCCAGTATGATCACCCCATTAGATAGAGCTCCACCTCAGAAACTCAGGGCATTTAAGGCATCGAGTGTACAAATAACATAACAACAGGACACTAACGAAAAAACTGCAGTCTGCATAGTGTCAAATTTGAGGAGAATTCCGCGCACCATTACAGAAACGAAAAGAAAGGACGACACTTAATCTCCCCATTTAAGTTATTATTTGCCATGTGCCGGTTGGCCCGCTTTCGGATCGTCGTTGATGTGCACACATTGTGGCCTTAGTGTTCCAATGTTTTATTTTTCATTGTTCCCCCATATGCGGCACATAATAACGGCACATAATATTTAACATACACTCACTCGCTATCAGAATAATGGAAAGACCAACCGAATTTGACCTAAAACAGCGCTTTAACCAATATGTATGACCGCGCCTCCGTAGACTAAACACAGCGTGCCTCACTCGTGATTCAATGGACCTAAAAGGCCGCTTTCCAATCTCATCCTATCACAACAAAGAAGAAGCCAGAGTTGGCAGCGCCTCCTACATAGGCCACATCATCTGGTCTCGTGACGTCACCATCCGACGACCAGTCTGCGTGGCCGTGTTGGCGGTCAAGTATACCATCTTCCCGAGGCATTCCCAGGGTTTTTTGCTCAAAGCGCTAGCGCTCCACTCTCTGGAGAAACGAGCCTTTAAAGTTATCGCGTAAAACAGCATCCCTTAACAGACTAAAATTTTTAAGAGCCCAATGCTGCAGACGTAATCCAAAATAGATGAGTGAGGTACCTCTTGTATTATACAAGAGGGAGCAAGCGGAAGGCGTCATTCAAAAGACATGTCGGTAAGATTTATCAGTGTAGGTTGCCAACCAACTTGCTTCACGGCATACCCTAAACCTAGCCGCTTTAGGGTGCCACCCAGAAATGTCGTGCAGGCATAGCTATCATGGCCCACAAGCAACATAACTTGGGAAACAGGTGGTAATGTAGGCTACGAGATACTCCGGAAGCTCTAACACTAGCAGTTGTGAACAAGCACTCACTTAGTGGCATCGAGGTTTGACTTGGGCTTGCTCTGGGCTGCAGTAGCTTTCCCACCATGTGCCGTTGAATGATGGGCAGGCCGCGTACTATCAGCGCCGGTCTTAGGGGTGCCTCCGGGTGGCGTTTTGCTCGGTTCGGAAGGCTGGGAAGGAGCAACACTGGAAGCGACCGGACTGCTAACCCCAGGCAGCGATGAACGCAGCACTGCCTCGCTACATCCAGGCCCAGTGGTGGAGCTCACTGCGGGCGGCAAACCGGAACCGTGGTACGAGGTGGGCTGCTTGCCGTGCTTGGAACGCAAGGACTTCCTGCGCTTCTCCCTCGGTTCCATAGACGGCCTGATCTGTTCCGCGCCCTGGCGGTCTTTGCCGTGATCCATTGAGCTCAGTTTTGCTTTGCAAAGAATCGGTCTTTACACTCCACTGAAGACTGGCGAAGAGCAGAAATCGGAGCGCCGAGAAGAGCAACCTTCTGGACGGAACATTAGCTTCTTCTGCGTGGTCTCGTGCGCAGGTGCTACGTGCTTCTCTTCTGTGAAGAACATGTGATAATTTGAGAAAAGACGAAGAAAGAAGACCACGTTTGGAGGAAGAAAAGGAAAACGTGGAGGTTGGCTCGAGGAGCGCGAGGCACGAGCAAGAGAGAACAGGCGAGCAGTGGAGCCGATCGGCTGTCCAAGGAGCTCGGAGCGGTGCGTCTTCTGCCAGGTCTGACTCGGGGATCCAGACCTGGGGCCTACAGGCCGTATCCTGTCCTGTTCTCCTGTCGTCCACGAAACTCGGAACTGTGGTAGGGCCCGGGAGTGCCACAGCGCCAGCTCTTCACTGGCACGAGCGTTCGGCGCCATGCTGAGCCCAGGCACGTCGGGGAGGCCTGACGCATCGGCCGTGGAAAGGCAACCCGAGGCCTCTTGCCTCTACTGGGCCCCGTCCGGTGGCCTAGCCTTCCGCTGGGCTTACTGAGGCCCTACTGCACCGACCCTTCAAAACTCTGACTACCCGGAGCGCCTGCACTGGCTTCTCCATCCAACAACTTGGTGACTTTTTCACAATTTGTGTTTTGCCATCGTCCCACTTGCTCGTTCTACTCTCGTCCCGTCCATGTCTGTACATAAAAGTATTCACTGTTAGCTTGGTCAGTCTGGTCGTCTATTTAGGTTGCTGTTTCTTAATAAGCCACAGAATAAGGTGGCCAGAAGATTTAAAGAAAAGAACCTCACAATTTTGGCATCCACGGCAGGACCAGACCGGTCAAGCAGGATTTTCCCGTGGCTAGAGATTGGAGTTAAATGAGTGCGCCAGAGTTGCTCGCGGAAGGGGAGCGTATAGGTTTGCAGGGAATCGAGTTGCGCGAGTTGGTTGAGAAAGAATTGCAAAAGGCAAGGGAAGACAAAGCTGCCGAACGCGAAGAGAGAGCTGCCGAACGCGAAGAGAGAGCTGCAGAGCGCGAAGCGAAAGCTGCAGAACATGAAAGAGCGAAGCAGCGCTTGGAGCAAGAAAACCAGACTTTGCAGCTACGAGTACTACTTGCGGAATTGGGAGAAAACGCCCCTAGTGCTGGAAGCGCTGAGCACGGTACCGTACCAGCTCCGTCTTTCCCCATTAGTCCTCATGGACTGATTCCATTGTTTAATGAGGAAAGGGACGATTTGGACGCGTATTTGAAGCGTTTTGAACATGTCGCCATTGGCCAAGGCTGGCCCAAAGAGAAGTGGGCCACGGCTGGGAGTTTGTGCCTCGGCGGAGAAGCTCTCAGAGTCATTGGACGACTCTCTCCTGAGGACCAAGTCAATTACGATGTAGCGAAA
Organism: Amblyomma maculatum; assembly: GCF_055883805.1. Lineage (NCBI taxonomy): Eukaryota > Metazoa > Arthropoda > Arachnida > Ixodida > Ixodidae > Amblyomma > Amblyomma maculatum. Next base: position 131,404,453 of record NC_139347.1, read on the forward strand.
CTTGCCTTACTTCGGAGGTTTCGGTTCACGGCTGAGGGCTCCAGAGAGAAGTTTCGTGGAAGCAAGCCGCAAGATGGTGAGACAGCTTCCCAGTACACCACAAGGCTGTCAAGTTTTTTTGACCGCTGGGTTGAGATGCGAGGACAAGGTCGCATGTTTGAAGTGGTTCGGGACATGATAGTGGCTGAGCAGTTTTTAAACAGCTGTCACAATCGTTTAGTTCTCCTCTTGCGAGAACGTGATTGTAAAACGGTGGACGAGATTCCTGAGGCCGCCGATCACTTTCTTGAGGCTCAGCGACAGAATAACCTCGCTATTTTTAAAGATAGAGCTGAGCAGATTTCTGCGAAACCACAGGACGCAGCCCCAAACCCAAAGACTAGAATTCGATGCTTCATCTGTGAAGAGATCGGACATAGGTCGGCGGATTGCCGTAAAAAACCGAAGCCCCCATATTGCACATTATGTCGCAAATCTGGGCATGAAACCCAGTTGTGTCGATACGGAAATTCAAATGACCGGGAGACGTCTGCTTGCTGCACGTCCCCTCGAGATGCCCGCCCTGGTCATCAGCTGGGAAGAACATGCCTAGATGTTCGAAGGGACGATTCGGCTCTTTGTCCATCTCAGATTATTAACAACATGCCAGTGAAGCATGGAGAAGTGTTCGGACAAGCAGTGTCGGTGCTGCGCGACACTGGCTCTAATGGCATCGTGGTGCGTCAGGCTTTGGTGCCCGAGGCTGCATATACCGGTGAGCGAGCATTTTTGCGTTTAGGGGATGGTTCTGACATCGAAGCGCCTGAGGCGGAGGTTATTATCAAGTCGCCATACTTCACAGGCAAAGCTATTGCTAGGTGCCTGCCGACGCCATCATATGACGTAATTATCGGCAACGTTCCGGGTGCAAGCATCCCATTCGCCGACGCTCCAACAGTCTTGACGGGCAAGAGAAGCATACCTGCCAGTGATGATGGGTCCAGTGCTTCTTTCCTGGTTCTGGCGGCGAAAGTTTCAGGGATTGGTTTGGATGCCACTCAAACCGTACTCCACTTATCTCGGTCCGTTTTTCGCAAGAAACAAGAAGAGGACGCCAGCTTAGACGTGTGCCGTCGCAAGCTTAAGAAAACCTATCACAGAAAAGGGCAGACGGCCTACACGTTCCATCTAAGTGACGGCATTTTGTACCGGACCTATCAATTTTGTCCAGGAAAAACAATTAAACAAGCGGTCGTTCCGAAGGTTATGCGCCGTCAGGTCCTCATGCAGGCACATGGGAGTGCACTTGTCGGCCACCAGGGTGCCAGAAAAACTACCGCAAGAGTGCTTGATGACTTTTACTGGCCAGGGGTGCAAACTGACATTAGGCGATTTGTGAGGTCGTGCGATGTATGTCAGAGGACTGTCCCGAAAGGAAACCTTAGGAACGCTCCATTAGGACGCATGTCCATTAACACAAAAAGCTACGAAGAGCGCCAGCCAGTGAACGCCCTACAAGATTCATCCTTTGTAGTTCTTGATAACGTCGAGTCGAAAGCTCCGTTGTCAACGTTCAGTGAAGAACCTTGGTCCCATAGTGAAGTGGTGAATCGAGAATGATACGGGAGACAATGTTAATCTCTGTGCTGTCTTCCAACGCCGTGGGAGATATATCGCCTTAGAGCACATTTCGTACAAAGCTTCTGGAGGTGTCGTGGTGCTGTTCATAGTATGTTTCGTAGAGTTTATTTCTTCTGACAAGTGTTGAGTGTTAATGTTACTTGTATTAGTGCGAATGTTCTTTTTTATTTTGTGTGCGCGAGTGACTCAGACTCTCAGCAGACAACAGCAATGGTGTGGCCACTCTGTGGGGTGTGCAGTGATGGGTGCAGCAGTGTTGTGGTGTGCGGTCCTACGAAAGAGTGCATCAGTGTCATGGCCCCAAGTTTTTTTCCCGAAAAAAGCTTCTCAAAGGGGGGGGGGGGGGCATATTTGTGAAGAAAATGTGATAATTTGGGAAAAGACGAAGAAAGAAGACCACGTTTGGAGGAAGAAGAAGAGGAAAACGTGGAGGTTGGCTCGAGGAGCGCGAGGCACGAGCAGGGGAGAACAGGCGAGCAGCGGAGTCGATCGGCTGTCCAAGGAGCTCGGAGCGGTGCGTCTTCTGCCAGGCCTGACCCGGGGATCCAGACCTGGGGCCTGCCGGCCGTATCCTGTCCTGTCCTCCTGTCGTCCACGAAACTCGGAACGGTGGTAGGGCCCGGGAGTGCCACAGCGCGAGCTCTTCACTGGCACGAGCGTTCGGCGCCGTGCTGAGCCCAGGCACGTCGGGGAGGCCTCACGCATCGGCCGTGGAAAGGCAACTCGAGGCCTCTTGCCTCTACTGGGCCCCGTCCGGTGGCCTAGCCTTCCGCTGGGCTTACTGAGGCCCTACTGCACCGACCCTTCAAAACTCTGACTACCCGGAGCGTCTGCACCGGCCTCTCCATCCAACAACTTGGTGACTTTTTGACAATTTGTGTTTTGCCATCGTCCCACTTGCTCGTTCTACGCTCGTCCCGTCCATGTCTGTACATAAAAGTATTCGTTGTTAGCTTGGTCAATCTGGTCGTCTATTTAGATTGCTGTTTCTGAATAAGCCACAGAATAAGGGGGCCAGAAGATTTAAAAAAAAGAACCTCACATCTTCTTCCTTCGCTCATGGCACATACCCACGAAGGGATATTAGCCGCGAATCAGTTGAGACAGCCAAATAATCTGAATATACCGGAATAGTTTAATAAATCAATGATAGACTAAAGAAACCGCATGATTGAAATCATAGAATTCGATAAAAGCAAAAAAATACTGAGCTAAGCTTTCTAAGCTATCAAATTTTAAATACAAATAGCAAGGAAATCTGCTCGTAGTCGTAATGTAGTTCTGTAAGTATTCAGAACTTCGACGCAACGCAAATCCTCACTTGCACCGAAACAGAGAAGAAGCCAAACCGACAAAGTAAATTTCAGTTGTGTTGTGGGAATTTCTAAATGTATTGTGTTGTGGAAATATTCTATCACATGCATGCGCAGCTAGAGTGAGCATGCACTACGTATTTTTTTACTTTACTTGTGCCGTTGCGGGTTCCTGTGCCGTGAATATTCAGCTCGTACGAATATGTTGGGGCGTATAGCATCACTGTAGTGGAGCTGTGTGCTCCGTGACAAGCTCTGGAGCCGACCGTGAGCGTTATGCATTTTTAGAGACTTATTTCGTGTGGCGAAAGGCCAATGCCGAATTTTTCACCTCTTACAATAGTAGCCTTGAGATATTGGGCATTCAAAAACTAATATTAGAGTTGTCGTGCTGTGCCGGAGTGCTGTGCAGCTCAGATTAAAGAGTTTACAGTGGCAACACTGAAGAGACCGATAGAACATGTGAACAGAAAATAAGCAAACGCAAATTCTTGTTTGCTGTGCTTGATAACCGGTCTTTTTTTTTCTTGTAAGGTTCATCTCTCAGAAAATTATTTTAAGAGCTTAAAAGACACATTCTTTTCAAAATTGAAAACCAAATTAGGTCTAGTATGAGGAGTGAAGCTGGAGCTGCCAACGTTCCTTCGGCAAGCGATTAGGAAGTGCTCAATCGTTTCGATCTCACCACAAGCGTCACAAGGGTTTTGCGCGACCCACACTGCCGAGATTCACACGAACGAACCTTCCAAGAGTATATGAGATGTTGATAGTAAACGATGGATAGCAAGAAAACTTTGCACCTTCCTTGGATCACTGGCTTTGTATTAATCGTGCTGAAGACGAGACATTCCGAAAATATTAGGATGACATACGTTACAATAGAACAAGCGCAACGAGAGCTGACTTTGCCAAGAATTCTGTAGCTCCGTTCTGAAAAATGCCCAAGTGACTTGAGAGCCAGAGGAAGAGTGCCTCTTTCATCCATCCAGGGATGAAATACTTAAGTTAGCGGCTCAAAAGAGCATGTCCTGCTGACTTCAATTGCACTAAAACATAGAGAATTTGACAGAAATATGATTTGTGATATATTACAGAACATTTGTAAAAACAAGCCCAATAACCATAAACACAGCTAAAACATGCTTGAGTAATCCGGGACACGCAACGAAAAGCACAAGGTGGGAGAGAGGGAATATTTCCAACCGCTGCCTTCTATACGGTCCCAGATGCAGATCGTAATGATTCCTCTAACATTTTTGCTAAAAAGGCAAGATATGGAGTTCATCGGAACATGCTGGTAATTGAATCAATTCCATGTACTTTCTGTCCAAACGTTCAGCGCAGACATGTTTAAAGAAGGCTTGTAAAATATAAACTAAACAGGCAAGTGCTCCATAAAAGAAACACGCTACGAGGCAATTCCATGAAAATGGGCATGATCAGGGCTGCTGGCTTTCGCGATTGACTACTTTTTAAGGCTTGAAAGCCCTGATCGCTATCTTCCTGATAGCAGGTGGGAAGACTGGTTTATTGCGACATTAGCAGAGCTGGAGACGAGGGACGCTTGGCGCATGGTGATCAAGTATCGGGTGCAAGACCGGATCCGGAGAATGCAGCCCGAATGCTCTAAGTACGTGCGGCAGCTGGCACCCGATTAATATTCTTCTTCTGTGACGCCACATGCTATGCGCATGCGCAGCTGTGGATTTTTATAATGACGGAGCACACGCGAAACTCGGAGCTGGCTAGCCTAGTGAAGCTTTTCGCTTGAAAACGCGAGTGGCCTTTGAAAAGCTGAAAATGCAACCGCGCATGGAAGATGGATGGATGGAATATAGGAGCGTCCACTTTAAAATAGAGTGGTAGAAGCTGCTATCATGCTCATTTTCCTTCTATTTCGAAATTATTGTCTTAGATTGATTAACTATACCATAATTCAATTTATTGAATTTTTGTTTCTAAATTACGAACAGGTGAACAGGGTAACAAGTTCTTGGGTGCTGAAAAGGCCACAAGGAATTTATACCGATTAGTTACACTCTTCAAGTTGTGGAAGACTTTGTGCGTGTGTGCCATAACTTGCGGCCTCTTTCTGTCATCTGAGGTAATCACGGTATTCATGTGTGCGCTGCCCTTCAATTTCTTGAGAAACATTTCAACCACCATGGCCCACTCATAGAAGCTAGCTGAAAACAGCCTCTCTAATCGCTGCTAGTCAAGCACGGATGATCTCCGAAGCGCAGCTTCGAGGATGAGAGTTGCAGTACCTCTTGACAATTTTTGAATGAACTGAGTCAAGTGGGAAGAGCGCTTTTTGCGCACGAGGATAAAAAGCCCAGCACACCTGCTTTTCTTCGAATTACATTCTTAGGTCAAAAAACAAACTTTCCTTCTTCAGGAAACTCATAGATAACGGTTAGCCCTCTTCCGAGTTCTTTAAAAGTTGATTGCACTATTAAGTGCATCCTCTTTTAGAAGGAGCAAATCATATTGCAGAATGAAAAGGTCCATATATATAGAAAACTAAAGGACTTTGTGAGAGTTAAAATCATCGAATGATCGTACAAAGAGAGCTATGTGAGGCAAAACAATATTGTAGAACACAGGGCAAGCAGAAGACCTATACATATGCCTTTCATATGCACATACACTGTTCGTCAGATATGATCAAATTACTCTGAAGGTAAAATTCTAAAAGGGATAAAATGTTTTCTACTGTCCTGCCGGTTACATTCTAGAAAGAAACAGCCCCATTTTTAACTTGAAACTCTGCACCTGACATCTGTACTTTGAAAATTGTGTGTGCATGAGATGCAAGGTAGCTTTGACTACCAATTAGAAAAGCTGTGTTCAGCTGGCTTCCCTGGGTCGATCGTGGTGACAGTGGCTGAAATGCTTCCTAGGAAAATGATGGCTAGTGCACGCATGAGTGCTGTGTTTCCCGGTATGATAGACAGAGGTCACAAGTGCCACATATGCACAAGGTCTCCCACAACTTGAAGAGGGTGGCTAATCGGCTTAAAGTTCAATGGTCTTTTCTGCACCCAAGCAGCTTGCTGAGCTGAGCAGTAGCATCAGTTGCGATAAAGGAAAGCAGTGCTGTGGAAAGCATTTATTGCAAAAGGAAAGGTTGCTTGGAGAGCCACCTCTAGTGGGCCGCTCTCCTTACAATACTAGGTGGAGTCCGTTATTCTGGGACTCCATTGGTCTGGACCGCCACACGACCTCGCTGGACCAGCGCTTGTTGGGCCGCTAGATCCAGGCAGCCGAGCAGGGCCGCCTCCCAGTCCTCTCGGGTAGGAGAAGGGGTTATGGGTAAAAGAGAAGGATTTAGCTGGCATGCCCAGACCACGTGAAAAGCAGTGCTGTAAGAAGCTTGAAGAGCGGTCCACCAACTGTGCCACCAACATCATCAGACCCGTTCTCCTAGGCAAATCATACATTGGCCATATGGGATGATGTGTGAATGACTGACTCAGGGAGTGCGCCAAAATCTTCCTAATCATGAATAGATGCCTTTTGTGAACCATTAGCAAAGCTTGAACTGATTGTACACAGCAGTTTCGTTGCATGATAATCTTAGTTGGATATAGTCAGCAAACTGCTCGTGAAAGTTTAGAGGCATTTTAGATCAGAAAAGCGGGATATGACTCTGTAAGCAACAATGCGCTTGCACTCTGCAAAAGAGGTAATTTTTTTTATTGTCTTTTGTTAAAAAGCTGATTTCTCAGATTCCTGTACAGTTGCACCTCCGCACGTCAGCGAGCATAGATTGGTGTGTTCCGACAAGAACGGTAATCGGAGCTCCATGACCATTTTTTTTCAATATATACTTATATGTAGACAGCAAATGTCTCGACGCAAACAAGTGGGCTTTAGTTTTGCAAGATACGGCCTATGTTTGTAGTTTTTGGTAGGAGCCGTTGGTTTGATGGCTACGGTGCGGCTATGCGCCTTAGCAAAACGCTTGCGTCGCTCCAAGTTGCCGCAGAGACGAGCCATATTTCGTGGCAATGGTCTGCCATCTGTCAGCGAAATTGGCGGGGCCCAAGGCGGATACACATAAGCATTTGAAGGACTAACTTGTTTGTTTCGAGCAATATGAAGTTCCTCTAGGGTGCACCATCCAGCTGCAGGGGTACAGCTTAGCCAATCTTTTGGGGTGAGATTTGCCTGTTCGGCAATCTTCGCGAGCAAGTTCATGCAGCTGTGCGCGTACAGCTCTTTCAGAGGTGTGTGTTTCCGCAGACCCGCACGCTTAGAAAAAAGGTTAGTAAGAAGATAGTAAGTGCAGCAGTTACTAACTTCGAAGGTTTTACTACCTTTTTACTACCCTTGAACGAACTCGCAACTTTCTGAGGTAGTAACGGTTCCCATTACAACCTAGTGAGTTTCTCTTGGTAGTTTTCACGAGTTAAATGCTAGAATCCCTGGGCAACTTTAGCATAGTATCTTGCTTGCGTAACTCTACCAAAATTTTCAGAAACACACGCTTTGGTGGTTCTTGAAAGTTGCCTTGCCAGTTATACATTAAAACGTTCTCCGGAATTAACGAGATACATTATTTTCGATTATTTGATGCGTTCTTTTTAAGTCTATGTTTTTGTGCGCACTTAAAGCTAAAGAAAAAATACTTTACAGAATTTGAGTTTTCGTGCCCTATGCGAGTTCCTGACAGTGTAATGCAGTGAGGAAAAGCGCTCTTCCGGGAAAAGCTTCAGTATTGTGAACAGTGACGCTTTGTGACAACGACAAGCAGTCAGTCCCGGACAAACGCTCAAGTGCGGATAGAATCACTTTAGAAGCAACATTTTTCAAGAAAATTGAAAATAATTTGTATTCACGTTGCATAGTGCAAAGTTCTTGCGTTCCCTGCCATTGATTTCTTTATTTTAACATTGTGCTTTCCACCAGTGCAACAGAAATGCACAACTCGAAATCCATACCTTTCCACCTCGCATACCCAGTGCCTGCAATCAATTTTTATTCCATTTTCTTTATTTCTCGTCCAAGCATCAAAACCCTGTAAGCAAGAGAAGCACAAAACGGCGCTGGGAGGAATGTGCGTGGGCTAGATGGCTGGCAGAGACTGTAGCATCGACACCTGATCCTGGCATCCAAACGCGCCGGGGCTGGTGGCTGAGGTATGGCGGGAGTCGGTGCCGAAATGTGAAACGGTTTCATGTGCGTGCGTAAAGAGAACAATGGGGTGATGACTAATACTCGGAATCCTCTGCCTTCATTTTACGCATGCTTTTCGCTGGGCAAAACTGCGCCCTGTGGACGGTAGCGTCGTCGCTTTGCTGGTGGAATGGTTGGGAATAGTGGTAGTCGAGTCTCATATTTTCGTAGATGTCTCCGTGTTCTTGTCCACATTTTTACATTAATGAGAACCATCGGAAAGTCCACACATCAAGCACCGAGTGAACGTTGCTCTTGCAGTAGTAAGCAGACATCGACTCCAGGATCCCATCGTTTCTTACAGCAGTGCCGCCGCTCGTTTGCCACGCATATATACACGATATGAACTGTTGAGTTAATCACTGCAAATTAGAGCAATGTTGTTTTACAGTAGCAAAGTCAGAAGTGGGACAATGGAGATCCAATACTTGTAGGATACTAGCGAATAGGTGCTAGCTCTACAAGTCTTCTAGGGGCTCTAGACACATTACTTTCGGAGTTTATTTCATCTTCATCGAGATGAATGATAATGGCTGGACATGTGCATTGTCACTTGAGTCTTCTGTAAACTTTTTTTAATATCGATGACATGACTGACAGCATTTGCCCAGTGTTCAGCTATCATCATGAAGACTTCTTCTCTAAGGAGAGCCTCTACATCTGTCAGCTTAAATGTTACATTACTGGCTGGAACACCGTGCTTCATCTCAGCCCATATCAGCTCGATTGGGTTGAACTCACAGTGGTAGGGTGGAAGCCTCAGAACAACACACCCTACCGTTTTGGCAGCGCTGTCAACGCGATACTTGGTGTATTAATTGTTACTTTACAGAGGCCACAAGGTTCCGAGCTCCTGTTGCAGCATTTTATGTTGCCAAATAACCCCTTTCGGTGTCAGCCAGTCGTGCACTACTCCCTTGCGAGAAGCAGTCGTAGGCACTGCTGCTTCCAACCGCGAGTGGTAGGAGGCATTGTTATTTACAATAACACTACCTTACGGCAATTTCTCCACAACAGCATGAAAGCACCTCTCAAAGCTTGCGCCGTCCATCTTCTCGGGGTAGTCGCTAGGTTTCACAGCGAAAGATGTACATAAAACCGTCGATGAAGCCTTCCTCGTTCCTGATATGTGCAACGCCTCTATCCTGCCTCTATCCTGATGGCTGCTTCAGACCCGTCGTCACACCACGCATGGCGGGGCGGTGGGAAGCAACGGTCGTGTCTATTAACATAGTTGAGAGAGCGTGTGCGACATTCCCCCACGTTTCGTCCAGGAAAAATATTATCCGGCCTTTCTTCCTGTACCTCATGATGTCATGCAGCTATTTTTGCTGCTAATCGACGATGTCATTCCGCTCAATTACCCGCGATTCCCGGCCCCTTTTCTCACTTATGAATCCTATATCATGGAGCAGTCGGCGCACAGTCCATGGTTTTAGTGGAATAATGTCGCCGATAGCGTTTACATCGGCAGCAATCTTCTCAGTTGGGATCTCATTACGGCGAAAAAAAACGATGTACACAAGACCGAAATGCGCGCTTCATGAAGTCAAACACCTCCGTGCGTCGTCTCATGCCTGCGTTTAGTGGGCGCTTACGGGAGGGCATTGTAACCTTGCTATCGTTTTCCTTCACCTCCTTTTTGACATCTATCACCAGCCTCATGCTGACTCCAAGAAGATCCCTAACTAGTGCACTCGTTTCTTCCATGCTACTCTCCGGGGGCTGATACCTCAAGCGAACATACGCATTTCGGATCATCTCCCATCCACAACTGCAGATGATACGGCAGCTCTTATTCTTCTCGTACCACATGCGAGGCGCGCACTTTCTCTCCCCAATCCTCACTCGAAAAGATGAAACGCACTCCGATGTCACCTCGTAGGGCTCCGTGACAGAAAAGAGATGGAGTGAAGCACAGGACAACAAAGCGGTATCATGGAAACTCGAACTGATCAGCGGGCGGTCGTCCGATCTGTTTTGGTCGGACTAGAGGCCGAGCAAGAACTTTACACCCGATACTCGAGTGAACGGTCTGAATAGCTGCGCTTGTCTCCAGCTTAACCGAGTTAGAAAAAGGAAAACAAGAAGCTACGCTTTATAAGTTCCCACTTGTCATCAGCAATGACCTTGGCCAGAAATGTTAGTCGGCGCTGAACACCCGGCTCGAACAGCGACGAGTAGGCCTAGTTCGAGTACGCGGGTTCAGGTCTAGAGGTTCGGCAATTACAGAGCGCGTATTCACAACCTTTAGCGGTCGCATGTGGTTATCGAGTGTAGTTCTGGCATTGCCGACCCCAAATCAACGACTGCTTGCATCACAAAGCGAGTGCACATTGAGCGAGAAACGTCGATATATGTGACCCTGTCTAGCGAGCGCAGCCGGCAGCTGCCGGCGCCGCATGGGTGTATACCAGGCGCAGGCAGGGAACGCAGCATCCACGGCCCTTCTTGCAGCGCAGTTGTAGTTTGTGAACAAATAAAGGTGAACTGATGCGAAAAGAAGTGCATAGATTTGGTATTGCTATAGCTCATCTTGCAGTTTATGCCGTACGAACGAGCAGCACGCATAAAGCGGGAAACGCATGTGAGCGAAAAAGTGAGCAACGCGACAAGGCGGCGCGGCGAAAGCGATCTTGGTTCGCTCCGTCGCCTACTGGGGAAGACGAATGCACGCGACAGCGCGCAACCGACGGCAACGCGCAATGGCGACAGCGCTCAGTGTTGCTGGCATCAGTTCAGTCGTTCAGTCGTGTCCGACTCTTCGTGACCCTATAGACCATGTTACGCCACGCTTTCCGGTCTCTCACTATCTTCCTAACATCACATAACTTCATCTGCAGTGCCTCGAGGATGCCATCTAACCACGGCGTTCACTGCCTACCCCTTCTCCAGCGACCCTCAGCCTTTCCCATCATCAAATCTTTCTCCAGCGACTCCTCTCTTCTCAACAGATGACCAAAGTAGCTGAGCTTTAACTTTAGAATTTGACCCTTTAATGAGCAGTCAGGGTTTATAGTCGACAATATCGACTGATTTGATCTTCTGGCAGTCCAAGGAACTCTCAAGAGTCTTCGCCAGCACCACAATTCAAACGCGTCAATTCTTCGGCGGTCAGCCTTTTTCACAGTCCAACTCTCGCATCCATACATCACAAAGGAAATACCATAGCACGAGTTATACGGATCTTGGTTGGCAGACTAATGTCTCTGCTCTTTACTAGGCGGTCAAGGCTAACCATTGCTCTCTTTCCCAGAAGCAGGCGTCTCCTAATTTCATGGCTGCAGTCTCCTTCCAAAGTAATCTTTGAGCCCAAGAAGAGAAAACCCGTCACTGCTTTCACTTGTCCATTTATGCTCCTGGACTTGATAGGGCAAGACGCCATAATCTTTGTCTTTTTAATGTTCAGTTTAAGCCCAAACTTCTCACTCTCTTTTACGCGCAAAAGAAGACTCTTGAGTTCCACTTCACTTTCTGCCATTAAAGTGGTATCATCCGCATATCTAAGGTTGTTGATACGTTTTCCAGCAATCTTCACTCCAGCTGAAGACTCGTCCAGACCGGCCTTCCTCATGATGCACTCTGCATATAGGTTAAATAGGCAGGGCGACAGTATGCAGCCTTGCCTCACTCCTTTCTCAATCGGAAACCAATCAGTAAGACCATGCCCAGTTCTGACTGTGGCCTCTTGTCCTTCATACAGGTTCCTGAGGTGACAGATGAGGTGAATTGGAACTCCCATCTCTTGGAGAGCTTGCCACAGGCTGCTGTGATCTACGCAGTCAAACGCTTTCGCACAATCAATAAAGCAGAAGTAGATGGGTTTCTGTAACTCTCTTGCTTTTTCCATGATCCAGCGAAGGTTGGCAATTTGTTCTCTAGTTCCTCTGCCCTTGCGAAACCCGGCTTGCACGTCTGGAAGCCCCCGATTCACATACTGCTGCAGCCTACATTGGGGATTTTCAACATCATCTTGCTAGTATGCGAAATAAGCGCGATAGTGTGGTAGTTGGAACAATCTTTGGCACTGCCTTTTTTTGGAATGGGGATGTAAAGTGACCTCCTCCAATCCTGTGGCCACTGCAGGGTTGTCCTAATCTTCTGACATAATGTATGCCGTCATGGTCGAGGTTTTGAAGCAACTCAGCTTGAATGCCATCAATTCCGCTAGCTTTGTTCTTAGCAAGGCTGGATGAGGCCCATTCAACTTCACTCTTCAGGAAGCCCGGCTCGAGATCAGTAATCACAACCGTCTTATGTTGGGTTTGCACATTCGGGTCCTTCTTGTACAGTTCTTCTGTGTATCCCTGCCACCTCGTCTTTATCTCTGAGGCTTCAGTGAGGCCCTTGCCTCGTTTGTCCTTTATCACGCCCAGCTTAGCACACAAGCTTTCTTTGATATCTTTGATTGTCTTATACAGAGCTCTTGTGTTCCTTAATTGGCAGTTGTCCTCAACTGCTTGGCACTGTATGTTCAGGAAGGCATTTTTATATCTCCTTGCTATTTTCTGAAAATCCGCATTGAGAACCTTGTTTCTTTCTCTTTCCCCCATAACTTTTGCGATCCTCCTTTCCTCAGCTATTTGCAAAGCCTCTTCAGATAACCAGTTTGCTTTCTTGCATTCTTTTGCTTTGGAACTACCTTAGTAGCAACTTTTTGTATTATATCACGAACATCAGTCCACATCTCTTCGGGCTCTCTGTTTTCTAGATCTAATTCTTGAAATCGATTCCTCACTTCCGCAGCATATTCTAATGGAATTTGATCCAGATCATACCTTAAAGGACTTCTAGTTTTCTGCGTTTTCCTCAATCGAAGATTAATTTTGGCAACAAGAAGCTGATGATCGGTGCCAAAATCGGCCCCAGGCCTTGTTTTTACTGCTTGTATAGCGCTTCTCCATCTCTGCCGGCAAAGAATATAATCGATCTGATTCCTGTACAGACCGTCCGGTGAAGTCCATGTGTACAGGCGCCTCTTGTGCTGTTGAGAATGAGTATTCGCTATGGTCAGGTTGTTTTCTTGACAAAACTCTACTAACCTCTGCCCAGCTTTATTTGGCTCGCCAAGACCGAACTTGCCTATAATTCAGGATATTTTTCACTCCCGACCTTAGATATTCCATTCCCCTATGAGAAACATGACGTCTGATGATGGGGTGCGGTATAAAAGGCATTGTAGGTCCGCATAAAATCTCTCAACGTCAGCTTCTTCAGCAGTAGTTGTTGGGGCATAGACTTGGATAACTGTTATGTTGAAAGGGTGACCTTGGATCCGAAGTGAAATCATTCGGTCGTTTTTGGGGTTGTACCCTAGCACTGCTTTGCCCATTTTTCTGTTTACTATGACAGCGACCCCATTCCTTCTCTTGGATTCATGCCCACAATAAAAGACATAATGGTCGCCGGAGTTAAATTCTCCCATTCAGGTCCACTTGAGCTCGCTGATACCCAAGATATCAATGTTCAATCTGTCTATTTCTCGCTTGACGACATGCAGTTTACCTTGCTTCATAGATCTTACATTCCATGTTGCTATGTAATATATCGCCTTGCAACATCGGACTTTCCGGTCGCTTCCCGACACATCCACAACTGAGCGTCCTTTTGGCTTTAGCCCAGCTGCTTCATTCGTCCTGGAGCTACTAGGAATCGCCCTTTGTTCAACCCCAGTAACATGTGGGACGCCTTCCAACCTGGGGGCTCATCTTCCGGCGCCATATCATTAATGCTATTGTGACTGGCCATAGGGTTTTCTTGGCAGGAAATACTGGAGTAGGTTGCCATTACCTTCTCCAGTGAATCACATTTTTTCAGAACTCTGTGCCGTGACCTGTCTATCTTGGGTGGCCCTACGCAGCAGAGCTCACGACTTCATCGAGTTTCGCAAGCCCCTCCGCCACGACAAGGCAGTGATCCATGAAGCGGTTTGCTGGCATAGCGCACCGCAAATGTATTCGCAAACGTAACAACAGTAAAAACACATTGCAAGAATTTAAGTATTTTGCGACGAAATACAAAATGATTCATTTACAACATACTGCATTGGCTTTGATAGTGTAACATATATGTCCTGTATCGCTGGAAGTTGAAGATGACAACGATCAGCAACAGTGACACAGAAGAAGACAAAGTGGTAGCAACGATTGATGCTAGAATAAGGTCGACGCTGCTGTGTTTCTGTGTTCTGTGTGCGGTGCCAGCCTGGACTAACCTTCGTGGACTAGCCTTGCCACGTATCATCTTGGTGGAGGTGCGGGGTAAGGCTAGTTTGACACGCGCTAACTTTGCACTAACAAGTGGTCACGTCACGTGACCTTTTGTTTTTTTGGTTGCGTTTTCGTTTGTGCCTTGAAGAAGCGCGCGCGCATTCGCGATCTTTTGCCCGCGCAAAATTGACAGACGCAGGAAGCTCCCAACACTTCGGTTGCTCTTGATCATGCAGAGAAAGAAGGCTTTTGACAGGAAATGCTGGGTGCGGCCAGTCTGGCAGCGGCGCGCCGAAGAAAGCGAGTTCTTCACTGCAATAAGTTGTTTCTGGCGAAGAGGTGAGCGCAGCGCAACTAAATACTTCAATACGCCCTTGCAGATGAAGGTGATGAAAAACGGAGATCCGTCGCTGTTCCAAAAGGTCTACCGCATGTCACCGGAGGCATTCGAATTTATCCAGGAGTTGGTAAAGAGTCGCTTGACAGAAGAGTGGCTCTGCAGAGAGCCCATATCGTCTGGCGAGCGCCTCGCCCTGACGCTGTGGTACGTAGTTTCTAAAGGTACTCTGTGAACTGCTTTTAAGAATTCAGTGACCGACGAGCGGATCTTGTGCAGGAGATCTTGTGCAGGAACTTTGTTTACGATCTTCCACTGCGGCTTATTTTCCCTGAGTAGGGCCAATAGTGTGCCTATATCAGTTTATTTTTAGAGGTTCCAAAATATTTTCATATAAAAAAGGCACGCCTAAGTTAATACTTTAGACCTGAAGTTGTATCGAGGACTACGGTGGACGCCAGGGTAGAGGCAGAATGCTCTAATTAATTATATGACTTACAAAATGCGTTTTACCAATAATTGTTTTGGGAGCATGTTGTACATTTTTATGGTTAGCAAGGTAGCAAAAGCATTGTGCCTCTTATCTTGATTTTGCTTTAGCCCACAATATGATAGCCTCAGGGCTAAAATATATCTGAACGAAGTTCCCATTTTATAAAAATCTTGGACCTTCAGAAAAACATCTTGTATGTATAGTCTAGCTGCTGCACAGCAGATTTTTAATGGCAGCGAGCTGCCTTTGAATTAGGATAGCACTCTCATCATGCAGCTTGCTGCCTAAAGTGGTTATTTTGAAGCCATGCGTTTCATTACAAAGAAAGTTAGTGGCTTCACAGACTGCTTGGATGACGCCCATCAATCAGAACAAAACGTGTGAGTGTACATGTGTTGAAACTTGCTGAAATGCTTGGGACTGTTCATATTTTCAGATACCTGTCATCAGGAATGCTAATAAAAGATGTTGCAATGGCGTTCAGGGTGGGGATCACTACGGCCAGAGAGTCTATATACCTGACATGCAAGGTGCTCTGGCAGGTGCTGACCCCAATATATATGAAGGTATGCAAACTCTACCCTCGACCATAGGTCATCTATGATACATGTATTTCATTTTTTATTAAGCACCGGTCTTTATATTGCAGCTTCCAACGCAAACGAACTGGCTCCAAATTTCTTCAGGCTATTGGAGTCGGTTTCAATTCCCCAACTGCCTGGGAGCATTGGATGGGAAGCATGTTGAGATGCAGGCAGCCTTTATTTCAACTACAAGGTAGATGACACGTAGCATTTAAAGGTTATAGCCTATTTGCAGCAGTGCTGTCAAGGCCCAAATTGATGAGCATTGCAGAAAGGGTCATTTATGACTGCAAAAGAATCTCACACAGAGCTAGTGCAAGAAAGTGCTAGACTCTGACAGCTATTTAAAAAAAATTACATATATGTGAAACGAATACAAAGTGCTTGAGCAGATAAAAATAAGGGGCTTGTTATGGCAAGCCTATTTATAAAGCCGTAGTCTCCATAAAACCAAGAAAGACATAATTCCACCTGCACACAATTTCACAAAGCAGTGAACAGTGCTGCAATATTGGGCAGTGGGCTCTGCTCATTGCATAAGAAAAAGTGACAATTGCTCACCTAAACCACCCAGTCGGACTGATTTCTCAGGGTCGTAAAAAGGTTTACAGGAGAATGTTCATTTATCCTGAGAAAAATGCACACAAAGGTCATCCTATGCCAACTGTTCACTCCTGTGGTAGTGACACTTCTGGAGGTAGTGACACTTTGGATCCAAGCCTTCACTGTCCATATTTCTACTTGTTTCCAGGGCACCCACTCCATTGTTCTCATGGCAGTTGTGGACAGCCAATACCTATTCCGGCTTGTTGATGTGGGTGCACCTGGGAGGTTCAGTGATGGGGAAATTTTTAAAGACTCCCCCATTGGCCAACGGCTACATGAGAGCAAGCTTGACCTACCTCATGCAGCACAGCTGCCAGAGTCAGAAAAGGTCTGCCCTCATGTATTCGTTGGCGGTGAAGCCTTCCAGTTGCGCCCAGATTTTATGCGGCCACTGCCAGGGAGCCGCACAGATACTGAAGAAGTGGTGTACAACTATCGCCTCAGCCGTGCAAGGTATGTATAAGACTGCAATTTACCTCCTTTTAACGGGCTTTTCATGCAGTGTGGTGGAATTTTTTCTTAACTTTGGTCAAGTGAGAACATAATAGGAAACTCAGCTGGTGCTGTTTTGGCTTCATTTTATTGCCAGTTAATACAGACATGCCGGCTTACAATATTTTCAAATTGTTAGAACAACCGTATTGAGGCACAGAATGGCTTTGCTTGTTATTCTTAAAAGGTTTACATTTAAATTTTCTTTTTTTTCCACAGAAGGTGTGCAGAAAATGCCTTCGGGGTCCTGGCTTCTCGGTGGCGCATATTTGAGAAGCGCATAAACTTGGAACCCGAAAATGTAGACAACATAGTGAAAGTCACATGCGCACTGCACAATTTTCTCTGTTTGGAGAACATTGCCAGCAGCCATTACTGCTCTCCTGGCTACGCTGGCAGCTCTGACCCCTTCGGGAACATCCACGAAGGTCCCTGGAGGGAAGAAGCAAAGCCAGCGATGTTCGAGCTGCAGCGTGCGAGGGCACGAAACTGTGTACATAGTGCCACTGTTGTGCGCAACAAATTCATCATTTTTTTGTAATGAGGATCAAACGCAATGGCAGTGGCGTCTGCCTGGTATGAGGAAGCCATAAGTGTTTGCACTTATGGCATCCTGAAACAAAGAGAGAGGGAAGACTGAGATAAGAAAAGCATTGCCTACAGCTGAGTTGCAGTCAGCGCTTGTCTTGCCTCAGTCTTTTCTCTGTCTGTGCTTGCTGTGCTGTTGTTCCATCATGACCACAAATTTTTGGTTTGGTTTTGTTTATGAGGTTTAACGCCCCAAAGGGACTCAGGCTATGAGAGACTCCTTAGCGGAGGAGTCCGAAAATTTCGACCACCCGTTGTTCTGTAATGTGCACTGACATCACACAGCACATGGATGCCTTGCTTATTGCCTCCTTAGAAAAGCGGCCACCATGGCCAGGATTCGACCCACATACTTGACCACATCAGTCGAGTGCACCACCACGGCGGGCACAACAAATTTTTAAGGCGAAAGCCTTTAATCGCCTATAGTCACGGCGTCCTGTCCCACTATAGTTTTCAATAAAGTGATGTCGTCAACTGAAACGCACATAATAATTCTTGTCTACAAGGAATCGAACCTCCATCCCTTGGATCCCCAGCTGAGCACGTTAACAAACTGCGCCACACCCGGGATCATGAAATGCCTGTCATAATTCTTCTTGTCTACCTTGAGGATGATAGTAGTGATGACAATGAAGCTGCAATTAGTGATACTGACAATGATGACATCATTTTCTATGGGTAGGAAACAAATTCTTTGGAGATCTAGTGGCAGGTCTTTTTTTCAGTGTTCTTCGCTGTATGTCCCATTCCGCCTAAACACCCCAAGAAGACGTGCTTGATGGTTTCGGGCTTCCTGCATAAAAAGCAACGAACACCACAGGGAACGTACAGTCTCTTTTCCTCCATTCAAGTTTTAACCTTACGACGCGGTGATGCTGATGGAATTGCACTGCATATGGAAGGCCTGCATGGCTGCATGACACGCGATGTTGATGCACGGCCGGCACAATTACTTCCGTGAGTCCATTGCCAGGTTCGTGGAGACCTACAAGAATGTGTACCTGGCACCTGAATAGGTATCGATAATTGAACAGCTTGTGCACATGAAGCTTTAAGAGGATTCTTTTTTTTTCCTGGAATTTACTTTTATTTTGCATGTGAGCCCGGGTATGCAGTGTGCATGCTTACCAGTGTGTGTCCTTTTTGTGTTGTACAAGCTCTTTTGTTTTCTCATTTTTTTGGCACTGCCATGTCATGTATTCAAGTTCTAAAATATCCACTGTCGTCACTTTGTAGGAGGTGAAGACTAGCCAAGCTGCTGCAGCTTTCTGTCCCACCTGTTCCCTATAATGAAAAGAATTAAATGAATTTTTAAGCAGACTGTTGCTTTGTTTTTTACTACAACACCAGTCACTATATCCACATTAATATAATAAGGAAACTGTAAGTACATCTTTTATTGCACAAGAGATGTCTGAGCTCAAAATCATCACTGTGACTCCATGTGTGACAACATTGATTGAAAATTAAAATGCATAAATATAGGAACTTAGATTGTTGGCAAGAAAATTGCAAATACTGCAGCTGCATGCAGTTATCACAGCAACACAGATGTTAAAGGGGATGACAATTTCACACCTTGTACTGCCCAGAAATACAGATGCACGAGTTCAAAATCATCACTGTGACTCCAAGTGACAACGATGACTAAATTAAAATGTATAATGATAAGAACTTTGATTATTGGCAAAAAATTGCAAATATGGCAGCAGCATGCAGTTATCACAGTGGCACAGATTTTAAAGGGGATGACAATTTTACACCTTGTACTGCCCAGAAATACAGATGCATGAATTCAAAATCATCACTGTGACTCCAAGTGACAAGGCTGAGTGAATTAAAATTATAATGATAGGAACTTTGATTATTGGCAAGAAAATTGCAAATATGGCAGCAGCATGCAGTTATCACAGTGGTACAGATGTTAAAGGGGATGACAATTTTACATCTTGTACTGCCCAGAAATACAGATGCATGAATTCAAAATCATCACTGTGACTCCAAGTGACACTGTTTACTAAATTAAAATTATAATGATAGGAACTTTGATTATTGGCAAAACAATTGCAAATATGGCACCAGCATGCAGTTATCACAGCGGCACAGATGGCTATTTTAAAATAGATAACATGAAACACTGACTATTGCTCACACGTATGGCTGTTTCTGTGAAGAGTTAAAGCACTGGTGGTTTGATCATGCATAGAAATGTAAACATTTAAATAATGACCTGAAAATGCAAGGTATGAAACACTGAGTATTGTGCAGAAGCATAAATGTTTGAGTACAAATATATCACAGGAGTTATACCTATGTCGCAAGAACATTTCTGATCCTCATTGAACTCAATTTGCGTTGAGTTGAATGCAGATCGAGTTCAATGAGGATCGAAAGTGTTCGTGTGACAGGTGTAGGTATATAGTAATGGTAGAGTTGGCTATAACGCATTAAAAAAAATTGTCATGATTATTGCACTAAGATTCGAGTGATACCGCTTACATAATGAAAAGTTAAAATCAAGAAAAAATACGGGCAATATTATTTTATACCCACAAAAAAATACAAATACAAGAAGTCTTGCTCCCTTTACACAAAAAAGTAAGAAGTCCCTGCACCATCTGGTTATATTCAAGGTGAATCCCCTAATTATTCATCCTGTGGAGCACAGGATAAATTACTAACTCATTCATCTTGGATATAACCAGCTACCGTCTGAAAGACCGCCAGCAGCATCTCGCTCCACAACCTTTTGGGAACTGTTCTCATTTTTGCCACAAGAAAAGAGCCGAAATGGTCTAATTCATCCAGATTATTTTTTAGAATGTCACCAAGTGTGTCGATTTGGTCGTCGTATCTATCTTTTTGCTTTTTTTTTTGTGGGGCTCAATGCAGCTGGATGCTTCAGGCAGAAGCTCAACTGCTGCACTCATTGCTGGAGTTGAGCTTGGTCCAGGGCTTGAAAGAGACACAAAATTTTCCCCGCCTTACATATCACCAAAAATCTGCTGAGCATTTTGGGACGGTTCAGGGTCACTGTCTGCCACGTCCTCGGCCCCTACATTGAGGGGTAGGGGATCCAAGTTACCTGAGGTTCTTCAGTGATGTAAATGATGAGTGTAAACTCCACTTGCAAACAGGTAAATGATGCCTTCATTTGGTACAATTTTTAGCATTGGCAGACTGCAAATACCATTGTTATATTTTTGGGCTGTAAAAGTTAAATAAATCTGCTGAAATCATGAGAAGTTGACTTACGGCCTGCTGAGCATTGTGTCACGCAAGAAGCGCAACCGCTCAAAGTATGGCCACGTAGTATCGTCTTCCTGGACGTCGTCCACTCCAGATTTACTTTTCTTTGCTCGGACGCATGCTTTAAAAACACGGCGGAAGGTGACTCGTAGGTTTTTCCATCTTGCCTTTACTTCGTGAACAGCGAAGGCATAAAGAGCACATGTCGTTTAAACCCACCACAAGAAAAAAACCTGCACCGTATTTCTGTGAATAGTGTAATTCTAGTTCGGCATGCATGCTTTCTTTGTCAGGCAGATCTGCTACGCGGCAGCGCGCATTCTCTAGAGAACGATAACGATCGCTCGACGACAGCTAAGACCACATGCATGAAACCTAAATGAGCACTTTCACTTCGTAAGCATCCAGTCTGCGTACGGAAGCAGTTAGCAGTCAATGAAGCCAACTCAATGAAATTGTTTTCAAAACTGCTCACCTGGTGCACCTGCCGCGTCTGCTACTCGGCACCAAGCCGCGTCGGAATGGCTACGATGTTTGTAGTATGTGTGCTGTAGATCACAAAGAGTGGGCTCGCACTCTACGGCGTCAATAAGGCGCTCATTGAAGTTTTGTTTAGCCATCGTTGTACGAAGCACGAATACGCGGCGATCGCAATGCTATACTTCAAAGAAAGAAAAAAAAAAACGCGCGAAAAGACCGCCAGTGACATACGCTGAGCGTTCATCCTATTGGCTGATCGCGGATGCATTTCCGGGCGAACAAGCGAAATTTTCTATTTCGGCAGATCTGAGCGACGAGCCAAGCGACACATGCATTTCTGTTCGCGCGAAGTCGTCGCGCGACGCGTGTCGCCGTCGCGTTCGCGTTCGCGTGAGTTTTCGCGTGCATGCGATTCAGCCTTACAATCTTTGCAAAAGCTATGTAAACAAACACGCTGGGGGCGCAGTCGTTATCCGCGAATCGGCGCATTCCTGCCGGAGTTTAGGGTTCACACACTAAATACTGAGTGGTGTATGCTTACGTTAAAGCACTCATGAGTCATTTGCTGGAGAAGCACTATAAAAAAAGGAAGGCGATGCTCGTGAGTCCGTCGCAATCGCGCGCGCGGCTGCGGTGGAGGCGAGAAGGAGTTGGCGGCGACTGGAAGGCTCTTATTCGGTGCCGGAATGCAGTGAAGAGCAATCGAATCGCGTTGGATTTTGCGATGACTGAAGTGGCGGCGGCGCAACATTCTTTCGTGCGCTGACCGCGACCTGCAGACTGAACATATATAGTTTTGCAAAAATCCTTTACCAGCCGAAAATAATTAAGTCTGATACACACACGTATAACAGCAAGTCACGAGGTAGCATTCGTTCAAAATTTTAGGCTGTTCCTCTAAAGTCGCAAGGTATGCTCTCACGTCAATGTATGCTTGTTTAAGATTTACTCTTAGTTTTTTTACCTTAAGAGCTATGGCAATAGCTCAACAATCAGGAACATAACGCTATCCCCTCCCCACTTTCGCGGCACATGTACACGGTCGAAGGAAACATTGGACAAGTGCCTTTTTATGTGCGGGAGCGCTTTTCGCTTAAATAAGCTAACTATCATAGCCTAAGAATAATACGCTTTTGATTGCATGCCTAAATTATATAGCATGAACCCGTTGATTTCGGCCTTCTCGGCATTTTCTAGACAAATCTCAAAACAAGTCCGAGAATCTCTAAGGTGGCATATTATAGTGCAGGCTTCTCAAAGAAAAGATAATATGCGAACAAAATATTTTTGCTGAAAAAAAACCTCAGTCTGTACCCTCCACGGCGTACATGCAAGACTGCAGCCGGCAGGGCGAATAGCAGACGACATGGAGACGTAAGCATTGACGCTGTGATGTCAGCGGCCAATGATTTCCAGACCAGAAAGCTGATTTAGATATTAATGATAACAAATATTTTTAAAACTATTGACTGCACGGAATGAGCTCAAATTTCGAGGATTTATAATTTAACGTGTGAGGAGTGAAATGCAATAATCAGATGATGCTCAGTTGTTAGCTTCAAGACTCATTTAAGGCTAAAAAGCTCGAAGAAAACATCTCGAGCTAGTTGGTTCATCACAGAGCAAAACATCGCAAACTTCACAACGGACAGAGAAGGGCAGACGAGACACAGGCACTGACTAACAACTGAAGGTTTATTGTTCTGACACCTCGGAATATATACAGCAAGCATCAAAAACAAGGAGAACAACAAAGCCTGATAGACACTCATCTCAGCCAGACATCAAGCAGGAGCACCATGATCATCCAACACCCGATAGGAAAAGCAACTTCTTATCTAGAAGGGCTATGGAGGGAATGCTTACACAGCTGTCTTTTAGGTTTGCAATTTTTTCTGCCTCGATTATTTCTCACGTGGTTTTGTCACCGCACCTGCGGAGCACACTCGTGTTACGCAATTAAGGTGTGCGTTTACAATCTCGGCAGTGTACACCCAGATGGCGCGAGATCTGCTCTGTCACATTGTAGTTGTGCTCCAATAATCTTTTATTAAGACTTCCGCCGGTTTGGCCTATGTACGCATGGCCACAAGATAAAGGGGTCGAATAAACGACGCCTTCCGCACACAAGACAAATCAGTCGCGATGGTTTGTGGTGCAACCGATGTGTTTTCGACCCATCCCATACACTCGCTTACGCGTGAGCGACTGCGCGTAAGCTTACGCTTAAGCGCACGGGATTTCACACAACTTGAGAAGGATAGGAAGAAGGGTTGGAGTAGAAGTTGTTTTTTAGGCTCCAGACCGCTTGTCAAGTCTTTGCAAGCGAGTGAATGGGATGGGTTGAAAACACATCGGTTGCACCACAAACCATCGCGACCGATTCGTCTCGTGTGCGGGAGGCGTCGTTTAATCGATCCCTTTGTCTTGTGGCCATGCGTACATATGCCAAACCGGCAGATGTCTTAATAAAAGATTATTGGAGCACAACTTCAATGTGACAGAGCAGATCTCGGGCCATCTGGGTGTACACTGCCGAGATTGTAAATGCACACCTGAATTGCGTAACACGAGTGTGCTGCGCAGGTACGGTGACAAAACCACGCGAGAAATAATCGAGGCCGAGAAAATTGCAAACCTAAAAGACAGCTGTGTAAGCATTCCCTCCATAGCCCTTCTAGATAAGGAGTTGCTTTACCTATCGGGTGTTGGATGATCATGGTGCTCCTGCTTGATGTCTGGCTGAGATGAGTGTCTATCAGGCTTTGTTGTTCTTGTTTTTGATGCTTGCTGTATATATTCCGAGGTGTCAGAACAATAAACCTTCAGTTGTTAGTCAGCGCCTGTGTCTCGTCTGCCCTTCTCTGTCCGTTGTGAAGTTTGCGCTGTTTTGCTCTCTAAAAAGCTCAGGAGCGAAGCAGAGAAGCGTTGCAATGCACGTAAATTGTGCAAGCTGACTGGAGCAGTTAAGAATAGTGACAGTCCAAGCTTGGCGGTTTTCTTTTCCGCTAAGGCACACAAGACAGATTGCCTCTTCAGTGGTAATATTTTCCGAGCACGGCACTTGGCAGCATTCCGTCGGGCGATTCTTGCAGCAATCGTTAGCCGAACTAAAGGTAAATGACCCCTTTCTGGTTCTAAGTGCCCCTGATCTCCCACATTTTCTCGGAAGCAGCGCCCTAAGGGAGCAAGCGCTTTTTCGATAGACCTAGAGGACATGTATTACTCCTTGACGAGCGCCACCCTGTGTGACGTTGTCAGAGAATGCATTGAAGATCAGGGAGCCATTAATTTATAAAATGCTTGTGGCGTCCACATAGAAAGCTTTCTGGAGTTGCTGTCGTTCTACCTACGCTCTACCTTGGTCGAGTTTGAGCGCGAACAGTACGTCCAGCAAAATGGAGTGTGTATAGGATCCTGCATGGCGCCACTGCTATGTGACCTTCTGTTAGCAACAGCTGACAGAAGGTTGAAGGCAGCACTTCAAGACAGCCAAGTCGTCCAAGTTTATCGCTACGTTGACGACTATCTTACTATCTCATAATTTTCAAGACTACAAGAACTAGGTTCTTACTGGAGGTCGATACCCTATGCCATATTTTTTCGGGCACTTTAGAAGAGTTTGAGGTCACCAGAGAAGTGCCTGATGGAACCGAAATTCAGTTTTTAGATACACGGCCTCCTATTCGAAGAATCGCATATATGCTGAAAATATTGTAGCGTGTGCAACAGCAGCCGCTAGGCGGCTGCTCATCGAGAGTCTCGTGCGCGGACTCGAAGAAGTGCCGCGTGGCGTTCGAGAAGAAGCTGAAGTTAGCCGCCGTCTCTCGGTGCTCCGACCCTGCTCTTCTGCGCCTGCTAGCTCAACCCCCCATTAAAACCCAACCTTCTGGTTACGGGCCTAAATGGCTACGTGACACTGGTGGAGGTGAGGCCTTGAACTACATGTCTCGGGCCTCTCGCACCCGCTCATTGAGTCCCAACCGGCTTCCGCTCGTATCTACACCCGTTCATCGCTGCAGCTGTCGCCGCCGGGGTCTGGCGCCGGAATTCGCTGCTCTACCTGAACCGACGCCAGCTGACCAGCAGTTAGAGACTTCTGCAATGGCCCAGGCAAGTCAGCATCAGTTGCTGCTTCAGCAGCCTCGTACGCCCCCCAGTTTCCATGGCGGTACTGGGGAAGATGTCGACGACTGGATCGACCAGTTCGAGCGAGTGGCGCAATTTAATCAGTTTAAGCCGGCTCAGAAGCTGCGCAATGTGTATTTCGCGCTTGAAGACTGTGCTAAAACGTGGTATGAGAATAGGGAGGCCAGTCTTCAAAACTGGGATTCCTTTAGCCAGCAGCTGCGGGAAACCTTTGCCAACCACGACCGCCGTGATCGCGCACGCCGCCTCCTAGAAGCTCGTGCGCTACTACCTAACGAAAGTGTGGCCATGTTCGCCGAGGACGTGACGCGTCTTTGCCGACGGGCTGATCCCGACATGACGGAATCAGCGAAGTTGCGCCACCTGATGCAGGGCGTAAAGAACCCCACTTCGCTGGTCTGGTTCGGAGTCCACCTCAAACCATCGCGGACTTCATCAATGAAGCTACCCTCATTGATCGAGCCCTGCAGCAAAGATACCGGCGCACGGAGTCTGCCTGTGGTCAGCCATTCAGCAGTGTGGCCACATTGAACAGGTCCACTGATGATCACTCTCTGCGTGAGCTGATCCGCGAGGTAGTTCGCGAGGAGCTCCTTAAATTCAATCTTGGATCGCCTAACCCGACTGCCGTGGCTGTCACCGAAGCCGTGCGGGAAGAAATACGTCAGACATTGTCACCGCCTGAGTCACTGTCGGAGCCACGTTCTATGAACTACGCAGCGGCTCTTCGTCGGCCTGCAGTGCCTCCTGCGCAACAGCTTCGTTTCGAAGCACAGCCGCCGCCCACTTTCCAGCCACCGTTCTACCAACCATCCTACCAGCCGCCATCCCAGCAGAGCCTCGTCATGCAGCCGTCCGCTCCTCAGCCACTGTTCTACCAGCCGCCATCCCAGCAGAGCCCCGTCATGCAGCAACCGGTTCGGAAGGCAGACGTCTGGCGCACTCCTCGCCAACGGCCGCTGTGCTACCACTGCGGAGAACCCGGCCACTTGTACCGTCGTTGTCCATACCGGGAACTCGGTCTTCGGGGTTTTGCTCGTGATTCCCCGCGTCCCCGGGTCAGCGAACGCCCTCCAGAAATCGAAGCATATCTGGCAACCCGTGCAACCTCTTCGAGCGACAGTACACAGTCTTCTCCCGTGCGCTACTCGTCACCCGGCCGCCGTGAGTTTAATTATGTGCCGAGGCGCCGGTCGCCAAGCCTACACCGGGGAAACTGAAGGTGGCGACCTCAGGGGGGCAGGTTACTGACGAACGGAATCGATGTCCCGAAGACCCTCCCGTCACGACTCAGCCCGATGCTGTGACTACGATGCCTCCGCCGCCCCATCAACCCGAAACTCCCAGTCAACCTCAAGCCGATCACGTTGTTAGCGCCGACCTTTCCGCTCTCGTCGACGGACACCCTGTAACCGCTTTGGTAGATACCGGAGTAGACTTTTCAATAATAAGCAAGAATTTCGCAGATCGGCTCTCCAAGGTTAAAACTGAATGGCTGGGACCGCAAAATCGTACTGCTGGCGGTCACCTTATGACGCCGATCGGACGATGCACTGCTCGAGTAACCATCGCCGGTTCAGCCTTTGTAGCCGTTTTTGTTATCCTGCCGCACTGCTGCAAGGACCTCATACTCGACATGGACTTTTTACGTGAGCATGGGGCCATTATTAATGTTCCTCGCCGTACTGTCACGTTTTCGACGCCTGCAACGACGACCGCTGACTCCGAACGACGCCACGCACCTTTACGCATCGTTGACGTGGATGTACCTATGCCGCCACGTCCGTCTGCTCTCGTCACAGTGAGGTGCGACGACCAGTCCTGTGCTGCCGGCGTCGCCGAACAGAACACAGAGCTTCTGTTACATCATGGAGTCTGTGTTGCACGCGGTATAGTTCACCTGACTAATCTAGCTCACGTGCTGATTACGAACTTCGGGAATGAACGGCAACGCATCGCTAAAGGCACCACGGTAGCGTACTTTAAAGGTGTCGCAGAAGCAGCCCACGACTGCTTTGTTCTTGAGACCAATACGTCTGCCAGCCAAACGCGCAAATTCGACCCTGATGTGAATCCCGCTCTATCACCGGCAGAGAAGGACAGACTCGTCGGGCTACTCTTTCAGTTTCAAGACTGCTTCTCATCCGCCTCCGCGGTTAAACAGACGCCCTTGACCAAGCACCGCATAATAACCGACGACCGCACCCGACCAGTCCGACAGAACCCCTACCGAGTGTCACCGCGGGAACGCGAAGTCATTGCTCAACAGGTAGACGCAATGTTAAATGACGTTGTCATACAACCATCGAGGAGTCCCTGGGCTTCGCCTGTTGTCCTCGTTAAGAAGAAAGACGGAAGTTTAAGGTTCTGTGTGGACTACCGTAAGCTCAATCAAGTCACAAAAAAAGACGCCTACCCGCTGCCACGCATTGATGACTCATTAGACCGGTTGCGCCACACGCGCTACTTTTCATCGCTTGATCTTAAGAGTGGTTACTGGCAGATCGAAGTTGATGAACGTGATCGCGAGAAGACAGCGTTTGTCACGCCCGACGGACTTTATGAATTCAAAGTCCTACCTTTCGGATTGTGGTCCGCTCCAGCGACATTCCAGCGAATGATGGACGCAGTTCTATCTGGTTTTAAATGGCAGATGTGTCTAGTCTACCTGGACGACGTTGTTGTGTTTTCACCAACGTTCGAGGAACACCTCCAACGTCTCTCCGCTGTGCTACGGGCTATCAGATCTGCCGGCCTCACATTAAAACCACAAAAGTGTCACTTTGGCTGTGAAGAGCTCCTGTTCTTGGGCCACGTCGTCAGCCATCGAGGAGTTTGTCCCGATCCCGCTAAAACAACAGCCGTCACCAAATTCCCTACTCCATTTAACAAGAAGACAGTTCGACGTTTCTTGGGCCTCTGCGCCTATTACCGCAGGTTTATTAAAAACTTTTCGCGCATTGCCGCTCCGTTGACACGTCTCACCCGGGATGATGTTACCTTCACCTGGACGGACGAGGAGCAAAAGGCATTCGACGAGTTACGGCTCCGCTTGCAGACAACACCTGTGCTTGCCCATTTCGATGCGAATGCCGAGACTCTAGTGCACACAGATGCCAGCTACGTGGGTCTAGGCGCTGTGCTCGTCCAGTGGCAAGACGGTGCCGAGCGAGTTATCGCATAGGCCAGCCGGACTTTGTCCCGTGCCGAATCGAACTATTCCACCACCGAAAAAGAATGTCTGGCTGTTGTATGGGCGGTGATGAAATTTCTACCCTATCTTTATGGCCGGCACTTTCGGGTTGTGAGTGACCATCACTCTTTGTGCTGGTTAAAAAACTTGCGAGACCCCTCCGGACGCCTTGCACGATGGATTTTACGGCTACAGGAGTTCGACATGACCATCGTGTATACGTCTGCACGTCAGCACAACGACACCGACTGCTTGTCCCGTTCACCTGTCGAGGCTGCGCGGGAAGACGAAGAACCAGACTTCCCCCTTATCGCAGCAGGTCGACGCGCTCACTGTTTCGCAGCAGCAACGTGACGACCCCGCTCTCGCACCACTTATCAATTTTCTGGAAGCGCGCTCTACAGATGTTCCCCGTCTCTTCGCCAGAACGCATTCATCGTTTTGCATGCGAAACAATGTTTTATACAAGATCAACTTCGCTCCGACGGGAAGAGATTACCTCCTCGTCGTACCAGAGTCTCTTCGCGAAGAAATCTTACAGGCATATCATGACGAGCCCACCGCGGGTCACCTGGGGTATGCTCGAACTCTGGCCCGAATTAAAAAGAGTTATTACTGGCCAAACCTTGCGGCCGCAGTACGACATTACGTGAGGACATACCATGATTGCCAGCTACGGAAAACACCGCCTGTGAAACTGTCCGGTTTACTGCATCCTGTTCAAGTGCCAAGATACCCATTCGAACAAGTTGGCATGGATCTGCTGGGTCCTTTTCCAATTTCTGATTCGGGCAACAGGTGGATAATTGTCGCTACAGATTACCTCACGCGTTACGCTGAAATGAAGGCTCTCCAGCGCGGTACAGCAATCGAGGCAGCGAAATTTTTCATCGAACGCATCGTCCTGAGGCACGGCGCCCCGACAGTTATAATAACGGACCGAGGCACTGCTTTCCCTGCCAAGCTACTGGAATCTGTCATGCAACTAAGCGGCACTACCCATCGCAGGTCAACCGCCTACCATCCACAAACTAATGGCTTGACAGAACGTCTGAACAAAACTCTCGCCAACATGATGTCCATGTACATGGATGTGGAACACCGGTCTTGGGATGACGTCCTGCCGTACGTCACGTTTGCGTACAACACGGCGCAGCAGGAAACAACGCAAATGACCTTCTCCTTATTGTATGGCCGCGAAGTTTCGACAATGCTCGAAGCCATGTTGCCCCACAACGGCCGTGACCTCGAAGTTGGCGCCGAGCAGTTCACTCAACGCGCAGAAGAAGCGCGACAGCTGGCGAGGGCACGCATCCGGAACCAGCAAGGTTGAGACGCCCAGCGTTAGGATCACCGCCACCGTGTAGTGACTTTCGAACCGGCGATAGAGTGTGGCTTTGGACTCCGATTCGACGTCGGGGACTATCCGAAGAACTTCTGAAGCAGTACTTTGGCCCATACAAAGTGCTCCGTCAGCTGAGCGATGTCACGTACGAAGTGCTTCCGGACGGCTTTTCTTCTCGTCGCCAGCAGAAATCCGAGGTTGTCCATGTCGTGCGCATGAAGCCGTACTTTTCGCGAGGAAATTAGCGCACCGCCTACCGCATGTTTCTTGCTTTATTTTTTTTATCTCTACTTTCGAATTCATCAAGCTGACATTTATTTTTTTTAGAGAGGGGGGTAATGTAGCGTGTGCAACAGCAGCCGCTAGGCGGCTGCTCATCGAGAGTCTCGTGCGCGGACTCGAAGAAGTGCCGCGTGGCGTTCGAGAAGAAGCTGAAGTTAGCTGCCGTCTCTCGGTGCTCCGACCCTGCTCTTCTGCGCCTGCTAGCTCAACCCCCCATTAAAACCCAACCTTCTGGTTACGGGCCTAAACGGCTACGTGACAATATGCTACACGTTCACGGAGTTTTTGCCCTATTCTTCAGCGCACTCCAAAGTGGTGAAACGTGGAGTAGCTGTGAGTGCTCTCAGGAATGCTCTTCACATATCATGCCAGCACCGCATTTTCGAAAGTGTCGATGCGCAAGCTCAAAGGATTAGCGCTGCCAGCTACCCAATGGACATTATCAACAACTTATGCTCCCAGATTTCGTATAAAAAGCAACGGCCAGTTCCCTCCAAACCTCTTGAACAAAGTTCGGTGAAGACAGCTTCAATTCGCTACTTTCATGGTGTTAGCCATCGGTTAAAGATCGTGGGTCGTGGAGCTGTACTTCTCCTCTTTTCAGTTCCTACAAACTGCGCGCGTTGGACAAAAAAGTAAATTGTGAAAAGCGCAAACACGTTGATTGCACTACTAAGCACGTGACGAGATTTGTTGAATGTAAAAGCAAGGTGATTTATGAAATCTCTCTGTCTTGCGGTGCCACGCATGTCGGCTAGACCGGGCGATGCATAAACGACAGATTAACTCTTGCTAAACACGTGACAACGTGTGGGGGCATTACCAATCCTTCGATATTGTTACAGGGGGGGAGGGGGGGATTGGTTGAGCGAACAATCTCTTGACATATTGAAGAAAAAAATAGGCATTCTATATAATTAAGAAGATATCCGCTCCATATTTGTGATATTCATCTGTTTGCCTTCTGTATTTGCATTCTTGCATGAAATACACTCAGTTGTAAGTCAACGCTGGTGTCCGTGCTTCTTTTATTTACGTTCCCGTAGTTTCGTGCTGTTTTTATTCTGAAGTCAAAAAGGTCCTTCGATAGCTGGATGCCACCTAATCTGTATCCGACTATATTCGCCAGTCAATCAATGCCCGATCTGCCAACTGCAACCTGCCAGAGTCATGAACGCGATTTTTCGCTCGATACGTCGAGAGCGCTGAAAACATCGACAACGCCGAATTTTCGAGGCAGCCGGGCCTTGAACTTTACCGCACTGAGGAAATATATGATCCCCCATATGCGCAGGCAGAAAAAAGGCAATTTCAAATCTGTCAATAAAGAGGGGCCTCGTTTCATTCATCTTCCTCGATTTCACCGATGTGATAGGTTTCTAGAATGTGTTTTCTTGTAACATCATTGTGTATGTACAACTTCTGTTCGGGCAACAAGCACCGATCTCCAGTAATGTAAGCGACAGCGGGGTGCCAAGTATGACAGCTTTTTACGCTTCACATTTCTGCAGCCATGGCAGCTGCACAATAGAATACTGCTGCGCACAAGCTAAACATTACTGCTCAGTGACTGGCTCTTTAAAGACAGAAACAGAAATCATCGCGACTTGGGAACAAGGAAGACACTAACACGACTACACCATTTCCCTGGAGCACAAGAAAGTATGGCATCAATATTCCTGTACCTCCTCCACAGGGTATCCGTAATGCCGATAATGGCATACGAAATCTATTTGCAGAAGGCAGCATACGTCTACACAAAAACGTTAATGGATTCGAAATTCCATATTTTACTCACGGCAGTAGAATGAACTAATGCATAGTAGGAACAATTTTTAATGAAATGTTCTTATTGTTGGATCTGTCCCAGCATAATAATAACAATGTCATTCCGAAAGGCGCAAATTTATGACTATTTTGATTTTTTTCGTCATTAAATTTCAAAAGCACCGACAGCTTTTCACTCGTTCACCAAAAAACATGCTCACTTCCGGCGATATTGTATGTTTCATTCTCCACGCGCCTTCTTGCTATTGCACGACATCCCAGTAGCGGCGTTTCACTAAACTACAGTGTTCCTTGCAATCCTAATGTGAAAACATACGTGTAGACAGGTCTGCCCATGCCACGTAAAAACTTCATTGAAAACAAAATTATTTTGATAGAACCTAAAGTGCTTGCTTTTGAACACATGCGCACGCACGAGCACAAACACATCCCCACTAGAAATGTATACTGTAAACTGGCGCTAATAATTTTAACTCTTACACAGTTCAGACACGGGCAAGACATGTTTACGATTTCGTTTGTTTTTTCGCGGACAGCAGCACAAGCAGTGCAGCTACTCCAACTGTTACGGATATCCGGATGCAGGAAGAATCAAAATTGTGGCCATTACAGAGCACTTATTTTGATGTCCAGACTGCTTGGGCCAACGTAAACATGATGGTTACCTATAAATTTCGCTCGGGACTCCCATATTTGGCCCAGGCCACACAAAACGTTACATCGCTCAATTTTTACCAAAATCGATGTCCAGCTATACATTGGGTATTGAGAGCCTAAAGGTGACTTCCAAATTTCGCGCGTGCAAATGGTAAATTCATCCACCCGAAGTATGATTTTATCAGTTACGAACAGGGTTTTTGTCCAGCCTATTTCGACTACGATGAACACAACGGTAGCCTGCAAAAATGTATCTGGCCGCTCTCAAATTCGATCCGGCGCTAGCTCAAAATTTCATCGCCGTCGACTTGTAACGAATTCCAAGTTCTAGCCTGATGGAAATTTGGCTTCGGCCGCCTGCAAAACTTGATCTCGGCAGATTTACCTCAAAATTAATGGCCAGCCTTATTCTGCTACGGCGAACACGATAACGACATTTAAATTTAGCTCGGACCAAAACTGGGTCGAAGATACTCTAATCTAACGTTAGATTGTGTTCGGCAACATCGAACACGTCAACCCCGCCACGGTTGACGTGTTTGCGGCGCTCGAGTACTGTTCCCAAGGACGCGGGATCGAATCCCGGCCTCGGCAGCAGCTTTTCGATGGAGGCGAAAAACAAGGCGCCCGTGTGCTCTGTGATGTCAGTGCACGTTAAAGAACTTCAGGTGTCGAAATTTCCGGAGTCCACCATTACGGCGTCTCTCATAGCTTGAGTTGCTTTGGGACGTTAAACCCCACAAACCAACCATCACCGAACACGTCAAGTTTATCCGTTTTTCACCACCGAATCAAATTTTCCACTCATGGCTTGTACGGCACCTCTGCACAGACGCTAAATGGCGTCATCTTCTTTCAAAAAAAAAAAAAAAAAAACGAGGATTGTATCTGGACTTTATAATACGGTATTCGCGCATGACAATGGGAAATATAGCCTTTACGAGAAACTGAAGACACTATCTGCAACGACAGTTCTCGACTAATTGTACGCGCAGTGAAAAGTACAGAATATTAGTAACCGCAAAATACGTTTTAACTAATGCGGTAACTACGATATACTTGCACAGTAGCTCAGCGCAGGAGTTTAGCAATGTGGGAGCACAAAGAGCTACTACCGTGCTGTTTAGCCTTCTGTTTGCATCACAGTAGTGAGACAGGAGTTATGGACTGGGTGCTTCTACTCGCTTTTTAATGTTTTACAAATTTCCATATTGCAAAACTGCAAGCGTTTCCAGTCTGAAATTAGTACGTTGTTTGCACTGGTTTTTACTGTGGACGCTGAATATCTGCGATATTCATGAAGCTGCGACGGATAGGCACTGGTTGGACAGGTACGTTTAAAGAAAGCTCTGGGATTGACGTTTTGACTCCTGGGGAGTAGCAGGTACCCCTCAGGCGATGGGAATGTCATGTGCGTGCTCTGAGGCACAATATCATTCTGGAAATAGTCGGAAGTCCAGAAACTGACAGCCGAGACGTAGGATTCAAATGAAATGTGTCCCTATAAGCCCTGCTTGTTTCTAACTGATTGCGCACGCACATATAACATTTCATACACTTTACATGCACCTTTTTAACGATGCTAGCGCATAAAAACTTTAGACCCAAAACTAGTAATCACGAATTGAAAACAAATTAAAGACGATTCTTCCCAGCAATACCTAGTGACTAGTTCTAGTAATCTAGCCGCTATGGCAGCTATCTAGCTCCGTAGTTTACAGCTAGCTATAAGCAACTGTAATAAAATAAACGAATCAACTCATCCATATCGTGCTGTTTATCGCTCCGCTGTCTCCAGCCCACGGGGTCTCGGTCAGCACATACTGTTCCTACAGCGCCCTAAAACTGCGTCCGCACCGCGCGAAGGCCAAATACATCGATAGATAATTATTAGCATCCTCTGTTTAACGGGGTAGTGAGAAGTGTCACCTACCTCGTAATACGTTGAGGGTTCAGTATTTTTTATGTTAATTGATTATTTCCTCTGCACAGGCCAACACTGCTCCCTTGACCTTTTCCACCAATCCTCAACTTGCCTCTTACTTGCTTTCACTGATTCATAATTTAGCTTGTCATGGGTGTCCCGAAACCCCAGTGCTTCTAGAATTCCTGCCACGGCGTCGTGCACGGGGGGTTGAAATGCCTTTCAATCTATAATAATATGTTTAATCGTTTCCCTGCTTTGCATGCAGTAGCAGCAAATGTTATCTCTGCTGTCAAATTTTTTCCGCTAGCCTTTTGTCCTCGAACACCCAGCCCTGGCCTCGAAAAGTGAACCACTACTTTTGGAATTGTCAAAAGAAGTTTCCTTTGAATTTTGGTCTTAGTTGCACGATGAAGCTCCATCGTCGCTTTGTCAAGCGTTCTCTTTTGCCAATGAGATCTTTCTGATTAATGATTTTACTTTTTGTTCAATGTGATTTTTCTATCGTTTTCTTGCGCATGATATTTGTGTTTATTTGCAAGCCATCTACTTCTTTTCATCCATGTCTTATCAATACTTCACCGGTAAAGGTACCTGAAACTCTCCGCCGCTCAGCTGTTCTCATTCATTTGCCTCAACCTTTCTTCATAGCGCAGCTTGACTTCCGTCCCCCACCGTGCTTCGAACGTCAACCATGTCATATCCCGTTGTACTGCCTCATTAGTAGTACCTACAGCTCCCCCAAAGCAAGTCTGTCGACTGTTCTCTGCTTTATTTCAAGCAACGAAGTTGTGCCAGACCCCATGCATAACACTGCGTTTGCAAATGTAAAGCGTGATATAATTGCGCCTTTCTAGATTCCTCGAATAAATTTATACTTGTTACATCCCCCGAGCCAGCGATTGTTCATGACAGCAACGTTTCTTTTTGTTTTCTTTACAATTTTCTCTCTGTGAGCCTGCAAGCGGTCTGAGCCATCGTTTATCGAAATACCAAGGTGTTTGTACGCTTTAACTCTAGGTAACTGATTTTATAACGTGATTGTACTGGGCTCAGCATTAAAACCATGACTCCTGATTTTCCAGCGCTACATTTTAATATCAGAACATCTGCTTCTCTTCCAGAACTGCCTGCCAAGTCTTTTAGGTCTTTCTGCTAGTACAATATTGTCTGCATATATCAATCCCGGTAAGCAGCTATTTTCCATTTCACCGCCATTCTGTAACATCGTGAAACATAATCCGTTAGATTATAACTCATTCTATCGCTCTGATGTAAACCATAAATAGATGCGATAAAGGACATCCCCGATTCAGTCCCCTTTTAACCACAATTCTTTTTATCCCATCCAAGTCCTACCAGTTCACTGCTACGATATTACCCTTGTAAATATCTTTGAATAAACTTATCGTATCCTTGCCCATACCCTCCTTGTCCAGAATTTGCCACATCAGTGATGGGTGTACATTATTGTAGGCTCCTTTGATAACTAAAACCGCCATCCATATTGATCATTCCTCATTTTCCGTCCTTTCAATGCATTGTGTGACTGCAAGCAAGTAATCGTTAAGTCTACGAAAATGCCTGAAGCCGTTCTACCTGCACCTCGCCCTCCTCAGTCCACCCTTGTAATTGATCTTTGATTACCTGCATTGTTATTGTATACAATACTGGTGTCAGCGCTGACGGCCTATAGGACGTGATGCGATCGCTTTTACCCTTTGCCTTTGTTTAGAAGGCTCGTTCTACTCTCTTTCCAGCTTGCCGGGATATCTTTATTCTTTAGTGCGTCACTTAGAGCAACATACAAGATCGCTTTTGCTTCTTTACCTAGCACTGTAATTAGATTCATTGGAATTGCATCTAAACCTGTTGATGTATGCGAAAGCACCTTCTTATCCGTACTTTCCCAGTCCATTTTTTCAATGCCGATGTTAGACTTCATTCTTGTAATGACCTGCGTCAAGGTTAATAACACTGCCGTATCACACTCTTTAAAAGCCTCTTCTAGCTGTTCGAAAATGAGTTGCATGGTCTCTTCATTTTACAGTACATTATCCTTTTTGTCTTTTATATAGCGCCGCACTGTTCTGTTTTCTCGCTAAGTGCCTATTGTTTTTTTTTTTTGAACTTATACTTCCACCTGTCGGCTGTAGCATTAATTTTCTCTTGTACAAACAATGGGCATAGTTATTTTGTTTTTTATATTCATCCCATTTATGCTGAAGTTCAGCCAAGAGTCTATTTTCTTTTTGGGCTTTTAGATGGGCCCTGGAAGCTGATTTACGGCTTTCTGTTGCCTTTTTACCATCTATGTCCCACCAATATTTTGGTTTCTTTTTGCCTTTCCACTGGTTTTTCTTCAGCACCAAATCTATTTCCATCTGACTTACTCTACGGCTTTATTATGCGCCCATGATCTTTTTGCACCTTTTTTTGTGCGCTTCTCTACCGCTTTTTATATTTCCATCAAATGTTGAATTGTCCAATACAGAAATTTGCAGTGTGTATCATCTTTCTGCGGCACAGCGTTATCTTTCCCGCTATACCCAAACCTTACCAATAACCATTTATAATTGCTCCCAATACTATTGTTGTCGACCAGACGCCACGCACTTTCGGCCCATGGACGGAATTCGCGCAGACCCTCTCCGGGGTCCCGCCTCGGAACGACGGGGGGTGCTCTGCTGCGCTGCGAAGTAGCTCTCAGGTTACTCAGCCATTCCGACCCCGGGCATCTGGTGGGAGAGGGTGTGCGGAGCGGGACCAAGTGGACCGTGCCGCCACCGAAACGGACCCTTTTCAGTCAGTGTGTGTTCTGTACGCCGTGCGAGCGAGTGTTATAAACGAAGGGACAATAAATCTGTTCCGTTGTTTTGTTCTTGACGACTGTGTCGACTACAGAACTTTTTCTCAGAAGTGGGATTGCAACCAGTTACCTTCCTCAACGAGTGCCTCTGAAGTTATTCGACCACGAAAAGCCACGATGTTGCTACGTTCGAAGACAACGAATGGAGGACCCGAGGGCGAGGTATTACGACCGGCTCACTCAACGAACGACGACGGCGAACAGAACGAAGACGAGACGCAGCCCAACGTCGAAAGGGGATCCATGAACGCTGCAACGGCAAGCAGCCACAACATGGACAACCCCAACGAAGCAATACCCGTTCCCAGTGCCTTCGACTTCCAGGCGCTGATGCAGGCTGCGATCCAGACGGCGGTACGAGAGGCATTGCAGGGAGCAGCCCAGCTAATGCAATCATCTCAATCGCCACCACACCACCCGTCAGCAGGTGCATCGGGCGTCGCGGATGGACGATTGGCGATGGCGAGCGCGCAACTGGTGCCAATATTCGACCCATCTTTGCACGATCAGCCAACGGTCGAGACATGGCTCAACAAAGTGGATAATCTGGCTGCAGCCTACAGTTGGAGCGACCAGCAGACCACTTGCTTCGCCCTCACGAAGCTCCAGGGCGTCGCAAAAACGTGGTATGATGGGCTCACAGATGTCCAACGAACTTGGGCCGACTGGAAAGCTGAAATGAAGAAGGTGTTTCCTTCGGCATCCAGTTTCCAACGCACATTCCGGGACATGGAATCACGAACGAAGGAGCGCCACGAAAGTGTCGAAGTGTACTTCTACGACAAGCTGGCCAAAGCAAGGCGCTGTAACATCGGTGAAGCGGCTTCTATCGAGTACGTCATCACTGGACTCAACGACGAAGATCTGGTGCGGACCCTCAGCGTTCAAGACTACGCAAGCCCAGATGAGTTGCTCCAGTGCATGAAACGGCTCTGCGACAGAACGGACACTATGAAGCAGACGAGACCTAAGACGCTCTACCAGCCGTTGGATGCTCGACGTTCACACCGAGTCGAAGACGGCAACGACTGCGCAGCGGCAACTGCTCAACGTCCACCTCGCACCGGAGGCAATCGGCAAAGGCATCCGGACGGAAGTACAACGAAAAAGGCGAGCCACTTTGTTTTAATTGCTCTTCATACGGACATTTTTCGGCAGCATGCCCAAAACCTCACCGCAAACCGCGATGCACAAATTGTGGATAATCGGGCCACGATACCAAAGATTGCTATTTGAAGAAAGGTTCGACAACTAGCAACGGGACGAAACCAGCTGTCCTTGCGCAAGAGAGCAACGATACAGTGGGCAGCATGGTGCCCAATCAGAAGTATTTCGTGAGTGCCAACGTGAACGGGAAGCCGATTAAGGCATACGTCGACATGGGAAGCCAGTGCATAACGATGCGGGAGAGCGAAGCAGAAAAGTTGAAATTCTCATACGAACCTCTAAGCCGTCCCTTTACGATCAGTGGGTACGGATCGGGAAAAACGACGCCAATGGGCAGCTTTGAAGCGAAATTGACGGTGGACCAGGCTACAGCCGACATCCAGATCCACATTGTGCGGGACGATGTACAAGCTGTCCCACTGCTTGTCGGGCAACCCTTTACCGAACAGCCGCACATAACGGTGGTGCGCCGCAAAAATACAGTGCGCATTTTCGACGAGCATGACGAGTCGGAGGATGAGGACGGGACTCTGGCCAACTTAGCTGTACCAGCCCTAACACCGCGCCGAGTGAACTTGTGGGCAAAGGAGGCTGTTGTCATACCTCCGAATTACGTCGGCTTCGTTGCACTGGGCAGTGACAACGTTACTCACAGTGACATCTTCGTCCACGGAAAGCTGCACGAGCCACGCGGCCAATACGTACCAAGCTGTGTGCTGAGCGAAAACGAAAGATGCGAGCTATGCCTACCTGTAGCGAATGTGTCAGAGTCTCCGCTGATCATCGCGCAAAACCGGAAAATCGCAAGGGGAACATTGAGCATGGAAGAAGAATATTCGGAACCCTTCATTCTCGTAAGATGCAACGAAAAAAAGCCGACAAACGCAATCGCTGGAGCTTCAATGCGCCATGTTGATGCCCTCGGCAGGGCGCCTACCTCGGAAGCAGAAGAGATTGATGTTGTAAGAAGCATTAATATCTTTATAACGGAGCTCACCGACGACGACTGGTTGACGCTGGCACAGAAAACGGATCCAAAGTTACAGTCTATCGCAGACACCTTGAGGGGATCGTCGAAGACGAAAGAAACGCACCGCATAAGAAAAGATGCCCTGATAGAATGCGTGCTTTTCAGGAGATCACCCAACAACGGTGAGGAGCGCTTCTTATGGGTGGTGCCACGAGCGGCACGTTGGCAAATTGCGAGACGGTGTCACGACGATGTGGGACACTTCGCAGTTGACAAAACTATGGCCTTGCTAGAAAGCAAATATTGGTTCCCAAGGATGAGACGTTATGTAAAACGGCACATCTCACGCTGCTTGGAATGTTTGTATCGAAAAGCTCCTTCCGGAAAAAAGCCGGGAAGGCTGCACAGCATCGAAAAAGTGGCCGTGCCATTCGATACGATCCATATGGATCACTTGGGCCCATTTATCCGCAGCACTAGCGGCAATACGCATGTCATTGTGGCAGTGGATGGCTTTACGAAGTTTGTGACCATTCGCGCTGTGAGAAGCACCGCGTCAAGCTATGCAAAGGGTTTTCTCCGAGACCTTGTTGCCACTTTCGGGGCTCCACGAAGACTGATCACTGACCAGGGAACCGCTTACACCAGCCGACAGTTCGAGAAGTACTGCAAGTCGCTCGACATAATTCACGTGAAGAACGCAACGTGCACGCCTAGAGCCAACGGGCAGGTCGATAGGTACAACCGAATGATAACGCCCGCCACTGCCAGTCTATCAAAACGAGGCGACGGAAAGGACTGGGACGAAACCCTAACGCAGGTGCAATGGGGAATCAACAACACCGTAAATCGAGCTACGAAAGCGACGCCATTCAGTCTGCTTTTCAACTTTCACCCACGAAACGTGACAGGAGACCCAGTTGATGACGCCATCGCACTGGAGCTTGACGCCAGCCTACTTAAGCTACGGGAGACGGCAATTGACAATATTCGTCAGGACCAGAAGAAACAGAGAGAGAGTTTC
This sequence comes from Amblyomma maculatum, assembly GCF_055883805.1. Taxonomy (NCBI): domain Eukaryota; kingdom Metazoa; phylum Arthropoda; class Arachnida; order Ixodida; family Ixodidae; genus Amblyomma; species Amblyomma maculatum. Next base: position 131,444,976 of record NC_139347.1, read on the forward strand.
AACAAACGACGAAAGACAGCGCCCAGCTACCAACCAGGCGACATGGTGTTGATCGAGAGGGAGCCAGTTTCAACGGGAGAGTCGCGCAAGCTTTGCCCAAAGTACAGGGGACCGTACATGGTCGTGGAAACGCTTCCCAACGACTGATACAAAGTGCAAGACTTCCCCGAAGTACAGCGTACCCGGCGATTCTACGAAGGCGTCGTGGCGGCGGACCGGATGAGGCGCTTCACATTGGGAACCGCGGCCAGCGACGATTCCTCTTCAGAAGACACCGAAAGCGACGAGGGACAAGCGGCCTACGAGTAAGAAAAAAAAAAAGAAAACCCAAGACCCCATTCCAACCGAGGGCGGTTGAAAAGAAAAGGATGGCTGAATGTTGTCGACCAGACGCCACGCACTTTCGGCCCACGGACGGAATTCGCGCAGACCCTCTCCGGGGTCCCGCCTCGGACTCGACGGGGGGTGCTCTGCTGCGCTGCGAAGTAGCTCTCAGGTTACTCAGCCATTCCGACCCCGGGCATCTGGTGGGAGAGGGTGTGCGGAGCGGGACCAAGTGGACCGTGCCGCCACCGAAACGGACCATTTTCAGTCAGTGTGTGTTCTGTACGCCGTGCGAGCGAGTGTTATATACGAAGGGACAATAAATCTGTTCCGTTGTTTTGTTTTTGACGACTGTGTCGACTACACTATTTATGCTTTCCTCGTCTATTTTAATCACACATAGTCCTTCATATATACCTCCCGTCATTATAGTGGTCAATGCTGGCGTGGGAAACGCCAGATTCCCACGTTATTACGCCATCTTATTTTGCTTCTCTGTTTACAGGAATGAGGTCGTGCTGCTCACACATTCTCAAAGTCATGTTTTCCGGAGCAGTCTACAAAACCATCCAATTATTCTATGTGAGCTTTCATATCTCTTACCATGAGTACCTCCACTTTACCTTGCATTAGCCTTATATTTTTAGATAGACATTTCGCCAAAGCTCAGTTTTTCGACCAGTTGTTGCTTCCTGTCCACAAGTACTCTATTACTAACAGTGCCAGCTGGGTTACATGTAACTCATAGAAGCTCCTCGCATTCTTTGTTTACTCGCTGCCAAGTAATTCCATGTCTGATCAACAATCACACGACACTGCCTGTGCGTTCCCCCAATATCTATTACTACGTTCCAAATTGTAACCTGGGATAAACGGAGTTTCTTCGAGACCCCCATGTACGTTTCTGTAAAGTCATATATCGCAATACCCTCTTCTTCTATCTGCTGCTTGCTTTCACCCCACTTTACTGCTGATCTTCTCCCTGCATACATATGTAAGCGATATTTTTCACCTTAATCTTCTTCTTCCTCTGTCTTTTCTTTCGCTCGTCTAGGTCTCATTGTGATTCCATGATTCTTAAGGGCATCTTTTCTGCTCAGCGAAATGGCCTTAAATGCAGCCATTAGGTGCCAGAAGCTGCCCGTCTCCCTTTCAGCACTTTTTCTGAGCGCTTTCTGGCACCGTAAAAAAAGCTGCAGCTCTACCCGCAAGGCGTCATCTATTGATCCCCAATGCCATAGTTGAAATGAATTCCATCCAATTGAAAGCAACTTTTGCGTCCGGCTACTCGCAGATCCACTTCAAACTTCATTGGATGTGACAAATTCCGAATATTTCTGTTTGCAGCCGAAACCCGTCTTAAGCGTAGAAGTCCTAGTAAAACACCTCCGGCACTGTGCACACGGCGATTTCCACCCGTGGGGCCATCTCTCGGAGGCCTTGAAATGCCTTCACTCTCTGCTTTGCCACCCCGTCTCCTTTCCCACGAAGAACATCACTGAACCCTGCGGAAACTACAACAAGGTTTCGCCCTTTCTTATATTTCAGCTGACCTTTTGGATGGGCTTTGATTGTTTCTACTGTCTCGCCTGGAATATCTGTGACCTTGAGAATGGATTATCTTTCAGTCGTTCCTTTATAGCTGCTTCACATTTGCTCATATTGGTATCGTCCTTGACAATGACATGGTCATATCCGGTCTCCAGACCTACTTCCTGTGAGTCATCCTCCTTTAGGTGCTCTCCTGACTACTTTCTCTTGTGGGTCATCGCCCTCGCCCTGGCTCGATCTGGTGACTACTGCCTAGATTTTGAGCTCACTCTCGTTATCGCCTTGCCTTGTTTGTTCAGGCTTGTAGATGGTGGGAAATTCGATGTACTGCTTCGAGTTTCCTCGTCCTCCACTTTCTTTAACCTCAGTTCAACAGTATCTCTCTCATTTTTCTCAGTCTGTAGTTGTTCCAGCTACCGAACATGTTCCGATAACATATTGTTCTGGCTCAGCATTAAGTCAATTTTCCTCTCCATTTCACACTGCGCGCAGAAATATTTGCGCTCGTCTTCTCGCTCATCAGCCTTGCTATTGGTTTTAAAATCTGCACCACAAAGTTCCAATTGGTCAGTTTCCCTGCCATTTTCGGTTCACTCACAATCTGAATTGTACAGAATTAACCATGCAGTGCAGAAGTAGAAAATAACCCTAAACGCGTTACACGTGGTTGAACACGCGGTCATATGCTATACAATTTAGACAAAATCAACCAACCCTAAAAGAAAAAGCGCTAAAAAACACCAAAACCGTAAAAAGTGGGTAAAGGATAAATTTTGCGATAAAAACGTTGACCTACTGTAGCCGGACTTTAATAAACAGCCTAGTAAATAGCAAAAAACACCATCACTTGTTTCACGTAGTCACTGCTGTTCAACCAAAAACCGACACCTCGAAGAGAAAAAACAATAATGAAACACCAAAAGCGTAAAAGAAAGTAAAATAACAATTTGTTCAGTAGAAATTAGGCCGACTGAGGTCGGACCTCGCTATCGAAGCTCCGTCAAGAAAGCCCGGCCTAGCTCTAAAACACACACATATATATATAATCTTCAACCAAGCCGGTCTCTAACTAAACTAGGTAATTAAAATTGAAATCATTCAATTGTCCGCTGCTTGGGTGTCCCATTTGAGAAACGGCTTCCTTGAAAAAGGAAATACGGTTTGTCTCCAGAAGCTACTCCTACTACGTCCTCACCGCATGGCGCCCCTGCGCAATAAGTTCAGGATCAGCAGCGCCGCCACGCGACGCTTTCAGACCCTCAAAAACGTGGTAGTGTCCCGTCTTCGTGCTCCTCCCTATGGAGATGGGTGTACGCACTCATAATGCATGCGGCGCTGGCGCTGCGCGCAGTCGGAGCGTGGAGAACGGTCGACTGCCTCGCGGCCGTCGCGCCCTATTGTTCATAAAACACTTCGTTTTATACCATAGCGCTAGCAATGCTGCGAGTGGTCGACGTTGCAGGTATTGTGCGCCTTTTTAGTTGTGATGGGAACGCATTGAACTTTTCCTGCTATGCGCAGTGTTCTCAAGCTGGGTTACTGTCAAGAAAAATGCGAGTTTTGAGTAAATAGGCCTTTCCATAGCCAGCCCACAAAAAAAAAAGTTGCGTTCGTTCTAAGCGCTAACTGCTGCGCGTCTGTTGTAAACGGTGAACAGATAGATGCCTTGGAGAGTTGAAACCACTGCGGATGATACGAACGCCAAGTGATGCGTTTTGAAGTAGACACACAATGAATGAATGAAAAACGGTTGGCACATTTATGTGGCGGCAAAACCAGGAAGGCTGAACAAGTGGAATCCAGGTGATCGGGGAAGAAGCTCTCTCCAGGTATAAATGAAGGAAGGGAGAATCCAGGAGTTTCAGCTAGAGCCCTCGGCCTTGAAACATTGTCTCAAACTTGAGCAAAAGGGTTACTTGGATAGGAAAAAGACAAGCGAAAACAATGACGAAGGCAAAAGAATTGACTTGGTTTTATATTTGGTATTGTTTTGGATTTGACGATAAGCGCCGCTAGTGGAACCAGTGTTGCCTTTGTATAAAACATGCGTATTCTTGAATGAAGGAAAGTTGATATGCTTTTTTCTCGGCCGGCGCGGCCTCTTCTCATTAATCGGCGGTAAACACCGATACAACATTGGCGGCGAGGATTGAATGTGGTTGGGCACTCATCAGCCACAATCTTATTTGACCCTGATTCGGGGCTCCGATACCTACGCTAGCGGATGAAGCAAGAGCAACAGTACAGTAAAAGATACACAGACGTTCGAAGGGCCGCAAAAGAAACCAGGTTGGATGTGGGCGACCACGTCCGAATCAAGAAATCCACAATTTCTTTTAAAAGTGACCTGAAAAATCGAGAAAGAGGGAGGGATTCTTCTGTGTGTAGACCTCTGACAAGCAAACCAAGCTGTCGTTGCAGACAGTTCTCCTCTTCCTTACACAGAAGTGCTGTTGCATAGTCTAAGGGGGCCACACATTTTTCGAAGCTTGGCCTCGTATATGCTTATCATCAGGTCGGGCTTCACAGTGAGAGCGAGAATTTGACTGCATTTGTAAACCACGGTGGCATCTTCCATTTTAGGCGAGTGTGTTTCGGACTGGGGTCTGCGTCCTCTGCGTTTGAGGAATTGAAGTCAGAACTTTCAAAAGGATGTAGCGGCGTCCTTTTCTACGCTCATTATAATATTGTATTCGTGAAGGGCACAAAAGGAACCTTGCCCCAGTACTGAGGCGCATACACGAGGAGGGACTTAGGCTGCACAGGAAATGTGTCTTCGATACGCAGGGACTTTCATTTTTGGCCCACAGGGTAACAGCAAGGGTTATTGCTCCACTCGGAGAAAAGCTTTCCTCCATCCAGGATACCCGGGGACCCACTGGAAAAGCAGGACTTCGATCGTTTCTGGGACCGCTCTAATACTACGCAAGGTTCATTGCCAACTTTGCAAACATTCCCGAACCAATGCGTGCTCTTCTCAGAAAAGAGTAGTCACTCGTTTGGTATAGCGAGGTTGATGCCAGTTTTACAAAGCTCAAAGCGGCACTTGCGTCCAGCCCCGTACTTCGAATGTTCGTTGCGTCCCTTCCTGTTGTCATTTCCACTGACTCTTCTGACTGCGGCATTAAAGCGGTTCTAAAACAGGTGAATGGACATGAACTGCGCACTGTCACAATCGCGTCACGACTGCTTTCGCCAGCACAGAGGAAATATTTAGTACGATAACGCGATGCACTCACATATGTCTGGTCTTGCGAGCGGTCTCATTTTTACATGTAGGGATATCATTTCACGCTGCTGACTGAGCAACAAACCTTGTTCACATTGCTTTACCTGGGCATCAGCTGTTGCTCGCGGCACGCACGCCACAACTGAAAATGCCTCAGCCCTTCTTCTGCACGGACGGTTGCCAAGAACTGAGCTGGATGTGGTCGGGCACCAGACAGTCACGTTCTTTTCTGACCCTGTTTCGGAGCACGCCACCTAAGCGAGCGGGTGTAGCAAAAGCAGCAGTACAGTAAAAGATATACAGACGCTCGGAGCACCCAAAGAGAAACCAGGGAAGATGTGGGCGACGACGTCCGAATCAAGAAACCCACAATTTCATTAAATGTGACCTGAAATTCAGCTGACCAAGAAAAGTGATCAGCGAGAAGGAACAATCATCTTTGCGCAAGGATGAAGGCAAAACGTGGAATGCGTCGAAGTTATCAAAGATGTCACGAGCGTTTGCTGCTGCCCTTTACACGTGGGGTGAAAGGAACTCTACAGCTACTGAAGGCAGGTCCCCGACAAGTGAGGGAGGTACTCCGGAAGCGACCGCCAGGACTTCAGCTGTTGCGACAAAGCAGTCGACCATGGCACCGGCCATTGAAAGTGAGCCCCAGCTGATCCCAGTCGACGGACCAGCAACCTCCAGATCGCTGATCCAGAATAAGAGCCCGTGAGATCTCTCGCAAGTGTTATACGCCTATGCAATTGGTATTCAAAATGCCTAACATTGAGATGGCTTTGCTTTTGTTTTGTTGTTCTTTATTGGTTTATTTGTTTGCATTTTTGGCAGCGTGTAATGTGCGCGCGCTGTTCTTACTGTCAATAGAGTTTTCTTTATATGCACTTACCTACTATTCTACTAATACGTGCGCTTCTATTTTTGTAAGAAAGAGAATATGCTGTTATTGGTTTTGTTCTTCATTTCACGATCACCGCCTCTTGTGGGACCAGTGTCGCCTTTGTATAAAAACATGCGTACCTTGAATAAAGGAAAGTCGATATGCTTGTTCCTCAGCCGGCGCGGATGCCTCTCATTCATCGGCAGCACACACCGATACAACAGAAGCATAATTTAGAAAATAAAACAAGACAACCGGAGAGCTACAAAGCGCTTACTGTAATGACAAACAAACTGCAGCCAGCTAAGTGGCAAACGGGAGTTTCAAATTCTGGGCATTGGGCTTGGGTTTCGGAGAGGTCAACTAGCAAGTCGAAAACCAACGCGAAAACTTAAATTCCTTCAATTAGAAAGCTTAACAAATGTGGCTGGCCAAGCGCTCTATGCAATACTTAGTTAACATGCTGTATACACTAAATAATGAAACATGTATGAATACAACTTCATTAAAACGTTTTGTGGCGCCAAAATACTTGGGAGGGATGCCAAAACTAAGGTTCCATTTTTGCATGGTCTTAGCACCATTCGTTCGTACACCTGCGAGTGCCTTTTAGCGTTATATTTATTGTTTAGTCGAATTGAATACGGCGTTGAAACGGCACCGAATATATTCGATTCTGGGTCTCCGAGTGAGCTTGATTCATAGGAATTACCTTGGCAAGTACCGCTAGGCAATCCCAGCTCTTCGCCGGCCTTCGCTGCGACGATATCGAAGACTGGCTTGATATTTACAAGAGCGTGAGTTCCTTCGACCGCTAGGACGACTCCCACAAGGTTTTCAGCGTTGTATTCTATTTGACTGACGTCGTAAAAAGTGTTTTTTTTCGATCACGAGGAACACATCCCTGACTAGCCAACATTCACCGAGGAACTGCAGAGAATTCTCTCCACGCCATTTGCTCGTTCTGAGCTGACTAAAAAGAAGTTCGCCGTCCGTCTTCAGCAGCTTAGTGATTCCAAAAGATCATACATCAAGAACGTTTTAGCCCTTTGCCGCTGAGTCGATGCTGGTATGAAAAAATCCGACCGCGTTCGCCATATTCTTAAGGGAATCGAAACAATCGCTTCCAACGCTTTCCTGGCTCAGAACCCCTCCACTGTGTGAGACATTACCACTACCTGCCATCGTCTGGACGAACTTCAGTCGTGTCACCTGCGGCAAGACATCAATGACGGCATCCTCATTGACGGTAACCTGCGCTCAAAAAAGTACAAGGGTTCAACGCTGCTGAATCAAATATTGGGCGAAAGCATTAGCTGCGGGTGACTAAGCGTTCTTGATCTTCTCTTTTTCTTCTTCCTCAGCTCACATATAAAGCCCCGCTTTAACCAGGCCGTATGAACGTGCTTTAGTGGTCTATAGGGGTAACGTGAATGCCAGGCTCCAAGCAGGCTGATTCTGACCTAACTGTCCCATGTCAAACGAGAGACCTAAGTTGGCAGCTCCTGCTAGCCCACAACCTAGTGTCGCGTGGGGTGTGACGTCACAGCATCACATGGGTAAGACGTACGTGGCTACCGCCGCGCTACGCTGAAGGCTCAAAACCTATAGTAGTATTACTTTTGCAATAATATCTGTGCCGTTATGAGAGATGCGCTCCCCAGTCAAGCAAGCTTAGTTTCTTGAAATTCGAACCTCCCGCCAGCTACTCCAGATTTGCGCAGCGTCGTTAGGGATGAACTGCCTGCTTTTCCCCTGTGCCGTTGCACTAGCCCGTCGACTACCGTCTGCCGTTCACCCACGTACGCTTGAATTGCTTCGAAGCCCCCTTCCCCTGTCCATTCCCCATGTCCTGCTCATGCATGTTGGCGTGTGGCTGCCATAGGCTCATGCTCTAAACCACCCCGTTCCAGACCCTCCTGGCGTCCTTCGCGCCTAATATGCTATTACTGCGGAATCCGCAGCGAATCACCGTCCCCCAACAGTCGCTTGCGTCGTTAGCTCCGCCTTTTCTGGATTCAACGCGGAACGCTCTACCTCTCTCCTTACCACCCGACTGGTCACCGGAGGGTTTCGTTGCCCTCCGCTTTCTCCACCACTGAGTTTGGAGGCTTGCAACGACGATGAAATTGCCGGTCATTTAGGCCACCACAAGACGTACGACCGTATAAGAAGTTGCTACTTTCGGCACGGACTTTCTACCAGCGTCGCCAAATACACATCATATTGTGCGTTTTGCCAACATCGCAAGTGATCAACATATTTTTGCTGGCCTACTGAAATCTTGGCCTTGCCCATCAGTGCCTTTTGATTCTGCCGCTATTAACTTATTCGGCCCCTTACCTCTCACGCCCGTCAGTCAGCCTTGGGTTTAACCGTCCTTGACCATTTGACGCGGCACGCCGAATTAACAACCCCATTTCGTTACGGTGCTGCTTCTCAAGTTGCCTACATTTTCATATGGGCGATCGTCATGCTTCATGGTGCTCCCCGTATCCCGATTAGCGACCGAGATAAAACATTTCTTTCTTAAATCCTAGCGGACGTGCTCAGCGCCGCCAACACCGTGACACGACACAACACATCTTTCAGCTTCATCCTCAGATCATTGGCCGAGCTCATCAAGCACTTTCACACGAACCTTGTCCGACATAATTTCCATTTACTTCAACCCAGGTCATAAGAACTGGGACACTGTTTTGCCTTTCTTTACTTCTGCCTATAACTCCGTCATTCAACGCACTAGTGGCTACAGCCCTGTATTCTTAATTTATGACCGTCAACCTGCAACGCTATTGGAAACCACCTTCTCTGCTCCTGCCTCCCAATCTGCTCACTGGGCGACCAGATTGCTACACGTATGGCCCATTGCCGACAAGTTGCTCGCCACAACACTGAAGCCGCCCAGTAAGTGCGGAAACACCGCTCTGACCAGTACCACCGCATTACCTCTTTTTCACCCGGTGATGAAATTCTACACTGGACGCTAGTCCGCACTCCTGATTGTATGTGAAGATTCCCTACCGCTACATAGGTCATTACACCGTGCTCCAGCAAACATGTATACTTGTATATTTATTTCACAATACGGTGAGCCTTTCTCAGGGACTGTCAGGAGTGCAAAAAAGTACAAACAGGCATGGTGCTCCAAGCAGTAGGGAAAGGATACACAGCATACAGTAAACATCGTAGCAAGAGTACGGATATGTAAAAGTTATCCAATTGTTGATACGAGCGAACAAAAAGAGGACAGTGGGAACAACTCTACCAAAATGACATTTCTTGAAGAAAAAAGGATTCAACACTGGGACAAAAAGCATCTAGTGATACATTATTCATAAATTGGTGGGCCAAGCAGTTCTATATTTCTCTTGAATGGGGAAAAATTGGAATTTGAACAAGTGACACTTAGCAGAAAACAGTCTTATAAATATGTCATGGTTAATTCATTTAGAGCGATGATAAGGTAGCTTTAGGCACAAATCTTTAACTATGTCGAGATGGCCACCCTTTCAAGCAGAAGTGTCACGCTGCCATAGCGCGGGTAACGGGAATTAATAAAGCGGAGTGCTAGGTTCTGAATTTTCAGTTGTTTGTGCAGATAACATTGATGCGGGTTCCAAACTATGGCACTATACTCGTGAATGGGTCCTATAGGCGTTTAGCTTTAGATGTGAAGGTGTAGCTGATAATTTACGTCGGATCAATCCAAGTTGTCGGAATCCTTTTGTACATATGTAGAGAATATGGGATTCTCAACTTATGTCTCTGTGATTGTTGCCCTCAGGTATTTTACTTCTTTACTGCGCGTCACAGTAGATCCTGACAGCAGATAAGTAAAATAAATGGGAGTCTTCTTTCTTGTTATGGTAACAGATGATGTTTTGCTGACATTTGATCTCATACCCCAAGTGTCACACCAAAAGACAATGTTAGTCAATGATAAGTTCAGAATATTCTAGTCATCTTGTGAGCGAAGAGTAGTATACACAATGCAGTCACCTGCAAAGCAGCCTTAAATAACAATTTCAGCTACACAGGAAATATATCGTGGATATAGATAATTAAAAGTGTAGGCCCTAATACGGATCCCTTAAGAACGTCTGAAGAAACATGCAAGGTGTCGGATTTAGCATTTTTATTTCGACATATTGAGAACGGCCTGACGATCTATTAAAATATTTTTGATTTATTACCAATAAGACTGAGGTTCTCGATTAATTTAGAATGTGGAACAGAATCAAATGCATTTGCAAAGTCAATAAACACTGAGTTTATCTGCCACCTTTTCACACAACCAGTAAGTGGGCACGGACGCTGATGCTATAGATAAGAAGATTTTGTGAAGGAACGGAAACAGTTGTTGAGCACATCGTTTTAGAAAAGCATTCGGTAAGCCATCAGGCCCGGATGATTTCATTTAATCAAGGTGTAACAAAAAATTAAGAATGCCACTCTCCGTTACAAAAATGTCATACATACGCGAATTCTTGACTGAATTCTGGTGCAGGGATACGATTGAAAAAAGACTGAAAATATCGATTAAAGGTTTCCCGATACTGTATTTCCATTTGATCAATGCTCCCGGATTTGCCATGTAATTCTAGAACTTTCTTGACTCGTGTGTTGCGAAGTTGCTCAGCGTTTTTGTTTTTTTGAAGAAGTTGTTTCTTGCAGTAGAAATTTCAACTCTACGTATTTCAGAAAGTCATTGAAGTTGAGGTTTTAACGCATTCTCAAATAAATTAGTCACGTTGGTTTACTTTGACGCATTATTGTATATTTAGTTTCAGGTGAATAATGCTGCGTGTAATCCCAGGTGCCTTCCTATTTACTCGCTCTTTTATAGTCTTTTTTATGAATTTTTTTCACAGCGTGCCACTATTCCCTTTACCGTCAACCATAATTCATTAATGTTTTCAAATGCGTGCTGTAAAATATCGTCTAGTATTACTTCAATGTAATCAATAATGCTGACATCAGCCCATTGATAGTCCTTAACAGATATGCGAAATGTTCGGGAGCTTTGGTCGGGGCTGGAGCTTAAGTTATCAAATTGAGTAGCACCATTTTATGATCTCAGATTCCATTACCAATACTGATATTGGGGCGAAGTGTTTTTTTGAAACGAGAGCAAGGTCAAGAATGAGCTAGGTTGCCCTGGCATATGCGTTTTGGTTCCTTAACAAGTCGGAGCACCGAAAAAAACATAAAATTCAAAAGCATTTCAGAACTAGTGCTCTCGTCTGTAGCAGTTGTTAGGTTTTCCCAGTCAATCCCCGCTAAGTTAACATCCCCAACTAAGATAAGCTTAGAACGTTCCTTAACTTTACGGTGCGAAAATTGAGGAGCTCAGCAAGATAGTCGACTGGCGCTTTCGACCGTCGGTATATGCCGCCTAATAGGACTGATGTACCGTTAATATTGATGCTGCACCATACGCTTTCGTGATTAGATATTAACTCATCTTTTTTAAATGGTAAGCCGTCCATAATATCAATAGCAACGCCCTCTCCTCAGCTATCACGGCCAAAACGAACAAAAGAATATGAGCTCCGGGGCACTTCTGAACCGTGGATTTCACCATGTAGCCAGGTTTCAGTAATCAGAATTACATCAGGGGTATATATCAGCACAATTACTTCCAATGCTGCGGTTTTATTGACAATCCTCTTGGCATTGAAAGATATTAACAAGAGCGGAATTGAAGTAGTCTGTCGCAATTACAGGGGCAGTCATTGTCTTCAGCCTCACATGTTTCGCATTTGACAAGTGTCCTCTTGTTTTCAATGCTGTTTTCTGCATACAGATCGTTGCCTGCCTTGAGATTATTACCAAAACCTTTTCGCCCTTGTCACTATTTTCTTGAAATGATGGCCACTGATTACGATGCGTTTCCCGTACTTCAAGTGAGAAGTCCACAAAGATATGTTTTTTCTTCCAACTTGAAACAGTTTCGAAGAACACATTATTCTGGTAAAATTTTCAGAAACGAAGAATTCTGAACGTTGGAGTGCAGTGCCTTTATTGCCGATTCAGTGTATCTTTTCAATAGATTTTGCTTTCACTGTAAGAATATTCTTAAAATGGCATCCCTCATTCATTTTTCTAATACTGCGTACTTTAGTTTTCACCCTTCCTAAGCCCGTATATCATTAGATTGTTCCGAAGAGTTCGGTTTTGCAAGTCTTCTAATTTACTTCTCAAGCGAGGAATCTTCTTAGCCTTAGTGTGAACTACTTAATCGTATTTTGTAACCTTTTCACTACAGAGGTGGAGCGAATAATGTTTGTCTATTTTGTAAGTCTTGATTGAACACTCTGTAGACCAACTTGTAGCTGGTCCTATTAAGACTTCATTTCGGTGACAGTGGTAATAACATATCTATTTTTTATTAATTAGGCACTGGATTCTCTTCGACGTCACCACTTCTTTTAGTAGCAAGACAACAATGCGAGATACGTCAACACAACACTGGAGCAAGCAGCGTAAACTCGGCGGCACCAATAAGGCAGCATAGTTGCTTATAAGAGGGCTAGTACAGGATTGTTTGTCACCAACCTGTACGATACAGAACATGAATTTAGGCATCGTGCGCCGCGCGGTGCCGCCCAGTCTACTGAAAATCGAGCTCCAGGGTTCCATTTTTTTTAAGTCCTTCTGATGACGAGATTCTTCTGTGTCGTGAGAAAAACGGGAAACGAAGCCTGAGCAGACCAGCTCTGAATTCCACGTGCGGCGGTAGTTTCGATGAGGATGCAGGTTCCTCAGCATTTGAGGCATGATTCTGCAGAGGGATTGTTGTTGAAGCCACTGCACATGAAAGAAGAGCGTTCAGTTCAGTTCAGTTCAGTCGTTCAGCCGTGTCCGACTCTTCGGGACCCTATGGACGATATCACGCCATGCTTTCCGGTCTCTAACTATCTTCTTAACATCACATAACTTCATCTGCAGCGCCTCAAGGATGCCATCTAACCATCGCGTTCGCTGCCTACCCCTTCTCCGGCGACCCTCAACCTTTCCCAGCATCAAATATTTCTCCAGCGACTCCTCTCTTGTCATCAGATGACCAAAGTAGCTGAGCTTTAACTTTAGAATTTGACCCTCCAATGACTAGTCGGGGTGTATGGTCGACAATATCGACTGATTTGATCTTCTGGCCGTCCAAGGAACTCTCGAGAGTCTCCGCCAGCACCACAATTCAAACGCGTCAATTCTTCGGTGGTCAGCCTTCTTCACAGTCCAACTCTCGCATCCATACATCACAACTGGAGAGACCATAGCACGAGTTATACGGATCTTGGTTGGCAGACTAATGTCTCTGCTCTTTACTAGGCGGTCAAGGCTAACCATGGCTCTCTTTCCCAGAAGCAGGCGTCTCCTAATGTAATGTCTGCAGTCTCCTTCCGGGGTAATCTTGGAGCACAAGAAGAGAAAATCGTTCATAGCTTCCACTTCTTGCCCCTTGATGCTCCAGGGCTTGTTGGGGAAGACGCCATGATCTTTGTCTTTTTAATGTTCAGTTTAAGCCCAAACTTTTCACTCTCTTCTTGTACGCGCATCAGAAGTCTCTTGAGTTCCACTTCACTTTCTGCCATTAAAGTGGTATCATCCGCATATCTAAGGTTGTTGATACGTTTTCCAGCAATCTTCACTCCAGCTGAAGACTCGTCCAGACCGGCCTTTGTCATGATGCACTCTACATATAGGTTAAACAGGCAGGGCGACAGTATGCAGCCTTGTCTCACTCCTTTCTCAATCGGAAACCAATCAGTAAGACCATGCCCAGTTCTGACTGTGGCCTCTTGCCCTTCATACAGGTTCCTGATGAGACAGATGAGGTGAATGGAAAATCCCATCTTTTGGAGAGCTTGCCACAATCTGCTGTGATCTACGCATCCAAACGCTTTCGCATAGCCAATAAAGCAGTAGTAGATGCGTTTCTGGAACTCTTGCTTTTTCCATGATCCAGCGAAGGTTGGCAATCTAGTCTCTAGTTCCTCTGTCCTTGCGACACCCAGCTTGCACGTCCGGAAGCTCCCGAACCATATACTGCTGCAGCCTACCTTAAAGGATTTTCAACATCACCTTGCCAGCATGTGAAATAAGCGCGATCGTGCTGTAGTTGGCACAATCTTTGGCACTGCCTTTCTTTGGAATGCGGATGTGAACTGACCTCCTCCAATCCTGTGGCCACTGCAGGGTTGTCCAAATCTTCTGACATAATGTATACAAAATATTAACAGCGTCATGGTTGACGTTTTGAAGCAACTCAGCTGGAATGCCATCAATTCCGCTAGCTTTGTTCTTGGCAAGGCTGGCTAAGGCCCATCCACTTCACTCTTCAGGATGCCCGGCTCGAGATCAGTAATCACAACCGTCTTATGTTGGGTTTGCACATCCGGGTCCTTCTTGTACAGTTCTTCTGTGTATTCCTGCCACCTCTTCTTTATCTCTGAGGCTTCAGTGAGGTCCTTGCCTCGTTTGTCCTTTATCACGCCCAGCTTAGCACAGACGCTTCATTTTATATCTTTGATTGTCTTATACAGAGCTCTTATATTCCCTAATTGGCTGTTGTCCTCAACTGTTTGGCACTGTATGTTCAGGATGGCATTCTTATCTCTCCTTGCTATTTTCTGAAAATCCGCAATGAGAACCTTGTATCTCTCTCTTTCCCCCATAACTTTTGCCGACCTCCTTTCCTCAGCTATTCGCAAAAAAGCCTCTTCAGATAACCAGTTTGATTTCTTGCATTTCTTCTGCTTTAGAACTACCCTAGTAGCAATTTCTTGTATTATATCATGAACATCAGTCCACATCTCTTCGGGCTCTCAGTTTTCTAGATCTAATTCTTTAAATTTTTTCCTCACTTCCACAGCATATTCTGATGGAATTTGATCCAGATCACACCTGAAAGGCCTTGTAGTTTTCTGCGTTTTCCCCAATCAAAGCTTAAATTTGGCAACAAGAAGCTAATTATCGGTGCCGGAATCGGCCCCAGGCCTTCTTTTTACTCCTTGTATAGCGCTTCTCCATCTCTGCCGGCAAAGAATATAATCGATCTGATTCCGGTACAGACCGTCCGGTGAATTCCATGTGTACAGGCGCCTCTTGTGCTGTTGAAAATGAGTATTCGCTATGGTCAGGTTGTTTTCTTGACAAAACTCTACTAGCGTCTCTCCAGCTTCATTTGGCTCATCAAGACCGAACTTCCCTGTAATTACGGATATTTCTTTACTCCCCACCTTAGCATTCCAGTCTTCTATGAAAAAAAGGACGTCTGATGATGGAGTGCAGTCAAAAAGGCATTGCAGGTCAGCATAAAATATCTCAACGTCAGCTTCTTTAGCAGTAGTGGTTGGTTCATAGACTAATTGGATAACTGTTATGTTGAAAGGGTGACCTTGGATCCGAAGTGAAATCATTCGGTTGTTTTTGGAGTTGTATGTTAGCACTGCCTTGTCCATTCTTCTGTTTGCTATGAGAGCGACCCGATTCCTTCTCCTGGATTCGTGCCCACAGTAAACGAAATAATGGTCGCCGGAAATAAATTCTCCCATTCCGGTCCACTTGAGCTCGCCGATACCCAAGACATCAATGTTCAATCTGTCCATTTATCGCTTGATGACATCCAGTTTACTTTGCGTTATAGATCTTACATTCCATGTTGCTATGTGATATATCTCCTTGCAACATCGGACTTTCCGGTCGCTTCCCGACACATCCACAACTGAGCGTCCTTTTGGCTTTAACGCAGCCGCTTCATTCGTCCTGGAGCTACAAGGAATCGCCCTTTGTTAATCCCCAGTAACAATGGGAAGCATTATAACCTGGGCGGCTCATCTTCCGGGCGCCATATCATTAATGCTATTGTGATTGGCTATAGTGTTTTCTTGGCAGGAAATACTGGAGTGCGTTGCCATTACCTTCTCCAGTGAATCACATTTTGTCAGACCTCTCTGCCGTGACCTATCTTGGGTGGTCCTACACAGCAGAGCTCACGACTTCTTTGAGTTTCGCAAGCCCCTCCGCCACGACAAGGCAGTGATCCATGAAGGGTGTAGTAGAAGAAAAAAATGGCCACCAGCGGGTCCTAGTAGCCACAGGAACACCTGTACTATGCAAAAGTCGATGTTATGCATCGAACGCCGTGCGGTGCCTCCGAGTCCACTCCCGTGAACTGCCGCGTTGTCACAGCGCATAGCGTCGCCGATCGACGTCGGTATTTCGCGCATGAAGCGGTACTCCCGCCGACCCGCTTCCGTCTGAACAGTGGCCAGGGTGACCACTTTCTTGCTGGGGGGATTTTTGTGATTGCGGTGCCCGAATGTTTACCTCTTTCAACTGCACATACTGATCATCGTCATCATTAACCGGTATTAAGAAGATCACGCGTAGAGTTCCAGATAAGGACTGGAATAAAGACGTTTGTTCGAGCGGTGGCTCATTATGTTAAATAGGTGTTGATGGCAGAGACGGTCGCGCTTGTGGCAGGCCTTCCGGCATGTCTCAGGCGGATATCTGACCTGAGGTGAAAGTCCTAATTAGTTATTTCTGCTTTTGTGGATGAAAAATTGATGTCTGTAATTTTCTTGTAGCAGAACCCACTATATCAGAAGCAAGCCACATGTTCACTTTTTCCTGTGCACTCTGAGAGTCTGTGAAAGGTACTGCCATCTCAATGGCGAACGACGTTGCCCCAAGATGAGAGCAGCATCTGTCATGCACAGGTTCCGTGCTGTCACAATGACTGCATGCGCGTGCATCAACTCGCACCCATACATTTAGTGCTGCCTCGTTTTGGTGATGTCACCGGTTGAGCACAACAAAAATGGTCAGTGTGTAATCGGGTTCTGACAGAATGCACAGCCTTTATAAAATGCTGCTGGTGAGAGGCCGCCAGTTCAACGGGAGATCGATTTAGAACCATGCTATCTGTCACAAAAGTAACGTTGTGCGTGTTCTCGATAAAAACGCTTTGTGGCATTGCCCACGACCTAGTTGCCTGTCGACGTTGTATTTGTGTTTGTGCCAGCTTAGATAAAGCTTAGTTATGCCATAATGTGGAAAATTCTTATCACTTAAGGAGGGCCATAAATTTCTATTTAATTCCGAAACTCTCTCTTTAACCTTGCTGCACAGTAGTAAAACTGCTGCGGGTAGAGATAGCTACCACCAAATGTTTATTCATTATTTTAAAATTATCAGCTATATTCTCATCATCAATTGTTATAGAAAACGAATTCACACGCGGATTTTGTCTGTTACACTTTAAGAGATGCAGCCACGTTCGATGTGTTCAATCGATTCCATCTTTCGAAACACTATGTTCATGGATCGCGACGGAATCAGCAGCCTGTCGACTGGTAATAACACACTGAGCACAGATTGCGATCTAAAAAATCGACATTTTAAATATTAGTTTTGACCCGTTGTGGTAATGTTTGTAGTACCTCCACACCTTAAAGGGAAGCTGAAACCCTACTTCTGCTCCTAGTAGTCCCGTTTTCCCCCGATAATAATTAGGAGGGATTATTAACGATGCGCCCTTAATGGTGCGCACACTCCCAGACACCCTTAGAGTGAGTGGGGGTAGCTGTTCCGGTCGCAAAGGAGATACCCTCGACCTGCGTGGCAAGCTCAGCCGTAATTCAACTACCTTGTAGTGACAGAAGGGGGTGGCCGCTTGGTGCCCAGCGCTCGCCGGTTCAAGCCAGAGTAAGGTTCGGAGTCAGAAGTAACAAACAAAACACAGTTTATGCACTGCAAGAGACGATACAAAGGAATGCACAAGAACACTTGAAATGCGCAGACGAGAGCTTCACAAAAACAACTCTAAGCATGCAACTACAGATATATACAATAACATAGTCTTTACAACACAGATCAAACACGAGAGAGTCACATAAACACCAAATTGTTCACCTGGCACTGTTGTAGTCCGACGCCTCAAGAGTCACGATGTGGCCGCCATACAAGACGAGCGCCGCTCCCTCGCAGGTCCGTGGGCTTGCCAGCAGCCGGTGATCCCCGGGAGTCCAGTTGTCGCATTTGCGAACACGCCGCAACCACTGACTGACTGACTGACTGGATACACAAGCGGCGCGGTCTCGCGTCTGTCTGTTAAGCGCACTAAGGCTAGCGCGCACGCACACTTAGCTTCGCTGGTTAGAGCGCTCCCTTCTCCTCCTATCGAGCCGCGAGTTGTCATTGGCTAGCTCCCATAGAATGTTCTGGGGTTTTCTGGCATAATCCAGGCTGATGAGTCAGCTTCATCGCCGGGTGATGAGAAAGAGGGCGACGGCGACGCGTACAAAGCTACGCGCTCTCTCGCGCGGGGGAGGGGGGTTTTTCTCGAACTTAGTGGAAGAAACCATGCGGCGCCGCACGGGCCTCGCGCCGCGCCGACTTGATAAAAATGTGCGCCGATGTCGTGACACCCGTCTTTGCAGCTTAGTTTGCGCGGTGCCCTGTTCAATGCAACGCCGAAATGGTCCGGCTTCAGCCGCATCATAAAATCAGACAAGTTCGCAACGTTGCAGTGCAAAATGAAGTGAGCGCACCGAGACAGTACGGGGAGCGAGAGCGGAGGAGAGCGCACTCCCTGGTATTTGCCAGGCCTACATAATTTCGCATCGGCGCCACAGCAGTCGACGATTGTGGATTGAGCAGCAGCAGCGCTGTATTAATAGGGGCACTCGTAAAATTGGCTACTGTAAATCACTTTGTCTCATAATGGGGTTAAGATATCATTTTATTACGGCACCGCCTTAACAGAGGAGCTAAGGAATAAAAGAAGCTCTCATGAGCCGTAACGCACTGGCGACTGCTGCCTATGAAGAGAAACTTGCTTGTATCGCAGTTATCCCCCCTAAGAGCATCTTGGTACGGGTCAGCGAAAATGAATAATCGTTAATTTTCGGCGTTCCGTCATCCCTGGTGTTATTATTTATCGTTACAATTAATTTGAACACGCTTTTTTTGACGCTAGCTCAATGATTTCACGGACAGCTCGTGGAAGGCGCGACCGGCGCGAAATTTGGAGGCAGGCCTTCTAACGAAGCTTGAGCTCGCTGTTGCAGCGCAATTAAGCCACACGGTATTCAGACACTGCATTATAAATAAGTATTGCAGATGTAGCTTTGTTCTACCTGTCATGCATATCGTTTGCTGTACCTAATTGGTAATTGTTGACGTAGCCGAGAATGGCGGTGAGCGGTGTAACAACAGTGAGCCACTAATAGGCAACCTGCAATGGAGTTTGCTGAGACATGTGGCGCCACCTGGCGGCCGACGGGAGCTAATACTGAGTCGGCGCAGAAGCAGACGCCGTATATGTTGCGGCCGCTGTGTTCCTTCTGCGTTCGCGTTTTGTTATCCCAGTGAGTGTGATTTACTCATTTAGTGACTTCAGTGGTCTCGTGTGATGCTTCGACTACTACGGATGTGAACAAGAATAAAAATAAGCGCAAGGGCGGCGAGAAAGACTACCACAATCACGAAGGAGACCTAAGCGTACCGCTTGCTGGGAGAACCTGGGGAGAATGATGAGAGAAGGAGATATTGGCTGCGAGAGAGTAATGTAACTGAAATTTGTTTTGTTATGGGGCCATTGGCGTACAGACGCCAAGAAGCTAAAATAAGACGATTGCCCGTGAGCGGAGGAAACAGTATAAACTTCTGACTCGGGGAGTCGCACGCTGGTTGGGGCACACTACTCAGTACGCGCTGTAAAATTTGGCGTGTACTGGTATATGCTGTGCAAGATCGAGTGGCATACGTCCAGAAAATCAACAAAGCCGTGCAGACGCAGCATCGTATTCCAGCCGCATTTCAACGGAGGCGAAATAAAAAAAAAAATGCTTGTGGATCTGTGAACCGGATTTCTAATGCGGTGTCTATTCGAAACAACAAAGCCAAAATATCTTCAAAACTTCCTATTACAGATTTCAATAAGCAATTTTATCTGTAAATTAGTTCTTAAGGTGCTGAAAAAGTTGAAGTGGCGGAGTGCAGAGGCCCGTGATACTGTGTACGCTGAGAATGGAACTTCGTTCTATTGTTCCGCGCCAAATATTTCTTGCACCTACTGCTCAAGCTACTCAAGAGTCTCTTGTCTCAGACGATAGAATATTTCATCATTAGTAACAACAGTAAAAAATTCTAACTCTTAACGACCTCCGTTACGAAAGCTTTGCCGTTGAGTGCCAGCATTTCCCGCCGGCTTTCCCCAAGCTTGAGGTACGGAGATACAAAATGCATGCCAGTTATTGTTGTTGTTAAGGGCTTTATTTTTCCAACGGTGTGCACCACGAACAAAAGTGTTCGTCATGGTATTAAACTTTAAAGCAAAACCGCGAGGAAATTATTATGCTGCTGTAAGCAAACAGCAAGAACAAAAAAAGAAGAAACGGCGATCAATCTCTTCTCAGGTTCTCTCTGCACTTTCAATGTTTGGGTTTGAGGTGTGAACGCAATAGGTGAATGAAAAGCTACGTTTACAACATTTTTCATTCATTTAATTATTTCTTAATTCATCATCACATATCCGACTAATGCCCTGAGAGAATACATTTCGTTAAAAAAAAATTCCGTCTACTCACGCGACATTCAAAGCTGTGCGCGCGGGTGTTCCGTCGCGAGCGGCGCGCACTTCGCGGTGACGTCGACACCGTTCACGTTTTAAACATGAGCATTCTCGAACAGGCGGTGTCCTTTCGTCAGTATTGGTTTTCGGAAGTAGCTATCAAGACATTCGATTGCCTTAAAACTGCAGAAGATGAGAGCCGAGATGCTTCTAGCCGTACAACGCGAACGCAACCCGACCGCGCCAGCCTACTCAGATTACTCGGCGCCGCCGTTGGCGGCGCTGAACGCTGCGCTCCACTAGCGCCGCCTGGCCACTGCAGGTTGCCTATAGCGTTTTAAGTTCGGTATCCTCGGTTAAGCGTAACGACGGTGAACCTAATTAGGTGGGGAAACAATGACAGAACGGCACCGGAATTAAGTTGCGCTGATTTATTTTGGATTTCAAGTCGCCGCAATCGCTGCAAATATCGATGATCGTTATCGGCACGAAAACCATCGGTGCAAAATACAGCTGATTTCAAAGGCCATAAATTTTCCTTTCTATGACAAAGACCCACGGCACTGAAACTTTCATATTTTCTCGGAAACGAAGCCCCATGCTACCTGGACCACCAGTGTTTTCACAACGGAAAGCCGTGCTGACAGCCACTAGTCGATTCAGGCACTCACACAGAATGTTTGTTTTCTAATGACACGAGTAAAATATTTTCAAACATTCATCATCATCATCATCATCAGCCTGATTATACCCACTGCAGGGCGAAGGCCTCTCCCATATTTCTCCACTTAACCCGGTTCTGTCCTAGCTGCATCCACTTGACCCCTGCGAACTTCTTAATCTCATCCGCCCACCTAACTTTCTGCCGCCCCCTGCTACGCTTTCCTTCCCTTGGAATCCAGTTTGTTACCCTCAGTGACCATCGGTTATCCTTTCTTCGCACTAAATATCCTGCCCATGTCCATTTCTTCTTCTTAATTTCTGCTAGAATGTCGGTAACTTGAGTTATTTCTCTGACCCACTCTGCACGCTTTGTATCTCTTAATGTTACCCCTACCATTTTCCGTTCCATAGCCCTCTGGGTTGTCCTCAACTTAAGTAGAACTCTCTTGGTTAGCCTCCACGTTTCAGCCCCATTGGTGAGTACAGGCAAGATGCAACTGTTGTATACTTTCCTTTTGAGCGATACCGGTAAGCTGCTAGTCATAATCTGCGAGTGCTTGCCAAATGCGCTCCATCCCAATCGTATTCTTCTTGTTATTTCCTTTTCGTGGTCCGGGTCTCCGGTTACTACCTGTCCTAAGTAGACATATTCGCCTACTACTTCCAGTATTTCGCTACCTAATGTAAACTGCTGTTCCTTCCCGAGGCTGTTGAACATTACCTTAGTCTTCTGCATATTGATTTTCAAGCCTACCTTTCTACTTTTCCTGTCTAGGTCATCAATCATTATTTGCAGTTCATCCCCCGAGTTGCTTAGCAAGGCAATGTCATCAGCAAATCGCAGATTACTGAGGTATTCTCCATCTACCCTTATCCCTAACTACTCCCATTCCAAGTCTCTGAATACTTCCTCTAAACAAGCTGTGAATAGTACTGGGGAGATTGTGTCTCCTTGCCTAACACCTCTCTTTATGGGAATTTTGTTACTTTCTTTATGCAGAACTATGGTTGCTGTGCAGCCGCTATATATATCTTCCAGCACTTTCACGTATGGCTCGTCTACCCCCTGATTTCGCAATGCCTGCATCCCCGCCGAGGTTTCAACTGAGTCAAATGCTTTTTCGTAATCAATGAATGCTATGTATAAGGGCTGGTTATATTCCGAGCATTTTTCTATCACCTGATTGATGGTATGGATATGATCGATTGTAGAGTACCGTTTCCGAAACCCTGCTTGATCCTTTGCTTGATTGCAGTCTAAGGTTGTCCTGATTCTATTAGCGATTACCTTAGTAAATACCTTATACGTAACAGACAGTAAGCTGATTGGTCTGTAATTTTTAAGGTCCTTAGAGTCCCCTTTCTTGTGAATGAGGATAATGTTTGCATTCTTCCATGGTTCCGGTACCGTCGATAACAGCAGGCACTGCGTTTTCTAGCACGATATCCCCCCCGTCCTTCAGCAAATCTGTAGTTATCTGATCCTCTCCAGCTGATTTCCCCCTTTTCATAGTTTCTAATGCTTTCTTGACCTCGTCCTTCGTCACTGGTGGAACGTCTGACTGTTTTTCCCTACCGCCAATCTCATTACGGTCATGACTACTTTGGCTACTGTAGAGATCTGTATAGAAGTCCTCGGCTACTTTGACAATCTTTTCCATATTAGTGATGACGTTGCCCGCCTTGTCCCTTATCGCATAGATCTGGTTTTTGCCTATGCCCAATTTCTTCTTTACCGCTTTAAGGCTTCCCCCGTTCTTTACAGCATGCTCAATTTTCTCCATGTTATACTTCCTAATATCGGCCACCTTGCGCTTATTGATTAGCTTCGATATCTCGGCCAATTCGATCTGGTCTGTTGGATTGGAAGCTTTCATACTCTGGCGTTTCTTAATCAAATCTTTCGTCTCCTTAGACAGCTTACCGGTATCCTCTCTAACTATCCTACCGCCTACTTTTACCGCGCACTCAGTAATGATATCTCTGAAATTATTGTTCCTTGCCTCTAGGGTAATGTCGCCATCCTCAGTTAGAGCTGAAAACCTATTCTGTAGCGAGATTCTGAACTCTTCTGCCCTCCCCCTCACCGCTAATTCGTTGATGGGTTTCTTTCTTACTAATATGTTGCGTTCCTTCTTCAGATTTAGGCTAATTCGGGACCTCACCATCCTGTGGTCACTGCATCGCACTTTCCCGATTACCTCTACATCTTGCATAATGGCGGGGGTTGAACACATTATGAAGTCGATTTCATTTTTAGTCTCTCCGTTAGGACTTTTCCATGTCCATTTCCGGTTCTTCCGTTTGCTGAAGAAGGTATTCATGATTCGTAAGTTATTGCGCTCTGCAAACTCAACTAGTAACTCCCCCCTGCTATTCCTAGAACCAATGCCATAGTCACCTACTACCTTGTCTCCTGCCTGTTTTTTCCCTACCTTGGGATTGAAATCGTCGTTCAAACATTGAACGACGTTTATTTTACAATTGAGCAAAAGAGGCTCCCTAGTCGGAGGAGGATGTCGAAGCTCGTGGCGCGCTACTTGGCAACACCTGCGTATCTGCTGGTAGTCCTCGTGCAATCTTTGAATATGCGGATCCTTCAGCAAATAATGACGGAACTGGAGATAACAGACGACACCAGCAGCAGTTTGCGCCGATTTGTCGATCACCAAAGCGCGAGTTGAAGCGATGCAAACGTGTAAATCACGCGGCAGGCCTAACTGGCAGGCCGGCATTCCCAGATTGACGACACCTCCGCCTGTTCCCAAGTTTCAGCGTTCCGCCCCAGCCGCTCCCGGCAGCGAAGAGGGCTTGATCGCGGTTCGTTTTTTAACAAGTGATTTCGGTTTTTCGTATCGACAGAATGCAAAACATATTGACACATATGAATAAAAAAATCCCTTCTTTCTAACCACCGAAATGTATGCCATTTGAAAGCCGTTCAATTCCCTTTAAAAGACAACATATTTTGTAGAATGTTGTATGAAGCCGCACGCGGCATTACCTACTGATTTAAACTTGCAGCAACGATTGTTACTTCTTCTTCGACAAAGCCATTTTATTCACAATAACATAAGCTGCAATTCTGCCACAAAAGACAACATATATCAGGTAGAATGCCACTAACTCGCAAAAAAAAAAAAAGATATATGCCCTGAATTCCCAGCCTCCTCATTCACGCTTGACCCCACCGGGGTGACGCAGTGGCTACGGCTCTCGACTACTGTTCCCAAGGACGCGGGATAGAATCCCGGCCTCGGTGGCAGCTTTTCGATGGAGCTGCAAAGCAAGGCACCCGTGTGCTGTGCGCTGTCAGTGCACGCTAAAGAACCCCAGGTGGTCGAAATTTCCGGAGTCCTCAACTTCGGCGTCTCTCATAGCCTGAGTCGCTTTGGGACGTTAAGCCCCAAAAAACGATCATTCACTCTTGAAGTGAGATGTCAAAACAAGTTCTTATGCTTTCCTAAGGCTTACCTAAAGTCAGCGGGTGCCTTGCGGTACCTGTGTGCTAGCTGTAGATTTAAGACTTGTGTCGCCGGTTTCTGAAAAAAAAAAAGGTTGGTAAGGTGAACTTCATGAGGTCGGGAAGCGTATACAGCGTCTAAGGCATCATCTTTTAACGCTATAACCGTAAAGACCCCGTTGTACAATAAAACTGGCGTTGTTGATATTGGCGCTTTCGCTGTTGTCGTTGCTGCGAGCACGGGATCACGGACATGCCTCGGGCAGGTGGTAGTTGCCTGCGAGAAGCCCGCGTACCAATATGTCGGCCCGCTTTACGTCACTAGACTATATGACCTGACAAAACCTGCCAGTTTTGTCAGGTCCTTTTACTTTTAGATTATTGCATAATATGTGTGGGATTTCCAACTGGGCTCGGAATGTGCTATCAGTGCCGAAAGCCACGACATTAGCTCGGGCCACATACGTGGCAGGAAAGAACAACAAACCGAAGCACAGCCAGCGGGCCAGGCTGCTTATTGGGAGCTCCGAACGGTCCTCGTAGCAGCATATGCGCGCTCTGACAGTGCGGCTTCATTTACGTCCGCTATGGAAGCTGCCCGTCGAGATTCGAGAGCAGAGAGAAGGGACTGCCCGCCACCGTACGGCATTCCCTTTCACCCCTGCCGTCTGCATACTGAGTCCCAAGGAAGGAGGGCACGAGAGGATGCATGAGAGCTCCCTTAAGAAAAGCGGGGGAGGGTGTTCGCTGCGTCGTATGGCAGAGGGGAATGTCGAATCCCCACAGGTGAAAATCAAACAATCGAGCACCTCCGCATCAAGACATGCTAGTATTTTCTCACGCAAGCACAGCCGCACACCTTTCTTAAAGCTTGCATTTCCAGCTATCTGTGTAAGGTAATGTTTCACAAAACCTGGGATCTCAGGACTGTATTCCAAGGAGCATGTGCGACAGCATAGAAGCACACAACTGAAAAAAAAAAGCTAGACTAAGCTAATTGCAAATCGAATTTATGCGAACAAGAAACTGGTGCAGGAGATACAGACAGGCGTCCTAACAATATATCGCCGTACTCTTAACGGCGGAGCTTAAGCGCCCCTGATTTTTTTATACCTGATATTACCTGCTTTGAAACATGCCGCTCCCGCCAAATTTACCCTCTTATTATATTTTTGTTCTTTCTAGGATCATCACTTTGGTATTTCGCAACGACCAGAAGAGACGCATTTGTCGAGAAGCATTGCCATGGACATCAGGTCACACCAAGGACCTATGTACCGAGTCATCGACGGCTTCACGTTTAACCTACACGTGTCTGTGGAACTCTTCCGTTCGGCGTTGCGATACCGGCCGAAAGCGGGGGACATATTTCTTGTCACATCTCCTAAATGTGGGACAGTCTGGTTGCAACAGATCGCTTACCTAATTCTTCATGACGGGTTCCCGGCACCCAGTGGGCTGGAATTCTACAGGAGCGCACCCTCACTGGAAATGTTCGGGGCCGAAGACGTGGAAAAAATGTTGCAGCCTGGTCTGATCAGGAGCCACCTTAATTGCAGCCTGGTGCCAAAAAGTCCCCTAGCGAAGTATATCTGGGTATGCAGGAACCCCAAGGACGTATGCGTCTCTTTCTTTTATCACACGAAGGCTTACACAGCTTATGACTTCGCGGATGGAAAATTTGAACACTATTTCAACATCTTCATGCGCGGTGCTAACGACATCGGTGGCTACTTCGATCACTTGCTTTCCTGGTACGCCCAACGTGAGAATCCTAACGTGCTTCTCATCCACTACGAGGACGTTAAGGCTGACCTGCAGAATCAAGTGCTGCGGCTTGCGGCTTTTCTCGGGGAACAATATCCCCGTCGGCTCGTCCAAGAACCAGAAATGCTACGTCGGATCCTTGGTTTCAGCACCATTGATCATATGAAGACTAGGACAGCTAGCAGCGTCAAGGCTATCTTCGACAAGGCATTGGTGAACAACGACAACCTTAATCCTGGTATAAAGCACTACATAGAAACATCGACCGTGTATCCTAAGAACAGCAATTTCTTCAGGAAAGGTGTGATAGGAGACTGGAAAAACCACTTCACGGCAGATATGAATGCCAGAATGGACAAAAAGATTTACGGGAAGCTTTCTGGAACCGAGTTCATAAATATCTGGAAGGCGTACGGCATCCTATAAGCGTCTAGAAGGTGTGCGGTGTAGACATTCTTGAAACATGGCTATTCTTCCCTATTTAACATGGCACAACGTAGAAGCAACAGAATGGAAGACACGTCGTTCGCCTCCTTAATATTGATAATTCTTGCTTTCTGCAAAATAAACAAGTTTATTAGCTTTGGAAGAAATAAATAGCAATAAACATGCAAATGGCATTATTCTGTGGGTTTAGATTTATTTTAGATTTATATTTAACTTTACACCCACCTATAATAACGATGAAGTGACAAGAACATATCATTGTTATGCCCGTTATAACCAAGTTATGCAAAATGAAGACAAATGAACTTAGTTACCTTAATGGCAGCGAAGCAGTGACAGTGGAGATGCCTTAACAGTAATATTCCCTACGCGACATTTTTTCCAGGTTTATAGTATCTTTTGTTCACATAATGTGCAGTTTGTCCCATTACTCCACGTAATTGGGTGTGGAATGTTTAACAAACAAGTCCCTGAAGAGCTTTCATTTCTAGGACTTTTTGTGCATATATGTCTTACTCTAATTCGTCGCTCTCAGAAAAGGTAAAAGCAGATATGATCGCCTCGCTGTTGCAGTCTTCATTCCTGCTGACTGTATCTCGAACATTAAAAATTCTCCTATTTCCGGCATACCGTCCCTATGATTACATCGGTAGAAGCTTAACGAAGCTTCAGGTCACTCGCAGTCGCAACCAAGCCCGTTTTGGAGAAGCAGGTCAGATGAAATTGCAAGGCAGAGAGAACCGTTACGGGGCATACCAAAAAAGAAAACATTCTAAGAAGTGTGCACCTCAGTGACTGACAGAGTTATACATTGCTCACGTGGTCAATGCACCGATGTATCGTCACTGGCTCCGCATCGGGCTTTTTACGGCGCAAAAAACCTCAGAAATATTAATCACGTAACCAGCACAACGAAATTGTGCCTGCGCTCGGAGTACAAGTTTTCTAAACATTTCTGAGACTTCGAATGAAAATGTTTTCTTCTACAAAACATCAACCCGCAACTTATATAAAAGTATTTTCTTATTCTTGGGCTTATGAATGCGTTTTTCAATATAAAGATTTCGCGAAATATTGAGCATAAACTTTTAAAGCTTTTTGAGACAACAAACCTCAGTAAAACTTCTGAAAGTAGTTAAAACACCTCTTAGGAGCCCAGCGTAACGTTCAATTTCAGCCGCCTGGGATTCTTTAAAGTGCCTTGACATCACACAGCGCACGGGAGCCTTGCTATTAGCTGCCGTCGAAAGCGGCCGTCGCGACCCAGATTCGATCCGCTATCATTGAGCACAGAAGTCGAGTTATATAACCACTGCACCACCGCGGCAAGGCTAGGTCAAAATTAACCACACGAATAGAATTATTATAATAGGTTTAAGAACAATATTCACTAACAGCAGTTTAAACAAAAAGGCATTTGTAATGGAGGCGAGTGAGGTGGAGAGGTGATTCCACACCTCGGATGTCTTTTGCATGAATGAACAGAAAAGAAAGTTGGTGCGACTGGTGGGCACGTGTACATTGAACTGTTGGCCGCTGTAGGATGATATGCATGTTGACAGTCCAACTAGTTAATCTCTAGATAATTACTTCTTACTGGGGCTTGTCTGCCGGATAGCCATTCGCGCAGATTAAATTTTTTACGCACCCAATTATTAATACATAAATATTTCCATGAAATGTAATACAATTGGCAATTAGCATTCAATTCATCTGCCACAGATAAAAAGCCCAACATTTATTTAGTCGTAAAACGTGCCTCCGTGGTCCAGAATTAACGTCTATGGCTCGTTACCCAATGGTAACAGGTGGCCTGATTCCAACCTCGCCATACAACCATACAAGAGCCTTGCCATTAGTTATGTGATCCAGTGATTTAACTCATACCGCTGACCAATCTGTTCCCAGCATGCTACCTTCGAACTATTGCCTGCCAAAGTGATTTCATATTTTTCGCTCATAGCACCGGTGCAAACGCCGATAACAGATTTTCCGAAGTTGCCCTGTAATGGTATCCCGTAAAACTTCAGAAGGAAAAAAATTATTGCTGCCCAATAGAGCACTGGAGCTAAAAAATAGTGCCATTTGTTAAGCGATGTGTAAGAAGTTTTTAGGTGTCGGCACTGCGCCCATGCAAATAAATGCAGAGATCTGGTGAGGCGCACACAGGGCACCAATGCGACAAGCCGCGTCAAGCAGCGAAGCTACGATCGCCGTATTTTAGCGAGCATTTTAGGATCGTTCGGGGTCACGACACGGGAGAGCGCTTTCTTAACAGTTCCTTTGCTAGCCTATTCAAGTAATTCTATTTTAACGGCAGAAAAACGTTTGCGATTAATGCGGCAGCTGCATTTGAGGAATGCATATGCTTTCCTTGTAGAAGAAAGAAGAGACACGGAAGAAGAGGCTTTCGGTTTGTGACCTGACGCTATGAAGTAAAACCCCGTGAAACTTAGGTACCACGTGGTTCCCCTTGAACGTGGGCAATAAATGTTTTCGACATCTTATAGACTTAATTGGATTTGATTAGTTACTATTCACTCCGATGCATCAATTCTTCCCCAGCGAAAATTTTATATCCTCCATCTAGAGCAACCATTCGTTTTCTGATCCCTAGCTTCGTTCGAACGTAATACTGTCGACAAACTTCAGGTAACACGGCCTTAAAAATATACGTGATGCTTGATTCACCTAATTGCCTCTAATTAATAAACAATGTACCCTGAATGCACCAAACATTTTCTTCCGCGAGATTGTTTTCATCCTCTATGTAGAACCGCTCAATTTCTTATCACTCGTTTCGTTCGAATGTAATCCTGCCGACGAACTTCTCGTGACACGATATACCAGACGTCTGATTGACTTATTGGTTTTAATGAAACACATATTTACTCTGCATGTCCGATTTTGTTAGGTGATATATTTCATTATGTATCTAGTGTTACCATTCGTGTTCTTTTTCACTCGTTTCATCCAAACGTAATCCTGCCTAAAATTTGCTGGTTACACGACCTTGAAAACACACCCACGTAGAGCTTACCCATTAATATGTTCGCCGAACTGGAAGATTTAACACACCGTCATAAACATGCTCAGTCAACACGTTTCGATAAGCATTATTACCATCCATTACTGCTCAGTGATTCGTTTCAGTCACCTCATGTCAAAGTTCAATGTTTATTCAGAAATAAATAAATCAGTTGACTATACAGAAGATTACAGAAAGAGGTGACCTCTATGTACAAACGAAAAAAGAACAAATAACAACGTGAAGCAGCATTGCATGATTTAGAACTTGTTAGCAAAATTTTGAAAACTACAGCATTATATAAAGCAAGCAACAAATACACTAAAACGGGATTAAAGGAAGCAAACCGGATAAATATGCGGTGAAAAAAATGGCATCAAAAATAAACAATAAATGAGCGGAGCTCACGTTTATACGACGATACACATGAGATGGTTTTATACAATGAGGTGAAGAATCCCATAGCTTTATTAGCGAAAACGCGACACTCTGAATGCCATGTTAGTTCGATTTTTTGTAAGTGCAGAATTATTGTAGGACGCAAATCTAGTATTTCGATTAATTTACTGCAGAAGGTTACGATTATTTAACAGAAGATAAGCAAATACTCCAAGCTTAAAGTTTATGAGCTCAGAAATACGATGGATATATAGGTGAGAGTATAAAGAAGAAATGGAGGAATCCCTATTTGACCAAGTGATTATACGGACTGCTTGGTTTTGTATAATCTGAAGTGCAGAAAGATGAGAGCTTGGGAAACACGAAGGTGTGGAGGGTGTTTTGAAGGGGGAGGTCCCTTGAGGTGAGTCAAATGGGCAGTGGTGGCGGTGGATGTAGGTAGAATGCGAGATAGCCTCTGTGGCATTGCCATTCATTGCATATTTGTGAAAAAGAAGAACAAACAGCAAGTGTTCCAAGTAGTAGCGAGGCAGCAGAAGAAATGACAGAAGGAGCTACCGCTGTCAGCTAGGCGTGCCACTGTGCTGAGGAAGGAGCAGGGAAGAAGAGGAAGTACCGAGCGCTGCCGGCTCCTCGTGCCGCACCTGAGGTCAAATTGCGGCGCCAATGGCTTTGACTTGACGCGGGCGGTAAAGCTTGCTCTTACAAAAACAATGAAATAAATAATAGATTGAAATTAAAAGTAGTCCAGAAATTTATTTCAAACCAGACAAATAAACAAACATGCGCAATAGGTATATCCCGAAACATTACGACATACTAGAGTTTGTCTTTTTGCTGCGGGTTCATGACGTCTGCAGTGTATCATAGTCCTCCCTTCCTGCCATGAGCCTGATTGGAAGCTAAGAGAATACGTTTTTCACCACAGCAGCGAGGGTAAAAGCAAAAACGATCGAGCCTTCGCAGGATACATTGATCGTTACAGGGAAGTGGCAGGATATGCCAAACATTGCATTCATATACCAGCTCCTGTAGAAGCAGGTGCTTCCCGAGAACCTTAGTGGCGTACAATTGTTTTCGAAGATCTTTCGCGCATATTAAGTTGACAGAAAATTTTCGACCGATCAACCAAGCATTCACGGAATGCTTCGACTGTTCGGACATAGGAATTTTAAACAATACTGCGAGCGAACAAATTCGGAGAACTCTGCAATGTGTTTAATATGTCAACAACAAAAGAAAAATGTCATTCCGGAGAAGCCATGGTGAGTTGTCTACACTCTGCTGGGCCAATTTATATCAAGAATGCCAATGTCGGGCGGAAATGTTTACAGCGGTCATTGTGGTTGCTGTTTAACTTTCGACTAATGAGTCACAAGGCAGCTGTCGAAACAATGTCGATATCTGCACACTTGGCAGCACAGGTTCTCTCTAGGCAGCAGTGGACGCGGCTGAGGGCAACGCTCTGTGTCCTGTAATTCCGCACAGGCTTTTGCACGAGGACCCCCCATCGTAGCAAAAGTAGCCCACGTGCCGCCGCATCATCGGACGCTTTGCGCATGCTCCAGCGCCTCCCTTCCCGACCCTCTGGACCAGTATCGCCGACATCATCGTCGACATCGAGCGCCACTGCCACCACACCGCCTGACCTATTTAAAGCCCCGACGCCCCCGAAACGCCTTCACTAGGCAGCAGCGCACGCGGCAGAGAGGCAACGCTCTAACTGTGTCCTGTCATTTCACACAGGTTTGTTACAGTGCATTTTTAAAACTACGTTATTCTTTGCGGCCGTGGCATTCGCT
Organism: Amblyomma maculatum; assembly: GCF_055883805.1. Classification (NCBI taxonomy): domain Eukaryota; kingdom Metazoa; phylum Arthropoda; class Arachnida; order Ixodida; family Ixodidae; genus Amblyomma; species Amblyomma maculatum. Next base: position 131,477,119 of record NC_139347.1, read on the forward strand.
GCCTATTGTGCTTTGTTCTGTAATTGAAAATTTCAACAAATGCAGAACTTGCTAAGGACGTAGATGAACTACGTAAGGACGTTGAGGCATTGCGCGGCAGTCTCACCCTTTTCAATGACCGGTACGTAACTATGAAGCAACAGCAAGAGGCTCTTGTAAAAAAACAACAACAAAGATATGGCTCACAAAAACGGGCAGCTCACGCAACGAGTTGCTGAGCTTGAGCAGTACTTTCGGCAGAACAACGTCGAAATCAAAGGAGTACTCGTCACACAGGGTGAGAGCAGTGCCGCGATTCCTCATCGCATAGGTGATGAGGTTGGTTGTCGTGTAGCAGAGACTGACATTGATGTTGTACACCGTGTCCCAACAAACAATAATGGTGGGCTCAACATAAATACTAAGTTTTGGTCACGAGAGAAAAAGGTTGCGTTTACCAAGAAAGCAAAGAAGGCACGGTTGACGACAGAATCTCTTGGCTTCAGCGCTCACCTGAGCAATCCTGTCTTCATTAACGACCACTTGACACCTCACAACAAACGACTGCGGGCAAAAGCACTTGAACTAAAAAAAGAAAAAGACTGGAAGTTTGTCTGGGTGGGCAACTGCCGGATCAAGGCCCGAAAGACAATAGATAGCCTCGTTTTTATATCTCCAGCCAGAATGGCCTTTCTAGTTTCAACTAATCGACATAGGTTTTTCATCTTTAACCACGGCATCTTATACTATTGAACAATTCAAATCACTTTTTCGTGGCGCTGCTCCTTCTTCGTAATTCGTTATTCATCTGAATATACACAACCTACCATGTCATTACGATGATTTAGTAAATTTCTCAACGCTTACCGAACATGCATTCTCTCTTATATGTCTTTCTGAAACCTGGCTTTCGTCTGTTACTGATAAACTCTTTCGTATCCCAAATTATCAAGTAGAATACGCACATCGTTTCTATAGCCGATATGGTGGGTCTGCCATTTTCATTTCCAGTTTTCTAACATATGGTGACCAACACACGTAGCAAACAGAACAACAACCGAGCTGCCCTTTTTTTTTTAATCAAGCGATGCTCGAGACAGACGAGGACGACGCTCGACGCTCAGCCACGCGCCAAGACAATCGGCGACTTGGTGGCGCTAGACGATGGGCGGCGGTGTGGCATTGCCCTCCTTCCAAGAGGCATCGACCCGATGCCGCGAACGTAGGGGAACAATAGAAAAGCGGGGGAAGTTATACGGGAGTCTCTGGCTCTGGTTTGAACCCTAAAACGGTTTAACGATTGTAGTAGGACTTCATTCTGGCGACGTGAACTATTTCATGCCGACAGGAGCGGACAGTGTCTTGTGGTAGCACCTCGTAGTTCACTGCGCTGATGCGGCGGAGCACCTCGTAGGGTCCAAAGTAATGGCGCAGTAGCTTTTCAGAGCGCCCCCGCAACCGTATTGGGCTCCAAACCCAGACTTGATCGCCGGGTGTGTAAGTCACCTCTTGGTGTCGCAGGTTGTAGCGCTGGGCGTCGTGTACTTGTTGGTGGCGAATTCGCTATCGGGCAAGTAGGCGTGCGGCTTCTGAGTCACGAATAAATTGGTCAGCCCCCACGACAGTGCAGGGAGTAGAATCCGGACGAAGCATGGCATCCAGCATAGTCAAAGGTTCGCGTCGCTGGACCAAATAAAAGTAGAGAAGCGTGTAGTTTCCTCGAGCGCAGTGTTGTATGCGAACGTGATGCACGGCGGAATTCGGTCCCAGTTCCCATGATCGTCGTCTACATACATAGAAATCATGTCAGCAATTGTCTTAAGCCACTCAGTTAGTCCATAAGTTTGAGGGTGATAGGCAGTTGTCTTGCGGTGGGTGGTGTCCCTGAGTCGAAGGACCTCGCTCGTGAGTGCCGGCAAAACGAGGTTTCCCTTTCAGTTAGGACGGCTGATGGAGCGCCGTGACGGAGTACAATGTTGTGAACGAAGAAATGCGCGACTTCCTCTGCAGTACCACGGGGAATGGCCTTGGTCTCACAGTAGCGGCTGAGGTAGTCAGTGGCAACCGCTATAAACATTTTGCCCATGGAGGACTTCGGGAATGGGCCCAGTAAGTTCATGCCGACCTGTTGAAATGGGAATTTCGGGGAATCGATAGGCTGCAGGAGGCAAGCTGGTTTAATGGGCGGTGTCTTCCGACGCTGGCACAAACGGCAGGTACGGACGTAGCGGTGCACAACGGCAGCTAGCCTGGGCCAGTAGTTACGTTCGGCGTATCCGTGCCAATGTGCGAGAAAAACCGAGATGGTCAGAAAAAAGGTCGTCGCGGCACGCACGAAAAACTTCGTCATGAAGCGTGGTGGGCACTACTAGTAGATAAACAGTTTTTGTTGGACCGACCGTAGCTCTTCTTGTAGAGCACACCATCGCGCAAGCAAAGTGACGACTGTCCGCGCCTGAAGAGCTGAGGAGATGACACGGCTCCTTCGAGGTATTCGATGAGGGGCAAAAGTTCAGAATTGGCCGGCTGCTTTCGGGCTAAAGTTGACGTCGTGTAACACCGAGGAAAGCGGTATCGTCGTCGGAGCCGTCCGCTTGGCAGGGAGTAGAGGTACGAGACAGGCATTCAGCAACACTGTGTTTCTTGCCGGACTTGTGCACGATAGTAATGTCAAATTCTTGCAGCTGAAGGCTCCATCGAGCAAGCCGACCCGATGGATCTTTCAGGTTTGCCAGCCAATACAGTGAGGGATGGTCGCTCACGACACGAAACGGACGACCGTACAAGTACGGACGAAATTTCATGACGGCCCACACAAAAGCAAGGCACTCCTTTTCCGTAGTTGAATAGTTAACTTCAGAACGGGACAAAGTGCGACTGGCGTAAGCAATTATGCGTTCTGCACCGTCCCGCCACTGAGCAAGGACCGCACCGAGGCCAACGTTACTGGCATCCGTGTGCAGTTCCTTGTCGGCCTCTTCGTCGAAGTGGCAAAGTATAGGCGTACATTGGAGACGGGATTTGAGTTCTGTGAAGGCTTTTTCCAGGTTGAGGCCCCAAACGAGCGGTTCGGCGTCTTTTGTCAGGCGAGTCAGTGACTCAGCGATGTTGGAGAAATTGTGAACAAAGCGACGATAGTACGCGCAGATGCGGAGAAATCGACGCAAGCTTCGTTTATCTATTGGTTTGGGGAATGAAGCGACAGCGGCCGTCTTTTCTGGGTCTGAGCTAACACCTCGAGCGCTGACAATGAGGCCGAGAAATTTCAGCTCATTAAAAGCAAAGTGGCACTTTTGGGGTTTTTAGAGAGAGACCGGCAGATCGTATGGCCTCCAAAACAGCGCGCAAACGTTTCAGGTGCTCGTCGATCGTGTCCGAGAAACTTTCAACGTCGTCGAGATATACGAGGCAGGAGTGCCACTTCAGGCCAGAGAGTACGGTGTCCATCATTCGTTGAAATGTGGCAGGGGCCAAGCACAGGCCAAACGGGAGCACTAAACGCCTACAAACCTTCCGGCGTAATAAAAGCGGTCTTCTCACGGCCTCGCTCGTCAATCTCTATTTGCCAATATCCACTGCGGAGGTCAAGTGACGAAAAGTAAGTGGCATGGCGAAGGCGATCGAGGGAGTCTTCTATGCGCGGCAGGGGGTACACATACTTTTTTGTGACGTTGTTGAGGCGTCTATAATCCACGCAGAACCTGAAGGTTCCATCCTTCTTCGCGACGAGGACAACAGGTGAAGCCCAGGTGCTTGTGTCGACGATTGGATAACGTCGTCCTGGAGCATTTCTGTTACTTGGCGGCGGATGGCGTCACGTTCTTTTGAAGACACCCGGTAAGGACGCTGACATAGTGGACGTTGGTTGTCGGCAACTGTAATTCGGTGCTTCGTTAGTGGGGTCTGTCGGACCTTGGAGGTTGATGCAGAACAATCGCGGAACGAATTGACAAGATTCTCTATGCAGCGTTTCTGACTGGGCAAGAGGTGTGGGTTCACATCGGTCTGAATAGCTGTAGACGTCGCATTGTCGAGGTCGTTGGATAAATGTTACTGACCTGTACATCCTCCAAGTTCTTCAAAATAAGCGACCGTCGTGTTCGCCGTCAAATGTTGGGGTTCACACGTGAAGTTTGTCACTAACACTTCGGCTTTTGCCCACGGACAAGTTCGACAAGGCCCCGAGCTACACAAACTTGTCGATTGAAAAGCAGTGACATGTTAGCTTCGGTAATGCCACGCGTGCCGGTGCTGTGATCACATTTGACTGTGACGAACTTGCTCGCCCGCGGAGGAATTATATGGTCGTCAGTGACGCGCAACATCGCTTTCCGGAAGTCTGTGTTGCTATCAGCGTCTCGCTTGGTTGAAAACGATACCATGAGCTGCTCTCGAAGGTCTATAACAGCACCATACTCTTGAAGAAAATCCAAGTCTAGAAACAAATCTTTGCAGCAGTCTTGTAATACGGCAAAGGTGACAGTGAATCTAAAACAGCAGATCTCTATGGGGCAAGTGCACATGCCAATCGGAGTCATCACATGGCCACCTGCAGTGCGCATCATTGGCCCAGACCAAGGCGTCGGAACCTTACCGAGTGCCGTGGCTAGCTGGCTGCTCAATACGGAAACATCGGCCCCGGTATCCAAAAGTGCGGTCACGTCCCAGCTGTCAAATTTCCCCGGAAACAATGCGCTCGTAGCACGTCGGTAAGTTCGTCGGATCGGGACGTCGCCGCTCGGGCCGTCGCGTGAAATCGTCGGTTGGAGCCTGTTTAATCTGAGACGTAGCGACAGCCTCACCCCCGTAGGTCGCCGTGTTTAGTTTTTCCGGCTAGGGGACGTGCCTCTGAATTGCCCAGAGGATGAGTATCAACTGGGTGAGCGCAAAACGCCTCGTCGATGACGATCGCGGCTGCCGTTGCGGTGACAACGGGTCCATCGTGTTAGCAGCCAGGTATTCCTCAATCTCCTGTGGTCTTTCACCATAGCGAGGTCGAGACACGTTTGGTGGAAATCCTCTCAAGCCTATTCTTAGGTATGGGCAATTGCGAAGAATGTGGCCAGGCTCGCCGCAGTGATAACAGAGCGGCCGTCTGTTGGGTGTGCGCCACAAGTGCGCCTTGCTGTTGGGGGCGCTGGTCTTGCTGCAGCTCGACGGCGCACAGATCTTGTTGCTGCTCAACAGGTAGCGAGGCGGTGGTCCGGCAACGGTGTGGAATGAATGTGGCTCGGGGGCAGGTTGACGTAGGACATCACTACACGTCATTATGCATGGCTCTGGTTGTGGTGCTGGTGGTGGCGGCACCGCTCGCCAGATTTCGTCACGAATGACGTCGCCGATAGAATAATTCACTGCAGGTGGTGCATCCAAGGGGAGGTTCTGCAGTTCTTCGCGGACAATGCTCCTCACAAGCTCCCGCAATGCCTCGTCCCTAGCTGCTGGCACGGACGCGCAGTAGGGTGTGGTCGCTACGCTTGCCTGACGACCGTATTGGGTACAGCGTTCCTGCAGTGAACGTTCCATGCTCGTAGCTTCTCTCGCGAAATCTGCGACAGTTCTTCGAGGGTCGCGAATGAGGCCAGCGAACAACTGTTCCTTCACCCCGCGCATGAGGTGCCGTTCTTTCGTTGCCTTGGGCATGTTAGGTCGGCCCGAATGAAAAGTCGCATGTCCTCTACAAACATGTCCACGCTCTCATTTGACTGCTGAGACCTCGAACGAATTGCTATCTCTGCGTTTTCTTTGCGCGCACGCGAGCTGAATGTTGGGAGCAACTCACGGCGAAAGACGGCCCAGTTGACAAAGGACGCCTCGTGGTTCTCAAACCACGTCTTGGCTGAGTCTTGTAGTACGAAGTACACATTCATTAGCTTCCGCTCGTCGTCCCATTGGTTGAATGCGGCCACACGGTCACAACTGGCCGACCAGTCTTCGACATCTTCCAACCGGTCACCGTGGAATGATGGCGGCAATCGAGGTGCGAGAAGGACCTACGGTGGGGCGTTGCTAGAATGCTGACTTGTCTGGCTGCCCGTTGTAGACGTCATGGCTCGCAGCGGTGTGGTCAGTGGTTCGAACTCAGGTTGCAGGCCTCGGAGGCGACGGGTCGCTTTATGGACGGGAGTGGCATCTGAGCGTCGATGAGCAGCGTCACTGGCGTCTTCGGGGGCAAAGTACATGGAATCTTATCCTGCAAAATTTACCAAATGTCACCAACACACGTAGCAAACTGAAGAACAACCGAGCTGCCTTTTTTTTTTTAATCAAGCGAAGCTCGGGACAGACGAGGACGACGCTCAGCCACGCGCCAAGACATTCGGGTACTTGGTGGCGCTATAAGATGGGCAGCTATGTGGCAATATAATCGCCAACATGACATTATATTTTCCACTTACAGTTTCGAATCTGTTTGGGTAGAAATTCACAAACCATTCCTTTCCAACAGGAACACAGTAATCGGAACTATATATCGCTCTCCTTCCTCATCCTAATATTGATCATGCTGAACCGCGAAACGAAAAACATTATCATTTCGGGAGACATAAACATAAACATTATTGACGAAAATGACGTCTACAGCATGAATTATAACAACTGTTTCCTTGGTCATGGTCTACAATCACTTATCAGTTCACCTACGCGCTGAAGTTCTGGTGGCCCTACCACACTTATCGACCACATTCTAACATAAGTTCTTCTCATATTGCTGGAGGGGTTAATATTCATTTAACTGATCATTTCCGTATTTTTCTTTTACTGGATAGCGTTACGAACCGTACAAAGACATTCATTACGAAACAATTACTTGATCACTGCAAATGTGCATGGAATATAGCTCTTGTAGACTGGAGCGACGTCCTGAATGAAAGTTGCCCTGATACAGCGTTTGAAAAGTTCATTAGTAAAAAATTAAAAGCCTTAACTCTTCTACAACGACTTTTAGACAGAAGAAAAATTTTCGGTGCCTAGAAACCCATGGATTACGGGAGGGTTATTGCTTTCCATCGCAAAAAAATATAATCTCCGGAAAAAACTTAAAAAGCAGCCGTTTAACGTCACACTTCTTAACCGCTTCAAAAAGTGCTGTCACATTCTAACAGGTGTGCCTACGTAGTTATTACCAAAACAAAATAAATATAATGCAAATAGCACTCGTAAAAACTGGGAACTAATTAAAGAATTCTTAAATCTGGCTGCCCATGAACATACCATGACTAATCTTAGCGATAGCACCGACACACTCTCAAATGCTAAGATATCGCCAACGCTTTTAATCGTATTTTCAGCGCTGACACAGAAATCGTTAATTTAGTCACCAGTGCGTACACTCACCCCTCATTCCTTTTTTCTATACCCAACTTCTGCTACCGAAGTTCTTCAAACCATTAGGCAATTAAAATATGCTGTTCCCGGGCTAGATGAAATTGCTCCAGCTAAAATAAAACTTATTGCAGAGGACATTTCGCCTGTTCTGGCTCACTTAATTAATGCTATGTTTAAATTTGGCAGTTTTCATAATCAGTTGAAATGTGGAAAGGTGGTACCCGTTTTCAAAAAAGGCGACCGCAGTATCATAACCAATTACCGTCCCATTACTATACTACCATTTTTCAGTAAACTGACTGAAAAATTAATCGTCATTTGTCTAACAAATTACCTTCTTAAATTCGATCTCTTAACTCCCCACCAATTTGGACTCAGGCCAAATTACTCCACCGAGCTTGCATTAATAGAATTCACTGACCAAATTAAGCGTTCCCTTGATCGTGGTTTCTTTGTTGGCGCACTTTTTATTGATTGACCTAAAGCGTTTGACACAATTACCCATATTATTTTCTTTCAAAAATTAGAATGCATTGGTGTTTGTGGTCGTGCACTTAGCCTAATTCGTACTTATCTCACTGACAGACTTCAAATTGTTGAATTTGGTGGCATATTTTGGAAACCAAAGCTAATAATCCGCGGTGTGCCACAGGGATCCATTTTAGGCCCTCTCATCTTCCTTGTCCATATTAATGACTTGCCAAAATGCCTCAACTACTCTAGTTCAATTATATACGCTTACGATACTATCATTTTTCCCACGCTAGTGACATTTTTATACTAACCGCCAATTTGAACACTGACCTTCTGAGTATTCATACCTGGTGCCGTAATGATAATCTACAAATAAATCAAGAAAAGACCGCCTTTATGGTTTTTCATTCATGCAACATGGAGGTAGTTCCTACTCCTCAGGTGCATTTAGGTATGGACGTAATTTACCCGTAAGAATCCACTACATTTCTTCGTGTCATTTTAGATAATCAACTTAAGATTTGTCAGCAAACAAAATTCAATAAATCTAAAGCAGCTTTAAGTATTCACGTGATAATTAAATCCCGGCATTACTTCGAGACCTACCTACACTTCGCATGTTATATTCTCCTTCGTACATAGCCACCTCCCATATTGCATATCATCTTGGGGTAACACATACAACACTCACCTTTCATGTGTTCGCCACCTGCAAAATCAAGCACTCCTAATGATTACTTTCAGCCCTTACCGTGCATCCGTTGTCAATTTTTATCGCACACTTAACATACTGCCATTGTCGCTACAGTTTAATTTTAGGTTGGCATCAATTATCGTTAAAAACGCGTAATAATCGTGTTGTTCGTAGAGGTTTTAAGTCCTCCAAGCTCTTTAACAATAATAACAAAATATGCTGAACATCATAATCTACTATTACCCAAAATCAGGACTAATTATGGCAAACAAACTGCATACTTCTCAGGCATATCTGTGTGGAATTCACTGCCTTCCGAAGTAAAATTACAGCGAACTCTTCATTCATTTCATCATTCTTTAAGGACTTACTTATTTTCTACCTTGTTTTGTTCCTCCGAGTAAAGATGTTTCCCTGGATCATAAGTTTCTGTGTTTACATTATTTCATTATTTGTTCAGCAAATTGCATTCTCAGATTTCAGCAATTGGTGCACGTTTTTTCCAGTTCTTGATTATTTAGAATTTTCTATACTGTTTGTTGTTTGCATTGTATTATATATTATTGTTAGTACTATAAGTTCTCTCCACGCCTGTATATTCTTTTCTCATGACTGCCTAGTATATTACCCGCGAAGTTTACTCATTTTTTCATAGGAGGTCCCCCGGACAGTTTTTACTTCAGGACCTTCTGTAATACTGATAACCATGTACATGTCTGTAACAATGAAAATGAAATGTGGCGATGATGATGATGATAGCGCATTAGCGTTTAAGTGCAAGAAATACGCGATCTGGTATGGGTTGTGTGTCGTTGCTAGACCAAATGACATGACACCACTGGACAGTCTTAGAACACGTAGACACAACCTTGCATATATTTCGGTCTCAGGCTTATAACACACAGTGTTCCGTCTAATTTTAACCAAGGGTTAAAAAAATAAACCTTGTGAGGAAGGCTAGGTAAGCAACTTGAATACAGCTGCCAGCCGTATTGCGCACCGCAGGCAATGTTTTGTTTTGTTATTTCTCTGAGTAATAAAGTATTTTTCACAATTACGAATAACGAGTGCGGCAATAAATGCGATTTTCATAGATAGGACGCTCTTTCGGAAACCCCAATTTTATTTAATTGCAAAAGAAAGCCTCAAGTGTATCGCTTTTCAGAGCTCCAAAGAAAGGCCGAGAAATAAGACTATCAGGTCACGAACACATTCGCGCGCCACGATTGTGCTGCTCGCCACTGTTGCTTGAGGGAACGAAATAAGTAGTAGCTATGACTCGATGATACAGCGGTAGGCTGATATGGAGACAATGGTTGTACCGTCAGATGCGCCGACTGGCACGCGCGGGCGAAACAACTACCGGAGACATTCAGCCTGCCGCTGGACTAATGCAGCCGAATAAAGGCCTCAGCTGATTTCTTTCACTCGTGGCACGTTTGGGATCGAAGCAATAGTGGCTCGTGAATGCTTTAGTCACGTGAATTCTTGGTTGGATGAATGAATGGATGGAATATAGGAGCGTCCCCTTTGAAACGGGGTGGTAGCAGTAGCTATCATGCTCATTTTTCTCCATGTATCTTAATTATTAATTTAGATTGGTTACCCTAACCATCATTCTATTTCTTAAATTTTTGTTTCAACATTACTAACATTATGTCACTTCTCTGCTTTTAAGCCACCAATCTTCCAGTCGTTTTTTCTCGTTTCCACCGCCGGTTTATTCACCCGGCCACTGGTATCTCTAAATCCCAGAGCTTAAGGAACAGTTACTGCGCCTGCATCAACTTCTGGGTGGATACCATTACATTCGAGTATAATATGGTCAATTGTTTCACCGGAGTTACCACATACAGCACATGCGTCATCTTCATTGTTAAATTTCTTTTTGTAGCTGAGTGTTCTAAGGCACCCTGATCTAGCTTCAAAAAAGTAGGGCACTGCCTCTTCAGTTATGAAGGAAAGCTTCCTTCCTGATCTGCATTTTCCACACTCTGTTTCTTCTCCATCGAATTTATCCAATTTTTACCTTCTGTGTTTTTCACCTGTTGCCTAATACTCTTTATTTCTCCGTCCTTGTAACTAGCGTACTTACTAGTTAGTTTCCTAGTTCTTTTCCTCCATTGTGAGTCAACGCTTTTTAAGTACAGGTATTTAAATAGTTTAGCTGGCCATCTGTTGCTGTCCAATTTCCTCAGGCGTTCCTCATATAATATTTTACTCTGAGCTTCCCGTACTTCGAAAGATGCCCAGCACATATCTCCCTGTACCGCTTCATTTGTGGTTTTGCAGTGGGCACCTAGTGCTAATCGTCCAACGGCTCTCTGATTTATTTCTAATGTCGACTGTACTTCTGATTTTAGGCACAAAACCGCATTTCAGAAAGTAAATCCGGGCACCATAATTCCTTTCCAAATACCCCTCAAAAACTCATACCTGTTGCATCCCCACAATGCGCTATGGTTCATTATCCCGGCATTCCTTCGTCATTTGGCTTTAAGTGATTGCTCATACTTGGTACCAGAACAGAAGTGCCATCTATAGACGTTGCACTGCAGACATGTTCATTAGGCCGTACTGTATATTGCAGGGATGATACAAGTGTTTATTTGTTTTTGTTTTTCGACAACCGCCGGCATACGGCTGTATCATTGTGATTTTAGCGTGAGCATCGATTCTGTCCTATGTTTTGCTCGTTGTTGCGAGATTCTTCCTTATCCTTTTCTTTGTTGTGAAACTTGCGTTGAGAGGACAACAGAATATTCCTGCCACTCGGGTGTGTTTCTGCGATGTTCCAGATTACGCTAGTTACGATCTGCTGCTTTATCTCGATGTTTCCTTGCGCCTTGATATTGAGCGTTGGCGCGTGCGATGAGCATTCTTAGTTCAACGACCGACAAGCACGTTCGTTGTTATCGCCGGCGCCGATTCACTTCTTTTGCGGACGCAGTAAGCCCAATAAAGAGTTTCTTGAGTAAACTCCCAGGCTCTTCATTTGTTGTCATCGGCCTTGTTACCACCAAGTGACCATGTAAAGCATGGTGCAGGCTTTATAGCACTGTTTTACTATCGTTATCATGTGTGCCTATTGCCTTGTAACTCAACACAGGACGTGACATGTACCGTTTGGTGTGCTCTCCGCACTAAAATTGAGGTTTACATGGATATTGCGCTGTGCAGATGAAGCTAACGAAACCAGTAGGCGCTTCATGTGTATCGCAAATAGCGCTGGATTGCTTTTTCGATGAGCCTCCAGCGCCTGCTAAGTTTCGATGGTCTAGAATATTGCTGTCTGAGCGTGCAGCTTTACTGCAGCCGGCACGCATGTAGAGCGTTGCCCGATCGTAGAATGTAGGGAAAGAGTAATTATACTGCGCGACCAGGATGTGAGATATTGTTATGACTGACAGACACACTCGAGAGAAAGTCGCGAATTTTGGAAGCTCAGCAGTTCAATTCTGTCCTGTGATTGCAGGGACAGCAGCAACTTCTGCCATAGCGTCCAGCTGCTGCAGACGTCTGTGTGACTGAAACGCAGCTTTAAGCTCATTTTGGCCGGTCAAACTTTGCTCTGGCTGTACGACTGTGAGGACTTATGTCTGCAAAGATTACACGTCAGGCATTACTTGGTAAGAGTAAAAAGCAAGTCCTGTGTGTTCTGAGGTTCTATATTGCTGGTGGAATGTCGCTACGCGCTGACCCTACTAATTGCTTTGAGTCCGTTCAAACCTTTACTGTGGCGGCTGCGCACAGATTCATTGTCAATTTTGCGCAAAAAACAGTGCCTCGCTCATTTTATAGCTTGCCGTTCATGAAATCTTTCAATAATCCTCATAAATTTACCGCCTCTTAAGCTTTCACAAATGCTTATCTTAGAAACAAAAAACTAGCACATTGAGAGACTCTGTTGAAATAGATTAAATACTTATTTATTTAGAACAACCTCAGTTCCATTTTAATGAAGCTCTTACCAGTAAGGCGAAGTGACAAGGTAGCTCAGTGTAGTTTCAGCATATATTGAAAGTTACACCTGCTGATCTCTGGGCTCTAGTGCTTCCTTGAGCTAAAAAATAAAATTAAATACGTTACAGTTTATTCAAAGCGCATTCAGCACACATCTGGCTCATTGTGATACGTTTTAATGCTAACTGGGCAAACGTGCTAGAAATATTTTTGGTACAATTAGGTTGTATAAATGCCGAACTCGCAACACCGAACAGCTGAGTTAATTCAATAAAAGTGTGATCACAGAAGTTTTACTTTATGGACTGTCAGCGAATACAAAGATATCACGCCCCGATGACGAGAACTCAAAATGAGTTTACAATAATCAGTGCAAATGAAAGAGTATCCAGGGTTGAATTTCTTGTTGTGACAACATTAACTCAATATTGTGAAGGCGTCGCCAGAGGAAGAGAAAACCTCGATTTAGCCATAAGGGCCGCAGCCTGCCTACCAACACAGGAGTAAAAAGCGAACACACTGAAGCAAACAGCTCGATTTTATCATTTGATGAATGGAACACACCCCTATGTATGTATGTATGTATGTATGTATGTATGTATGTATGCATGTATGTATGTATGTATGTATGTATGTATGTATGTATGTATGTATGTATGTATGTATGTATGTATGTATGTATGTATGTATGTATGTATGTATGTATGTATGTATGTATGTATGTATGTATGTATGTATGTATGTGTGTATATATATATATATATATATATATATATATATATATATATATATATACATATATATATATATGTGTGTGTGTGTGTGTGTAAGATTGTTTGTTTGTTTGTATGCATGCATGCATTTAAGTATGTATCCAAGGTAGCACATGCGACCACCCTGATATTGAAAATTGATTGGCTACGTCTAGTCCGCCAGTGGCCAGGCGTTGCCAATGCGCTATCTATAATGGTATAGCCATGCGATAACATTGACCACTCTTGGACCAGTGATTTACATGTTCCCCATGATTGGCATTCATGGGCTATCAATGGGTAATAATGACCTTGCATATAGAATTGCTTGCCAACATTGTATACGCAATGATATATAATGCCCAACATTACCCAGCCATCGGCAATGTCTTGCCCATAATTCGCTAATCATGGCATACATTGGCAACAATTTTTCCTGCCGGTATATATGGCTTGTCGACATTGAATAAAGCTTGGCATTTTTTGGCCAATATCATTCCGGCAGTCTTAGCGGCTTGCCAACATTGTATGCATCTTCAGTTACAGTGGTCGATATTGCCCTACGAGTGGTGGCCACTGGCCTACATTGGACATATCATGGCATGCATTAGTAAATATTGTCCAGTCAGTAGTGACGGCTTCTTAACATTGAATATATATTGGCATACACTTATCCATATGCCCCTGCCAATCGGGATGGCTTCCCAACATTCTGTATATCTGCAGATAAAATGGTCGATGATGGCATGCAATAGTAAATATCCTGCCAGTATTGCTGGCTTGTCGACTTTTATTATATCCTAGCATATATTGGTTAATGGTATTCTGCCTGTCTTAGTGGCTTCCCAACAATGTATACTTTTTGGTCCCAGTGGGCATTATTTCTTAACGAGCTGTCGCGACTGGCCAGCATTGCACCTGTAATGGCATTCATTGTCGAGTATTGCAATGCCAATATTGGCTGTTTGTCAGCATCGAATGTATCTTGGCATACACGTTTTGCTCTGAAAGCAGAGCTTGAATCTCGTGAGAACGCCCACGAAATGGCGCATCAGGAATTGTGAGATTCCACGAAGTAAGTAGCCCGAAGTCGACTGGGAGATCATGGCTAGTATACGAAACCTAGCCAGATGACATAAGCTTCAAACCGCCACTACGATGCGCCTCAAGTGAAACCGCAGGTGTGGTCCGCCGAACGAGACATTCTCGAGAAGATCCTGAGCTACTTGGTAGTCACGCTAGTGCCAGCTGCCGGTACCCCTTAAGACCAACTCGGGAAAGCCGGCCCATTTGTCTAGCTCACGGTAAAGTGCCCATTTGTGCACCTCCGCCCATAACGATAGATGTGGTAAGTCCATTTCGCCATTTGGCTTATCACCGCACATTCTTAACGGCGGAGAATCCGGTTCAGAGCGCTGCAGAAGCGCGCCGAGCACAGGTTCAAAGATCAGCGGCTAAGGAGAGTCGGGAGCCAACTTCAGTAGAGCGGTGTCTCAGTGGCGTGATTCCGTTCTCTCAACGGTAGAGTCCTCTCTGAGCAGCGTCACCTGGCGACAGATAGCAGAAATAATGTAAAACTAATTAAGAGTGCATTTAAAGCCTGCCGCATTCGTTGCCTGTAATGGTCATTATAAAATATTTGCCAAGGCTGTTTGTTGTCACCTGTAGCTGGTTATTATGGACATGATGGGTTCACATCAGGTACGTGGTATCAGAGGGCGCAGTATTCAAGCACACATCCATATTGCATAGTTCAGTAATCGAGACAGTATCAGATGAGACCTACCATGTAGCTCTTATTCAAATTGGCCTGGTGAAGGCGTTTGATAACATTCGGCCCGATTTATTGTTCGCGGTCTTAGAGCATGCAAACATTGCTGACGTTTTGCTCAAAGGCATAAGGCTGTGCTATATGAACTCGCATACAAGACTAATTGTTAATCAGGAACTAACGATCCCAATACCTCTGAAATCATCTGTTCGTCAAGGATGTCCACTGTCTCCACTGTTGTTTGCCTTATATCTGGAGCCTATGTCTCTCAGTATAATTAACAGTGCAACCCTCCATGGTTTCTCTCTGGCTCAATCTGAAGTTAAGATTTTAGCCTACGCAGACAATATCGCCTTCTGTTGTTCTGACAAATGTATGTACTTGATGTTTTACAATTGACTGAACAGTTCTGCGATGTATCAGGTGCGGCTCTTAATTTAGATAAATCCAAAGTCTTTTGGTTGGGCCATTGGGGCGCTAGACCAAGCCTGTTTGGAGGCATATGCTGGGACTGTAGTCCTCTTCAGTACCTAGGGGTTGCGCTGCACCACGTTCGCAACAGCCCAGCCTACTGTAATTCACAAATCATACCTATGCGGCCTCAAACACAGTCTTGGATGGGTAGGAAATTGTCAATGTTTGCTAGGCCACAGGTCTGTGACATATTTTTGTTTGCAAAGCTTGCGTATGTCCTTGAAGTCCTGCGTTGTGCGAGGAGGAAGGTGCAAGTTATACACAGAATATTTGGAACATTTGTGTGACGCTCTGAATGGGAGCGCATGCGACGTGACAACATGTTCCTTCCCTTAGAGTTTGGTGGAGTGGGCCTTGTTCACTTGTTTGTGCATCAACTTGTTTCCCGTTTTCTTATTTTCAAATCGGCAAACCAGCCGTTTCTTGTAGCTGTGCTCTTTAGGTGTTGTAGTCCTCATTCGCCTTACTTACTCGCACCGACTGGGCAGGCTTCTGAGGGGCCTTTATGGGGATTCCTTAAGGAGATTGGTAACACTCAATTTTCTCACTGGCCATTTCTCTATAGATTGCCTGTATAGCCTCTCGAGAGAGCAGATGACGCAGGTTCTCACTGAGTCTTTGTTCCCTACACCGTCGTATCGGCAGCCTTATTTGGGTTTTTAGACACCACTGTTCTAAAGCGTACGTGTTAGGCAGATGCGCATTCAGGCAGGTGCAAAAACGTTTTTTTTTTCAAACTACACACAGCGACTTTGCCTGTCAAGACATTTCTTCATGATAAGGAGATGTTTGTGCCCTGGATGGTGAATTGCCGTCTCTATAACGTGCCTGAGACAATTGGTCATTACTTTATTCTATGCCATGATGCTGTGTTCTTTTGGGACATACTACAAAGAACATTTAAAAAGGACATTGAAATTATACCATAAACTACAAAATTTTTGCCTCCTGTCAAAAACCCTGTCGTGCTTTACGATCTATTTGTGTTGATAGGACTTTTCAGTCTTTGGAGAAGCCGCATGGTGGACAGGCATGCCGAGCCACCAAGATCGTCCAAATCTGTATTTCGGAAGCTGTGTGCTTTGATGAGGAGTGTATATGCTGCACGCGAAGAACCTCCAAACTGGATGCCGCACCTAGATGCATGAGCGCGCCTCCCAGAAGTGGAGTTTTTTGTTGTTGTTTTTTACGGTAGTTTTTCCATGCAATAAAGAAAAAAATGCTTCAGTGGCGCCATGGATTGACACTCTTATCTAACCACTAAGCGAGTAAAACATTCGTTCGAATCCTGTAGGTGCTACGTTTTCTCTTGTTTTTTTTTTTTCATTTGTAGCGTTAAATTAGGCAACTACTATCTCGTCTGGGCTGTGTTCCCCTTTAGGTTGCTATATGTAATGTTTTTAATTCTTAATAGCCGCAAAACCAGCCGTGAACAGAGCCACGAAGTGTCGCATGACAACGGTAACACTATTCAATTACCTTCACGGTAATAATTTCCAGCGTTCAGTGAGTGTATGTTAGGTTGCATTCAGCGACACCTCTCGGTAACAATCGCCGTAAACCCGCTGAGAGGCAAAAAGGGAGGAGAAAGAAGTTGCGGGACCCTACCGTTGAGGAGACGGAATTACGCGTCGCTGATATATGCGGTGAGGTCGCATTCGCCAGGCCAGTTCACAAGCAGCCAGAAGTCGTTTGAAAAGAGTGTGTGAATCAATGGTCGCAGGTGCCATGTCACTTGGAGCAGTGGTACGCAATATTTGTGTATGGAGCTCGCTCTGAAGAGCCCCCTGTTGCGGAAGCGTCCTAAGCACGTGGAACTAGTATGAGTTAGGATGCCCCCCTCCCCCCCCCCCCCCCAGGTTGGGTTAAGAAGTTGAGTTCATAAGGTGGTAGTAGGAAATCTGACTTTTTGTCATAAGAGGATCTAAAGTCTTCTTTTAGAGACAGAACCTGAACCAAAATTTAGGCGGAATTGCGCTGTGAGGTAACACAGGTTTAAAAATCAGTTCAGTTCAGTTCAGGCGTTCAGTCGTGTCCGACTCTTCGTGACCCTATGGACCATGTCACGCCACGCTTTCCGGTCTCTCACCATCTTCTTAACATCGCATAGCTTCATCTGCAATGCCTCGAGAATGCCATCTAGCCATCGCGTTCGCTGCCTACCCCTTCTCCGGCGACCCTCAACCTTTCCCAACATCAAATCTTTCTCCAGCGACTCCTCTGTTCTCATCAGATGACCAAAGTAGCTGAGCTTTAACTTTAGAATTTGACCCTCCAAAAAAAAAAAGGTTAAAAAAATAACACAATACAAAAATATAAGAAGCAACACAGTACACAATGAAAAAAAAACAGATATTCATTCAAGAAGTCTTAATACTAGGCAAGATCGAATGTTTGCAGCGCGGATTTAAAGTTTCCTTCTTGAGTTATACTTGCTGGGCTGCAGACAGTTATTCCAATCATTACAGGTCCGGGGATGAAACACGTTAGAATAGGGAATTGTGTTTGAGTGCGGAATGTTTATCTTTTGACTGTGGTTACAAAGAAATTATATTTAGGATGGTGGTTGAACCCATAAGGAGCGCAATGTTGAGTTATGGTAGTATATTTTATGAAAAAGTCAGAAGCGGGATAGCTTTCTTCGAGTCGATAACAGCGGGAGATGTAAGTATGCTTTCGTATTAGTAATGCTGGCTTTCCTTTGATAATTGTTTAGGATGAACCGGGTTGAGCGATTTTGTACTGCCTCAACGGAGTGTATGAGAGTTGCTTGACCGGGGTCGCAAAAAGATGAGGCGTGTTCGAGTTGCGGACGAATTAATGTTGCATACATTATTACGTTTAATGATTATGGTGCAAGAGAGAAACTACAGCTAACATATACGAGAGTACGAATGGTTTTAACGATGACGAAGCTGACATGCGATTTGCAAGATAGATCAGTAGTAACGATTACACTAAGATAACGGTATGGCTTTACAGATTCTATTGGGACGTTATTAAGCATATACATGAGACTTGTGACATTATTGCGAGATGCCTTCATTACTTGCATTTGTTATTGTTTAATTGCATGCACCTATTACTTCACCATTCGCTGAAATTATTAACGTCATTCTGAATAATTAGGACATCGGTATTATCAGCAAGTTTACATTGCAAGTCATAGTCAACAGCAAATAGGCAAATTTTCGAAGAAACACAGGAAAGTTAGCTATTTATATAAATTAAAAATAAGACTGGTCTTAAAACCGACCCTTGCGGAACGCCGGACAGGAGTGGGACCGAAAGTGAGTTGATTTCATTAGCATTTACAAACTCTACTAGGACGTGAGGAAAGCGCGAATCCGATTAATTACAGCAGGGTCGATATTTAGACAGCTTAGTTTATGAAGAAGTGGTCCGTAGTTTACCTTTTCAATACCTTTGGAGAAATCAAGAAACATAAAGTCAGTTGAAGAGCCACAACCTAAATGGGCATGCAGTGAAAGAGACAAGCTGAATTTCACAAGGGAAAAGATTACGGAATCCATGCTAAGCTCTTAAAAAAAAGTTGTTATTTTCGAGAAAGTTAACAAATTGTGTGTCTATATTGTGCTCCATAAGTTTACAAGGTACGGATGTTAGGGAAATAGGTCTTTAATTGAGAGGATCGTGTGCTGGACCTGACATGTGGATGGGGATTACTTTTGCGGACTTCGAGTCACGAGGTAAAATGCCAAAATTATACGATTGCGAAAAAATGCACTCTAGTATTATTGAACAGCATTCTATCGGGGTTTGCAAAAACATTTACTATTTATCTCGTCAGTTCAGCACGAAAATTAGGATTTAAATTTATTTATTAAAGCTTCGCTACCTCTTTATTCAAATATTATGGGGTCCATGAGCTGATAACGTGCAGCATTCAGAACAGGTGAGACGGCACTGAGTCCTCTGAATTAGTTAATAATGATAAGGTGTTCGAATTAGTGTTCCCTCGTATGACATCCCAAAGTCGCTTTGGGTTAGTGTATAGTAGCTGTGGAAGAGTAGTGTAACATTTTGCCGCTTTTTTTGTATAATAGCCAATGAGTTAGTTTTAAAGAGTGTCTGGCCGAACAGAACAAACGCTTTTTCTTGTTTGATAACTTGTTCAGATGTGTATTATACCAGGGCGTTTTGCTGCTAGCGTAGGCGGTTCTAAGGAAGACGTATAGGATGATTAATTAGGAAATTTTATTTTTGAATATGGCCCAATTAGGTTCTAAGGACCGGTCATGAAGTGCAAATAAAAGAGTGACCAAGGTCTATGTTTAGCCGTGTATGTCATCTTCCTACACCTGGAAAAAGAACAAAGCCGGATTTTTCCACTGACAGTGATAATCCAATTCAATCACACGCATTTTCTGGGTTTCATTGAGTCTCGTGTACAGTGGCGAAAAGCTGTCGACGCGATTGTCTTATCTGTACTTTCGCGTCTCAATGCTCAAAAGAATTGCAAGTGCGCAATGGGAAAACCATCTTTCTTCAATGGTCAAACTTAATGAAGCGCTGGTGATAAGTTGCATAATGTACAAATTAACTTTTATTTCTCTTTCGGCATCACAGCTTGAACGTCTCGATGTTTTCCGTAGAAAGCACTTAAGCAGAGCCAATGGAGTTCCTCAGGTGGTAGCGAGCATTGCGGTGCTACATGAGTCACTGTCGAAACTTCTTAAGCAACGTAGATTCACAGAGGCTACTAATGCAACTTGGCCGCCTCATAGGCACGGTAGCTGGGCAATCCCTTCTTCAGAGCATCCGCAAGAGATCTGAGTCGAGAGCCTACTTGGCACTTAATACCCTTACTTCTCTATGCATTATTGTTCGAAGGCAAAGGAAATGGTTAAAACCACCCTGGTCATTTCAGACCCTCGACTGTAAGGTCACGATTACCCATGTGAGCGCAAAAAACAGCTTTAGCGGCAACCTGTTCGCTCACACTTCAACATTTGGAAAAAGAGTATGCCCTCAATCCTCAAATTTTTACTGATGATTCTGTAGACAAGGTCAGAATATCTAGCCGAGCGGATTTTTACATTTCTTCTAGGTACTATGCATGGTCTGCACGCTTCACTCAAGTCGTATCCTTCACAACGGCCGAACGCGTTGCTATTGAGGTGGCTTTACGGAAGCTACCCTCTTGTCCGGCTCAACCAGTATTCATCCTAATAGATTCACAATCTGTCCTTCAAAGGTTAGAGCGTTGTTTCCTTACCGATGTCTTTAAGCTCTCTACGCTTCGTGCAGAATCCGCGCAGCAGAGAAGCACTGCCAGGTTTTTCCACAAAAAAGTCCTCTAAGATAAAAACGATTCTTCAGAAAAACGGTACCTTATGGAGTGCGCCCCACAAGCCATGTGTGACCAAGCGAATGCGGACATATCAGGCCACTCTAGTACATCGAATTGGCATGGGATCTGCACGTAAAGATGATCAAGTGCATGGACAACCAGGTGGTTCCCGCCGAACTAGAGGAGCTGCTGCTTCGTGAGCACGGAGCTGACATCGACGAGGTATGCGTGGTGGGTTTGCCGCACATGTAGTTGGGCGAGGTGCCTGC
Organism: Amblyomma maculatum; assembly: GCF_055883805.1. NCBI lineage: Eukaryota > Metazoa > Arthropoda > Arachnida > Ixodida > Ixodidae > Amblyomma > Amblyomma maculatum. The sequence goes on from NC_139347.1 coordinate 131,498,135, forward strand.
AGCAGCCGTTGTCCTCACGAAAGAAGGCAGCAGACGTGACCGTCAGCTGCTCGCAGACAGCATCAAGAAATGTGTAAAGCGTGAGTGCTCAATGAGATCCCCAGGTGTTACTAACGCAGACACATCCAATGTCCCGGTTGTTATGCTAAAAATGAGTTTTTCGACCATGCGCTACTATAGTGAGCGCACACAGAAAAATGCAATGAATGCTTTTCTGGTACAATAGTCATGTTTAGAAAATAAGAGGATGAAAAGGTAGTGTTGCACTGCCTGTATCGTTCGTTGTGTCGTCCAAGTAACCGCCGAGACCAGTTCCGAGCAAACGAAAAGCCGCCTCAGCGTTTATTAGCGCTCGTTTTATACAGGCTCCGGGAAAGGGCACACAAGTGGCGAGCATGCGCCGATGATGCTGCACGCAGGCTCGCATCGCTTATCTACACGATACACACACAAGTGGTGAGCATGCGCCGATGACGCTGCAGGCAGGCTCGCATCGCTTATCTACACGATACATCTTCCTTTGCTTGCACAGAAAAAGAACAATCTAAACCCATCTGAAATTGTGACAGAAAACAGTCACAGTCACAGTTCAGTTCACACTCACAACAAAACAGTTCTGGAGGTTCGAAGTTTCCTCACGGAACCTGCATAAAGTTGTCACCGTATCCCAACCGCTGTGGCTGCCTTCTGTCGTGCTGGGATCTTCTTGGTGCTGGTGTCGGTGGGGAGGGTGCAGTGATGGGCTCGTTGTCATCGTTTGGTTGGACCTGGCAGGAGGGTCCGTTCTCTTGGCTGTCATCTGGCATGTCGTCATCGCTGTGCAACATGCTGAAAGGCTCAGCCGTCGCCATGAGGTGTTGTCGGTTGCGTCGCAATACTCTACCGTCTTCGGTGGCAACCTGGTAGGACCTTGGTTGAGCCTGTGCATTAAGAACCTTGGCTTTCGGGGACCAACAGTCTCCGCGTACTCTGACAACCTGTCCTTTCTGTAGTGGTGGAAGACTGCGTCTTGGGGGTCGGCATTGTTTATGTTTTCTTACAGATTTGCTTGGAGCTTCGCTGAAGTCGGGGAGAGGTGTCCGAAGTCGTCTACCCTGAAGTAACTCTCCAGGCGACTGACCGTCTTCTAGCGGACTGCTCCTGTAAGTGAGCAATCCAAGCCAAAAGTCATCATTCCCCTCAGATGTCTTCTTCAAAATTCTCTTTACAATTTGGACGCCTTTTTCCGCGAGACCGTTTGAGCGGGGAAACCGCGGGCTGGAAGTTATGTGTTTGAAATCGTACTTCTTCGCAAACAATGCAAACTCGTGACTCGCAAACTGCGGACCATTGTCCGTGCAGACTTCAATAGGCAATTCATACCGCGCGAACACTGCGCTGAGTTTATTCACAACTGTGGCCGTCGTTGTGTCGCATAGCAGTTCTACCTCTGGAAAGTTGGATAGCGCATCAAAAACGCAAAGGTACGATTTTCCAGCCCACTGAAAAATATCGACACCCACTCGGTACCAGGCATGTTCAGGCACTGGGCGGTCCAAAATTGGTTCACTTTGTTGTCGGTAGGCGTACTTCTGACACACTGCGCATCTCTTGATGAGGGCTTCAATGTCCGCATTAATACCAGGCCAAAACATCAACTTACGCGCTCATGATTTGCATTTATTTATCCCCAAGTGGCCTTCATGAATTCTTCGAAGTAGCTCAGGGCGCATGGTTGACGGTATAATAGCCTTGCATCCCTTAAGCAACACGCCACTCACGACGACTAGTTCGCTTTCAAAGGGCTTCAGTGTTCCCTGGACTGGACGATTGTTTGCCAAACAATGAATGACTTGACTCAAGTAATCGTCCTTGCTAGTTTCTTCTGCCAAACGCTTCAAAGTTGCCTCGCTGACGAGTGATGAAAGAACACCTACAGCATGAACTTCTACGTCGTCGTCGGTGCTTTCGTTCTCTGGGTCTTCAGCGGATGCACGAGACAGCATGTCTGCGACCACCAAGCATTTCCCTGAAACAAATTGAAGCTTGTAGTGGTATCTAAGCAAACGAAGAAAAAATCGCTGCAGTCTGGGCGGCATTTCTCCAATCGGCTTTTCAGATATTGCTATTAAGGGACGGTGATCTGTCTCGAGGATAACGTTGCGTCCGTACACAAAATGATGAAACTTTTCGCACCCGAAGACGACAGCCATAGCCTCTTTTTCTATCTGAGAGTATCTCCGCTCCGATTCGGTTAGGAACCGTGATGCATAAGCAATGGGCTTCCACAAACCCTCGTAACGCTGCCAGAGAGCCGAGCCTATTCCATTTTGCGAAGCATCGGATGTTATCTTCGTGATCCTTTTAGGATCGAAGACCGCCAGCACAGGATCTTTGCTCAGACTATCACAGATCAGTTTCCATTCTTTAGCGTGGTTTTCAGTCCACTCAAAGACCCGATCCTTCTTTATCAAGTCGCGAAGCAACGTCGTTCGCTCTGTAATTGATGGCAGGAACTTCGACAAGTAGTTTACAACACCGAGCATGCGCTGCACTGCTTGCTTGTCAGCCGGTGGCGGCATATTTAGCAGAGATCTGACCAAGGCAGGATTTGGGCGTATGACGTCTTCCGCAATAACGTCACCAAGAAAAAAAATCTTGCGCACGCCAATGCTGCATTTGTCTGCATTGAATGTCAAGCCAGCTTTCTTTGCCGCTTCTAGTACCGCTCGTAACCTCTCGTCGTGCTCTTTCCTTGTGACACCCCAAACGATAACGTCATCAACGTACACTCGCACTCCTGGCAGTGTCTCGAAGATTTCACTAAGAGCCTTTTGAAACACTTCTGGGGCGGAGGCTATACCGAAGGGTAGCCTCAAGAAGCGGTAACGGCCAAAGGGAGTCGCGAACGTACATATCCTTGACGTTTCATCATGCAACGGCATTTGGTGAAATCCAGAGTTGGCGTCAAGGCGGGTAAAAATGCGTGCTCCAGCTAGTTCAGATTCAATATCTTCTCTACGCGGCATCTCGTAGTGCTCGCGCTTTAGACTGTCGTTAATTTTCCTCGGATCCATGCACAATCTTAGTATGACGTCCTTTTTTCTGACAATAACCAGAGGACTTACCCAGTCTGTCGGCTGGTCTTGCTTGGCTATAATGCCGGCCTTGACCATGCGGGCAAGTTCTTCGCGCAGAGGCTCCCGCAAAGAAAGGGGCACCCGGCGGGCTGTCTGGACGACTGGGACAGCGTACTCTCGAAGAACCATGCGGTATGGTCGCTGAATACATCCAGTCCCCGAAAAAAGCTGCCGAAATTGCTGAACAACTTCCTCGCTGCTGCTTACTCCGACGTCGTTTACGGTGCGCGAGAACAGTTCAAGTAGTTCGCTGGATCGCAGTCCAAGTATGGCCTGTCGTTCCCTCTTCACGACGAAAAAATCAATCTCTGCCTTCTTTCTTCCGACAGTCACCGTGGTAGTTATGACGCCATGGTGCTTGATGACTCCTCCGTTGTAAGCTCGCAGGATACAGTTGCTTCTAGTCAAGGGTATTCGCGGCTGCAGCTTTTTGTAGATTGAGAATGGCAAGAGGTTGGCTTGCGATCCCGTGTCGACTTTCAAGGTTAGTGTTGTGTCCGCAACTTGAGCCTGGACCATCCAGTCACGGTCACGCGCTCTTCCAACGCTGTTGACAGATACGTCAAGGATGTCAAATTCAGCATCGCTGTCGTCGGCGCTCTTCACTTCTCGAACTTGTCGATAAACCTTGCAACGTACAGCAAAATGGTTCTGCCCTTGGCATTTCCTGCAAGTTTTGCCAAAAGCAGGACAGCTTCGCGGACCATGTGTACGCCCACACCTGCGGCACTTGAACGTTGCGGGCTGTTCGTCGCGCAGCTGCTGCTGCTGCTGCTCTTGTCGTTTGACAGCGTGAATCTGTCTGTGTTCTCGAGACCAGATTTCGTTTTGCGCGGCAGTCATTTCCGCAGCCCTGCATACTTCTTCCGCTTTAGCCAAGGTCAACTTCTTATCCTGCAGCAGCTTTTGTCTTACTTTATCATCATTCGTTCCAAAAACTATCTGGTCACGTATGAACGACTCTGCCATAGTTCCAAAGTTGCAGGAGCGAGACATGTTCCTAAGCTCTCTGACAAACTGTTCTACGGGCTCACCTTGAGCTTGTACGCGTTGTCGAAACAGGTAGCGCTCATGCACTTCATTCAGCTGCTCTTCGCAGTAGGTGTCAAACTTGGCGATCACAGTCGCGTAACTTTCCCGGCTCTCTTCGTCACTGAAGGTGAAGTTGTTGTAAATTTCTAGTGCTTCGTCGCCTGCCACAGTTAGCAGTAAAGCAACCTTCGCGGCATCCTTTCGAGGTTGATTGCTGGGCTCGGAAGCAGCCAAGAAAAATTCAAACTTTTGTTTGAAAAGTTTCCATTGCTTACTGATCTCTCCGATGAAGTGCAGCGGCTCCGGTGGCTTGACAAGTTCCATGCTTCTTTACCGTGGATGAGCTTCGTGGCCGTGGCTTCCAACCACTTCTGACACCATGTATCGTTCGTTGTGTCGTCCAAGTAACCGCCGAGACCAGTTCCGAGCAAACGAAAAGCCGCCTCAGCGTTTATTAGCTCTCGTTTTATACAGGCTCCGGGAAAGGGCACACAAGTGGCGAGCATGCGCCGATGATGCTGCACGCAGGCTCGCATCGCTTATCTACACGATACACACACAAGTGGTGAGCATGCGCCGATGATGCTGCAGGCAGGCAGTGTTGCACTGCCTGCTCCTGGGACGCCTAGAAGTAAGAGTAGCTTCCTTTGCTCATCGTGCCCTCTGCGGCCAGAAGTCCCGAAAACGATTCTGTACAAACATAAAGTAATGGGATGTCATTAGAATTGTTTCGAGTCTTATTTCTGACTTAGAGACGTGCAAAATACCGTAGAACGCTACATTATGATGACAACGAATGTTATGAGGGAAATAACATTGTAACTGAAATTCAATAAAACAGAAATTTTAATTCAAATTTCTTCTTCGAGAACAAGGAGAAAGAAACCTTCATACTTAAGAGAACGGGAGCAAAGAAAAAGAACAGAGTAGCGATAAACATCCAATGACATATATTAGAAAAGAATAGGGTACAGCGAAAGTGGTCAGCAGCGCATGACATTTTTTTACAAATAAATAAAACTTTACTTCGTGAGCCGGAACGTAAATATAGCTGGTTAAACAAACAATAACAAGATCAAAGCCGACACTAGTTCTTCAAACATCATGTTTTCTGCAGGCAACAATAAATTTACAGTACAGCGTTTCAGATCTCAGCTAGCAGATCGTGCCGTGGCACGAAACAGGCATGTCCTACTATGTTTATTTCAAAGCACATCATGTTTATATGTACTGAGTAGCAGTTGCAGGGCGGCATTCACACCTAACGTCTTACACAGAAGTCCAAATGTTATCCATGACATTGTTAAAAAGCACTTTCATTGTATTCAACTTGTTTAAAACTCCTTGTGCCATGAATGGCCATTTTGATGAACGCCCGTTGCCTGCTCATTCATTTTTGTTGCGAAAGCAACATTACGCCAGGTTTCAGCTCGTCGCTTATCCCGTGGCCGAAGCCACTAATGGCTTTGAACAGCCGCGCCTAGCAACTGCTTAGCTGAGCTACGCCAGATGGCGCCGCTGCCTCTCGCTTTCGCCAGATGTGTGCTCCGCGGGCAGAGGACAGGAGATGAGGGAACCCAATATCAAGTCCTCAAGTTTGACTGCGCGACTGCAGCGCGCGCTACTCCGTAAGCGGCAAACTTTTGAAGCATCGGTTGGGCGCGGCGCTGATGCGGCGCTTGACCGAACGTGTTTTGGCGGCTTCGTGGCGTAATTCCGTCTCCTCAACGGTAGGGTGCCGCAACTTCTTTCTTGTCACTGTTTGCCTCTCAGCGGGTTAAACAGCGATTGTTACCGAGAGGTGCTTCTGAACGCTACCTAAAGGTAACATACACTCAATAAAGGCAGGAAAATACCCCGCTGGGGTGGCGCAGTGGTTACGGCGTTCGACTACTGTTCCCAAGGACGCGGGATCGAATCCCGGCCTCGGTGGCAGCTTTTCGCTGGAGGCGAAAAGCAAGACGCCCGTGTGCTGTGCGATGTCAGTGCACGTTAAAGAACCCCAGCTGGCCGAAATTTCCGGAGTCCTCCACTACGGCGTCTCTCATAGCCTGAGTTGCTTTGGGACCAAACCAAAGGCAGGAAATGATTACGGTGAAAATATTTAAATAGTGTTAGCGTTGCCATGCTGTTGTCTTGAGGCTGTGTTCGCGGCTGGTTTTGTGGCTATTAAGTAAATACATCACATGACGCAACCTAAAGGGGAACACCCCCAAGGAAAGATACTGGTAGCTTATTTTAATGGTGCAGTTTAAAGAACAAATTCATAAAAAAAGTTATAAACACAGGATTCGAACATCTATTTTATTGGCTAAGTGCGAAAGTAATGTTTATCCATTGCGCCAATGAGGCAACTAGTACAGCATGCTTTAAATGAGCTATTAGTCATTTTTATAATATTTCCGCTCTCTGTCGCCAGGTGACGCTGCTCAGAGGACCCTACCGTTGAGACAACGGAATCACGCGGCTTCGTGTGCTGCTCGCATCGCTCGCGTTATCTCTCCTTGTGAGTGCTCGCGCCGGCGCGCCGCCGTGGCTTCGTAGGCGTGCCAACTGGTGTCACAGCTGAGTTTAAAACATAGCTGAAGTGGTTCCGCGACGCTCAAAATGTGGGGAAGTGTATTGTTGTGTTGTCGGCTGCCACAATGACTCGCCTGTATACTTTCGTGTCTTTGCGCCTTCTGTACGCGGAAGCAACTCGCTTTGCGCGCGCTCGCGCTGTTAAAAGCTGCTTGCGCGCGCGCGTTCTTGGCGCTCTTGGATTTCCGCGCCGAAAAAAAGCTGTCTTACGCACGCGCGTGCGCTCCTGCTTCTACTTTTTAAGCTCGCGCTTGGACGAAATGTTGTTTGAAGCGAGTGTGCAGGAATGTACACGCTTCGACGTGGTTTTAAGAAAATCGCGGAGAGCGCTGGCTATTTTAGCAGCGCAAATGTCAAAAAGGGAGAGCTGTTAGTCAGCCATGAGCATTCTGTTGAGCAGATTGTAGAAGACAACGCTGTTATCGTGAATGCTAAGTGTGGGTCGCAGGTCAGCGACCACATCGTGTACGACGTGGGATTTGAGGCAAGTATATTATTGTTATTATAGCCGTTTCATTAAGGCCCAAATGCTCTCTAAAGATGGCTTCGGACCGCTGGGTTTGCCCAGCACTGTGGTGCCTGGCTTGTGCAGCATTCATCTTCGTTGGAGTTGATGAAACAGCACACAGCAGCAGCATGCTTGCAGCGCCCCAGAATTCCTGCCTTGCAGGTACACTTGGCACGGGAAATCATAAGCTGGGCTTTTCAGGGCATGTCCATGCTAGCTGCAAAGAAACATGTCGCATAACAGAGACGGACCGTTTGGTTCATTTCGAACCCACGACGTGAGAAGCAAAACTAACAAAAGAGAACAAGGATACTGCCTCGCAACTCATTCTCAGACGCAGATTGTTTCTTCTTCAGAAAGCAGACACTGAATCTGCAAGGCAGGATATAAAAATGACCTGTAAGCAAGGATACAATTGAGTGAACACGTTCTTTTAGTTTCGTAGTGTTTAACGTACACCTCAGCGCGAAAAGGCTACGAAGGGCGCTGTAGACCTGTAAAAATTTCACCCGCCCTCCCTTCCGTAGTTATTTAACGGGCACGTATATTTCTAAAGACCTCCTTGCAGTTCACCTCCAGCGAGCAGCGGCAGGGATGAAACTACAAAACATTCGATGACCATGGCATGGCCCCTGTAAGGCCCGTCCCGCCTTTTTTTTTTGCCTTCTTCTCGTGTCCGATTTCTGTACATTGTGATAATATGTAAAGAACTAGACAAATAGGGCACGCCGCGTCTGTCTTTTACAACGCGCCAAGGTCGGCGTGCCACATAAGGTAGATTTCAGTGCCGAAGCATTCTCTCTTCCTCCCGCCGAGATTCGCGTCATCATTTGTCAGCTTCGGTCGAACATTCTTGAAATACACAGTTTCTTCCCCGACCAAGTGAGTCATCTTAGCCGCCTAGTGATGAGAACGGGATGACGTCGGCTGCGCAAAGTTACGACCTCTCATCGCTCAGAAAAGGAGCATTTCTCATACTCCAATATTCTGGAACGTTCTATGAAAACGCCGCGCACGCTTCATTCGCGCCGCGCTGAATTGATGATAATGTCCGCCAATTTCGAGACAGCCGCATTATTATAAATTGTGGAGAAGACGTAGTCGGCCCGATAATTTTACGAGATTCTGATAAAATTTCTAAACCGAAACACGATCAGATATGAAAAAAATGCAGCAACAAATGCGTGTGATTTAATTGAAGGGATACTACTGGCAAGCTATACCGTTATTCAATAGAAGGTAAGTGACCTGAGCTACTGCAATGTGGGCAAATTTGTATCTGTCACAGAATGGCGGTACTGTGCAAGCAGTCAAAGGCAAACTGACGAAACTGATAATTTTAACTGACGAAAGGCGGAGTCACAATCGGTAGTCCACTTGAAAGTCACGCACATCTTTTTGAAAAAGACAAGTAAGGGGATATGCTAGGGAACAAAATGCCGGAAATAGGAGCAAAGCCCCAAATAACTCTTGAGCTGTTTTAACGATTTCGGTGGTTTAAAGCAAGTGACAGCTTCAATTTGTTTACGGATCAGGCCTGACTCCATTCTTGTCTACGAGATGTCCAAGTACCACGGTCTGGCGTTCTCCAAACCGACATTTCTTGGAATTGAGTACGAGACCAGCTTTCTCAATACACTCGAAGACAATCTCTAATCGACTGTTGTGTTCACGAAAAGTTGCCCCGAATATTACTACATCGTCCAAATAACACACACAAATGTGCCACTTCAGAGCGAGCAAAACTGTATCCATGAATCTTTCGAACGTGGCTGGAGCGTTACATAATCCAAATGGCATCACATTAAATTTATACAGCCCGTCTGGGGTGATAAATGGCGTCTTTTCTTTAACTTTCGGGTGCATGGGAATCTGTCAATAGCCTGATCGCAGGTCAACTGAGGAAAAATAAGAGGCGGAATGTAAGCAATCAATGGCGTCATCAATACGTGGCAGGGGATACACGTCCTTCTTGGTAACAGTATTGAGCCGTCGATAATCAACACAAAATCGCCATGTGCCATCTTTCTTTTTGACTAGAATCACAGGGGCAGCCTACGGACTAGACGATTCCTGAATGATGCCCTTGTGCAGCATATCACGAACTTGTTCTTCGATTGTTTGGCGCTCTGATGGGGATATACGATAAGGCTTCTGACAGATTGGATCAACAGTCCCAGTATTGATTCGGTGCTGAGTAAGAGAAATGGGAACCCGTGGTGGCGAGTCCCGAGAGAAATCGAAAGCCACAGTATGTCTCGCCAGAACTTCCACTAAACTGTGGCGGTCACTTGTTGGCAAGGATTTGTTAATCATGGCAAGAAATTTTGTCTCGTCTACTTCTGAGCATGCGGAAGGCTGGGAATTGTCTGTGCTGAGCACGGCCACTGATTTAAAAGTGCCTTCGCCAAAGTTGGCACGTTTTAGACCACGTGGTAATACAACAGGTTCGTTAGAGCAGTTAGCCATCCAGAAAGAAGAATGGTCGTTCATGACTGAGATGATGCAGCGGAGAATCAGAATACTTTTCTTCGCGCAGTTGAGGGTGAGTGGTTCAACCACAGCGTCGAACGCATCACTGGCACCAGCTTGAACTAACAACTTCTATAAACTCTGCTGACTATGCAGGAATGACTACGTCGTCCGAAACCGAAAGCGTGCTAGGATTGGTCCGCGAATGGTCACGCAAAGCAGATTCAATTCGAGTGCTCACAGAAATGTCTCCGTTGCCAAAGTCGAGAGTGGCCCCACATTGTTCCAGGAAATCGAGTCCAAGAATTACGTCATGTGTTGATCGAGCAAGTACTGCGAATTCAGTTCGGAATGTAATGCCGGCGATAACAAGATTTACGGAACAGACTCCAAGTGGGTTAAGCGGTTCGCCACCAACACCACACAATGTCGTCGCACTATCCCAAGCAAACATAATTTTACGACCAAGGTAGTTTTTTAAAAGCGAGACTTAGAATATAAATGGTTGCACCTGTGTCCAATAGCGTCATAGCACGTAAACCGTCCACAAACGCTTCAATTCAGTTCTTTAACATCGAAACGAGCAGAGCCAAGGGTAAGCTAGAATCATTTGCGACCTCACCTCCATTGGCCGCTCTCACTAGTTTCCCGGACGTGGTGACCGTCATCGGGGAGAAGGGGAGCGTCGTAGGCGCCGAGATGGTGGTGTCATGCTACGTTCAGAGGCCGGCGATTCGTTTCGGTTCAGCGCCATTCTGCGTTCTTGTCGGCTAGCTGTCGCTCTGTACTCATTCCGGCCAGGTGTTCCTCTATATGAGTCATCATTGTCTGCAGGGAACCTTGTACGGGAGTTCACCCACTGTCGACGATACTGCTGGTGCGGACGGCGGTTGCGGCAAAAACGCGAAATGTGGCTGATAATTCCACGCGCATAACACACTGGCTGCTCACGTTCATTCGATGAATAATGCTCATTGTCGCTTGGATTAAACGCTTCATGTTCTGGATGTAGTCGACGAAGAGGACGAGAGTGCTCGCTGTTGTAGGCGTTGATGGTGAGAGGCTGGATTTTCGGGCAATGAGCAGCAATGCATCGGGTGTCCGAAGGAGACATAACAGAGGGACTATACCAGGTAGAAGATGGGCTACTGTCTGCCGAAGAGGTGCCACTGTAGACGGGCCCGACGTGGCCCCCAATATATGGTCACGCCACTGACGACGAGGAAGGATTTTGCTGGTCTGGGAGAAAAAGAGGAGAAAGCGTTGGTGCCTGGGGGCTAGTAGGCTTCACCTTATCCCACTGCCTGCCATATCACTGTAAATGAACACCCCTTTGCTATTTCCCCGTAACAGCTTTGTGGAAGGCACTCCGTTCGATCCCTAAGTACGACGCAGCAAGACCAACTGGAGTTTCGACGTAGTCGGCGCCTTGCTGGTCTGCCACCGCTTCTAACCATCATGGACCACACCGGATCTAACTGTGCCAGCCGCGACGCTACGATCCAGGCTGGTGACAGGCCTGCCCCCTCCAGCTCTATTTCCTGCCAGCCTTACCGGGAACCACGACCGTCTGCAGGAGAAGAAGGTGAGGACGTTGAGAAGTGGCTACTTCATTATGAACGAGTTAGTCGGTACAACCGGTGGGACCCTACCACTATGCTCACAAATGTCGTTTTCTTTCTAACTCACATGGCTATGACCTCGTTCGAGAATAACGAGGACAATTTGACAACTTGGGAACGGTTTGCCACCGAAATAAAGCAGCGTTTTGGTGACTCTGTACCGAGCAAAAAGCGGGCTGAGCAGACCCTTGCTCAAAGAGCTCAATTGCCGGATGAAACTTGTAACACTTATACAGAAGAGATCCTCAGATTGTGCAAATATGTGACTTCCAACATGCCCGAAGAAGACAGAGCCAGCCACATTTTGAAGGGCATCGCGGCTGACGTGTGCAACTTTTTAATTGCCAAAGACACCCTTGAAACCGCCTCCGATGTTATTAAACACATCCGCGCTTTTTAAGCTCTCAAAACGCGTCGTATTGCGCCAAAATTTGGGCGGCTGGTCAACGTGCCTACCGTGGCCAGCCTTGATGACCATGCCCAACTACATCTTCCGTCGCCGATCCGGCAAATCGTGCGGGAAGAACTCCTGCGGCTCAACCCACTTCCCCTGCACGAATCTGCTGAGGTCTCTGTCCAGAGGGTATCTAGAGGGCCGGCTTCACCACCACAAGCGATTACAGTGCAGCCTTTCGCACAAGCTCCTGAAGTTTCAGATTCTATTGACTATGCTGCTATACATCTCGCCAACAGGAATGCGTCGATGTCTGACGCCCCAAGGTATAACGTCGCCTCAAGTGCACATAGATCTTCCATTCGATCTACCAGGATTCCTGAGCAGTATGAGCATTCAGCCAGACCTACGACGCGCCCAGCTGTTCCTTGCTCTTATCCACAACAGCATTTTCTACCTTTCCCGCCGATATGCTACCGCTGCGGCGTCGAAGGTCACATCGCCAGGTACTGCCGCAGTAGGTTCCCACCTCGCTATAACCATCCGGCGCTTTCAGCAGTATCCAATAATCGGCTATACCGTCCCGTTTTTCAGCAATCAAATACTCAGCGTGTGTATTACTGCAACATCCATGACGAGAATCTCCGCGACCACTCCCCTGCATCTTATAGAAGCGTTACTCCTCCACCTGCCTTCCGTGCGCGTCGTTCTCCATCACCGCGGCGGCGCTTCATGTGGCCTCAGCAGGAAAACAAACCAGCGCGACCAATAGGGGTGAGACCGCTGGAAATGTGCTGTGTGCCAACATACCTCCAACTATGATGCTCAAAAACAGAATTCGTGTGTTCATTGATGGTGTGTGTACAGTAGCTTTGGTGGATAAGGGTGCGACTGTGTCTGTGATGAGTATTCAGTTTAGGCGCTTCTTGGGACGCAAAGTGATGTTTGAATACGGCCGCGGTTCAACGTATTGTGGTGTGAGTGGAGAGGCGTTGCGGCCACTGGGTGTCTGTAGTGCACAAGCGTCTGTGGGTGGTGCAATTGTTCAAGCCGAATTCGTACTCTTACCCCACTCTACGCATTACATCATTTTAGGTATGGACTTCTTAAAGTTTTGTGGCGCTACCTTCGACTGCCGAAGTCAAGAAGCTCATTTTGACGGCTCGCATCTGCCGACTTTTTGAACGTGGCCGTAATGGAGAAACTGTTATTAGTATTACAGAAGACACAGTAGTTCCACCTTTGGCTGCCATGTTCGTCCCCGTGTCCGCTCCACTTCTTGACTAGGTTTCATTTCAGGCCGTTGTGCACTCAGTTCAGTCAGCATGCCTGAAGAAAAATATTATTAGCCCATCACTATATGATCTCCGTGCATCATGGTAGTGTCTCGTTATGGACTATCAATCCTTCGTCCGAACCCGCAGTTTTACCAACGGGATTGAAGTTTGCCTCCTGTGAACCCGATGCGCCCCACGTTGTTGCTTTGACCACAAATGCTACGAGTGCCACCGTACTTCTGCCTGCTGATGAAACTTCAATCTTCCGCATGATCAGCGCCGATCTCAGCTCACCTCAACGCCGTACTCTTGTGGATATTCTTCTACCCTTTTCGCCTATGTTTGCCTTTTCACAAACAGATCGACCGACCACTCGCCCTGCAAATCGGACCCATCATACTATCGACACTAGTTCGGCTCGTCCCATTCGTCAAAAGCCATATCGCGTGTCCCCATCTGAGCGCTAAGTCGTTCATGAGCAAGTGGAGGACATGCTACGGAAGAAAATGATACAGGAGTCATCTAGCCCCTGAGCTGCCCCTGTTATTCTTGTACGCAAGAAAGACGGTTCGTGGCGATTCTGCGTCGATTATCGGCGTCTAAATTCTGTTACGAAAAAGGACGTCTATTTTCTTCCTCGCATAGACGATGCCCTCGACTGCCTCTCTGGTGCGTCCTATTTTTCTTGTCTTGATCTCAGACCTGGCTACAGGCAAATTCCAATGGACCCTGCGGATAAGACAAAAACAGCCTTCGTAACGCCAGATGGCCTTTATGAGTTTAATGTTATGCCATTCGGGCTGTGTAATGCGCCAGCCACATTTGAACGCTTTATGGACACAGTTTTGCGCGGCTTAAAATGGGACATTTGTCTTTGCTATCTGGACGATGTCGTCATATTTGGGAAATCCTTCCAAGAGCACAATGACGTCTAGTGCGCGTCTTGAATTTTCGGCGCAACGCCGCCCTAATTCTAAACTCGAAAAAGTGCCGCTTTGGAGAGCGCCAAGCGCTGGTGCTAGGACACCTTGTCAATGGTGATGGTGTAATGCCGGATCCCCAGAAAACTGCCGGTGTTGAATCTTTTATACTCCCGCAGACAGTGAAGGAGTTTCGCAGTTTTCTAGGGTTGTGTTCGTATTTTAGACGCTTTATACATCGCTTTGCTGACGTTGCTTACCCATTGACGTGCCTTCTCAACAAAAACTCCACTTTTGACTGGACACCAGACTGCGACGCGTCATTTCGTCAACTGAAGTGTCTTTTAATATCGAAACCCGTCCTACCTCACTTCGATCCTGCCGCAGTGACAGAAGTTCACACGGACGCTAGAGGAATCGGTCTCGGGGCAGTACTCCAACGGCACGATGAACGAGAGCACGTTATCGCGTACGCTAGCCGTACCCTGAGCAAGCCGGAGCGAAACTACACAGTCACCGAACAGGAATGCCTGGCTGTAGTTTTCGCTGTGGAGCGTTTCCGTTCATATTTGTACGGACGGTCCTTTACTATCGTAACTGACCATCATTTACTCTGTTGGCTGCGGAACTTTCGAGACCCATGTGGTCGCCTCGCACGCTGGGCCCTCCGGTTACAGGAATATGACTATATCCTGGTGTACAAAAGCAGGAGGCGTCATGCAGACGCAGATTGTCTTTCTAGGATGCCAATGGCCACGACTGGACCTGACAGTGACGATTTCGACAATTATATATCGACCCTCGAGCCAGCGTTCCCCGACACGAATGTGTTCAAAACGGAACAGCAAAATGATAGCAGTCTGCAGCCTCCCTTTGCCGCCGCCCAAGCCAGCGTACCTACAAGCCGTGTTTGTGTGCGTGATGGCCTCCTATGGAAAAAGAGTTATTCGCCTGTTGGCCAGCGATACCTACTCGTAGTTTCCAAGACGCTGTGCACGGACGTGTTGCGTGTTATGCATGATAATCCAACTTCTGGGCATTTGGGATTGGTTCGAACACTCCACCGTGCTCAAGAAAGATTTTACTGGGCCCAGAATGCGCTCGACGATTGAACAATACGTTGCCAGTTGCAAGCAATGTCAACGCCACAAACGCCCAACTGCAACTCCATCTGGCTTGCTGCACCCTGTGAATACCGCGACAGCTCCGTTTAATCAAGTAGGCATAGACCTCGTGGGTCCGTTTCTAAAGTCCGTGGATGGAAATCGCTGGATTGTAATCTGCGCGGACTATCTCACACGTTACTGTGAAACCGCCGCTCTTACATCTGCTACGGCGCATCAGGTATCGCTTTTCTTGCTGCACTCAGTCATCTTATGACACAGGCCGCCACGAATTGTCATCACTGATCGGGGCCGACAATTCACTGCTGATGTTGTTGAAAAGCTTATTCGTTTATGCGCCGCAACTTTCCGACACTCGACGCCATATCATCCCCAGACAAATAACTTGACTGAGCGCGTCAACAGAACGCTTATCAACATGCTAGCCACGTATGTGGACGCAGGGCATAAGAACTGGGACACCATACTACCCTTCATCACGTATGCGTTTAATACCGCCTCGCATGAGACGACTGGGTACAGTACATTTTCCTTGCTCTATGCCAGACCGCCACCCTACTCCCTGAATACTATCTTGCCCTTCCCAAGCTGTGAAGACCACTGCCTGGCTGAGACCCTCTGTCTCGCCGAAGAAGCTCGGAGAATCGCCCGATTACGGTCTGGTTATTCACAAGAACGTTCTAAAGTGCGATACGATGCCAGTCACCGGCGGGTCACGTATTCTATATGTGATTTAGCCTGGCTGTGGCGTCCAATTCGGCGCCGTGGCCTACATCAAAAATTCTTGGCCCACTATGACGGCCCATATGTGGTTGTCAAACGCATCAGTGACTTAACTTATGCAATCGCCCGCCTGACAGTATCGGCTCATCGGTCTGCCAAAACCGAACTATGTCATGTTGCCCGCCTGAAGCCGTGTCAGTCTCACACGACTCACGAACACACCCAGAGGGCTTATGCTGAGTAGGGGGGAAATGTCACCCCACTGACGACGAGGAAGGATTGTGCTGGTCTGGGAGAAGAAGAGGAGAAAGCGTTGGTGTCTGAGGGCTAGTAGGCTTCACCTTATCCCACTGCTATATCACTGTAAATAAACACCCCTTTGCTATTTCACCGTAACAATATTGATGCCTCCGGAGCTCTTCGCGGACGATCTGCCATGCTTGTCGTTTCAGACGCATCCACACTGGCGATAGTTGTGACATTAGGCAACTGGCCAAACTTCGGAATGATATGGCGTCGCTTCAAACATTCAAGCGTGCGGCAATGTCGTGTTACATCTGCGGTGGTATTCAAATCGTCATCGCAGATAAGAACGTTGTACACGTCTTGCGCTATTCCTTTGAGGAGGTGACCCATTCTGTCTTCCTCAGTCATCCGAGCATCAACTATTCTTCACAGCTTGAGGACTTCTTCTATGTAAGTTGCGCAGGTATCCCCCGGTACTTGTGCTCGTTGAGCCAGAGTCTGTTTGGCGCTCTTTTTTCGGGCATCGGCATAGCGAAATCCCGCTCTCATTTCTTCCATGAAGCAATCCCAGGTGGTAAGGGATGCTTCATGATTGTCAAATCATGTTAGGGCAGTTTCGTCAAGAAAACATACCGCATTCGCCAACTTGGTATTCGCATCCAAGCGGTTGTATTTGCTCACCCGATTGTAGTGGGTCAGCCAGTCATCTACTTGTTCACCGGGCTTGCCATAGAAGTGCCGAGGTTCCCGATAAGGCTGTGCGGTGGTCGGTTGAGCTGCTGGCGTGAGCTGCGTTGAACCATCTGCTTGAGCCATCTCCGTCCATAGGGGGGTAGCCCAGAAATTCTGCTTCGGCGAAATAGGAAATGTTCCGTGGTGATCTGTAGCCCGCAAACTCCACCACACTTGTTACGAGGTTTATTTACATAGATGTTAGGATACGCTGGAGATTAGCACACCACAGCGGACAGACCCAGCTTCCTCGTCCTCTTCTGCTAATTCCGCCATACCTCATCTTCCTTCAATGCAGGAGCGCGGGAAGTGCGTGACAATATATTCTCATTTAGGTACTACACGACTATTCCTTATAACTCTGTTAACCAAGACAGTTTATAGTATATTTCCTGGGCAGAAATAAAGGGTAGTAAACTGGGTTCGTTGTGGTAGTAAGGTTAGTAAATCCTACAGTCACTGAGCTCAGAAAAAAAAAACTATTTTCTTTTCTTTTGTGGTTTATTAGTCCAAAATTATTACGCCAGTAAATTTTTCCTGAATGATAATACCTGCTAAATTCACAGTGTACATGTCGCCGGGCGTCTCTCACAGCCTAAGTCGCTTTGGGATATTAAACCCCGCAAACCGTCATGTCGCCGGTGTGAACCAAAGCAATGAACTCCACAATCACTGCGCGCTGCTCGATCAATTCAATTACGTGGATGAAAGGTCAACTATAATTGTGCAGCGTTTATTTTTGAGCGTTATTATTACAGCGTAGTGTTACAGCATAATAGTTGATGAACCCAATCAAGTCCGCATTATTTTGAGCTATTGCACTCGTGGATTGCTGCAGTTATACAATAAGCCGACAATAGGTAGCACTCATTTTCCAATATATCACCCAAACTATATCTGCGACTTTTTATGAAATCAGCGAGTTTGTTAATGAACGAAAAGGTATTGTTTCGCGCTGACCTCAAACTCTTTATTATTTGTAGGGTAAAACGCCTTGTTCATCGGAAAATTCGACGCCTTTGTCGGCGTCGGTGTTGCGAAAAGTCGCTAACATGGCAGTAGCAGGTTATAGCTGACAGCCGATGGGGCCACGCACTGATTGGATGTAAGTTTGAATGACATTACATTTCAACTCGGGCATCTTCTTCCGGATAGGAAATTGACGTCCGAATCTGCCAGCCAGGACTTTTGCTTCCTCACTCAGGCACGTTACCCTTAGGCATTACACGCCCGTTCATAAAGCTTGGTTAAAGCCGGGCTTTATCTACGGTACTGCATCATGCCCTTAAAGGCTGACTTTATGTGGCCCTCATAAATTTTGAAGCCCTTGTAGTGCATGTATTCTAGATTTGAACGTGTCCACCAGCGCCGCCCTGAACAGCGGTAGACGTTGTATTTTGTAATATTGTGTATTGTTCGTGTCCAGCAATACTGCACGTTCAATGGTAAATCTGATCACACAAAGCGGATCACAGCAGTACAAGAGCTTCCTTGACAAAAATAAGGGCCACGAAGACGACTCGCAAAAACCAGTTAGAGTACCTATTTTATTATACTTAAGAACTCGACTACTCGAGCTACCCAACTAGCCTTAATGATTGCTTTATCGCAGCAGTTTCGTTCAGCATCGCAAAAAAATCTCAAAGGAAAGTAAACAATTTAAATAATCGATAGGCGTAGATGTCTAATTGGGAAACAATTCATGTTATCAAAATAATTATCTTTTAGTAAAGGAAGCGTTGTCGTCATACATATTTTAAGACACCATCCACGAGCTATGCAGTGGCGTGACGTCATCTACAGTGTCAAAACACTATTTTACACCGGAAGCCAAGCTGTCTATCCATACGCCATCACTAGCCATTTATTCAGTGCTATAATTTGAGACCTTTACGTGAGCAACTCAGTTATGGGAGCAGGCAACTCATATTACGACCATCCCTTTCAAATAGGTGAAGTAATTAGCTCCATCATTGTGCAGATATTATAATTATTGCTGCCACTCTAATTAGCTCCACCGTTGTGCACGGATTATCGTTAATGCTGTCATATTCTTCTCGTCCGGATTTATTTTAAGGATCGTTCATGCTCTCGTAACGTATATGTGTTTATTTGTACAGTTATGAGAAATATAAGCCAAACAAAGTTTGAGCATTTATTGATTACTCTATATATGGTTTGGCAAGAACAGATTATTGAGTTTTTTAAAGAGGTTTCCTTTGGATGCATATTATCCATAGTTCGCCATCATATTTATTAGAGACATACGAACTTTGTGCAAAATGTTTGTTCTTTCTCATAATGCTCATGACCGTACATACAACGCAAATTATAAAGCACACAATACTATCAGATGCAACAGCCACAAGTGATTTAGAGTTATGAAATTGAACATTCATCAGAGTACAAATACTAGGACAAAAACAAAACATTCTGTTTTGTTTCACAAAATACTTTGCGAAATACATGTTTTACGAAATACTGCGATTCACATAATGGGAGGAGGTTCAGCTCCGCGACAGTATTCGCTGAGTGGAACTATTCGAAAATAACTGAATTTAAACCCATCGATTCGCGCAAAATTGGTGCTATAAAATTATTATGCTCGGTCGCAAGGTCGCAAGATAGTGAACACCTGCCTCAGTTGGTCAGTAACCCAATTTCGGCCTACTGAAAAGTGTCAGTTGCCTCGCGAGCACAGCGTGCCAAGGCCTTTTGTGCCCAAGCAGACGAGCACCCGAGAAAGAAGGCCCGCAAGCCTCTTCAGAGTAGGTGATATGGGGAGGACTGTGGGACTAGAATGGCGTGCCAAAAACACGTGGGATAAAGAGCAAGGACTATGTTCCCAGTGCGGACATTCGGGTTTCACATTTCACTCGTAGCGAGCAGCATGGGCCGGACACGAGTAGTTATTGGTCTGCCGCTGTCGCAGAACGGTTTTGTCGGTCTTGTACAGCCCCGTCACCCTAGGTGGATACCTTTGGTGCCTAGCGTTTTCAGTAATCAATAGTTACTCGGAACTGCAGTCGCGGTGGGCATCGCTTGTCATCGAGGGATTGGAGAGTAAGGGCCCGCAGGATGAGTGCGCGGCCAGCGGCGTTTGCCGCTACGTCCCATAGTAATCCTTGACAGGCTGGCACCCACACGATGCGTCTGGAGTGGGGTTCCACGCCGCTGACAGTATTGTAAAGCAAGCGGTGTACCAATGTGCTCACCTCACCGCGCATAAGCTCTCACGGTCAAAGTTCGAAGCAGTGACGGAAGGTCATTATTCGGGGTCAGATATTACATTGCATTCGCGACTTCCTCGGCTAGAGGAGCACACTCGGCTCGAAAAAGAGCCCATAGATCTCTCTGTTGCTGTACCCATCACCACCAAACCAGCCAGACCAGGCTAGTAGGCCCCGGGTTCGAAGCCGTATTTAGATTGCAGCGCCTGCGCTCGAGCTCAGCAATGACCTTTCTGGAGGTCCGGATTTTTACTGCTGTGTCGCCAATTCTTGGCGATACGGAAATATTAGTCCTCCGGAAAACAAAGTTATGCAATTTTGAGGCACTTGAGTAAAATGTCTCCTGGTCCCACTTGCGCGCGTTTGTACTGGCTAACAGTATGTTCCTCCCGCAACTCCTGGGAGCTCGCAAGCACCCCCAGACCGAGAAGTCAGCCCTTGGAAGCTGTTTTATGGAGTCAGATGCCCGCTTTATTGCTTTCCGAACGATGACTTTGAGTTACCGCACATTCGCTGCACTAAGGTGCAGACGTGAGGTAGAATATAAGTTACGGCTGGTAACGTTGGCTTGAGCAAGACGGAGCACGTCGCGTACCCGCATTCCTTGGCATCGGTTACATAGCCGCCGAAGCACGAAGCCCACCATGTCTTCGGTGCGCTTGAGTTTGGCGATTGCAGTATATGCATTCAGGCAACGGTAAATATGATGACCCAAGACAAGGACCTTATCCGCCTCGCAGGTCTCCTGCACATGGCAATATTTATCGACGTGGGATCGGTTTTCGTGGCGCGATTGTGTAGCAGTTTTGACTTTGTGGCGGCGCAGATGAGCCACAGGCGTTGGCATGTTTCGACTAATGTGGCTGCCAGCGTGAGGCACTGCTACATGGCGCCTATGGAACCTGTGTTGGCGCAAAGGGAATGCTACCGGCGTAAAGTGTATGATGCACACCCTCCGCCTGCTGTAGTAGATTGTGGAGATCCATCATGACTACGCTAAACAAGAGCGAGAGCCCACCCAGTGGATCCAATGCGGTAAGAACCATACTCCTGATCGTGGATTGGGAGGAGTGCTTGCTCTGGGAAAGGAAGTCCCAGACGTAGGCAAACGCCCTTAACCCACAGTTGGTGCGGTTGAGGTTAGTGAGGATAGAGCTGTGATTCACATCGCCCTACGATGGTCTTAAGTCCCCTTATTCCTATTCTCGGCGATGATGACGTATTCTCGAAGTTGGAGCTAGACCTATATACTGAGCTGACATATGCGCTCTAAAACTGTACACTGTGTCGGCGAAAAACCCATTATTCTAGAAGCATGGGGGAAAACGGTCCCGTATCATACCCTCTTAAGCATTCCGCTATATGAAGTAAGTGAAATTGGGCGCAGATTATTAAAGTGCCCTGTCTTCCTGTGCTTGGGTGTGAATGTCAGGAGGTAAGTCTTCCAGTCCTTCGGCAAGTACTGCGTACTTCTCATCCTGAGATTTGTCAACAGCGTCAACGTTATGTGGTCCCTGATGAGGATCCAGATCCGCGTTTAGGTCTCCACTATGCTTGAACCCATGCAGACCCTAAGATCGTGTATGCGACAGAGGTAGCGGCAGTACATGTCGTCAGCAAGCTAAGTGATAGTGCCCGGTTAGGTGTGTAGAATGCGCATTAGATTTCGTTGTGCGTCAACGCGTGTGCTCGTCGGGCCGAGAAGCGTGCAGAAGAGCTGCCAGGAGGAGTTGGAACTCATTTTTCATATCATCCTTTTTACACCTTGCGATCAAGGTGGATTCCATCCACTGGGGCGCATACTGCTTGGCTGGTGTCGTAAGTTGACATATGCCAAGCCGGACCAGCTTGTTCGTCTTGTGGGTACGCTTTTGCAGCCAGACCAGACTGCGGGGCGACCCACGGTTCAAGGATCTGGTTATTCCCTTGCAGGCTGGTCGTCCCTAAGGAAAAATACGCGTCTCTGTGTGTGTGTGTAATGCCAAATTCGCGCACAACATGGTCTCACGTACAAAGGCAATTGAAGCCAGATGCGATACCCTCGCAGCCAAAATTAAAGGCGTTCCCGCCAGAAATCGAAACCCGCCTAGATGAAAAACTCGCGACGTTCCCCGCCATGATTCATGCCCGAATCCTAGCCACTCTCCAACCTCTTGTCGCACAAATCGCACCAAAAATCCTCACCACGGTTCAGGCGTGATGTCTCCCTCAACTTGAAGTACCAGTCATGCTCAGGCGTGCGAAGACTCGAAATCCGCTCACCAGTTCTGGCAGTGGAGTGGGCTCCTTCCTTGGCTTCCGCAGCGTCTACAGTGCCCGACGGAGCTGCCTCAGAATTGGTGTAACTGTACGGGAAACAAGACCCAAGCAAATCACAACTCGAGCCACTTACCATACTTCAGTGGAATTATTTGGGATTTTTCAGGGGGTGGCCGTCGTGCTGCTTTTCATACCTTTTTGACTACCCTGGGAGGTTATTCAGCAGTTCTCGTCCTCCAGGACTCAAGTCCTGTGGTGAGCCTGTCGAGTTACTGAACCTACCAGGCACACCCTTGCGCTTGAATCCTGGATGGATGTAAGGCACAGGCGTATCTTGGAGCTTGGGTAGAAGTTTTGTCTGCAAACCGATGTAAGTCCAGTCGATCGTTTGGCGGTGTCTCGGAAGTATTGCCTGTCATATTCCGGAAGATGAGAAAAGTCGGTTTTTGACGAAGCTACGGACGTAATAGCGGCACCGAAACGTCCTCAGAAGCCACGGTACAGACTGAAACTCGTGTGCGAGCACCAAGTTGACAATCGATTGCGTCTGTTGATATCTATTAAGAAATGCTTCTTTGTCGTTATACCTGACGGCTGTTTCTCTGAAAAGACTTCGGCTGCGATTGCTAAGAATCTTAAGAGAGTCAAAGCAAAGCTATCATATTACAGGAAGCAAGCTGTTGCATACCTAGGTGATCACAATCTGAAGGCTTTAAGTTCAAGGGTGAAGGCTGCCACAGGAACCTGCATGGATGTTTACTTCACAGCGAAGACGCACAAGACGGACATTCATTTCAGGACTATTGCTTCAGAACTTCGCCCCTGGCAGTACAAGATTTCCGGATATCTGCAGAAGCATCTGAAGACGCTGAAAGTTCAGGACGCTTTTTGATTCCGAGTTCTTCTAACATGCTCGAGCTTCTATGGACAGAAATCCGGGTTAATGCTCTGCAATTAGCATCGACGTGGAGGACTTGTTCTATTCACTGCCAAAGGACAGACTTCTATGGTGTGAGCAAGACTACAACACGGCGCATAATGATAAACTGGCTTTAATGATGCGTGCGGAATTTCGATTGCTAGATTCACGCAGCTGTGGTTCCTTTACCTAACTCCACTTACTTCTGTTGGCAAGGCACCATTTACATCCTGAAGTCAGGTGTACGCTTAGGGTGACAGGCCGCACTTTTGCTCAGCGACCTTTTTTTATGAAATGTTGACACAGTATTGCAACCAGGTTTTGAATCCTTCGGTATAGTAGCGTTTCGCTATGTTGATGACTTCTTAATTTTCTTGCACAAGAATGGCTCTGACAGGCTGGTGCAATATGTTTTATGTTTAAGGACTGTGGTCAACGCCTGTCTTTTACGTATGAATTTCCTAAAGATCACCATTTACAGTTTCTTTATTTCGACCAGTGCTTTGGATACAATCATGTGTGTTGGGGCTGCCGCCCCTGGTAAGGGAAGCCTCTTCTTAGCTATGAGTCAGACCATTCGAGGTTCGTAAAGGATGGGTTGCCAGTCGCATACATCAAGTTCGCTTTACGTAAATCATGCATCACCGCGTTCAGGACGCATTCTCACAGCAAATTTCGAAGTTGGCAGCTGGCTTTCCTAATGACCATCTCGCCCGCCTGTCAGAACATGTTTTCACACGATTGAAAAGATCAACACGGTGGAGGATTATGCGGACGTGGGGAAGCGGTGAAAAAAGGTACCTGCAATTCCTTACCTCTACGGCATTTCGCACAGACTCAAGTAACTTGCAGTGAAGTATGATGTTGGCGCTCTATTCACAGCTAAAACAAGATAGGAAGCTTGTACGCTAGCGTTAAAAGGTGGCTCCACAGTACATCTGCTCATCGTTTCCAGTGCACAGTGTCATATAAGACAAGGCTCACCACCTATAGAAAGAACATAGTGTATCGCATTCTGGTGAATTGTGGTCGGCGCTACTACGGACAGACAGGCAGATAGATGTCTGAATGTGTGCTTGACGGAGCACTAAGTCTTTAGTAGGGAAGGCAAATTCTATTCTTGGTTTACAACGGCAGTCTCGGAAATGGAAATCGGAGGACGACCCGCTTCTTAGCACGCCTGATTTCAGCAACACGAGCGTTGTTTACGGAAATGAAAAACAAATCTGTCGGGAGATATTCGAGGCATTTCACATTGCTGGGGCTAAGGACACGTGTGTGGCGAAGGCGTCGGTTAACCTTAATGGTAAGGAATTCGCTCTGCTAGATAAATCAATAGTTAGGGCATGACTGAAATCTTTCTGTCATTTTACTGGTTTGGGTATTTGCGCGTGCATCTCAGTGCGAGCCTTCGTTGTCTTCTTTCCTTCAATAAATCTTTAGTTTTTAGTCCAGCCTCGACTTCGCTTCTATTATCTGTGAATTGCTCTGTGGCTGGATAAAAATAAAA
Organism: Amblyomma maculatum; assembly: GCF_055883805.1. Taxonomy (NCBI): domain Eukaryota; kingdom Metazoa; phylum Arthropoda; class Arachnida; order Ixodida; family Ixodidae; genus Amblyomma; species Amblyomma maculatum. Next base: position 131,522,802 of record NC_139347.1, read on the forward strand.
GAAAAGGGATGATGGCGGAAGGGGTAGAAGTGGCAATGCTAAACGCGATAAAGCTAGCTAGCCCTTCGCCCGTCTAGCGCCACCCCGTCCTGAGTGAGTAAATTAATATTAGAATTATTGCTGTTGGAGAATCTGTCTCTGCTTTTACAATGAATAAAATGAACTGTTACTATCTGCATGCACTGCTGTTTTGGTGATATGTTTAATGTTTTTCATTAGACGTATACCAGACTAGTGCCGCATATTCAAGCCGGAATCTGACATAGTCTTGTAAGCAGTGAATCTGGTACCGATGGAGGCATTCCTAATAAAGGGTGAGTTATGCATTCACATCTCACTAAGAAGAGAAAAACTCGTTTTCCCTTCTATTAAATATTGTTCTTAAATTCAGAGTTTGTTATGCTTGACCACTGCAGGTCAACAGGAGTATTTTGCTTTCGGCGATATGCGAACCCAGAAAACAATCTTCTATTCTACCACGAGCTCCAAGGATTTACCCTGGGACAGTGGGTCTGTGAGGAAGGTTTCCATTTCAAGCATTGCAGTTTTCTTCCTTTAGGGAGAGGACAGTCGACTATGCAAATAATGCCCATGAATTGCCGAATACACTACTTTGTAGCTGCGTTCAGGTAAAATTTGCAATTTCCGAAATTGCATTTTTTTTTAATTTTATGAAACGGCACCGCCCAAACCTTCATTGAATCCAAGCCGAGCCAAAGCGCCACCTTCCTGACCGAACTTATGGCATAGCTGTAGGAAGTCTTGTTCCAGGAGGTATGCTCAAACTATCTCTGATTTTTCAGCGTCCTCATCATGTTTATACCCAATACCTGCAGAGAAGAAGCCTTAAGGTATGTGGTCTACTAAACATATTGAAATGCCATGTCTTAAAACTTATCCAGCGACATCGACATCAACTGGCTTCGGTAGATTCGAATAGCGTTTATGTCTGGAACTAGTGCAGAGAAACCTGATCTCATCTTATAAAAGGAAAGTGCATGTAATGTTTCGGACAACAGAACTTGCTGTTGGCTAGCACCCCCTCAGCGTGCTAGGATAATCAATGATGATATATGTGCGTAAACTTGTAGCGCGTGGCGCTGAGTAAGGTGGAAGCTCAACCTTGAGTGAAAAGGTAGGAAAACGAAGCATAAGCCAATAATTATGGCAAAAACACTGGCTACACATTTTTGCCTAATGCGCACTTCGCCGATAAAAAGCGTCACCGATGCACTAAGTATGTGTAAGGAGATTATGCGTATACTCTTACAAAGTGGCGATTAGCAAAACTAATTTATTCACAGGTTGTAGGGATGCCTCTGAACGATTATCTTCTCAGTATACGCGTGCCTCCGCTCTTTTATCGCTTCATCTTCATCCCTCTTTAAGTGAGCGCCAGGTTGCGTATTGCAAACCATATCCCGTAAGAACACTGGAGCAGACGATGCTTTTAGCGAATTAAACGACAATTGTTGTGCAAGATCGGGAAAAATCGATGGCTACGGAGCGCTCGAGCAGACGATGCTCTCTGCGAGATAAACGGAGGATGTTGCTGAAAGGTGTCTCCGAGCGCAACGCAAAAGTAGCATACCCTCACTCTGAACACAACGCAATGGTAGCATATCCTCACTGAAAGCTGGAGATGAGTATGGTGAAAGTAATTGCAAGATGAAACAGTTGTCATACTGTCACCTCATGACCCTGTTCACGTCTGGTTTTTCGGCTATTAACAACGGAAAGCATCACATAATGCAGACAAAACGACAACACACCCCAGGAGAAATGTTAGTAATTTATTTTAATGTTGAAAATTGTCAAAATAAATTTTTAAAAATGCCTTGAGGTGATTTGAAGAGACGTTTTGAGTGCAGAGATAAGTAGTATTAATAGAATGCGCCAAACAAGTGACACAAAAGGCAGGCTTTTAATGCGCTCCTATACATTACAGAGTTTTAGAATTGGGGGCTCCAAGCTTTGGGGCCCCCAAGGAGCTTGGGGCGTCGAAATACGCATGCGCAGAGCATAAGGCGCGCTTGGGGTCTTGGGTTAGCGCTAGGGGTGGCCCCAATTTTTTGGAAATAGCATTCGCCCCACGCCGCCGTTGGGTCGCTTGGGTTACGGCAACATGGCGGCGTCCCACGAAGCGGCGGCCGCTCGCCTCGGCACACATTTGTCGTCACTGCTCCATGATGTCACTCGTTTACGGCAAAAGAAAGGCCGACGAAGCTTATGCTATCGCATGATGCCCGCCCCGGCCGAATTTTAGCGATAAAACGAACTATATTTTCTAATTGCTTCTGGATCTACAGAGCTGCTAGGATTAGCGAGTTCGCCTCGTTTGGTTTCTATGGGGACCAGACGGCGGAAAGCGCGGAAGGTTCAAATGAGGTTTCCCGGCCTCGGCCTGGATTGACAATTGGCTGATTTCGTCTTGTCTGACGAAATCGGTTTATATAACTGTTATTTTTAATATAGTTTTGAGCAATAATAGTACTTTTTGATGAATAAAATAGTTGTGTTGGCTTTTATATATTTAAATGCTTTTCCTTGGTTTACCGTCAAGGCGCTGCAATCGACAAACGCAAGCATGGCTCCGTTTCGGCGGGAAAACCCCTTTTTAAAACTCAGCGCTCAGCTCGCACGTTGCGCCGCCGCGCGCTATTTCCTTGGGGGGCCCCAAGTCTTGGGTCCACCTATTTTAAAACTCCATATTTTGACAATATATCCGGTATTTGTCACAAGGTGACACTACTGAGAGGGCCCTACCGCTGAGAGAACTGAATTACGCGCCAAAGTGTCGTCTGCTAGTGTGCTCTTACAGGATATCGTGTGGCAATACACGGTCAAGGTATCACGGTATCACTTCCATGGTTGAGTCAAAGCTCGTCCTCGAGCAGCTTGTACATCAGTTAGCAGGCCAACGGAAAGGCTTTAGGCGGGCAACGTGGGCGACCTGGGTCTTCCGGCACTGACGATCTTTAGAAATGAGGTAATTGAAGTCACTGAGGCGCTCGAGAATGACGAAGGAACCGGACTATGGGCTGAGAAAATTCTGGTAGTGGCCTCGCCGGCGCGAAGAGATCCAGAGCGAAACTTAGTCAGCGAGAGCATACGTGACTGCGTAGCGGCCGTCACCTTACCGTGGCTTAGTGAGAATTTGTGGGGAAACCGTTCTCAGGGAAGCAAGTCGGCGCACTTACACCGTACTGCTAGAGTTCGCAAAAGATGTACGGGCATCAGGATGGATGTAAAATGGCGGAATCGTGTCGAGACGGTTTCGTAGCGAGCCGCTGCGCATAGGCCTCTCGTCTGTGGACAATTTAGTGTAGAGTGCCGGTAATTACATGACATAGTCCTAGTAACTTTTCGTCGAAATCGATAATGAATTGACGACCACAATTACTGATGATGACTTGAGGAGCGCCGTGGCGACGAATGACGGAGTGCAGCAAAACGGTTGAAACATCTGCCGCTGTCAGAAATGAGAGCACCGGTCTCTACGTATCGTGTGCAGTAGCCCACGAATACAATAATCCAGCGGTGACCGGTTTCTAGCTTGGAAAGCGGATCAGGCAAGTCGATGCCAATTTTCTCAAATGGGGTATGCGCCGGGATGATCAGTTGCAGCAGTTCAACTGTTGGAGTGTTCCGATGATTGAACTGTTGGCAATGGACGCAGCTTGGGATGTACTGGCACGCTACCTTCTATAATCCGGGCCGGTAGAAATGTTGCCATGTTCTGTATTATGTACGCGCAAAGCCCAAATATCCAGATGCAATATCGTTGTGCATGGCTTGAAGGACAGCGCAGCCAACGCTTGCAGGGACGACCAGAAGCAAACGGGTATTCTCCACTGAATAGTTCCTAAAAAGAGCCTTCATGAATGACGAACGAACGACCAGGTGCAGACGTGCAGGCTTGATTGAAGAATTTTTGAAGAGCAGGGTATTTGCCCTGCTCTTGCTCAACTGCCTTAATGCTTAGAAATTCCGCGAAGAGGGGAGATAAACAGCCGTCGATGTCGTCTTCATTCCTCGCTGCATCCAGTAGAGTGAATCGTGACAAACAGGCCGCGTCAGCTTGGTGGCATCCGCGCTTACCTGAGACAGTCAAGTCAGACTCCTGAAAGCACAAGGCCCAACAAGCGAGTCGAGTGGATTGATCGCGCAGGCAACAAGCCAAAACAAGGATTGGTGATGAGACAAGATTTTTAACTAACGCCCATGTAGATATGGTCGAAACTTCTGAACCGCAAACAGGACTGCCAAGCACTCGAACTATGTTACTTTATTGTTACCTTCCGCTTTGTTCAAAGTTCGGCTTGCATACGCAACAATCTACTGGAGGCCGTTATCAAGTTGGACAAGGACAACATTGATGCCGACACCGCTGGAATCAGTGTAGACTTCATTAGGCGCCGATGAGTCAAAGTGGCTCAGAACAGGCCCAGATGTTAACAAATACTTCCGTTGCTGGAATGCAGACTCACATGCACGCGACCAGTTAAATGGAGTGTGCTTTTGAAGCAGAGAAGTGAAAGCATGGGCGAGCTGAGCGACTTCGAAAATAAACCTACGGAAATTGGAACACAGGCTCAGAAAGCTTCACAGGTGTTTCAGAGTACGGGGTTGTGGTAGCTCTCGCATGGCAGCTATCTTCTATGGGTCGGACCATATACAGTCTTGCTGGACACGAATTCCGAGTACAAGCATTTGCCGATCACCGAAATGACATCTGTTTGAGTTTATAACCAACCCAGCTTGTGCAATGCCGGCCAGCATAACACTCATACGTTCGTTATGCTCATGAAAGCTCTTGCCGTAAATAATGACGCTGTAACGGTAGTACACGTATCCCTTCCACTTAAGGCTACGAAGATAGCGTCCATGAACCGCTCATATATAGGTGGAGCATTGCATAATCCAAAAGTAATCACATTATAATCGTACATCCTGTCCGGTGTACCAAATGCTGCCTTCGCTAGGTCCGACGGATGCATGGGTATTTGCCAATACCCCAACAGCAGGTACGCTAGAAAGAGCTGTATTCTAGTACGAGGGAATGTATTTAACGCATCTGTGCTGCCAAGAGATCCGTATTAATATCAAGATGGTCAAAGGATGCCGCACAGTGCTCACAGTTTCGAACGTAAAACATTGAGATAAGGATCGTCGCCGAATGCCAGGACAGTAGCACATAAAAGATGCCGGGGCTCGTTGACTAACTTGAGCATTCGGCGGAGTGATCAGCGAAATCCGCTGCCGCCGATAAGCTCCTTCATTCTTCTGAGTAAACATATCGCCGCATCGAAAGCGAGCTCCCGTTATCCCTGACCTGACCGCTCGACAATAGCTACGAATGCCACGAAACGCATACAGCTATGCTAAATGCCGAAGGAAAAACGCATCATCATTCAATTGTTCTCTAAATCATGGCATATCTGACCCATATACTGCGGCAACAAAACCTTCAACGTGCTGTTTGCAGGCATCGTAAACACAAGGGACATATTTGCCCCTCATACCAAGGACAGCGTCGATGTTATTCCAAAAGTCATTGTTCCCCTGTTGCATCCTTGCCTATTGCGCTGATCGCCCGGCGAAAGAAGGGCCTCGGATAAAAAGTAAAAACTGAAAGTAACGAAGCATCTCAAACGCATTTAAAAAAAAGCTACAAAAATCAATTTGTGAAAGCACAAAACGACAGTACAATCGAGATTCGAACTCATAATCGTAAGGTCCGTGGCGTCCGGCGCTAACCACTCATCCACGCAGAATCTTTTTTTCTTTTTTGAGTGTGCAGAAGCTGCATAGGACATTCGCGGCTTTTGTGTGGGCTTCAATATGGGAAAGATGCAGATGCACGAATTCATTTACAAGTGTCAAGGATGGCAGCGTGGGCTCAGGGCATCTTTTTTTTTGCGGCAGATTGTTCAGCAGATTTCTGTTCCTCCATTTTTGTTCACTGTCTGCCAAATTAGGCTTGGACGTGCACTGCCAGATTTTGATGTGCCAACCGAATGTTGCACGGCAGGTATTTTTGGCTACTTTATAGAAGTTGTTCAAAGTGTGCGATTTCTTTCTGCAAGATTTTGAAAAGAATATTTATCAACTGTGAAAAAGAAAAAGTTCTACAAAGGTTTCTGCGACGTTGTTCGTCCAGAGCCCATCTATAGGGCCATATACAGGGGAGGCCCTGGCAGGAATGTACTGAAGAGGGTAAAGAGAATGAAAGTGCCGGCAGCGGCTAACACTTTCTTTCTTAAGTTGCACACTGGAACTGTGCCAGTAAATGTGTTTTTGCCAGAAAAAAGTTTATTTCTTCCGTGGGTTGCACATTGCTTAATTTGTAAACAGCCAGAAACGATAGATCATGTATTTCTTCACTGTTGAGAAGGGGTTTATTTTTGTGACGTACTTCAATGAACCATTTACCTATTAATATTTACAGAATACGGTGCTTACCCACGCAAAATCAGGAGGGGGTTCCGTGTTTATTTATTTATTTTATTTATTCAGGATACCCCTACAGACCCTCCAAAGGAGGGTACATAGGGGGGGGGATACAATTGCAAAACACACGATGCAATTAGCAACAATTACAATAACAAGAACTAAATATAACATCAAAAGAGGAAAGAAAAACAACAGCAAATATTCTACACATTTCCGAAGTAGCTCTTGGAATTTTTTGTGTTAGTTTCCGTAGCGATGTGCGATGGCAAGTTATTTCATTCAATGATAATGCGAGGTATGAATGAATTGGCATAAGATGATAAATGACACTTTGCGCGTTGAACTTTGAAGGCATGATCAAGTAGTGAAAAAATGACATCAGGTGACTGAAACGAATCACTGCGCAGTAGTGGATGGTGATAAAGCTTATGGAGAAGTGTTAACCGAGCGTGTTTACGACGACATGATAAGTCTTCCAGTTCAGCACGTTGTTTTAATGCTCTGACGCTAGTGAAAGGTGAGTAGTCTCAATCATGCTAATGGGCCTCCACAGTATATGGCGTTCACGCATGGCGGATATCACTGTGATCCTGATGCGCGTCCTACACAAATTTTTTTCCGCGAGGCTCTCCATTAGTTAATCGAGATTGTGAAGTTTGTCGCTGATAATTTTGAGTGGTCGCCAAAGGTAGAACCTTTGATGGATCTAAAGGAATTTTTGAACCACGAAGCCAGCCCCTGGCAGACTTTTATATCAATGTCTTGTGTGTGTTTGTGTTTTCTTCCAAAGGTCAAGCAATAAAGGAAAAAAAGTCGGTAATTCAGTGATATAATACTCGCCCTCCACACGGGTGGCCCGGGTTCGATTCCCGGCCGACGCAGTTACTTTTTATTTGCTTCAACTTCTTAGTGGGCGATTGGTGCGTGTATAACATACTGAATAGTTTTATTTGACTCTTACGGCACTCGCTCTTACTTTCCATTGTCTATCATAGCCCTGTCAGTACTGTTTTACAGCACCACGCTGTTTCTACGGGAATACAAGCGCGTCGGTGGTTCAGTGGGATTCTGCTTCCGGCCACGCCAGTGAACGGACGCAGGATGCAGGGCTCTTCAGGAGCGGCTTCAGCGGCCATGTCAGGTCGCGGTAACAGGATTGCTGAACAGGACAATACTTATCAGGTTGCTTTGCCTGCACTGCCAACTGGTCGGTTTGTTTTGAATACCGTTTTTTTGCACGCCGATATCAGGGCCCGCCCGTACCGGGTGGAAGATTTCCGGGATGCGTTAGCGCAGCACTCGCTAATACCCGATGTTATCGCAATGGGGGCGTACCGGAAGAGCCACGTCTGGGCCGTCACTCTCAAGGATACTGAAGCAGTGACCAAGATTGTGAGTGTAGGTGAGCTTTGTGTGAAAAAACGGTCGCTGCTTGGTGATAGACCCGGCGAACCAGGATGTGCGGCTGAAACTTCACTGGCTGCTACACAACCTGCCAGGCGAGGATGTTCGTGTTGCCTTCGCGCCGTACGGAAAGGTATCCGAAGTTACACGGGAGCGCTGGCGAGTTAAAGGTATGTTAGAAAAGGGCTCAACTACTAGACTCGTCACGCTGAAGCTGAAAGCTAGCATGAAGCTCGACGACCTGCCGCATCAGCTGAACGTTAGCGGTGAGCTGGCGCTCGTTATTGTGCCAGGCAGACCCCCGTTGTGCCTACGCTGCCAGAGTACGGGTCACATCCGCAAAGAGTGCCGTGTTCCTCGCTGCGGAACCTGTCGACGGTTCGGGCATGAAGACAGCCAGTGTGCACGAACCTAGCATTGCCGGACCTGGGACCAGCGAAGACTCGTCGGAGTTAATAATGGACGAGGTGGATGCGGAGGAGGCTGCTGACATTAGAGGTCAGTCAACAAAACAGGACGCGCCTTCCATGACTGTTTTAACAAAGCATAAGGTGACGGTGCTCAGTCAAGAGAATGAAACTCGCCAAGCCTTGCAAGATCCGTCACAGGACCATGAAGGCGCGTCAAAGGAAGCATCAGAAGATGTAATCTATTTTTCTGACGCTGAGGAGCATCTCAGTACTGAGACTCCCTGTACTGATGCCATGGAGGTTGGGCCGGAGACAGCAGCCATTATTGCCGCGAAACGTCCACACGAGGAAAGCGTCGAGGGGACTCAGCTGCCAGGCGGTGTTTGGGGTGAGCCGCCGCCGAAAACTTCGGGCATCCGAAGAGCAACGTTAAGACCGAATCCGAACTTCTCGGCCGACACGCGGCAGGCGGGGAAACCGCCTCCGTAGTTTTTGTGGTGTCCTGAACGATTTGTGGGTCGGCTGCCTACCGACCAGCGTCATGAATATTCTGCAACCCAGCGGGGCGTGTGTGAAAAAAAATGACAGACGGTGCTTGGACTTCGTTTGAATGCAGCCCGACGTTCTGCTGGGAGGACAATACATGCACACATATGCCGCTGTTCTTCAGAAACGGAGGCCACGCAATCATGAAGGTAGGCACCATGCGGGTACGGGCGTCCCTTTCTAACACACGACTCTCAAGCTTAACTCGGAGTTACACGTAGCTACTTTGAATGTGAGAGGGCTGGGAGCGAGAAGGTGACAATGCCAGCTCAGTCGCCTCCTTGTGGGTAATGATATAGATATAGCAACTATGCAAGAGTCAAAGATTGAGACCCAAGAAAGCACTGACCGTATGGTGGCTTCTTTTCAAACAAACTTTTATGTGTGTGTATGCCATTCTGTTGGTGTATCGGGTGGATGCATTTTAATTATACGTAACACTCTGGGAGTAAGTGTAGAGTTCGTTTTTGCCTGTCCAAGTGGTCGGCTTTTGGTTACTGATTTTACCTACTGTAATTTATGCTGGCGTGTTGTGTGTGTGTATGCTCCCAATTCAGAATGCGAACGTGAATTTTTTTTTGAGTCTATTGAATTGTGGTTCAAGGTCGACAAAATCTTGCTTGCACTTGCGATTACAACTGTGTGTGCGCAGCTGTGGACCGAGCGGCGCAGTGTAAACCTCGAAGAGACAGAAGCTCTGAGCTGTTGAATGCACTTGTGCATGAATACGGCCTTGAGGATGTTGGTAGTGTGTTCTCCACTGAAAACCAGCCAGAGTTCACGCACTTTCAGCGAGATAGCCATGCCAGATTGGACAGGGTGTATGCCTCGGTTGATCTTGTTTCCCTGTGTACTGCATATGAGGTCATTGTCTCGTGAGTGCAGTGTTCGGTAGGAAAGGAAAGAAATCGCGCTTTAACTGGTACCTATGGAAACTGAATGCCAAACTTCTCGCCGATGAAGAGTTTCTTACGGAAGTTAAGACCGAGTTTGAAAATCGTCTGGCTATGCGACCAGTAAGTTACTTTGCAGCGGAATGGGACAGCTTCAAAGAGTGGGTCAAATTGAAATATATAGAAAAGAGCAGTAAGATCCGGCATAAAGAGAAATAAAAAGAACTGAATGAACAACTTGAGTTTTTTTTTTTTTTTTTTAGCATGGAAAGTACTATGCCAGGGCATTTCGCCACAAAAATACGAGAGATTAAAAGTGAGCTGGAAACAATCGATAGCGAAAGATACACAGCGGCTGTCATACGTGCAAGGACTGAAAAACTTTGGGCGGGAGAAGTGCCCACAAAACGAGCGCTAGCAGAGGAGAAAAGATACGCCTGCCAGAAAGAAATAAGGAGTATAAGGTATGCCGGCCATATCACTGAAGATGCTAAAGATATTCAGCGTGCGGTAGCAGAGCACTTTGAAGAACTGCTTGGCGCTAAGCTTGAGACTGTAGCCGGCTTTCAAACAGATTTTCTAAGACTGATGCCTGCACTGGATGACGAAAGCAAAGCGCGCCTAGAAACACCGATAACGTTGCAGGAGACAGAATCTGCAATAGATGACCTGACACCTGGGAAAGCCCCTGGGCCGGATGGTCTAAGCGCTGCCTTCTTTAAAACTTTTCAGCAGGATGCGGCTCAGTTGATGCTCGATGTAATCACTGAAGCTTATGAACGTAATACTGTTCCATTGTCTTTCTCTACATCGCACACTGTACTAATACCCAAGACAGATGATCCGGAGAAACGACTGTTAGTGGGGTCATATCGACCGATTAGCCTCACCAATGTTGACTACAAGGTGTACATGAAGGTTTTAGCAAAAAGACTGCAAAGCGTAATAAAAAAATTGGTTGGGCCTCATCAAACGTGCGGCATCAAGGGTCAATCCATTGCCACGAATATACATGTCGCTAGAACCGTATTAGAATGTGTTCATGCACTCGGTGGTCAGATAGCCATGATGCAATTAGATTTGGCGAAAGCCTTTGACCGTGTTTCTCACGAAATTCTTTTTTTCCATTTTGGGGCATTCTAACCTTGGTGAAGTCATAGTGGAGGGTGTTAAAATGGCTTATGCGAACTGCATTTCCCGTATTATAGTGAATGGTGAACTGACTGACAGCATCGCAGTACGGTCATCGGTAAGGCAGGGCTGCCCACTCTCACCCCTGCTTTTTGCATTGTATTTAGAGCCACTTTGCTTGGCTATCATTGATAGCGATCGCATTTTAGGATTCAAGCTGCAATCAGCACACGTGAAAATGCTAGCATACGCTGATGACATAGCAGTTTTTTGTGCAACCAGAAAGAGCATTTGTGAAGCCACGAGTGTCGTCCAAACATTTTGTGATCAAATCGGATACAAGATAAATTGGGAGAAAAGCTCTGGATTTTGGCACGGTGATTGGGACGTGGCACCTGATTTCTTCTGTAAGCTGCGATGGTCTGCTCTCCCAACGCGATATCTAGGCGTGTCTTCAGATTGTTACCGAGATCCCAACGTGCATTGGATGGAAGAAACATCCAGAGCGAAAGAAAAAGCGGATGCGTGGCAAGGAAGGCAACTCTCAATATTTTCGCGCGCTTCTATTTGCAATGTTTTTCTTATTTCGAGGCTGTGGTACCTCATGAATGTGTTGTGTGTCTCACGAACCTTAATTCAGAAAATTCACCGCGTTTTTGCTGTTTTTATTTGGGTATCCACATGGGAAAAAACCACCCGGACGAATTTGTTTATTTCTGTCAAAAGGGCGGGCTTGGCCTTGCCCATTTGTTCTTGCGTCAAGTGGTTTCGCGATTTCTATTCCTGCGTGATCAAAAAGATACCTTGCGAAGAACTGTGATGCAAGTGCGATTGCAGAGGCTGCTCCCTGAATGGATTGTGTCATGTGAAAACATGCCTGGTACTGTGACTGGCTACCTGCGCGAAGTTGTTTTTTCGTGCAAGTTGCTTGAAGTGCGGTTCTCTTTTGATTACCTTTATAATGTTTCCAGAAAAAAACTATATAAAGATCTGATTGACGTGATGCTGCCGGTGCCTTTTTAACGGGCATTACACTGTAGAGGCCCAGGGCAGGATGTTTTAAAAAGAGTCAAGAAGATGCCCGTGAGGCCATCTGCTAAAACGTTCCTTTTCAAACTTCACTCCAATACGCTCCCTGTTAAAACCTGGCTGAATGATAAAGGTATCTTCGTCCCATGGACAACAAATTGCCTGTTGTGCAAAAAAACGGAAACAATTGAGCACGTTTTCTTAGTGTTGGGATGCTGTCTTTCTATGGCAAAGGAAATTAAAAAGGAACTTCCCTTAACGCCGTACGGTATCAGATTTCTACCAGTGCAGAACGATGATGCACCGTATGATTTAATTATGCTCCTTGGCCTCCATAGTTTGTGGAAAACACGAATCCAGGTGCCTCATGCAGATACAGATAAGCGATCTGCGCGTGAAAACTTCATTGAAAGTGCGGCGTATATACGCGAAACGTTCAGGATGCAGCAGGATCCACCACAATGGCATTGTCTGTTTGATGAGTTGGTACGCTTGAAAAGATTTTAGCCACGTACGCGTTAGCTCGAGTGTAGTTGACGTGTTTTATCATGTGTATTTTTGTTTTGTGTTTCATGGCAATAAAGAAAAATAAAGCGTCGGTGGTTCAGTCGTAGAATGCTCGCCTGCCACGCGGTTGGCCCGGGTTCGATTCCCGGCCGACGCAGTTGACTTTTTATCTGCTCCAACATCCTAGTGGGCGATTTGTGCGTGTATACCATACTGAATAGTTTTATTTGGCTCTTACAGCACTCGCTCTTACTTTCCGTTGTCTATCATAGCCCTGTCAGTACTGTTTTACAGCACCACGCTGTTTCTGCGGCGTCGTTGGTTCAGTGGTAGAATACTCGCTTGCCACGCGGGTGGCCCGGGTTCGATTTCCGGCCGACGCAGTTACTTTTTATTTGCTTCAACTTCCTAGTGGGCCACTGGTGCGTGTATACCATACTGAATAGTTTTATTTGGCTCTTACGGCACTCGCTCTTACTTTCCGTTGTCTATCATAGCCCTGTCAGTACTGTTTTATAGCACCACCTGTTTCTGCGGCGTCGGTGGTTCAGTCGCGTCTAGAAACACCGATAACGTTGCAGGAGATAGTATCTGCAATAGATGACCTGACAACTGGGAAGGCCCCTGGGCCGGATGGCCTAAGCGCTGCCTTCTTTAAAACGTTTCAGCAGTATGCGGCTCAGTGTTTGCTCTGTGTAATCACTGAAGCTTATGAACGTAATACTGTCCCATTGTCTTTCTCTACATCGCACATTGTTCTAATACCCAAGACAGATGATCCGGAGAAACGTCTGTTGGTGGGGTCATATCGACCGATTAGCCTCACCAATGTTGACTACAAGGTGTACATGAAGGTTTTAGCAAAACGACTGCAAAGCGTAATAAAGAAATTGGTTGGGTCTCATCAAACGTGCGGCATCAAGGGTCGATCCATTGCCACGAATATACATGTCGCAAGAACCGTACTAGAATGTGTTGATGCACTCGGTGGTCAGATAGCCATGATGCAGTTAGATTTGGCGAAAGCCTTTGACCGTGTTTCTCACGAAATTCTGTTTTCCATTTTGGAGCATTCTAACCTTGGTGACGTCATAGTGGAGGGTGTTAAAATGGCGTATGCGAACTGCACGACCCGTATTATAGTGAATGGTGAACTGACTGACAGCATCGCAGTACGTTCATCGGTAAGGCAGGGCTGCCCACTCTCACCCCTGCTGTTTGCACTGTATTTAGAGCCACTTTGCTTGGCTATCATTGATAGCGATCGCATTTTAGGGTTCAAGCTGCAATCAGCACACGTGAAAATGCTAGCATATGCCGATGACATAGCAGTGTTTTGTGCAACTAGAAAGAGCATTTGTGAAGCCACGAGTGTAGTCCAAACATTTTGTGATCAAACGGGATGTAAGATCAATTGGGAGAAAAGCTCTGGGTTTTGGCACGGTGATTGGGACGTGACACCTGATTTCTTCTGTAAGCTGCGATGGTCTGCTCTCCCAACACGATATCTAGGCGTGCCTTTAGAATGTTATCAAGATCCCAACGTGCACTGGATGGAAGAAACATCCAGAGCGAAAGAAAAAGCGGATGCCTGGCAAGGAAGGCAACTCTCAATATTTTCGCGCGCTTCTATTTGCAATGTTTTTCTTATTTCGAGGCTGTGGTACCTCATGAATGTGTTGTGTGTCTCACGAACCTCAATTCAGAAAATGCACCGCGTTTTTGCTGTTTTTATTTGGGCATCCACATGGGAAAAAACCGCCCGGACGAATTTGTTTATTTCTGTTAAAAGGGGCGGGCTTGGCCTTGCACATCTGTTCTTGCGTCAGGTGGTTTCGCGATTTATATTCCTCCGTGATCAAAAAGATACCTTTTTAAGAACCGTGATGCAAGTGCGATTACAGAGGCTGCTCCCTGAATGGATTGTGTCATGTGAAAACATGCCTGGTACTGTGACTGGCTACCTGCGCGAGGTTGTTTTTTCGTGCAAGTTGCTTGAAGTGCGGTTTTCTTTTGATTACCTTTACAACGTTCCTAGAAAAAAACTGTATAAAGATCTCATTGATGTGATGCTGCCTGTGCCTTTTTACCGGGCATTACACTGTGGAGGCCCAGGGCAGGACGTTTTGAAAAGAGTTAAGAAGATGCCCGTGAGGCCATCAGCTAAAACATTCCTTTTCAAACTTCACTCTAATACGCTCCCTGTTAAAACCTGGCTGAATGAAAAAGGTATCTTCGTCCCATGGACAACAAATTGCCTGTTGTGCAAAAAACCGGAAACAATTGAACACGTTTTCTTACAGTGTTGGGATGCTGTATTTCTATGGGACGTCCTCCAAAGGACAATTAAAAAGGAGCTTCCATTAACTCCTTACGGTATAAGATTTCTACCAGTGCAGAACGATGATGCACCTTATTATTTAATTATGCTTCTTGGCCTCCATAGTTTGTGGAAAACACGAATGCAGGTGCATCATGCAGATATAGATACACGATCTTCGCGTGAAAACTTTATTGAAAGTGCTGTTTATATACGTGAAACTTTCATGAGGCAGCAGGATCCGCCACAATGGCATTGTCTCTTTGATGAGTTAGTGCACTTGAAAAGATTTTAGCCACTTACGCGTTAGCTCAAGTGTAGTTGACGTTTTTTATCATGTGTATTTTTGTTTCACGGCAATAAAGAAAAAAAAAAAAAAAAGCGTCGGTGGTTCAGTGGTAGAATACTCGCCTGCCACGCGGGTGGTCCGGGTTCGATTCCCGGCCGACGCAGTTTCTTTTTATTTGCTTCAACTTCCTAGTGGGCCACTGGTGCGTGTATACCATACTGAATAGTTTTATTTGGCTCTTACGGCACTCGCTCTTACTTTCCGTTGTCTATCATAGCCCTGTCAGTACTGTTTTACAGCACCACCTGTTTCTGCGGCGTCGGTGGTTCAGTGGTAGAATACTCGCTTGCCACGCGGGTGGCCCGGGTTCGATTTCCGGCCGACGCAGTTTCTTTTTATTTGCTTCAACTTCCTAGTGGGCCACTGGTGCGTGTATACCATACTGAATAGTTTTATTTGGCTCTTACGGCACTCGCTCTTACTTTCCGTTGTCTATCATAGCCCTGTCAGTACTGTTTTACAGCACCACCTGTTTCTGCGGCGTCGGTGGTTCAGTGGTAGAATACTCGCTTGCCACGCGGGTGGCCCGGGTTCGATTTCCGGCCGACGCAGTTTCTTTTTATTTGCTTCAACTTCCTAGTGGGCCACTGGTGCGTGTATACCATACTGAATAGTTTTATTTGGCTCTTACGGCACTCGCTCTTACTTTCCGTTGTCTATCATAGCCCTGTCAGTACTGTTTTACAGCACCACCTGTTTCTGCGGCGTCGGTGGTTCAGTGGTAGAATACTCGCCTGCCACGCGGGTGGCCCGGGTTCGATTTCCGGCCCACGCAGTTTCTTTTTATTTGCTTCAACTTCCTAGTGGGCCACTGGTGCGTGTATACCATACTGAATAGTTTTATTTAGCTCTTACGGCACTCGCTCTTACTTTCCGTTGTCTATCATAGCCCTGTCAGTACTGTTTTACAGCACCACGCTGTTTCTGCGGCGTCGGTGGTTCAGTGGTGAATTCTGCTTCCGGCCACGCCAGTGAACGGACGCAGGATGCAGGGCTCCTCAGGAGCGGCTTCAGCGGCCATGTCAGGCCGCGGTAACAGGACTGCTGAACAGGACAACACTTACCAGGTCGTTTTGCCTGCACTTCCAACAGGTCGGTTTGTTTTGAATACCGTTTTTTTGCACGCCGATATCAGGGCCCGCCCGTACCGGGTGGAAGATTTCCGGGATGCTTTAGCACAACACTCGCTAATCCCCGATGTTATCGCTATGGGGGCGTATCGGATGAGCCACGTCTGGGCCGTCACTCTCAAGGATACTGAAGCCGTCAACAAGATTGTCAGTGTAGGTGAGCTGTCTGTGAAAAACGGTCGCTGTTTGGTGATTGACCCGGCGAACCAGGACGTGCGACTCAAGCTTCACTGGCTACTACACAACGTGCCAGATGAAGATGTTCGTGCTGCATTTGCGCCTTACGGAAAGGTGTCGGAAGTTTCCCGGGAGCGTTGGCGTGTTAAAGGTATGCTAGAAAAGGGCTCTACAACTAGACTCGTAACGCTGAAGCTGAAAGCTGGCATGAAGCTCGACGACCTGCCGCATCAGTTGAATGTTAGTGGTGAGCTCGCGCTCGTCATTGTGCCAGGCAGACCCCCGTTGTGCCTACGCTGCCGGGGTACGGGTCACATCCGCAAAGAGTGCCGGGTTCCTCGCTGCGGAACCTGTCGACGGTTCGGGCATGAAGACAGCCAGTGTGCACGAACCTACGCTAGCATTGCCGGACCTGGGACCAGCGAAGACTCGTCCGAGTTAATTATGGACGAGGCGGATGCGGAGGAGGCTGCTGACATTAGAGGCCAGTCAACGAAACAGGACGCGCCTTCCATGACGGTTTTAACAAAGAATAAGGTGACGGTCTCAAATGAAATGAATGAAACTCGGCATGTCTTGAACGTACCATCCCAGGACCATGAAAGCGCGTCAAAGGAAGCGTCAGAAGACGTAGCCAAATTTTCCGACGCTGAGGATCATCTCAGTACTGAGCCTTCCTTTACTGATGCCATGGAGGTTGGGCCGGAGACAGCAGCCTTAATTGCCGCGAAACGTCCGCATGAGGAAAGCGTGGAGGAGACTCAGCTGCCAGGCGGTGTTTGTGGTGAGCCGCCGCCGAAAACTTCTGGCATCCGAAGAGCCACGTTAAGACCGAAGCCGAACTTCTCGGCCGACACGCGGCAGGCGGGGAAACCGCCTCCGTAGTTTTTGTGGTGCCCTGAACGATTTGTGGGTCGGCTGCCTACCGACCAGCGTCAGGAACCTTCTGCAACCAAGTGGTGCGTGTGTGAGCAAAAATGAAACAATGTGCTTGGACTTCGTTTGAATGCATCCCGACATTCTGCTAGGAGGACATTACATGCATACATACGCCGCTGTTCGTCAGAAGCAGAAGCCATGCAACCATGAAGGTAGGCACCATGCGGGTACGGGCGTCTCTCTCTAATACATGACTCTCAAGCTTAATTCGCCGTTACATGTAGCTACTTTGAATGTCAGAGGACTGGGAGCGAGAAGGCGACAATGCCAACTCAGTCGCCTCCTTTTGGATAATGATATAGATATAGCAGCTGTGCAAGAGTCAAAGATTGAGAGCCAAGAAAGCACTGACCGTATGGTGGCTTCTTTTCAAACAAACTTTTATGTGTGTGTATGCCATTCTGTTGGTGTATCGGGTGGATGCCTTTTATTTATACGCAACACGCTGGGAGTAAGCGTAGAGTCCGTTTTTGCCTGTCCAAGCGGTCGGCTTTTGGTTACCGATTTTACCTACTCTAATTTATGCTGGCGTGTTGTTTGTGTGTATGCTCCCAATTCAGGATGCGAGCGTGAATTGTTTTTTGAGTCTATTGAGGTGTGGCTGAAGACTGACAAAATCTTGCTTGTACTTGGTGACTACAACTGTGTGTGCGCAGCTGTGGACCGAGCGGCGAAGTGTAAACCTCGAAGAGACAGAAGCTCCGAGCTGTTGAATGCACTTGTGCATGAGTATGGCCTTGAGGATGTTGGTAGTGTGTTCTCCACTGGAAACCAGCCAGAGTTCACGCACTTTCAGCGTGACAGCCATGCTAGATTGGACAGGGTGTATGCCTCGGTAGATCTTGTTTCCTTATGTACTGCATATGAGGTCAAACCTGTGTCTTTCAGCGATCATTGTCTCGTGAGTGCAGTGTTTGGTCGCAAAGGAAAGAAATCGCGCTTTAACTGGTACCTATGGAAAATGAATGCCAAACTTCTTGCCGATGAAGAGTTCCTTACGGAAGTTAAGACCGAGTTTGAAAATCGTCTTGCTATGCGACCAGTAAGTTTTGCAGAGGAATGGGACAGCTTCAAAGAGTGGGTCAAATTGAAATCCATAGAAAAGAGCAGTAAGGTGCGGCATAAAGAGAAAGAAAAAGAAAAAGAACTGAATGAACAACTCCAGTTTTTTTTGAGCATGGAAAGTTCAGTGCCAGGGCATTTCGCCAGTAAAATACGAGAGATAAAAAGTGAGTTGGAAACAATCGACAGCGAAAGATACACAGCGGCTGTCATACGTGCAAGGGCTGAAAAACTTTGGGCTGGAGAAGTTCCGACAAAACGAGCGCTAGCAGACGAGAAAAGATACGCCTGCCAGAAAGAAATAAGGAGTATAAGGTATGCCGGCCATATCACAGAAGATACTAAAGATATTCAGCGTGCGGTAGCAGAGCACTTCGAAGAACTGCTTAGCGCTAAGCCTCAGACTGTAGGCGGCTTTCAAACAGATTTTCTGAGACTGATGCCTGCACTGGATGACGAAAGTAAAGCGCGCCTAGAAACACCGATAACGTTGCAGGAGATAGTATCTGCAATAGATGACCTGACAACTGGGAAGGCCCCTGGGCCGGATGGCCTAAGCGCTGCCTTCTTTAAAACGTTTCAGCAGTATGCGGCCCAGTTTTTGCTCTGTGTAATCACTGAAGCTTATGAACGTAATACTGTCCCATCGTCTTTCTCTACATCGCACATTGTTCTAATACCCAAGACAGATGATTCGGAGAAACGTCTGTTGGTGGGGTCATATCGACCGATTAGCCTCACCAATGTTGACTACAAGGTGTACATGAAGGTTTTAGCAAAACGACTGCAAAGCGTAATAAAGAAATTGGTTGGGTCTCATCCAACGTGCGGCATCAATGGTCGATCCATTGCCACGAATATACATGTCGCAAGAACCGTACTAGAATGTGTTGATGCACTCGGTGGTCAGATAGCCATGATGCAGTTAGATTTGGCGAAAGCCTTTGACCGTGTTTCTCACGAAATTCTGTTTTCCATTTTGGAGCATTCTAACCTTGGTGACGTCATAGTGGAGGGTGTTAAAATGGCGTATGCGAACTGCACGACCCGTATTATAGTGAATGGTGAACTGACTGACAGCATCGCAGTACGTTCATCGGTAAGGCAGGGCTGCCCACTCTCACCCCTGCTTTTTGCACTGTATTTAGAGCCACTTTGCTTGGCTATCATTGATAGCGATCGCATTTTAGGGTTCAAGCTGCAATCAGCACACGTGAAAATGCTGGCATATGCTGATGACATAGCAGTGTTTTGTGCAACTAGAAAGAGCATCTGTGAAGTTACGGGTGTCGTCCAAACATTTTGTGATCAAACCGGATGTAAGATCAATTGGGAGAAAAGCTCTGGGTTTTGGCACGGTGATTGGGACGTGACACCTGATTTCTTCTGTAAGCTGCGATGGTCTGCTCTCCCAACACGATATCTAGGCGTGCCTTTAGATTGTTATCGAGATGCCAACGTGCACTGGATGGAAGAAACATCCAGAGCGAAAGAAAAAGCGGATGCGTGGCAAGGAAGGCAACTCTCAATGTTTTCGCGCGCTTCCATTTGCAATGTTTTTCTTATTTCAAGGCTGTGGTACCTCATGAATGTGTTGTGTGTCTCACGAACCTCAATTCAGAAAATGCACCGCGTTTTTGCTGTTTTTATTTGGGCATCCACATGGGAAAAAACCGCCCGGACGAACTTGTTTATTTCTGTTAAAAGGGGCGGGCTTGGCCTTGCTCATTTGTTCTTGCGACAAGTGGTTTCGCGATTTATATTCCTGCGTGATCAAAAAGATACCTTTCTAAGAACTGTGATGCAAGTGCGATTGCAGAGGCTGCTCCCTGAATGGATTGTGTCATGTGAAAGCATGCCTGGTACTGTGACTGGCTACCTGCGCGAAGTTGTTTTTTCGTGCAAGTTGCTGGAAGTGCGGTTTTCTTTTGATTACCTTTTCAATGTTCCCAGAAAAAAACTGTATAAAGATCTCATTGACGTGATGCTGCCGGTGCCTTTTTACAGGGAAATACACTGTGGAGGCCCAGGGCAGGATGTTTTGAAAAGAGTAAAGAAGATGCCCGTGAGGCCATCTGCTAAAACGTTCCTTTTCAAACTTCACTCTAATACGCTCCCTGTTAAAACCTGGCTGAATGAAAAAGGTATCTTCGTCCCATGGACAACAAATTGCCTGTTGTGCAAAAAACCGGAGACAATTGAACACGTCTTCTTACAGTGTTGGGATGCTGTTTTTCTGTGGGACGTCCTCCAAAGGACAATTAAAAAGGAACTTCCCCTAACTCCGTACGGAATCAGATTCCTACCAGTGCAGAACGATGATGCACCTTATGATTTAATTATGCTTCTTGGTCTCCATAGTTTGTGGAAAACACGAATGCAGGTGCGTCACGCAGATATAAATACACGATCTGCGCGTGAAAACTTCATTGAAAGTGCGGTGTATATACGCGAAACTTTCAGGATGCAGCAGGATCCACCACATTGGCAATGTCTATTTGATGAGTTGGTGAACCTGAAAAGATTTTAGCCGCGTACGCGTTAGCTCAAGTGTAGTTGACGTGTTTTATCATGTGTATTTTTGTTTTCTGTTTCACAGCAATAAAGAAAAAAAAAAAAAAGTCGGTGGTTCAGTGGTAGAATACTCGCCTGCCACGCGGGTGGCCCGGGTTCGATTCCCGGCCGACGCAGTTACTTTTTATTTGCTTCAACTTCCTAGTGGGCCACTGGTGCGTGTATACCATACTGAATAGTTTTATTTGGCTCTTACGGCACTCGCTTTTACTTTCCGTTGTCTATCATAGCCCTGTCAGTACTGTTTTACAGCACCACCTGTTTCTGCGGCGTCGGTGGTTCAGTGGTAGAATACTCGCTTGCCACGCGGGTGGCCCGGGTTCGATTTCCGGCCGACGCAGTTGATCTTTTATTTGCTTCAGCTTCCTAGTGGGCCACCGGTGCGTGTACACCACACTGAATAGCTTTATTTGGCTCTTCCGGCACTCGCTCAACCACTCCGTTGTCTGTCATAGCCCTGTGTCAGTACTGTTTTACTGCACGACGCTGTATCTACGGAAATACAAGTGCGTTGGTGGTTCAGTGAAGAGCCATTGGTTTATCGAGATTGTGAGGTTTGTGGAAGATAATCCTGCGTGGTTGCCAAAGGTTGAACCTTTGATAGATCTAAAGGAATTTTAGAACGACGAAGCTAGCCCCTGGCAGGCTTATTATATCAATGTCTTGTGTGTGTTTGTGTTGTCTTGCAAAAGTCACTCGGCCACGCCGAAATATAGAAACCTGGGGAAATAGTTTTGCAATTTATATGAAGCCCGCATTTATAATGTTGGAACTTCACGTTTTGAGGTGTACAGGCCCATTGCTGCCGCTCTAGCAATTACAACTTCTTGACCATCAGAACTTGCTGCCTGCTCTCAGGACTTGCAACTAATGTTCTGGATACCTATGCGCATTATATTGTGCACTAGAATCATTTTAACATGTGCAGTTTTACAGCGCTGGCATATTTAGGACCGCCGGGCTTCGGTCATGCACTGCTACCGTGGACGTAATTTTTGCTCAGCACGGAGTTGTAGCACAAACATTCAAAAGAAAAAGTGCGACGAAGCTTCAAAACCGGCAAGCGCAGCAACAAGGACACTAGCCTGCTGGTAACTAATTCTTATTTGTATGTAAACAAATCGGGAAGCGTTGGATGACTGAGGGATCGGTTTGTTTATACGCAGTGCAAGGAGCGCTAAAGTTTCCGAAACACATAAAATGTTGTGCATTACAAGCGTTCTATGTTGTTTTTTTCTTTCATGGGCCCAGCCTTCAGTAAATTATTATCTTCCTCGCTTTATCAATTTTTTCTGCTGCTTATACTGGGCCACGGTGCGGGCTACGCTCTCTGATGCGTAGGCCTTGATTTGAGCCTACAGTGAACATTTTGGCAGTAATCACCATGTTAGAGTGGCCTCAAGAACAGCAGTGAAGATTGTTATGCGTGTAGACCACATTATTCAATTCCAAATTTAATTGTACGTTAATCGCCAGTGTGTCATGAGACAGAGCCGCGCCGATCATCGTCTCTTTCGAAAGGCTCGAAACCACGTAACGAAACGTGGAAACTCGAAAAAGATACCGCTGAAAAAAGATACCCAATATAGCTTCACGGCGTCACGGCATCGAAAGCATTTCGGCCGTGGCCGTCACAATTATCGTGAGCAGAAGGTCGATTGCGAGTACGCTGTTGCCCTGTTGGCCCCTGAGGGAAGCTATACCAGTCGACGCCGTAGGCCGCGCCGGCTGAATTTCCTCGCCTTCCTATCGGCTGATGAATTCGGCGGAAAAAAATCCGGCGGTTAGAACCGGCCCTGGACAGATTTGACTTGCCGCCGAGATTCCCTGCGGATTCTGTCCCGCGGCGGCGGAATTCGCTCGCTCTCGCCGTCGAATGCTCAAGTGTGAACGAGCCATTAGTCGCCTGGAGCACAGATAGGCCGCTGCGTTGGTGGATGCGGCGGCGCGTCCTGCAGATGCAAAGTGCCGTTGGTGCGCAAAAGGGACTCGTCTTCAGCGACACCTAACCTTCCCGTCACGCAGTCCGTCGAAGTTAACAGTCGCAAAAACGTAGGCGCGGGGTGGAATTGAAACGCTCCTCGAAGACATTCGAAGAGCGGCACGGCGTTGGCGGACCTCTGTGTCAGAATCATCAGCTTTCTCGGTCAAAAATATTCAAGTATGCTTCCGGAGGTCATACTACTAGAGAAAATACCGATGAAGTCACGGGAGCAATCAAGAACAACGACACAGCTGAAAACTAATGGGGAGCAGCGGATTTGAATTCTTGCCGTGCACAGGCCACTAGTCCGCTAGCGATGCGAATCTGCGTGCCAGACCATGACGTCATTGCTTTTTTTTTTGTAAGAAGTACCGCTAGCTTCCCTCTTAAAATGGAAACATCAGCGCCAGTTTTATGTTTTCCTAATCATATAGCCCTCTATAGCCGCATGTGTATATAGCGAGAGTTAATCTTCAAGTGTACCAGCCGTCGATGCCATCATGTCGAAAGGGAAAGCGGCCGAAAGCGTCTCCCTAAATGAAGCGGTTAACACCAGACTCTCATAGGTGATAGGCCGCTGCTGCGTAATTCCGTCTCCTCAACGGTTGGGTCCCGCAACTTATTTCTCCTCACTGGTTACCTCAGCGAGTTATACGGTGAAAGTTACCGAAAGGTGTCTCTGAACGCAACATACACTCATCGAAAGCAGGAAATGATTGCGGTGAAGGTAACTGATTAGTTTTACCATTGTCATGCCATCACCTCGTGGCTCTGTTCAAGGCTGGTGTTGCAGCTATTAAGAAATAAAAACCTTACATATTGTAACCTAAAGGAGAACACTCCCCAGAAATGAGCTTGGTAGCTTATTGTAATGTTGCGTTAAAAAAAAACAACAGATAAAAAGTTCCTACTACAGGATTCGAACAGATGTTTTAATCGCTCATTGCTGAGGTAAGTAGTGTCAATCCATTGACCCACTGAAGCAACGAATGCGTCACGCTTTTCAACCCGCTATTAATTCGTTTTACAATATTTCCGCTATCTGGCGCCAGGTGGTGCTGTTCAGAGGACCCTACGAGTTGACGAGATCAGGGAGATAGCACAGCAGACGCAGATAGTTGTATGCACAGTACCAGAGGTGCTAGGATTGAACGGAAAGATGGAAAAGGACGTGGTGACAGTTAATCAGGACATAAGAAAGTTAAGCCTGGAGAAGCGTTTCGAAGTGGTTGAGGTAAACAGGGAGGTACATAAAGCAGGTTTTGGTAGGGCTTTTCAGCGAGATGGCATTCATTTTAACAGAAGGGTGGGAGCAGAGATCGGCTGGCGCCTGGCAGGCAGGGCTGTAGCTTTTTTAGGGGGTCCGCGAGGGCTCCGTGCACAGAGGTAGTTAGAAGTGAAGCAGAAGAAAGTGTAATAATGGAGGCTGAGCCCCCCAAAATGGCAAAGAGTAGGTCGAGAAAGAAAAGTACAAAAAAAAAAATTTAGCACTAGGATCAGCTACATAAACATGCAAGGAGGTAGAAAAAGAGCGAAATGGCTAGAGATAGAACAGCAGTTGAAGGATGACAAAATAGGTGTGTATACGCTCTTTGCGAGACTCATCTCAGGGATCTAGAAGATCCGCCGTTTATTGAAGGCTGTCTCGGAAGGGTGCAACAAAACGAGAACGGAAAAAAGGGTGGAGGGGTAGGTATGCTGATACACCAGGGAACAAATTGGCAAAGAATTAAATCATCTTGTAAAGAACATATCTGGGTTTCAGGAACAATTGCCGGCATAAGGACATGGCTAGGGGTAGTTTATTTAGGAACAGGACATCAATGCAGGCAAGAAAACAAGGATCTTGCTGAATGTCTCAGTAACGATATAAGCCAGTTTGGAAACGGGGCCAATATTATTCTACTGGGGGACATGAACGGCCACATCGACGATCTGGATGGATACACGGATTGTAACGGGAAGCTAATGCTAGATTTCTGTGAGCGACACGATCTGGTTATAGTAAATAGAGAAACAAAATGTGAAGGACAAATCACGTGGGAATTCCGCAACAGGCAGACGACCATTGACTATTGTCTAATTTCGCAGGAAATTTATAGCAAGGTCACAAAAATGGAAATGGACGAAGAAGGGGAGTGTAGTCTGGGAAGTGATCATAAACGTAATAGTCTGCAGACGGGGCCTTTGATGAAAAGAGAAATGGAACTTAGACAAAACGTAGACGCAAAATTAAACGACGATCAAATAGCGCAGATAGCAGCAGACATACAGGAAGCAATAGAGAAAAGCCCCATGGAAGACTGGGATTATGAACAGGTAGAACTACTCATAAGGAGGAAAATTCAGGAGGTTAAAGTAGCAAACCGCTGGAATGGAAAGAGGAAGCCACGGAGCTGGTGGAATAAGGAAATCAGGGAAGCTATTGAACAACGACGGGCTGCTTCAAGGGAACACCGAGTGGCAAAGAAAGCACAGGTATCTCAGGAGGAAATCGATCAAAAATGGGAATCATATCGACAAAAGAAACTTGAGGTACAGGCCCTCGTCCAAAGTAAAATAAAGCAGTCCACCGATCGCTGGATGGCTGACATACACGATGCCTCTAGAGGCGGAGCAAGAAAATTCTGGAACCATATAAGCTGGCTAGGGAAGCAGAATCAAAGAAAGCAGGATCGGATTCAAGATAACGAGGGAAATTGTTTAAAGGGAGACAACGCAGTGAACTACATTACATCAGTTATAGCCGAGTCATTTAAGAGCGACGATAGGGCAATCTCCGCAAATCAGGAAGCAACACAAGGTAGCAGAATACAAAGCAGCTTAGAACTGACCAATCTACACTGGAAAGATGCAGAAAAAAATATTCCTAAAAACACATCTACAGGAATAGATGGCATTCCGATCAAGCTGATTAATGAACTCGGTCCAAAAAGTAAGGAAACGTTGTTAAAAGCTCTGGAAACTGTCATAACGAATAAGCAAATTCCGGACAGCTGGCGGCAGAGTAAATTGAATTTGATTTATAAAGGAAAAGGAGACAGGATGCACATAAATTCCTACAGGCCGATTACCATAACATCTGTTATGTACAGGTTAGCCATGCAGGCGGTGAAATTAAAGGTGCAAGCATGTGTAGAAAGTAACAAGATACTCGGAGAACTTCAGAACGGCTTTAGAAATAGTAGGCGCTTAGATGATAGCCTGTTCGTGCTTACCCAATGCATCGAAATATCTAGAGTGTAAAATAGACCATTGTATTTGGCCTTCCTGGACATAAATGGGGCGTACGACAACGTAAGCAGGGAACTCCTGTGGAACATATTAAAAGAAGAAGGTATCGTTTATGAGATAATCGAGTTCCTACAGGAAATATACCGGGATAACAAAGTAGAAATTACGTGGGAAGGGATAATAAGTACGGAGGATGTCAAAGTATGCAAAGGATTAAGACAAGGTTGTCCTCTATAACCGGTGCTGTTTATGTTTTATATGATAAACCTGGAACGGAGGATACAAGACAGTAACCTAGGTTTTAACCTGTCATGTAGATTAGGTGGAAAGGCGGTAGAGCAGCGCCTCCCCGGTTTGATGTATGCAGACGATATTGTGCTGCTAGCTGAGAGTCTGGAAAAATTGAAAACTCTAGTTAAGTATTGCGGAGATGAAGGGGACGCTCTAGGCTTCAGTTTCAGCGCAGTTAAGTCGCGTTTGATGATTTTCAACGGCTCAAATGATCAGGGTCTTAAAATACAAGGCCATGAAATACCTAGAGTAGCTGAATATAAATATCTGGGGGTATGGGTAAACGAAGGATTGTCATACATTGGAAAGCATGAGCAATCACTGAAGGCCAAAGGGCGAGGGAATGCCGGGATAATGAAGCATAAGGCATTGTGGGGATACAATAGGTATGAGGTGTTGAGGGGTATTTGGAAAGGAATTATGGTGCTCGGACTTACTTTCGGAAACGCTGTTTTGTGCCTAAAATCAGAGGTACAGTCGACATTAGAAATAAATCAGAGATCCGTTGGACGATTAGCACTAGGTGCCCACGGCAAAACTACAAATGAGGCGGTACAGGGAGATATGGGCTGGGCATCTTTCGAAGTACGGGAAGCTAAGAGTAAAATATTATATGAGGAACGCCTGAGGAAATCGGACAGTAACAGATGGGCAGCTAAGGTATTTAAATACCTGTACTTAAAAAGCGTGGACTCACAATGGAGGAAAAAAACTAGGAAACTAACTAATAAGTATGCTAGTCACAAGGACGGAGAAATAAAGAGCATTAAGCAACAGATGAAAAACACAGAAGGTAAAAATTGGATAAATTCGATGGAAAAGAAACAGAGTGGGGAATTATACCGTAAGTGGAAAATGCGGATCAGGAAGGAAGATTTCTTTGATAACTCAAGAGGCAGTGCCCTACTTTTCGAAGCTAGATCAGGGTGCCTTAGAACACGCAGCTACAAAAAGAAATTTAACAATGGAGATGACACATGTGCTGTATGTGGAAACTCCAGTGAAACAATTCACCATATTATACTCGAATGTAATGGTATCCATCCGGAAGTTGACGCAGGCGCAGTAACTGTTCCTGAAGCTCTGGGGTTTAGAGATACCAGTGGCCGGGTGGATAAACCGGCGGTGGAAACTAGTTTTTTCAAAAAGCGACTGGAAAATTGGTGGCTTAAAAGCAGAGAAGTGACATAATGTTAGTAATGTAGGAAGAAAAATTTAATAAATAGAATGATGGTTTAGTTAACCATTCTAAATCAATAATTAAGATATATGGAGAAAAATGAGCATGATAGCGACTGCTACCACCCCGTTTCAAAGGGGACGCTCCTATATTCCATCCATCCATCCATACCGTTGAGGGAACGGAATCACGCGCCGCTGCTGGAGCATCCTTTCTATTGCGACCGCTTCCACAAGAGACTCAGCAACTGTGCTCGGTGGATTGGGCGATAGGCCAGCGAAAGTCCCAGCTAGCTCATGACAACGGGCCAATATCGAAAATACATCGGCAAACGGCGGCCCTGCAGTGGTACCAGGATGGGCGGCGGTTTCCCAACATAGGTTCCACCATACACAACACATTCAATAATGGACCACGTTTCATGTGTTCCCCAGTGTTGGCACCACCGTTTTCTAACACGGACATTATTGGGCAAATTTGTCATTTGTCCTCTTTATATTGTACTAGCCATGTTTACAAACTGTTAACATTGTACCAGCTTGTCCTGTGTCCTCCCGATATTGGACTAGCCATAATTAGAAACTGCTAATTTTGGACTGATTTGTCATGTTTCCTACATCGGGCTAGCCGTATTTAGAAACTGTCATCATGAACAAGTCCGTATTGTGTCCTTCCGATATTGGACTACTCATACTAATAAACTGGTAACAGTGGACCAGTCTGTCCTTTGTTCTCCGGGTAACAGAAGAGCCACTTTTAAAAATTGGTTATATTGGACCACCTTGCCTCGTGTTCTCCAAACATCGTCCCGGCCCTTTCTAACAATAAGCTAAACTGGAACCATATGTCTAGCGTTATTCTGTTACCGACCATGCTATGATACCGACCATGCTATTTTAAAAAAGCCGCAGATGGACGAAATTGTACCCCAATATTCTAAGTACTGTGTTAAAAGCGTGGCTATGACTAGTTACAACATATATATTGTCCATTTATTATTCAAATAAAAAGAGAATTCTACATTTGTGTATTTTAAAACGATTCTGGATGGCATTTCATAACATTTGTGACGATGGTATTTTCGGCGAATGACACTCAAGTGCATTCGCAGCATCACTGTAGCCATCGAGCTTCGGTTCGACGGTCCGCTTTGTCGTAGTGCTGGTATTAATATGATTCCTTAACATATTACACTTTGGTTCGTGAGAAAAACGCGCAAATCGTCCGTATATCGAATCACGAAGAAATATTTTTAAAACGTGCTATGATTGTTTTGCTTTTTTTTCATACTGATGCCAGCGAAAATTGTATAGCAATTTTTAGATCTACAAGACGATAAACCCGGATTGAGTACATAATGGATTGTAATTTGGCGCTCCTAGGGGTCCATATATCAAATATATATATATATATATATATATATATATATATATATATATATATATATATATATATATATATATATATATATATATAACAGCGTATGATTGATAAATGAGTTGACGTTTGGAACAACGCGCGTACTGCGCACGGAATACATGACATCAGCAATCAGTGAGTTATAGCGGCTAATTTACAGTTTTATTTTGCTCAAGGTTCAGAGAGAGTTATGTTCACGTCGTGGTTCATGAAATAGGCATATACATCCAACACACGCACGGATAATAGTGCATCGAATCAGTAACGGGGTAAAATTCCAGATTCCTCATGCCGTAGGTAATAATTACCCTCCTGTGTTCTTTGATGAGGTGTTTTTTCTCGTCCCTGTGACGGTAATGTAGTAAATCTCGTTTTCTGCTTGAATCATAGCACTCCAGCGAAAATTTTATTGACATGCCCTTGCATATGGTTGCTCTTTTTCTTTTTGAAGTCCTTGTCGTGTAAGCATTGTATTTATTGAATAAATAATGTGTAGTCATGCTATATGTCTGGACGTTTGCGTTAGTTCTAGCTTATTATTGCGTAGAGTTGCAGCACGTTTAAAATTAATCGCTTGTACAGCACTTCGCATTATTTCTAAGTAGCCTAGGTCGCAAAGATTACATTGGGCAATCAGGAAGGTGTCTAACACAAGGTTAAGAAAACATGAAAACTCCCTAGAAAAAGCCCCGTCATCGAACCTGGCACTACACCACAAGGAATGTAGCCAAAAGCCCTATTTGCATCCTCCTTGCACTCCCCTGTTCAAAAAAAAACTACAGTGTCGTACAAACGCAGAGAGGAATTAACATGAGAATTAAAAGAGGCCTATCACATTCACAAAAATTCTGACACATGCGTAAGCACCTCATCTGTTAACATTCATCCCCGAGAAATCTCATATCTTGACGAAACTGGTTAAAATGAAATGTTGTTTTATCTGCGAACATGCGCACTTGGTTGTAAGAACATTTTTGTATATATTCGTGTTCTTTCAATAAATCGTACACTTGATTGTCAGCGCTGTTTCCGTCTAATCGCTTATCCTATGTTTGTTGCGCTGTGTATTTAAAAAAAAATGATGCACCAACTAGCTCAACTCTCAGTTCTATTGCAATTCATAGCTAATACACTGAGCCCTTTTCCCTGTGACAATAACGTTCTTCTCGGCAACCAGGCTGCCTTGGCTTCGTTCCTTGCATTGTGCGCTTTCAAAGCACGGATGGCTTCCTGGTGTGCAAGACGGGCGATCTGCCCGCTGGAAGCTCAGGTGTTGTGTGGCGGGCTGCAACCATCCAAAGGTCACAGTTGTAGGATGCGTCGCATCATTTCTTCATTGTGGTGGCAACGACACAGGCTCTACAAGGACATCCTCTGGGTGGCATGCGGCAAGGAGAGGAACCAAGTGCAGCGCTTCTGAGAGTGGTGCCAAGTTGTGAAACGGAACACGACATTCCTCTGGAACTCTGCTCTACCTTGGACACTTGTGAAGAAGCCTCCACGTAAAGAAGGAAATGTACTAATTTTGGGAGAACAGCAGGTGCCCGAAAAATATCACAAGGTTCTGAGACTGGGACCGATATTCTGTGTACAGCCGGCGCTTGAAAAACTGGAGAAGATAGCTCTTGCAAGGAACATTTTCCGACAGGCTCCGCAAGACGAGAGAACTAGGTGCATTGTTGACTACGTTGAAGGCGTAACTTTAATAAGGAAAAACGTGACAAGGCTTTTATCCTGTCTCCCTTGGTTAACTTTCTGGCGTCCCAAAAACTGAGGGCCCTACTCTCCGATAAAGGGTTTTTCGTGATTATGCCAGATGGCATGTTCAAGGAAAAATCGAAAGTGGCCATCAACAAGAATTTCAAGCTTGTAAATGCCACGGTAGAAAGGAATAAGACAAAGGTTTTACAGTTACTGAGCAGTCAGGGACAGGAACGCTTGGGTTCTTCAGTAAAAAAATGCAACAATCAATTCCTTAGAAATTTTTTTGCCGCTAAGATGCATAAGCCGAACATCCCATTTCGATGCATTGTTACTGAGAGAAACACACGGCAATATGCGATGTCAAAGATTTTGCAGAAGAGTCTTGGCATGCTGACAATAGAGGATCCTTTTCCTTTGTCGGATTCCATCGTTATTGTCGATTATCTGTCGTGTCACAGCCAAAGCTATTGTAAAGCCTTCAGCATAGACGTTCAAGACCTCTACTATTCGCTTCCGCATGAGCATCTCTTGGTTTGTGTTCAAAAATGTATAACGGATGACAATGACGAGCAAAACTTCATTCGCAATGTTGGCATTTCTGTGGCATCTTTTCTGGAACGGTTGTCATTATACCTGCAATCCCCCTTTTTTCAGTTTGAGGATTAATTGCAGTTACGAAAAGTAGGCGTTTGCATTGGGTCGAGTGTGGCACCCCCCCCCCCCCTTTCCCTATTTTAAGTGAAATTTATCAAAGTCGTGTTGACAAAGCCATCAATAATAACGCTTCTCCCTTTGTAAAAAAGTGTTCAGATACGTGGACGATCACCTTGTGTTTGTACAAGCGCATGACCTTTCAAAGTGCGTTGAAGACATTCTAAATGTTTTTCAAAACTGCGGAAATGGCCTGAATTTCTCATTCGAAACCTCGTCTTGTGATATTCTTGTCTTTCTTGATTTAAGGCTGAATTTAGGGCACAATCACGTCTTCTAGGCGTTTGCACCAAAATCGAAGAAGCCTTTGCTCAATTTTAAATCTGACCATTCGAAATTAGTTAAGTGTCGCATAGCTGTGTCATGCATAGGGTCATCAATTGTCAAATCCTGCGACCAGGCAATCAAGTATAGCTTCGAAGATCAGACAGATTGAGGTCAGCAGGTTTTCCCAATGACGTAATCTTGCTTGCTTGCAACAAGGTCCTCAAGAAAGTAAAGGCATCTAGAATACGACAGGATCCTGAAACACCCCGTAAAAAGAAAAATATTGTCGTCATACCATATGTGCATGGAATTTCGCATTGCCTACGGCAAGTTGGACATAGGTATAGAGTACAGGTCATGTTTTCTGCGCCCATAAAACTTGGCAGCATTTTCGCTAAGGTAGACCGAAAAAAATAAATTACAAAAAACGACCTGCACGCCATGGGGGATGCCAGGTAATGTAGCTTTGCGGCAAAGATTACATTGGGCAACCAGGAAGGTGTCCTAATACAAGGCTAAGAGAACATGAAAACTCCCTAGAAAAAGCCCCTTCATCGAACCTGGAACTACACGACAAGGAATGTAGCCAAAAGCCCCTTTTGCATTCTCCTACATTATGTGCATGGATCCCAACTAGCCTGCGAGCTAGGGTTCCAGATGCTTGTTTCAATGTTCCTTGTGTTTGTTTTGTTGTGTTTGAAATAAAAATTGATTGAAAAAATGGATATCTTGTGCTGGTGAAAGATTGCTCTATCGGCTGTGGTCACCGGGATCCGCTCGAACACAAACCTCGGTTATTAAATGCCATAAATACTATAGACATATGAATGTTTCTTTATCCAGTGGAAAATTTCGCCGCATCGAGATCTTAATCGCAGTCGTCCACCTGGGATTAGTTTCTGTATATCATGTGATGTAGGTTAGCCCTGAATGGATTCAGAGGTCTGCTCATGTTTTTCCGGAAATGCATAAATTTGCGCGTATTTTGCGAGCGTTATTTATTATTACAAATTTAAATCAAACCTATATATTGTTTACAATTAAATTACATAACTGTGTTTGTCAATGTTAAAAAATTGCACAAAAGTTTCTGCATCCTGCCTGTGATCAAAATAAGTGAACGTGTCCTGGGATTTCACTGTGAACAT
The DNA here is from genome assembly GCF_055883805.1 of Amblyomma maculatum. NCBI lineage: Eukaryota > Metazoa > Arthropoda > Arachnida > Ixodida > Ixodidae > Amblyomma > Amblyomma maculatum. The sequence goes on from NC_139347.1 coordinate 131,555,667, forward strand.
TTAGGCAAGCGCTTTCAGCTAAAGGCCCTCACATTATCACTTAGTGATAACAATGCCATTGTCGACAAATGAAGAGGCTTGGAATTCACTGGAATAAATTGTCTTGGGGGACTTGCAACCGCAAAAGCTAAGCAATCGGCGACGGCGACAGCAACAATCGCGCACGGCGGTCGTCGATCTACGGAGCGCCTTTGCATCGTCAAAGCTCAATTTAAAGCCGGCAAAGAAACGTCTAGATAAAGCCGCAAACAGTGACAAGCATAACCTGGAACATTGCAGAGACACATGCGGGTTGCTGGAATCCTCTAGAAACATCTCGGCGCAACTTGCATGACAAAGAAAGTGAAGAAAGCAATAAGACTGCGCCTTGCGACAATTAGCATGAACAACGAACATAGAATTGATTCGTGCGCTGGAATCATGATAAGACCGCATGCCGGTTGCTGTAGAAAAAGAAAAATAAAGATTTGAATGATTCGCGGTAATATCATGGCAGATTAAACAGGGCAAAGGACGAGGTAGAAGATTAAAGACGCACACAGAGCGGTTGGCGGAATGACCTCAGTCGCTCCACTCATTTGTCATTCCATTTCTATTTCTCGTGTAACTCTTGCGATATAAAACTGCAATACGAATGAAACTCCAGTATTCTCACATGCAGCAAGCTCAGCGCAACAAAGGCACCGCTGAATAACCTAGGAAGTCAAGTCATCGTTAATTAAGGCATCTAAAAACCTAACAGAGATTTGACGAGAGGCTGCGCCACCATAAAAACACTTGGCAACTTTGTAGCGACGGATAGCAATACAAAGATATACATTGCTTTTTTCTTTTTTTACGGAAACGGCATCTGGGCGAAACGACCCTTCCATGTAGTGCTGAATCAAGAATACACACGCAGAACGGAAGGCATTTTTATGGATACAGTTGGAGTCAGTTTATAAAGATCATGGCACCTGTATCAATCAATTGTGCTTAATAGAAGACGCAAGTTAAAATTAACGATCTGTCGTCCGTATCAGTTCGGGTTTTCGGAATGATGAAATAATTTTTAGTACGCGTGTCATGGTTGTCCTATTGCCTATACACGGCAGCATAGGACTAACTACGGGAGCATTCATTTGCATCCTCATGCTTCAGGAAGGAATTCATACCAGGAATATATGAACGTAAAACAGCGGAGGAACACGAGCCGATTACCCTTTCTATACTGGTTTCTGCCGAAATAAAAGAATACCCTTTAAACGTTCGTCGATCTGCCGTACAAACAAAAAGTGAGATTTAAGAACGGATTAAGAGTTATGAACAGAGTGTACTCCATCCTCTTCTTCCTACTGGTTCGAATTACACGGGACTGCAGCTTCATCAAGGAAAGTGCGATGCGGCGAGAAACGCTAGTGAGCGCGCAACAGTCCATTTTTCGTCTGCGCTTGCAATCCCTAACTGGTGACGACACATACATTCGAAGTAGCGAAGAAGCCATTCGTCAAACAGGGAATAAAAAATAGCTACAAATAAGAAAACGCTCGACGTCGAGGCATTTTTTTGAGGTCGTGTGGCTCGTTTGGCGTAGAGTTTCAAAACCTTTGAGGATAGCACGTTTTCTCGATGGGCTTTCTCGTTGTAGCTACCATAACGAATACGTAGGTGAAGGGCAAATGTTCCGAGAGCAGCCATAATGAGCAGGCTCGTCAGCCGTGCGCAGCTATTATAATCCCTGGCGTCTCACTGCGTTTGGAAGCTGCATGTATTTTGCTGCGCGTATGTATGTTATAGGTTGGCAAAAATATCGTTTCTTTTTCTAAAGGCTAAACTCTAAATCTCCCAAAAAAGTATATGGTAGCCCACGTTTCTGCAAAATACGGCTTGAAATTTAATAGGAAGTATATGGCATGAGAACGTGCTCAAGTGTGGAAGTCGTTTCTTACCTATATAGTAAAGCTATTATAGCAGGCAAAGATTTGGAAAAATAGATCAGGGGCGAAACGTTTGAAAAAAACCTTCTCATATAGAAGGCTGCGAGTAATGCCGGCAATTGCATAAGCGTTCCAATGTAATTACCCGACATTATCACGTACTCGACATGGTGCTAGCGAACAAGAAAGACACTGACTGTAGGTTTGGGGGACAGGACATACGCTGTTCTGTCCGCCTAACTGTAGCGTGTGTCTTTCTTGTTCGCTGGCACCACGTCTGAATTCGTTCACCAACTATTCCAATTAAAAGAATTTCAACGTGCCATGGATTGAAAATAAACAAGCAAACGAAACATTCCGAAAGCACTGTGAAATCTGCAGTGGAGAAATTCGAAAGCTGGAGTGCTGCTGCTGCACATGGTGCATCACGTTTGCTCTCATTATCATTACCAAATAAATGCACCGCCATTGTCACTGCTACTGTCATCGCTGTCATCATATCTACTTGCAGTGCCATTGTCATCACTACTATTATCCTCACTGTAGACAAGGAGAAATATGATGTGCGTTTCACGATCCCGGGAGTGGAAAAGTTGGTTAAAGCGCTCTGCGGGGGATCGGACGGATAGAGGTTCGATTCCCGGGATTTTCATTACGCCGTTTTGAAGACTGTCAAGGATGATTGACAAGTGTAATTCCACGCTTCTTTCCCTTTGACTACAAAGTTCAATCAACGAATCGGGGCGCCCATGGCGTCGTTGCCCGTACGTGTCGCCGCTCGGATCCACTTCCCTGCCCAGCTACAATCGTCTGACCCTGCTCAACACAACCAGTGCCCTCGGCCTCCCCCTCCGTCCGTGTGGCCTATCTTGGACCGTTCCATCGACAATGACTCTGGTTGAATGTGGCGCATGCCCTCCTCGAACTGCTCTCTCCTTTCTCAATATCGATCTTCAGCGCACGTGCTACTACGTCACCAACCCGTGAATGGCATAAAAGGACCGCTCCACTACACTTTATGGACTTTTATGGGCGTGGTAGCACAGCAGGGATAGCCAAGTCCGCTCACCTGCATCGCCTCTGTTGCGCAGGTAAATTACCGCTACCGACTATTTACAAATCGCACCAGTCATGCAGCGGTGCTTGTGCTCTCAAGCCTACAGTGTTGCTTACCGATTGCTTATGAATGTCTCAGTCTCACCCATCAATTACTAATCTTGGCAGATGAGGTCGACGAAAAACCCGGACCTCAATACACCCGCTCTACTGATGAAATAATGAAGCCTCGAACAAAATATGTTCGGGACAAGCAGCATTTTTAGACTAAATGAAAAGCATTCGTTCGAAATTAATCCAGAACAAGGTAACATTGGAAGAAATTAAAACACGACTCGTGAAAATTGAAGAATATGCATCATTTGCCATAATTCGGGAAGATATGAGCGATTTTCGAACACTTGCGGAGCAAAACTCGGGTGAAATTGCAAATCTTGCTTCCAAAAAGGCTGATATTTATTATTTTTCAGCTTGTCAGGCACTGACAGCGAGACATGGGCCGAGTCTGTGGGCCACAGGTCTTCAGAGTCATCTAACCAACCAGCCCGCATGCAACTACTACTGAATCTGAAAAGTTGGTTTCAGTTATGTAGTGACAATCTCGCCGTCACAATCAGCCCCGTAGATGTTGAAAGAGCGCACAGACTTGGAAAGTTTGAAAACGACAGGAAACCGCCGATCATCGTTAAATTCGGACACTTTAAAATTATAGCGAAAGTTCTTTCTTGCGATAAGAATCTAAAAAACAGTGACTACAGTATCTCGGAAGACAACAAAACCTACTCGCTTTGTCAGGAAGCAGTTAGTAGAATTTGCGAACTTCCTTGCGGAAACATCAAACTCCGCCATAATAATCATTAATAACACTGTCTATATTTTCAACCATTCCTCACAGCAAGTTGTTCCCCTCCACCCCCCGCCCCTCCGTCTGCACGCCATAGCTACTGTATAACCCTCCCATCAGTTCAAAGCTCTGCTTCTTGTCCTTCCTTTACTTTAATATCGAAGCCTCCTGCCCAATCTTGACGCCCTTGAAAGTCTTGCGCGCTCAATTGATAGCCCCCCCCCCCCCCCCCAACATAATCATACTCACTGAAACCTGGCTAACATCATCCGTACATCACTGAAATAATTTCCGTTTTGCCTAACTACACTATTTTCCGTCGCGATAGAAGAGATAGACGGAGAGCAGGCGTGCTAATAGGAACCTATGATTTCCTTCCTCGTTCTGAAAATAAAATCCATCCCCTCTAGAATTACTATTCATTCTGTGCCATGCTTCATTTCCTCCCGTAATCATTGGAATTTGCTATCGTCGACCTGATTTAACCGAATCTTTGTTACTAATTCCTACGAAGCACTTCGCGTGATAACCGCGGTTTACCAACATAGTCCCATTGTTTTTTTTCAGCGACTTTAACTTGCCTGTAATAAACTGGTCCGGCCTTTCGACCACAACTTATAAAGATAACACCGAAAGCGATTTTGTCAACACGTGTCTATCTTTTGGTCTGTGCCAGCTCGAATCAAGCCTGACAAGACAAAGCGATCATTCCTCCAACATACTCGACCTGGTATTAGCTTCCCACTCTGATAACGTTTCGCCGTTTCTACATTCACCAGGACTCAGTAATCATTCCGTAATTCCATCCACGTACTGCTGTCGCACAAAAAAATACGAAAACGTTAGTACTGTGCTACAAAGGCAATTATTCAGCCATTAATTCCGAACCAGTTGATTTCTGCATGTGGTCTCCAAAATGTTTCAGAGCGATCTATTGAAGATTACTGGTCCCTAATCGGAAACAACATGCATCAACGTCTAGATAAACACTTCCCTACTATCACCGTCCCTTAAAAGCCATCGTCGCCATGGTTCAACAAAGAGCTGAAATGCCTTAGAAACAAACAGAAAATACATTCTCAATCCGCAAAACGTCTTGACACTGCATATGCATGGGAAAGATATTATTCTGCAGAAAAAACATACTTATCCTTATCAGGCAAAAATAAACGTACCTTTTTCTCATCTGTTCTACCTTCCACGTTGCACATCAACTACCGCAAGTTATGGAAAACTATAAAACGATCAAATTATAAGCATCTAGCATTACATGACGAAGTTAACAGCCTTATCTCGGAACACAAACCTAACTACACTCTTAACAATGTTTTTCTTCAGTTTTTTACAAGCAAACCAGACGGTGACTTACTAGAATTCCCAGCTCTCGGCCACCCAGTTATGCCACAGATTACATTTGATGCTACTACATCATGAAACTCACTGAAGCATTAAAACTTGCATCTTCATCTGGTCTTTATGGTATAAATCTTAAAATCCTAAAAAAATGCTCAAAACGTTTTAAGGTAATATTGTGCCACCTCTTTCAACAGGTGTCCTTCCACAAGATTATAAAGTTGGTAAGATCATTTCAGTCCTCAAAAAGGGCTCACCGGTTTGATACAAAAATTACCGCCTCATATCCCTCACAAGCGTCTGTTGGAACCTAATGGATACAATTTATTCGTGCAAAATCACATTCCTTGTCTCCGTTGGTTTGATTCCGGCTATGGAGAGAGCTTTCGACGGAGGTGAAAAGCAAGACCCCAATTTTGTCGCGGCGGGATTCTGTGCCGTTCACCGGACCTGTCATGCATAAAGGATCTTCTAAACTGCTCTACGTTTGCATCTCATCAGGTAAGCAGTTTTATCCCTTCGCACCTGGTCTGCAGAAAAGGTCTAGTCCGAGGTGTGGATTCCTTATTAGCTCCAGAAGAAACCCTTGACCTTCTCTCCGCGGCAGGCGTTGTTGCGGTCTATTGCTGTAGCCGGGAGGTCAATAATTTTCGTGTGCTGACAGAATCGGTAATTGCTGCTTTTGCAGGTACAGTCTGTCCATCAGAGATGAAAGCGTGGCCTTTAATATTCAGTGTAGATCCCCTACCATCAAAGCCTCTGCAGTGCAACAACTGCTGGCGTTATGGCCATACTGCTGGCGGTTGCAAGTCCACTCTGCGATGTTGCAAATGCGGCGATGCCCATAAAGCACAATTATGCTCAGATCAAAACGCCAAATGCTGCCTTTTCGGTGGAATTCACTCGGCAAATTTTTTGGAATGTCCTTCTAGGGCGCATGAAACGCAAATTATGGAGAATATTGACCGAAAACGTTGTTCGCAGCATGAGGCAATGGAAGAAATTAGAGAGCTCATGGGTAGGCAGGTGTGTCAGCCCGTGCTGGAGCCGCTTTAGATTCCTCGCTGTCAAAAGCCATAGTAGCTGCTGTGGAATTGACCATGGCCAAAAACGTTGGTTCTGTCAGCCCAGATTACTCATGGCTGTGCAAACTGCTACGGGTTCTCCCTCGACACCTAGGCCTTTATTACCAGCGCTGCACTCCTTACCTACAATGTCATGCACGCAAGATAAATCTCTTCCCGCATCTCCTATGCAAACCTCTGACATTTTACACGAGGCTCATGATGCGGAGATGGTGGGGACAGATACGCGAATCTTATAGCGCAGTGGATCCCCGATGTCTAACCCGTCATCTCCTCATCCTCGGGCAAAATCAAAAAAGCAACAGCCAGGCTCTAAACCAGAGGATACCATTTTGGGGTAGGCTGTTGCTGCAACCCGGATTACTCAACCACAGGGGCGTTAAAAGTTCTTCAGTAGAACTGTAGGTCTCTTCTTTCAGCTTCTACATATTTACTTTATCTTTCTTTAAAACAGAATCCAGACATAATTTCCTTGCAAGAAACTTGGCGTCCACCTGAAAAACATTTCAATTTACAAGATTATCGATCATTTTATCAAGATCGACAGTCAAGAGGTGGTTGGTTACTAATTCTAGTTTCTTCAAAATTTTATCACAGGGCTAATATTTCTTTTCAATATTCTTCTTGAGATTCTGAATTATTGGCTTTAGATTTTAAAATTCCAGAGTTCAGTCCGTTTACCTTAGCGAATGTTTATTCCCCTCATGGTATTCAGGACACCCGATCGATAGACCACTTAAAAGTTAATTGTCAAAATTCGGTTATTTAGGCTGGAGACTTCAATTCGCATCATGTTCCGTGGGGATATAAGACGGATCCCTACGGCATGCGCCTGTGCGACTGGCTTCCTCCCAATCAGACGATCTACCCGAGCGAGTCGGCCCTACAGTACTCAGACATTCTGAACTACTATAAGAGTGGTACGGATCCGCTATCCGCCGCCTGATCGGGATCTAAAACAACAAGAGGCAGTGTACTGGCGAAGAATGCAGACAGGAACATTCCCTAACCTGCATATCCTAAGCAAAATGCACCCGTTACAATATCGGTACACCTGCCCATGGTGTGGTAGCAAACTTTCGTTATACCATATCACGTGGCAATGTAGAAATAACGATAGCTTTCGTAAAGACCCGAGTGCGGAACAGTGGGAGAGCCAGCGCTCCAGCGGCGATTTGGATTGCCAGCTATGTCTAATCCAGCACGCCCAGCGAGCAGCGAAGCTCATCGGAGCCCTGGAATAGGGGCACCGACCCTGTGAGAAGACGGAAGATGGACCTCTTCTGCTACTAGCACAAGACATTCCTAGAGAAGCTGCATTGGTGACTCTCGATATAGCAAAAGCGCGTGATGTGTAGAGCCCAGAATTTTATTGCAAAGATTACAAACTCTACAAATTTTACAGTATTTTTTTTCGTGGAAATCAGAATTCCTACAAAACAGACAATTTTATTATTAATTGAATGGTGTCCAATCTGGCAGATATCAACAAACCAGAGGGGTTCCTCAAGGGGCAGTTCTCTCACCTGAGCTCTAACAATTTATTCAGCTCTATTCCCACTCATCAAGAAGTTCGAACGTATGTCTATGCGGACGACATCGCGTTCTTTACAGCTGCACCCGACACTCAAACCTTCAATGGGCGACTGCAATCGTACCTGTGCTCCCTTCAGGATTGGTTATGTGACTTGAGATTTACATTAAACGTAAAACAATACGCTGTCATTGTTTTCAAAATTAAGGATCCGGTAATTCTTTCTCTCACATTTCAGCAGGAAATAATTCCTCAAGTTAAGCTTTTAAAGTATCTAGGGGTCATTTACGATGATCATCTGACATGGAGGGATCACATTGAGCATGTTGCAGCGAAAGGGGCTCGTGCTGTGGATATATTGCGTAGGTTAGGCAATCCAAGGTTTGGAATGCGGCGAGATGCTCTTCTAATGATTGTAAGGTATGTCCGACCAATTATAGAATTGGATATGTGCTGTTTTCGGCTTCACCTACTACCAAAATTCGTCTGCTTGTTCATTTAGAGTGGCAAGCGCTTTGATTATGTTTGGGCCCCCTACATTTGTGGCTATAATGTACTGTACCTTGAAGCCCGAATACCACCATTGTTAGCTAGATTACAATTCTCGACTGTCCAGACGTATCTAAGAGTCCAAGAATCACATTTTCATCTCTCCCTATTAATTTTTTGTTGCAAGCCTGCCTCCTTTTTTGGAGTCAAATCGCCTCGTTTTCATACCCGGCAAGTAATACTAGTGCAAAAGTTTTTGCAACCTTTGAACGCAGTCCTTTCTAACATCCTTCTAACAAAAGTACGTGAATCAGTTCAAATTGTCTGTAATGACATTTTCCCAAATAATGCAGAACACTTATCACCGCGAATTTTAAATGAATTATTAGAAGATCATTTACAAAGCCTTCCCATTAGTATAATTATAGCAACTGATGCCTCTCAATTCCACAAAAAGGCAGGCGTTGGAATATACTGTCCGCCTCTAGACTGGGCTTTTTCAGTGCGTCTTCTGGATTTTACCCCAATTTTCTAGGCGGGGTTGCTGTCGATGGTTGCTGGCGCAAACCACCATACTCAACGGTGCTGTAATTACGGACTCTTATTCCTTGTGCTTGTCGCTTCCATCGAATATGGATTCGCCAATATTATACATCTTTCTTTCATTGCTCCCATCACGTTTGAGCCTCATATAGTGTGAGTACCAGGTCACAGTAATGTGGCAGTCAATGAGGTTGCTGATCGCCTAGTTAAAGTCTCTCAATGGCCGCGTCTTGCCTATCCTCCCGGCAACAGCGTTCATAACAGCAGCGAGATTTCGTAGCACGCAGTCTGGATCTATATTAACATCTACGACTTCCTGGATCTCAAGTATCCTGGAGTAGGAAATCATGTCAATCAAGGCAGACTGAAGTCTCTCAAACCAGGCTGCCACCACTAAATTTCTACATGCACAGGTCTGGTTTGGCGCTTACTCCCGTCTGCGCATTCTGTGGGGAACCGCAAACAATAGGACACTTCTTGCTATTTTGCCGCTGTTTTACCATGAAGAAGCCGTTGCAACAGCTGGGTCTAGTTTTGAGCAGCCAGATTTTATCGTTCAGTGCTACCATCCTTGGGTACAGCTACAGGTCTGTTTTTAACTCCTTTCAAAACGTTTTAACAGAATCTTAACGTCTGCCTTGCTGATATGCTTTGAATCTTTTAATCCGTAAATACAAATCTGAGTGTTCTCTTACTGCGTGCGTTATTATCTTTTTTATTTTGGTTTTTCATATTTTACTTTCCTTCTTTATGCCCTAGAAATTGCTTTTTTGCGATGTAATTATTCATCTCAAAATCTATCTCTGCACCCCAATTCTTGGCTGATCCCCCTGTGTGGGTATGTGCCATCAAATTAGAGAACAAAGACAACAACAGATGTCCACGGAGAAAAGCATAACAGATACTGTCTTTCGTTTCCTATAAACGAACGCACAAAACTAGTGTGGGCTGGACATTCACCTTCCAGGAGAAACAGAACGTGTGGCTGTAAATACACTCTGCCTTCCTTTTCCCAAAACATGCGGCCGCTTGACCTTTAAAAAGGTGGTATGTCCTTCACCTGATTAGTGATTCATGCCGTGTCTCCCAGTGCGGCTGTACAATGTTAACAATGGGGAACTGTGCTGTGTTCGGGTGTAGTAATCACTTAAAAAAGAGCCCCGAGAGAAGACCGGTGCTCGTACGGCTTTTGTTCCAAATTAATTACGAACCTGTGTAAGGAAACTGCCGAGCTGACCAGAAGGCGGAGAGCGGAATGGTTTCTAGCAGTTGTAAAACAGGTATTGGGCTCCGATATGTTCAGCGCCTATTGCTGAAGAGGACGACAAGCATGTTCAACGCGCGTGACGGGCAGGAAAGAAAACGATAACGAAGCTCGCTTCGACGCTCGTACGTGTGCTGACACGTCTCACGACTGATCGCAGAACGTTCTATTGACTGTTGACGTATCGCCCTGTTCAAGGTCTTCTACAACAAGTGGTGGAGGTGCCAGCAATCCCCTCAACCTGGAGCTTCGCAGCCGAGCTTTGCCTACCACTTTCGCGATGCCTGAGACCGCCAGCCAACCGCCAACCCCATCGCCTGTCATCTGTCCCGGTGCAGCGCGTCAGCGCGGCCCAGCCATCTTCAGCGGCACCAATGACACGGGTGTAGAAAACTGGTTGGCGTCGTATGAACGCGTAAGTGCGTACAACAAGTGGGACGACACCGCGAAGCTCACAAACGTCATTTTCTATTTGAGCCACGTTGCCAATCTATGATTTCGCAACCATGAGAGTGACATTTCTACCTGGACGGCTCTCAAGACCAGCCTGACCGAGGTTTTTGGCCGTCCCGCTATACGTAAGCTTCGCGCCGAGCAACGCTTGCAAAGTCGGGCACAACAAATCGGCGAAAACTTCACCAGTTTCATAGAAGATGTCGTAGACCTCTGCAAGCGCGTAAACCCTACCATGAGCGAAGCCGAGAAGATCGGACACATTATGCAAGGCATTGACGATGACGCCTTCCATATGCTCGTCGCCAAAAAACCCCTAACTGTGTCCGACGTTATCAGCTTCTGCCAAAGCTTCGATGAGCTGCGCAAGAGGCGGCTTTCCACACGACGTGCTGGCCTTCAGCAGGACACTCTTTCCAGCTTGGCTCTCTCCGGAAACGGTGCCCAGGACCAACAGTCGTTAATTCAGCACATTCAACAGTGTGTTCGTGAGGAAGTCGCACGCCAGCTTTCCCTGTCCACCTTCACTTGCCCGCCAGAACCTGCGCCTGCGCCGCCGCTCACTCCCACTCTTCAGCGTGTCATACAAGAGCAGGTCGCTGAGGTTTTGCCTTCACCTCCTCAGCAGCCGTTGGTGGCGGCTCCTCTCACGTACGCTGATGTTTTGGTGCGGCCACCACCCCCTGTCGGCCCTGTGTACAGCCGGCCTCCCCTCCTATACGAGCCTCAGGGACGCCAGCAAAATGAGCAACCTACAATCCCCCCTTATCGTCCGGTTCTCCGCCGTCGACCACAACCACACCCTTCCGACTATACACGTGAGCCGATGTACAATCTTCCTCCATCCCCCTCGGCCGTGTTCGCTGAGCCTCCTCCGCAGTCCTCTTCAAGTTACGATCGCCGCTCCCACCGCTCGCCTTCTCCTAGCCGTCGTTCCCGATCTCCGATGCTCCGCCGCCAATCAGCCGTGAACACGGAAAACTAACGGCCGCAGTTCCGGAGGCAAGAACTGCGCCATCAGGGACCAACTCAAGACCTCTTCACGTACCAGCCAACATTATTACCATATTCATCGAGGGAGTTCCTGTCGAAGCACTTGTAGACACTGGCGCAGCCGTTTCTGTTCTTAATTACGCCCTCTGTCGCAAACTCAAAAAGGTGATGACGCCGCTTCCTGCAATTTCTGTTCGCACAACCAGCGCTCAGGACATTAGACCATTAGCCGCCTGCACCGCCCGCCTTGTCATCGACGACGTTCAATACACAATAGAATTCCTCGTCCTCGCTCGCTAATCACACGACATTATCCTTGGTTGGGACTTCCTCTCCAATCATAACGCCATAATAGACTGCGCCCGTGCTCAACTTGAGTTATCACCCCTCAGTGACATTTTTTTCGACCCACCCGCTGCTGCTGCCGCTACCGTGCACGTCGCAGAGGACACCGACGTTCCGCCTTTCTCCTCAGTGCTTGTGCCTCTTTATTGAGCTGCTCTTTCCGACGCCACTGTTATCTACACACCTTCGTTACGATGCGCTGACCAAAAATCCGTGTTGCTGCCCCATGCTGTGCTGACAATTTTTCGCAACTCAAGTGCTATTTTTGTTTGTAACCCGTGCCCCTGCCCTACCACTTTACTTCGTGGCCAGTCACTGGGTAGGGTTGCTTTGCTCGATTCCACGCCCACCTATCCCTTCGGCGATACCATCGCCGGCCTTCACATCAGCGCCATAACACATATTCCTGTCACCACTCCATCATCCCTCGAAGTTTTCCACCGGTCCATCGACGCTGGCCTGACGCCCTTACAACGAGCCCAGCTTGTCGCCATCCTACAACGTTTCGCGGCTTCGTTCGACTCCCAGCAACATTCGTTGGGGCGCACAACTACCGTTACTCACCGTATTGATACCGGCACCTATTCCCCTTTACGCCAGCGTCCGTACCGTGTTTCAGCCGTCGAGCGCCGCATTATTGACGAACAGGTGACCGACATGCTCCAGCGCAACGTTATCCAACCTTCGCACAGCCCTTGGGCTTCTCCGGTCGTCCTGGTCAAGAAAAAAGACGGTTCCATCCGATTCTGTATAGATTACCGCCAACTGAACAAGATCACGCGCAAGGAAGTTTATCCTCTCCCTCGCATCGACGATGCCCTTGACTGCCTGCAGGGAGCTGAGTTCTTTTCGTCAATAGGCCTACGTTCCGGTTACTGGCAGGTGCCGATGGCAGAGGCCGATCGCCCAAAAACCCCTTTCGTCAGACCAGATGGGCTCTATGAGTTTAATGTCATGCCATTCGGACTGTGCAATGCCCCTGCCACATTCGAACGCATGATGGACAACCTACTCAGAGGGCTCAAATGGCACACTTGCCTTTGTTACCTGGTCGACGTTGTCATCTTTTCCCCAGGTTCTCCATCTCACCTCCAGCGCCTTGAGACAGTTCTGCGATGCCTGGCCGACGCTGGCCTCCAATTAAATTTAAAGAAGTGCCGTTTCGGAGCACGGCAGCTAACCATACTCAGACATGTCGTCTCCAAGGATGGCGTTCTTCCCGATTCGGCAAAATTACGCGCTGTGGCAGAATTTCCCAAGCCAACTAATGTGAAAGAACTCCGAAGCTTCGTCGGCCTCTGCTCGTACTTCCGCCGCTTCGTTCGCAATTTCGCCACGATCATCAACCCTCTTACCAAGCTTCTGTCCAGCCACGATCTTTCAGCCTGGTCTCCGCACTGTGATGATGCCTTCGCGACACTCCGCCACTTTCTGACGACTCCGCCAATCCTGTGTCATTTCGACCCTTCTTCTCCCACAGAAATCCACGCTGATGCCAGCGGCGTCGGCCAAGGCGCAGTACTCGCTCAGCGGAAGTCTGGCTTTGATGAGTACGTTGTCGCTTACGCAGGTCGGACCCTAACAAAAGCTGAAGCAAACTATTCCGTCACTGAGAAAGAGTGTCTCGCTATTCTCTGGACAACCGCAAAATTTCGCCCCTACTTGTATGGCCGTTCTTTTGATGTTGTCACCAATCATCACTCCCTCTGCTGGCTGTCTTCTTTGAAAGATCCTTCTGGTCGACTGGCCCGTTGGGCTCTGAGGTTAATACGACATTAACGTCATCTATCGCTCTGGTCGTAAACATGCCAATGCTGATGCTCTCTCACGTTCTCCCTTGCCGTCTGAAGCTACTCCTGCTATATCCGATCTACATCCCACCGACATGCCCACAGATATGACTTCCGAGCAACGCAAAGACGCATGGATCGCTTCACTCCTGGATTTTTTATCTGGCCGCGCTTCACGACCTCCTAGCCGCGCTCTCCATTGCCAGACTCACCATTTCGCCATCAGAGACGAGCTCCTCTACCGTAGGAATTACCTTCCGGATGGTAGAAAGTGGCTGCTTGTAATTTCGACCCATCTACGCTCCGTGATTTGCTCCCATTACCACGACGATCCCCAGTGTGCCCACGCCGGCTTATTGAAAACCTTCACTCGCCTGCGACAGCGGTACTACTGGCGTAGAATGTACCGTTATGTTCGTCGGTTCGTCCAGTCCTGCAAAGAGTGTCAGCGCCGAAAACACCTACCTCGCCAACCCGCCGCTCCTCTGCAGCCGCTGACCTGCCCAGCTCAGCCCTTTGAGCGTGTTGGAATAGACCTATACGGCACGCTTAATAGCACATCAACAGGCAATCGCTGGATCATCGTTGCAATCGATCATCTCACACGCTACTCCGAAACGGCGCCTTTGACATCTGCTACAGTCCAAGACATTGCCTCCTTCATCCTCCATCACATAATTCTTCGCCACCGGGCTCCCAAAGAATTGCTGAGTGACAGAGGTCCCGCTTTCCTTTCTGAAGTTGTCGAAGCTGTTCTTAGAAAATGCAAAATCGTTCACCGCGCCCCCTCCGCGTACCATTCGCAAACAAATGGAATGGTTGAGCGTTTTAACCGCACCATGGGCGACATGCTAGCAATGTATGTCGCTTCCGACCACTCCAACTGGGACCGCGTTCTTCCATTCGTCGCATTCGCTTATAACTCTGCCACACAAGCAACCAACGGTTTCTCGCCATACTTCCTCCTGTACGGTCGTGAGCCCTCTTGTACCATGGACATCATTCTCCCTTACCGACCGGATTCTTCCGAATTCACGACTGTTTCACAAGCTGCAACTTATGCTGAAGAATGCCGCCAGCTTGCCCGGTCCTTCACTTCTCACGCCCAGCAACAGCAGAAAACCACCCAAGATCAATCTGCACTTCTTCCTACTTACCGTACAGACTCTTTAATCTGGCTATGGGTGCCTTCCTCCAGTCCCGGCCTTTCATCCGAACTTCTGAGCAAGTATCGGGGCCCTTACCGTATTGTCAAGCAAACATCCCCCGTCAACTACCTCATCGAATCCCTTACGCCATCCACTGACCACCGTCGCCGAAATCGTGAAATAGTACAGTAACCGCCTGAAACCTTACTACGATCCGGCCATCGTCACATCGCCATGAGCCGCCAGGATGGAGTCTTTTCGCCCGGGGCAAGTTGTAAAACAGGTATTGGGCTCTGATATGTTCAGCGCCTATTGCTTAAGAGAACGAAGACAAACATGTTCAACGCACGTGACGGGCAGGAAAGAAAACGACAACGAAGCTCGCTTCGACGCTCGTACGTGTGCTGACAAGTCTCACGACTGATCGCAGAACGTTCTATTGACTGTTGACGACGTATCGCCCTGTTCAAGGTATTCTACAACACAGTCACAAAGTCATGAACTGCTGTGCAACCCATTCAGGAGTATGCGGCAAATACGCACCACGTCAAATTCGTCGTAGTCGTACGGGTCAATGTCGGCGCACAGGGGTACCTTTAAACGTATATTTTGACTTTCTCGTTCCGCTTTACGCCGAAAATAAAACAGTCGCACCGTGTATCAGGCGCACGAGGCGTGCACGCGCGTCGTCTGCTACAAAGGCCATTGACATGGTGGTAAGCACCGGTGCCGCCAGCGTTCTTAGCGTAAAACGTTGGAGTGAGATCCCCGAAGCGCCTACCAAAGCGCGAATAGCAGCAAGTAGTCATTTGCGTTACATTATAACGCCTATTCATCAAAAGTCAACATAAGTGGCCGCGAATGGGTTCAAATAAAAAGCGCTTTCCGCCTGAGAAAGTAGCCTTACAAAGAATTTCAGTTTTAATCTTGAAAAGAAGAGCTTTTTTTTTTTTTCAGAACTGGACAAAACATTCACCAAATCATTGGTATTTGGTAATGGTTTGATAAGTACGTGGTGACTGATGTTGAAAATGGGTTTATTTCGCTGCGTCAATAATGGTATGGCTCCTTGTATAAAATAACCATTAACGGGCAAGAAAGAAGAGAGTCAACAGTCGGCGAGACCAAGGAAAGCATTGGGGATGGTATTTTGTCTTTTTTTTTTTACTTCGGTAATCACTTAAACTTGTAATGTAATCTGTTTAGGGGAAATATAAACACAAAGTAGAAGGAAAAACAAACGTGCCGATGGTGGGAACCGAACCCACGACCTCCGAATATCGCGTCCGGTGCTCTTCCAACTGAGCTACATCGGCCGCTGTTCCACCTGCTACTTTCTTGGGTATTAACGTGCGAACCTTGAGAGTGTTCACCAGCGCCGCCCTCAACCATAGCGGTGGACGTGGAACGTAATTCTGTTACCGCCAGCGTCACGTAGAACGTGATCAAGGGCGAGGGCGAAAGCTTTGCTAGAACCCTCTTACGCTACGTATGGCTTCACGACTGCCAGAACCGAGACCCCCGTAGGCTACAAGCAGATAAATTAAGGGCAAATGGGGGTACTCAATATAATACATGAAGGAAACGAGCCAACAGTCGGCGAGGCCAAGGAAAGCATTGGGGATGTTACTTTGTCTTTTTTTTTACTTCGGTAATCACTTAATGTAATCTGTTTAGGGGAACGATAAACACAAAGTAGAAGGAAAAAGAGCACCGGACCCGATATTCGGAGGTCGTGGGTTCGGTTCCCACCATCGGCACGTTTGTTTTCCTTTATACTTTGTGTTTATCTTTCCCCTAAACAGATTACATTACTAGTTTAAGTGATTACCAAAGTAAAAAAAAAGACAAAGTACCACCCCCAATGCTTTCCTTGGCCTCACCGACTGTTGGCTCTTTTCCTTCATGTATTATATCGAGTACCCCCCTTTGCCTTTCAATTAACGGGCAAGTAATTGACATTTAAAGCAAAGCAGTATATCTTGGTCACTGTGCCTTTTTTATATTTTCTGTACAACTGTTCGCTTCGCGCAGCGCTGGTTAGCCTTCTGCCGGAAAATCAGACGAGCCGACGATGCAGACGACGAAAGAGACAGCTCTATATGGCTGTCAATGTGACCCGTAGCTACTTCCCACAACCCTAAAACTTGTTCTTCCGGCATCTGTTTCATTAGTAATTTCTTCTCACCAGAACATTTCGGTTGAAACGGAATCCTCAAAGTAACAGCGATAAGCTCAAGGCTGTGCGAACTGTGCGATGTCACAGTGCCGATAGAAGCATGATGGATGGAGAAGGAAAGTACTATGCTGTCATGAACGATTGAATTCAACACAGCGTGGCACGGGTACGGCGTTGTCAGTTTACAACAGTTACGGTCGTGTAACAATGTGAGCGGGTAGCAACAGGTGCTTGACTGTGCTAGCTACCGGATAAGTTATCGAACAGCAATATCTGGCTACTTCTCCCGATTGTCTACTCTGCTAGCTCTGAGCTGTTACAAAACAAATATACTAAAAGTCACAATAAAAATTGTAACGGAAATTCACTATGACACAAAAACACACTGTTGCTTAAAGAAGACGACTTGCAGAGTCCTACCGACAATGTCTCTCACAACGCGTCACATGCAACAATACGCAATGAGTACTGTAGTGTACAAAAATTGGCTTTTTGTGCCCTGGCTGCTACAAATCTGGTCGCTTCATTCAAATGTCTTTAAATCACAGCCTCAACACCAGTATAAATAGGAAGGAAATAACAAAAAGCTTTTCCTTTGAATCTGGCGGAGAAGCCAGGGGAAACAGTGGGTGTACTGACAAAGGAGCTAAGTCACTCTTGCCGTCTTCGCATAATCAAAGCCAAAGTCTCCGCGCTATGCCATCGCCGCAACATATAGTAGCCCTGAAAAAAAATGCACAGATATCAAAGTATACCTTAAGCAAGGTTGTCGCGAGTTTAACTTGCGCTCTTTTCAATGTTGATTAAGCACTCGGTAAGGTAACAAGCGTCCCACAAGGTTATATGCGCAAATGATAAGGTACCCCTACACTAAAAAGTGCTCTTGGTATAACAGGCGCAGCCATCCGTCACAATCATTTCATTAAACTACACAGTTGTCCGTGACAAATTCGGTCCGTCCGGCGCATGCAAATGCTGCGTCGAACTCGGGCATATTGTGCAGCGGCAGCAGACAGTTGCCGCGTGGGGACAGCGGGTTGGGCCGTTGGTCAGTGTTGCACCAAAGCAGGCAAAAACGGGCGAAAAATATTATCTGCGCGCTTAGCCACAATTCGCCTAAGACGTTCGGGCTACCAGTAGTGCGCCGGAAGTTGTCCGCCAGACTGTCGTAGGCCAGTCGTAGGCCGTGCGCCCCCAGGAACATAGCGCGGCGCTGTTCCTCCTCGTTGCCGGCCACCTCGGCGTGCAGTCCAAGCCGCCAGTAGAGGCGTTTCAGGCAGTGGCTGCTCTCATTGTACTTGTGTAGCGCTTCCGGTGTCCACCAGCCGTATTGAGGCTGAAGGCAAATAAAAGACGGTAAAAAAAAACCTACGTAATCAATACAATATTCAGGAGAGATACGAGAAGAATTGACTTTTCGCACGTTTTCTGGAAGAGAGGGCTCTTAGAGCAAAGGGGAATAAAATGCATAAAGGTTCGCTCGATCAGGAGGTGTCTTACGCCGACAGTTAAATTCGTTGTTATTAGCGCAGCCAGAAAAGAAGGGACAAAAATGTCACCCCCCCCCCCCCCCCCCCCCACCGCGACATCTAAATATTCCTTCCACGCCAGCATGACATGTACTTAGTGATACTATCAATTGCAATATGAATAACAGAATCGTTATCGAAAAATCGAAGCTAATATTGACAGCAGTATGCATAGTATGGTCGATGTAAGTTCACGCGCACCGTACCGCGCACAATTCCTGCCGCATAAACTTTGTGGTGTTTTCGCTAACTTCCCGAGCACGCGGTTCGAATGATAACGTTAGTCCTCTCTTGTTATCCCCGTTTTTGCAGCTCTACAGACATACGTTCCATACTCACACTGGACAAATTATGAACGCCGTCAACGTTTAGACTGTTCTAACAAATTGAGCAGGTCCACCATGTCTTCCAAGCGGTCATAAGGTTAGGGGTGCCTTCGTATGAGTTGAAATCGGACTAAATTGCCAATCCAGCGATTATTGTT
The DNA here is from genome assembly GCF_055883805.1 of Amblyomma maculatum. Taxonomy (NCBI): domain Eukaryota; kingdom Metazoa; phylum Arthropoda; class Arachnida; order Ixodida; family Ixodidae; genus Amblyomma; species Amblyomma maculatum. Next base: position 131,574,672 of record NC_139347.1, read on the forward strand.
TTATATTATAATAATGTTTATTTATTGTACGGAATACGAATGCACGTCCGCCGAAGCCACGGAAAGCTTGGGAAGCAGCACCCAGCAGCATATAACACACCTAGTATACACGGGTGCAAAACCCGGCGTGCGAAAAGAAATTTAAAGAAAAAATCTTAAGAAAAACACATATCACACAGTGCACCATGATTAGCAACGTAAGGTAACGTGATCTGGTTTCAGTTTGCAGTGTAAAGGAAGTTTTTTCCTTGTTTGTTTAAGAACTCTTGACACAAAACATATGTGAAAGCGTATTCCATAACTAGCGTGTACTCTAGGTAATACAAAGCGATCATGAGTACGGAGATCACGACTGAGAGCATATGAAAATTACATTTCTAGATATATTTATAAAACATTTTATTGAGAAGACTGCACAAGTCAGGTATAATTAAAAGTTACAAGCGCATTATTAGTCGCCTGAGATAGCATACTATTTTATGACTTTCATGTAGTCGTGCTGAATGTATGCAGTCGCATAGCCTCTGCCTAGCACCCAAATTCGTTTCACCGGCCCATTGGAATGCACGGCAATGGCTACAGGACTGGTTACAGGTTACACCACTGCTTTCTGATGTGGTGTACCGCCACATCAATTACCAATAACAACAAACGTTTTGCGTTGCAAAGAAGAGCCATTCGAGCGGTTGCCAACTTAGCATTCGCTAAGAGAATGTACCGATTTTTCATTGAACACAAAGTATTGACAGTCGAGAAAATATGTAGGAAAAAGTTAGCAGTGCGCTTACATAATTTATCTTACCGTGACAAGTAAACCTTCACAAAGTAACACATAATAACCAATAAAGCTTACAACATACGCCACCCGCTCTTTGCAGTTAGACGAAGCCGTACGAATCGCACCTTTCATAAAATGGTTTGCCAAATACCACGTACTTTAAATTCTTCTGATACACTTACACTGATACAATCCACAACTAGTAACTGATCATTTAACAAGGGGGCTCATGCATTGCTAGTTCGGTAATCTATTCAACTGCACTATGTTCTTCCTTTGTAAGTTTTGCTGAATGTCTATTTTTCTGTGCTTTTTTTTCTCGCTGCTATCGCCGGCGTTGTGAATACTAGCCGCGATCCTTCGCAGTCTATTTTTTGCCCATGCTCGATTTTGTTTTGGGAGCTAATAGCAAAGCCCCAGAAGATCAAATCAGTCGATATATTGTCGACCATAAACCCTGACTGCTCACAGGAGGGTCAAATTCTAAAGTCTGATGAGAAGAGAGAATCGCTGGAGAAAGGTTTGATGTTGGGAAAGGTTGAGGGTCCCCGGAGAAGGAGTAGGCAGCAAACGCGATGGTTAGATGGCATCCTCGAGGCGCTGCAGATGAAGTTAAGTGATGTTAGTGAAGATAGTGAGGGACGGGAAAGCGTGGAGTGATATGGTCCATAAGGTCACGAAGAGTCGGACACGACTGAGTGACTGAACTGAACTGAACTGAACTGACTGTCTTGCAAAAAAAAATATTTTTCTGTAGCGCTGTGTGCCACTTTCTAGATCTCCTTTGTGCAAATTATGCATACTGAATTTTTTTTTTTGTGCGAATATTTCGAGTGTCGCAGTTATTTTTTTTATGCTTTCTGGAGACAGGCCTTAGTCAAATGCACTTTTGCCTCCCCTGCCCAGGTTTGCTTATTTGTTAGCAAACCAAATATCTTTCACTTGACTTAGTTTCACATATATAGGCAAAATAATATCGCTGCTAGTAAAACACCAGATTTTAGTTTTCAACCAATTTTTCTATTTACCTTGTAAAAGAGGAGCCATTCAAAGCTTAATTGTGAAGTTTTTCAGACAGCACCTCATATAACGAATCCAACGGTCAGAAAACATCCAAAAATACTGAAGCAAATTCATTCTCGTCACTGTGTTTATTCAGAAGATCTGAGAGTTAGAGCACTTTTTGCGTACCGCCACCCTTGATAAAAATGAAATGGTTACAAAACACATCATGGGCCTCAAGAAAACCAATTATCAGCAAGGAAGTGCGATTTTCAAAAACAAGCAATGGCACGACTTGGTTAAAGCTCGAGTAACCATCGCTCCCGTGCGATACCCATAAAGGCGGAGCATAAGTGTCCCTAATAATTAAATAGGAAATGAAGCACACTTTCTTTGTGGTCCAATGCCTCTTGTTGACGTCCTTTGATCGTTCGCATAGCAAATGTATTTTCCCGACGAACCTCTACTGTATCAGTAGCGCATGCGCTCTGGCCGTTATCATGCAGCTGCTTGTAGGCTATATATACCAGCAAGAAATCTCGAATAAACGCTCTTCTTCTTCTTCTTACTTCCATTCCGCGTCTTCGTTGTTGGACGCCGCAACATGGTGTCGGAAGAGGGATAGCGTTCACGCATGCAGTAACGCGCTGATCGAAACGGTGTCACTGTGCACTGCACGATGGATTTAGTGAGGCAACCGCAGCCGCTGGTGCTGTCCGGTAGCACTGCGAAGAAATGGAACCTCTTCAAGCAGCGGTTCGAGCTGTTCCTGCAGGCCACGCAGTCGACGAAGGAACCAGGGACGGAAGGAGCCAAAACCGCACTGCTGCTCACCGTAGCCGGAGAAGACGCCCTAGAGGTATTCAACAACTTTTTGTTTTCGGAGAACGAAATCAGAGAAGATTATCGAACTGTTGCAAAGAAGTTCAGAGAATACTGCAAAGAGCAGCAAAACGAAGTGTACGAGCGGTATGTCTTTCGTTCAAGAACGCAAACTGAGGGCGAACCCTTCGAAGGCTTTTCACGGGACTTGAAGAGACTTGCACGAAGCTGCCATTTTGGAACCTTGAGTGACTCTATGGTCAGGGACCAGGTTGTCTTTGGCACAAATAATCCGAAATTGCGCGAAAAGATGCTAAAAGTTAAGGACCTTACTTTACTGAGAGCGGAGGAAATTTGCAAGGCTGAACAGGTATGCGCCGAACAATACAATATATGGGCTCAAGCGGAGAAGCAAGTAGCACGAATCGAAACGCGCCAGCAAGGCAACTTTTCAGCCAGCCTGTGAACAGTGGGCAGAATGTTCAGGGCAGGATGAGGCTCAACGAGAACAGGAAAGAAGTTGCTCGGATAAAAATACGCCGGCAGTTCAAATGCTTTAAGTGCAACCGCTTCCACGAACGCAGCAGATGCCCAGCGTTCGGCAAAACATGCTTCCGGTGTAGTGGCGCTAACCACTTTTCGGCCTGTTGCGAAAACGTGTCTCAAGTAAGCGAAGTACGCGGCGAGCAGGAAGGTTTTGAAACGCTCGACGTCAGCTTAGGCAACAAAGGTTATTGGGTCATTCACGTGAGAGTGGCTTCCGAGTATTGTCTCTGAAAGTAGACACAGGCTCGCAAGCGAATTTATTGCCTTACTTCGTTTTTCAAAGGCTCAAAGCGAACTCTTGTTTAAGAGCAAGCCCCTCCGCTCATACACCGGTGACGTTATAAAGCCCATCGGTGTGGCTACGCTCCAAGTGGGTTGTGAACGACCAAAGTAGGTATACTTCGATTTCTACGTTGTAAGAAAGAGCAACCAGGCCATATTGGGACTGTCTGCAAGTGAAGCGTTAGGTCTGTTGTCGCGTTCTGTGAACACTGTGCACACGAACAGCACTAATCAAGTGGTTAAGGAATTTCCCGGGTTGTTTCAGGGCATCGGCTGCCTAGCACGCTCTTAACACATGGTTCTGCGCGAGGATGCAACATCGGTAGTCCGGCCGGTACGGCGGGTTCCCTTGGCGTTGCTCAAGCCCATGCGAGAAGAGCTGGATCGGACGGAGCGGGCTGGCATCGTGGCCAAAGTCAGCTAACCCACTGATTGGGTGAGTCCGTTTATTGCAGCAAGAAAAAATGATGGGAAACTACGCATATGTATTGACCCCGGGCGAATTAACGAGTGCCTAAAGCGAGAACATTATCAAATGCCTAAACGAGATGACATTGAGGCTGAGCTTGCCGGGGCCGCCTTTTTTCTCTCGCATCGACGCACACTCGTGACCAAATCCCCTCAGATGAAGCTACATCGAAGGTATGCACAATCGGAACGCTCTTTGGACGCTACCGCTTCTTGCAACTTCCCTTCGGTATTTCTTCGGCGCCTGATGTTTTCCAGAGAACTATGAATGAAATATTCGACGAGGCTCCAGGGGTCCAAATCTATGTCGATGACATATTGATATGGGGGAGCACAAGTTAAGAGCACGATACTCGCCTCCGCACAACCTTGCAACTAGCCAAAAAGGCAGGCCTGATGCTCAATGCGGCGAAATGCAAATTCGGTGTCGCAGAAATTAATTTTTTGGGTGATGTCATAAACAAATACGGAATAAGACCTAACCCCGCACTGACCGCACCATTAGGTGAATTTGCCTCAGCCAAAGGACAAAAGCCGGCGTTTACAGAATGCTCGGGGTAGTGAACTACTTCGGGATATATATATACCACATCTAGCGGAAAGGACGACGTTTCTGCGAAGCCTTATTAAAAAAGACGCCCTTTTTGAATGGTCTGAAAACCACTGCAAAGAATGGCAAGCTGTCTGTGACGCACTGAGCGGTCCGCCTTTGCTAGCCATTTTTGATCCTGCTAAAGAGACCAAGGTCGTTGCTGATGCTTAAAAAACTTGAATCCGTTCAGCCCTTATTGAGAACTACGGTGGTAGTTGGCTACCGGTCGCCTATGCATCACGCACAATGACGGAAGCAGAAGAAAGATACCCGCCAATCGAGAAAGAAGCAATGGCAATTACGTTCGGCTGTGAAAATGTTTTCATTTCGTTTATGGCCGCAAGTTCGCCATCGAAACAGGCCGCAGACCGTTATAGTAATTGCTTCTAAAGCCATTGGTGACATGCCACCAAGACTGCAGCGATTTTTACTCTGCTTGCCAAGATACGATTATGTTCTTCACTTTGTCCCAGGCAAATAGCTGTTGCTAGCCGATATGCTTTCAAGATCGTCGCCAGCCTTTCCAAGCGAACGTGATGGCTTCACTGATGACGTCGACGTTCATGCAGTGAGAGTGACGTCAGAGCAGGTAAGCAAGGAAATGTTTGATCGATAGGCAGAAGCGAGAGCCTCTGACCCAGACTTGCAGACAGTGTTACGGCAACTAAGGAATGCAGAAGAAATTGAAGGCTGGATGAAATCTTTTAGTCCTGAGTTATCAGAAGTTAAGGGTATTATTATGAAGGGGACAAAGGTTGTCATTCCGAAGAATATGAGAGCTGAAATACTGGGTCGCCTTAATAAAACTCACTTAGGCATAAGTAAGTGCAAATCGAGAGCCCGTCGCTTGGTATTCTGGCTGAGACTGAATACGGACATTGAAACCATGGTGAAGACCTGTTCTGTTTGTCAAAAATACGCATACAAACAAAAACCGGAACCAGTGGTGCTTAGGCCGATCCCAAACCATGCCTGATACAAAGTGGGTGCCGTTATTTTTATGTACGGCGGAAACTCCTACCAGTACGTGTTCGATGCGTTTTCAAATTTCCCTGAAGTCGAAAAGCTTATCGGCACAACGGCATGCACTGTCATTGCTAAGCTTAGCTCAATTTTGCACGGTATGAAATTCCGCTGGAAGTCTGCACCAACAACGGTCCTCAGTTTTCATCACATGAATTTGATTTGTTCGTCTCTAGATACGACTTCAAGCATGTGACGTCCATTTCGCGATTCCCACGGTCCAATAGCCTCGCCGAGAAGGGAGTCCAAACTGTCAAATGAATGAAGAAGACTGGCAAACTCAACGAGGACTTCTGGTTGGGCCTTCTCGGTTATCGCTCGGCTCCACTAGCCGAAGGCCGGTCCCCTGGAAAGCTTCTTCAAGGTAGAAAGTTACGCACCCGGCAACCAGACTTCGTGTCATGCTCCAGTCAACAGAGGTCCCGGCGCCAACCACGCCAGCAAAGGCCCTCCAAAGGGAAAAATCTGCCCGAACTCAAAAAAAGTTGCAATTGTAAGAGTACGAGGGAATGGATGAGACTGCAAGGCTCGAGTCACCAAGGTCCTATCACGTCGTTACAGAGGACAACAAAGTATTTCGACGCAACCGACAACACCTTCTAATCTTCTAGCCACACGTGAGCTATTTCGTAGCCACTTAACGAAAGATGACTCTGGCAGCGAAGACATTTCTCAGGCAAACGTGGAAACGTCGCAGTCTACAATAAAGCCCACGCAATTTGTGCCAAGGCGATCCACCCGACGAAAGAGACAGCCCAATCCCCTTCACTACGACCAGAATTTCCAACAACTGTCGCGTAATGTGCTCTCAGGCTATTAAATATTACACCGAGGAAGGTGTATTGTATCAGTCGCGCATGCGCTCTGGCCGTTATCATGCAGCCGCTTGTAGGCTATATATACCAACAAGCAATCTAGAATAAACGCTCTTCTTCTTCTTGTTTCCACACCGCATGTTCGTTGTTGGACGCCGAAACAAAACCCACATCCCACAAACTTCAGTCCATGACTGTACTCGCGAGCAAACATAGTTTGTGTACACAATTCGCCATGGCTATCGGCGAATATGTGCGATTGCGCCAAAGTCGCACGAGGCCGCATGCTGGCTATCTAAACAGCGTATGGTGCACCTACGCACACCATGTCATCCAAACGTGTGCTTCTACTAGATTCAATGTTTGGTCTAATGTTTGGTGCAAGCGGCTAACGCAAGTTGTTTTCAGCCGCGTCTTGGAACAATTGCTTCCCCCTTTGGGCATTGCAAGTTTTCTGCACGTTAGAGGGTAAAATATGTTTGTGTTTTCGTTTCCGATGAGTAATTGATCCGTTCTGAAAAGAGTAATTCACACAAACCTTAGCTGTCATCTTGTCCGAGCCATCTGCAGCTGCCGGCGCGATGGTCTCCACGATGGCCGCAGCGAGCAGTGCCCCCACGGTGCCATAGTTGAAGTACGCCGGAACGGCAGTGGAGTAGAGCAGCGGTGGCAGCTGGAACAGCGTGGGCACGAGAATCTTGTCCAATGGAGCCACGCGTGCCAGCTGGGAGCGTTGTTCCAGCCGGAGTAGCAAAAGCTGCAGCTGCGTCGGAGGCCGCCGCAGCCGCAGCCAGTGCTCGTGCTCTAGCGCCAGCACGAAGAAGCGTACGAAGTCTCCGCCAGCCTCCTTCAGAAACTGGGCCACGGAAATGTAGTCGAGCTCCCCTCGGATGGCCGCCTACGCAAGGAGCACTCGATGTTTTCTGTGTACACATGGAAAACTACGTTCTTTGACAATGTGGTACCGGGCAGTGGATTTCTCCCTGTTATGGCGAAATGGCATTGTTTTATCTCAACTAAAATTGGTGCTCACGCGTAGGTTTGCAGTCACAACCTATGCAATACTGCAATCGCGAAAGCCACTTTACAGGACTGCATCGTCACTGTCATTCTTACTGTCATCATCACCAACTAAATGTACCGTCATTTTCATCACTATTATCATCATCATCACTAACTACACTGTCATTATCGTCCTGCTATAATCAATATCATTAACTGCATCATCATCGCCAGCGCTACTACGAGCCGCAAGCGATAAAAGAGCATTCGATCTGTTTCACGTGAGCCCGGCATTGCGCAGTAGTTAGCGCGTTCGACTGGGATCGAAGGGATAGTTTTCGATTTTTGGTAGAGGCAAATGATTTTGTTTAGTGCATGCATTTCCGCAGCCCATATGTCTAATAAGGCTGTCGCCTTAATAATATTAGGCGTGCATAGGTGCGTAGTAAAAGACACGCAGTTTGCACTAGGCAACAGAGCACTGAAACTTCTAATATTATACCCCTACTTAGAGCAAGTAGATGTGTGCATACCCAGAAAAAAATTTTTGTGATAATATGACTAGGATGGAGAGCATCTGTCAGGTGCTCTCTAGTCATTTATTCCGGTCTAGCAATACTCGTCAAGAGCAAACACCAGTACTATTTTTCTAATATTCATCGATCGGGAAAAAATTAAAGGCTAACAAAAGTCTTGTACGCATTTTTATAAGAACGCTGTTGCTATGGAAAAAAAAGTACCGGGTGTTGCATTGACCGACACGAAGCGAGCATAGAGCGTCAGGTAGCAAATAAGAAGAGAAACGACCATGTACTCTCCATAGCTGCAGCCATTCTGTAGAAAATGTTTATTTATTCATAGTAAAAACCTCCCCTTCACATTATTAAAAAAAGCTGGATGATAGTTTCTGTGCAGATGCATGACGAGCATTAAGAAATCTATTCGACATCTGATTTCTTCCCGAGTTCGGTAAGGTTTATATTCGTATAAACTTTCCCACCCACCCTTCACGCTTTTTGTCCCTTAAAATTACACATATACTGTTTCACATTACATAGCCCTCTATCCAGTTCCAAATTTAACTGGAACCCTTTTCATTTGCCTCTACAGTGGTAGCACCGGTGAGCTACAGCTGTTGTATACTTCCCCTAATATGTTGTAGTCTGGAGAACCACGCTTGTCTCAGTCTTTTGCTTTCTTGTTACATGTGTGGTTACTACCTGTCTTATATACATTATTCCCTTACCCCTTCCAACGCCACGCTACCTATCATAAATTGCTGTTCTGTCCTAGAATTTTTAAATATTAGTTTCTTTTCTTCACATTAATTTCTCACCCTTGTCTCTCATTTACTTCACTAGGTCATTGATAATGCTTTGCAATTTATACCCCGAGTCATTTAGCAACAAAGTTTGCCAACCCATGCTGCATTAACTCTTATCCCCATCTCCCCACTCGAGGTCCCTGAACACTCCCAGTAAGCACGCAGTATCTATAGCACTGAAAGAACCTTGTCTTCCTGCCAGACATCCTCCCTTTCAGGATTTCATTACTTTCTTTATAGCGGTTGGTTGGTTGGTTCATGGGAAGGGAAAGGCGCAGTATCTGTCACACTTGCTCTGTGGACACCTGAACCGCGCCGTAAGGGAAGGGATGAAGGTGGGAGTGAAAGTGGATAAAGAGAAAGGGGGGCCGTAGTGGAGGGCTACGGAGTAATTTCGACCACCTGGGGATCTTTAACGTGCACTGACATCGCACAGCACTTATAGCGGACCATGGTGCTTGTGCCGCAGCGATAGATCTCTTGAACATTTATTATGTACATTTCTTCTAGGTATTTACTTTCATAATGCTTGCATGCCTGCTGAAGCTTCAAAAATCCAATGCTTTCCGTATCTTCTCACGGTTGCATGTTAGAGCTGGGTGTATTTTTTGCTCTTCTATACTTAACTAATATTATTAATAATTGGTTCACAGCAAAGGAAAGGCGCTGTATCTGTCACACTTGTTTTGTGGACACCTGACCGGGCTGTAGGGGGAAGGTAGGAAGGTGAGAGTGAAAGCGGAAAGAGAGAAAGGTGTGAAGTACTGGAGGGCTCCGGGTAATTTCGGCCACCTGGGGTTCTTTAGCGTCAGCTTACATCGCAAAGCACACTACGCCAATTAGTTAGGCCTCCATTGAAACGCAGCTGCCGGCGGTGGGGATCGAACATTTATAGCGTAAATATGGCTAATTTCCGAGCTGCCTTTATAATAGTCAACCACTTTCATCGGTTAGTGGAATGGGAGGTTGTTCCGAGTCTATAAAGAATTACCTTAGTAAACACCTTGTAAGGAAGGCACTAAACCGATGGGTCTGCAATATTTCCCATTCTCTCCATCCCCTCTGTTCGCACATAACACCCTTCGAACCTGAAATGATGCGTACTTTATAGGCAGTGATAAAGGGTGTTACCCTGTTTCTTAAGTGCTTTTGTTTTGTTTGAATTTAACGAGACATGTAAACAATGATTACCAACTAATATAGCAAAATGCGGTATCTCACGCGTATATGCAGAGCTCAGAGTATGCGCTGGAAATTTAAGCTGCTGAAAAAAAGAAAAAGCAAAGAAAGAAGCGGTTTTTTGAGCCCTTTTAATGATTGTGTAGGAGAACCTGCTCAGTAAAGTAAGCGTCTTAGCACATATACTGAATTTCTGCCAATAAGGAGCATAATTAGCAATGAAATGGCGAATAGCACAGGTTATCATGCCGAAAAAGAGCCTTTTCGGGACTTCAGATGTTCCGCCATTACTGTCATACCTAATACAATGAGGAAGATATTAATTATTTCAGGCAGTTTTTACAGCTTCTAACAAGGTCGCTGAATCAAACAATTTTCACTTGCTTTAAGAATCATCTAAACATGCTAAGATTATGCCTTTATGAGACGAATGTTTTTCTCGAAAACAGATGTCCAACTTGATGCGTATGAAGTTTCTTTCCTGATCAACGTTTTAAAACTGCAATGAAAGGTGTCAAAAATAAATAAGAAATACCACAGTACTAACATAAGGACACAGCCTTCTTTCACAGATACATTCACGGCAATGTTCAAAACGCTGCACCATTTTCTAAATATTCATTTCTTTCTGTCGCCTGTCAAAATAGGTATTGGAAATCAGGCAGCATGTTGCTGCAACCAGGCACCAGCTCCCCATATGCAGCGTTTTCAAAAACCATATTACCTTTCTCAACCATGACAGGCATAAGAAATAAACATCGTATTAAAACGTGCGCGGAAAGTGCCGGCCAGCCAGATGTAAAATACAAACAGCCCGCACAACGTTACACAGTGAAGCGAGTTCAAAATACCAGCAGGGGCTTTTGTGCACTTACCGCACTCTCTTCGGAGGCGAATATAAGCGTTGCCTTGTTTATCTTTCTAACAGCGTCGTCCTGTGTCTTCTCCGGCAGCCACGTTGATATGGGAGCTTGATGGAATGCCCTTTTTAGTTCGTGGAACATCGAGTAAAGGGCGTGCGCACTGTGATCCAGGTCTAAGAATCGCGCTGCAAGGCGCGGCCACGTATACCCAAAGCACCTGCGTGCCAGGTCGAGGCAGAAATTGGCGGTCTCGGAAGGATGCGCCATGGCCCGTTCTCTGGAGAGCTCCAGGAAAAGTAGCTCAGCGTCTAGATGCGACGCCAGGTATAATGCAGCCTTGTTAATGTCGCTGTGATTGTATATCTTGCTGAAGGCGCTTCGGATGTCTTCTGCACCCGACGCGTAGGACGTGTCCGAGGCATGCATGCTTTCCTCTCCATGATAAAGAAGTTGGTTCAAGGCGGCCATCCAATCGTTAGCGGTCACTTCCGGCACAAGATTCTCCAGGAGAGCGGACAGCGGCCACCTTTCATATTCCACCATGGCTCCGTCGTCCAACTGCAGATCGCTTGCTACAAGCTCGTCGAGGCCAAGAACCAACGCCCTCTCGTCGTCATTTTCCAGTACGCGTTGCAGGTCCCGCTCCAGCTCCCCTCTGTTTCCAGACACCACCAGCTTGGTGAGCAGCGACTTTCCGGGGGACAGTCGCAGCACCGTCTTGCCTTTCTCACTGAGCAGATCGAGAATGAAGACCGTGTGGAATCCCGCCAGTAGCGACGTGCGCGCGATGAGCCCCACGAGATCGCGGTACGTGCGAGCCTCCCGAATCAGCGTCCAGTTGAGATGCTGGCGCACCGACGCCAGCGTAGCCTTGAAAGCCTCGGCTGTCTTCTCTTCCGAGACGTATCTGTGGCACCTCTTGTAGACCACGCGCAAAACGCGCTTGCCTTCCGCACTCTCGGCGGGCGCTGCAGAATTGGGACCATGACACAATGCCCTTCTTACAAAGGCACTTTTAAAGCGGTACTGTTTAAAAGTTCATTTTATATGTTGTAAAGATAACTCTTAGCATTTTATTTCCGGATATCCGGTATCTTGTGATATATTTGCACACGTTTCAGAAGGCCGTTTCACGCGACAGCAGGGTTACCTAGCCAGTGAGCACGTTACACTCTTACTAACGCAACCACAAACGATTAGTAATAATTCAGGCATAGTTGCTCTGTTGTTTCATCATTAGAACTGCGCACTGCTGCTCCTGGCACACCCTGTGTAATCTCGACGGTTAATGCTTGTAAAGTTAATCCCCCTGTCTCCAAGACTGTTTACTTCGATGGCTTTTGCACCGTATAATGTTTATATCACAGACAGCCAACGTTCTCACTAATACTCTAGTCTAGACTGCTGAATCCTAATTATAATAAATTTTCAAGCCAGGACTACCCCTAAAATGAATAATAACTTTGCATGTATGCACTGAGGCAATAAATATCGATTAAAAAAAACTGACACCATTTTTCATTGTGACGGAGTATTTTATCTTGACATTTCTGCTCTCTGTGAAATAATGCAAACATATAATATTTACAACACTTACGTTCAACTTTCAGGCTGTCTATTTCCGCCTGGAAGTCCGGGGCGAGAAGGCGGTCGGTGATTGTAGAGACGGAGGCAGCCATAGTGTCCCTAATGAAGCTGCTGGGACCGGCCTGGTCAGTGGCATGATCCAACCACGAATTGCACACGTAGGCGTAGAAATCGCTGCAAGTGTCCTTGCTGGTGTTGAGGAGCCCATTCAAGTAATCGCGCGCTTCGATGCACTCGGCCGTGTCACACATCACGGGCTCCGTGGGAGGCTTGCGCGAGAGGAGCAGCAGCAGGGCCACCATGGCCAGTGCGAAGACGGCCACCAGAACCACCACTACGGCCGCATACATGTAGCGCTCCTCTTTGCCCGTTAGCTCGGTGACGAACATCACGTTCAAGGCTGCAAGCGTAGGCAGTGTTAGGCTTCTAGTACCAAAACATCGTACCCTTCTGTCCTACACAAATGGGTAAATTCTCACTGCAAATTTTTTGCCAAAGCTCATGGTCACAACAAGCGTGGCAGATGTTAGATAGAAAAACGTTAGGACCATTTCCTTTTTTCGAATTTCCCCGCATCCAAAAGCAACGCATATAGGTTGTATTCACGTGGCTTCTTCAGGTTGCCTCATACATGTACACAACAAATGGACCTTAGTGTTACAGGTTCTGAAGCACTGCTTCAGGAAATATTCGTTGATAGGAAAATATTCTAGTGGTAGAATTTCATCCACAGTTTCAGCGCATAAAAATAACGTATTAAGGCACGAGCTCTACTTTTTGTACTGAAGCACCTTAAGCCTTTCGCTCGCACATTTGACGTTCAGACACCGGACTGAAGGGGTGGTCAGTTCTGTCACTCCATTTGACCCGGTGCAAAAATGCGCAGCTCTGGTGCTCACTCGTAAAGCTCTCCTCTGTGATAACTAGTGTTTAGTAGGGGGTTTAAATACTGCTTCGCCGGCACTTACTTGCTCAGTCTCGCCTCAGATGATGTGCACGCCTGTGCGAGTGTGCCAATGATTCGGCGCAAGCTTCAGGCTGTACCCATGGTTAACAGAACTTACGCTATATCTAGGTTCAGACAGGATAAATCTCCACTTTTTTTGTGACTGGTTTTATTGTGTGCCGATTAAAAACACCAGGCGATGGTCGTATAAGTAGATCGTGTATCACCGTGTATCGCAGACGTATCATCAGTGTGCGAAAGGCACCGCCTCACGAAGACAAGCTAGAAATCTCATGTGGAGAAACAGAAAGAAAACGATGATACGCAGCACACGAAGCATACGTCTCACTCAACGAAGCGAGGCATCGCAGCAGACGACCCCAAATTCGGCGAGCTTTCTGCGGGTAAGCGATGACTGTTTAGACATCCGAAACCGAGAAAACTGCAAATGCCGCAAACACACAGCTCCGGGATCCGAAGGCTCACATGAAGAAACGGGATCGGCGAACGTGACGTCGATGACGTTATGCGATTCTACCTGGTACGTGCGGACGCCCTGGGGTACACAAATAGCCAGCAGTTTGACGTAGTACTGTTGTTAGAAGAATGAAACAAGGTTGTCTTCCTGGCCCGACGCACGTCAGCTAACTCCGAAACATAGAAATGCACCCTCGAGTGGGCAACGAAGCCAGCGAGCTACATTCAAATCAGCATAGATCTCGAAACCAGTATCAACTCTTTTTAACCTCTTTTATTCAAACGAAAGCTTTAATAGGCTATGTTGATGCAAGTGGATGCAAAAGGTGAGTCCACGAGGCCTAGTGTGCTGTAGTAGTGTGACGTTCCCTTAATTCGCGTGTCAGGGGTGCACAAAGCAAACGTGACAAATCAGCGCATTTCCTCCCCTGTAGACAAATTTGCACATATTTTCATGTGTCCACAGATAAAGTATGAGAGATACGGCGAATTTCTGTCACACCAGCTACCACTGCAAACGTAGGCTACGTAAAAACTTTGAGAGAGCACAACAGAGATCTGGATTGGACAAATGCATTTTCATTAGCTGTTCTCTAGTAGCTCCAAGAGTGTCATGACTTGGCACTTTTGAGTGTCATAACTCAGCACTGTTGAGAGTCGTGAAAGCAATTCTGAGTGTATAGTCTCAACACTTAAATGTCATGGCTCGGCACTTTTTGAGTCATGACTACACACTAATCATGGTCTTGACATTGACTGACTAATTCATGGATTTCATTGTCATGCGTATTGGATCTCCAATCTGACTGACTCGTCACAAATGGCTACAACTAATGACTAAGCTATAATGACTCACATGACATGACTAGGCATGACATAACAGTTATATACCAATTGTCATTACTACCCATGCATGACTACCAGTATCATCTTATCGTGACGTCATATCACATGTTATATTTTGCTTCCAGTTATTGCTTCCATGTTGCAGACACGTGTTTGTAAACATAACGAAGTAAGCATTTCACCTAAAAGTGTTTGGTTTATGGGGTTTAATGTCACAAAGCAACTCAGGCTATGAGACGTTGTAGTGGAGCGCTCCACAAGTTTCGAACACCTGGTTTTCTTTAACATACCTAGCATCGCACAGCCCACGGGCTTTTGCCTCAATCGAAAAGCGACCGACGCGGCCGGGATTAGATCCCTCAGTCTTGGACAGAGAAGTCGAATGCCCTGACTACTGCACTACAGTGGTCTAATAATAATTAGTGATGACGTTAATTAATGTTAATAAACTTAATAATGATTTAGACTATTGTGGTAAACAAGAATAAAATAAGACGAAAAGTAATCATTAGTAGTGAACAAAATAACGCAAAACGAAATGAAATAAATGTAAATAATAAAATAAACATTACATGTATTCAAAGTAAAATAGGTCAAATTACAGAAACGTGGCAGAAATGGTAGTGCTTTCGCAATCTCCCATTGCTGTTTCAACAGTGACCTCTAACTTGTGTTCAAATCTTATAAACTCAAAAGACTAAGTAGCACTACGTTTCGCAATAGAGGGTTTACAAAAGTAAGTCTGGCAACCATGAGCGACCCGCTGATCCCGCGCTGGCGACCGTATTTTGATCGCTTCATCCGTCAGCTCCGTGTACGTCTGTCAGTGCCCGCCATCCTATCCGCGCTTGTCACGTTGTAACCTAGCGTGCTGCGCTTGGAACGACCTTTCAGTGTCAAGAGAAGACACTGCCTGGTCGAGGAAGCTTTCCTCTATTCCTGACGGTTACTGTCAGCGACGCCTAGATGTGTATTTTGACTGCCAAGGCTGGGCGGGGCACACCGCACGGGCTGTTGAGGGCAGTTACAATCTGCTCTGCGAGTCGTACACGGACCCCTCGTTGGCCCGCGTAGCATCATTCCCATCAAGATATAGTATCAAAAGTTTTATAATGTGGAGAATGTTTTCATCTGTGTGTTTTTGCTATTTAATTGGAAGCCATGAGAGACGATCGCGAGTATAGAGAAGAAAGCGCTTCAGAGCAGAATGCAAAACTTATCCGTGGATGACTGTTGGCTTTCCGGGTCGGTTTGACGCTCTTTCATCATCAGCCTGATTATACCCACTGCAGGGCGAAGGCCTCTCCCATATTTCTCCACTTAACCCGGTTCTGTGCTAGCTGCATCCACTTGACCCCTGCGAACTTCTTAATCTCATCCGCCCACCTAACTTTCTGCCTCCCCCTGCTACGCTTTCCTTCCCTTGGAATCCAGTTTGTTACCCTCAGCGACCATCGGTTATCCTCTCTTCGCACTACATGTCCTGCCCATGTCCATTTCTTCTTCTTAATTTCCACTAGAATGTCATTAACTTGAGTTATTTCTCTGACCCACTCTGCACGCTTTCTATCTCTTAATGTTACCCCTACCATTTTTCGTTCCATAGCCCTCTGGGTTGTCCTCAACTTAAGTAGAACTCTCTTGGTTAGCCTCCACGTTTCAGCCCCATAGGTGAGTACAGGCAAGATGCAACTGTTGTACACTTTCCTCTTGAGCGATACCGGTAAGCTGCTAGTCATAATCTGCGAGTGCTTGCCAAATGCGCTCCATCCCAATCTTATTCTTCTTGATATTTCCTTTTCATGGTCTGGATCTGCGGTTACTACCTGTCCTAAGTAGACATATTCGCCTACTTTTTCCAGTATTTCGCTACCTAATGACGCTCTTTGTCCGTGCTAAACTCTGATAAAACGACGTTGTCATCTGAGTAATTGATTACTTGAAATATTTGAAGAAGGTAAGGTGTCAGATGGCTCAAAATGCAAAGGCAATGTTTGCTGATACTGAGTATTGGTGTATAAAAATATTAAATAATAAATGAAATAAATGATAGAAGGAATAAAATAAACGAAACTAAAAACTTAAAACGTGAAGAAAACGTAGTCCGCGTGTGTGTGTGCGTGTGCGTGTGTGTGTGTGTGTGTGTGTGTGTGTGTGTGTGTGTGTGTGTGTGTGTGTGTGTGTGTGTGTGTGTGTGTGTGTGTGTGTGTGTGTGTGTGCGTGTGCGTGTGCGTGTGCGTGTGCGTGTGTGTGTGTGTGTGTGTGTGTGTGTGTGTGTGTGTGTGTGTGTGTGTGTGTGTGCGTGTGTGTGTGTGTGTGTGTGTGTGTGTGTGTGTGTGTGTGTGTGTGTGTGTGTGTGTGTGTGTGTGTGTGTGTGTGTGTGTGTGTGGAGAGAGAGAGAGACGCTATCGCTTCACATCCTTCACGACTTATCGGCAGAGCTCAAGTGTCGCCCTTTTTTATGACAATATGATACAAATCTGATTTTACAAACACAGCCAGTTGAATCAACGAAAAACACTGCGCAGTAATTTGAGTTGAATTTTCAAATTTATTTTCGTTTCCGCCGACTTCCTCTATACCGAACCTTCCCATGTCAGCGCTTGCATATGAGGTTAAGTCTTTAGATGTCTATATGACTAAGGAAATAAACAAGAAATCGGCATATTTAAAAATGAACTTAATTTCAGGTGGCTGTCAAATAGCGAACCATCGGGCGACTCGGCAAAAGACACAAAAGTGAAACGCAAGCTTTGTTATTTTGTCTGCCGCGCTGGCAGGTATTTATAGGCACGGAATACAAACTTGAGCTGCGTACTCTCGACACGTACCGGATTTCGCAGGCATCACCAGGCGATAACGCTTTTCGAAACGGGCTGTAAGTGAGCATATTACGGCACACTAGGAAGATGTCATCTTTTCCTGCTTTACAAGACGCCGCGGGTTTTGCAGCCGCTTTTGCGGCGTGAAACAAGCAGCTCGGGCGCCCTAGACAACCGTTTTGCTCTCTGCACTAAGCACTCCCATTTCGTACGACGGTGAAAAGTAGCTTCGGTAATCATGGCCTTGTCGTAAGTGAGATACAGAATGGCGAACGCAATCTACGTACAAAAGGTTTCAAGGGAACCTATTGCCACTTTACGTTCATTAGAGATGCATTGCTCCTTCCCCCGTGTCCTCCATCGCAGTATAAGCTTATCCTTAAAGTTCAGAAGGCACCATAGAACACAAAACAACCTTACTGGTTTAGGTGCTATTACGTTCTGTGAGCTAGCTCCCAGTCAGAGGGACGTGCAGTAATGCTTGAGAGGAGGCAAGTGACACCTGCAAAGCCGATTAGGATGGCAAACGAGCGGTCGCATACACGTGTATACCTTGATTCCGTGCGCGTCTACGACGGTGCGCTGGCTACAGAAGCACACGCAGCAACATGCTGGCATTCCGAATAGAGCTTGGTGCTAGCAGCTACTACAGTGATGTTAGAAAATTAAGCAATCGCATTCTAACGCAGCTTGCGGTGCATGCACGGCTTCCACGATAGTGTACGTTGGCTGCACTTTGTGGGAGGCGCGGGCAGACGGATCAAAACATGGCCGCCGAGCACAGTTTCTGTTTCTTTCACTAGATGGAGCTAACTTTTGTAAAGCCTCTATTGTAAAGAACGCTGCTTGGGACGGTCTTTCTCTAACACTCAAAGTTGGTAAAGCAAGGTGTAGTGAAATACTGTATCAGCAATACCCTAGATAAGTCTTGTGTTCATATGCTCCGTGGAGCCCTGGCGCTAAAGATTAGTCGCCTTTATGATGCTGGTTACCCTGAACACCTTGTTAGCTCTGTAGCTGAAAGTATGCTTAGGAAGAAAAAATTAGGACACGAGAAGGATGTTCGCAGAAAAATAGCTGTAATTCAATATGTACGCCAGACATCACATAATCTGAAAAAAAAAAAAAATCGGAAAGCGAATAGGGGTTCAAGTTGTGTTTTCTGCTCCGTTGAAACTATTAGTATTATGTAAGAAAGCAAAGCCATTCGCTACTAAGGAGAGTCCTTGTAGTATTATTCATCAAAACCGCTTCGTCAGTTGTCAAGAAGGTGTAGTATATCGCGTGTCTGTGTCATGTTGCCGCGAATATATCGGACAGACGGGCAGATGTGTTTACACAGGATTGAGAGAACACAATAACGTACTCAGATAAGCTGCACGTTGGGCACTAAATTCCCTGAATGTTTTTCGGTGCGACGGATTGATAAAAACGAATGACAGGTCAATACAAACATCCACTCTTTATAGGCCTGATGGCGAGCAAACGATGAGAATTTTCAACGCTTCTCACACGCTAGAAACATGAAGGTCACGAAGTACTGATAACAACTGAAGCTTATAAAAAAATATGCGTCTTAATTTTTGTTATTTACTCATTTTGGCTAAGATTTATACTTAAATAATTGTTCACATCCCGTCTCAATCTATACTTCCTCAAATTTTCAGCATTTTGGCTAAGATTTATACTTAAATAATTGTTGACATTCCGTCTCAATCTATACTTCCTCAATATTTCAGCGTTTTCTTGCTATCGTCTATTGGGGCCAATTTACTTCGCCATTTACAGCTCCAAAAGTGCCCGCAATCGTGTGGCACCATCTGTCGGAGCGCCGAGAAATGCGAGGGTTTCTGTGCAACGTGCGGAGCGTTCATTTAGACATCTTTGTATTCTTACACCATGATTTTTAATAATATTGCGCGAGCGTCGACCAAACTGCGGCTCAGCGCCTTCTAACGGCAATAACTGTGCAACACGGATAGACATAGTATCGTCTGCTAAGCTCTTCCAGTTACGAGTGCACACGACCTGCCACTATAACTGTTCGCGAAAACCCGACGGACAGCAGAACGCATGCGCAAGAATAAGATGTGAAAAACGCGACTCTTCTCTTCTTCCTATTGCGGCAGGCCACGCTAGCGAAACGGATTTAAGATAAGAAAATAAAGAAAACAAATACACCTGCACCTGAAAAGCTTTGCCTGGAAGCGAACCTTCTTATTTGAGCAGCCCTCTATTGGGTAGGAACATGATGAAAGAGGCAACAAACAGCACGTGTGCTTTACTGGCCGACATTTCTTTTCTGTCCTTTTTTGCGGACAAATATTGTGGCAGGGCGTGTCTCCTCGCGATCGGAACAGCCTAGCAGACGACGCTTTATCTTGGTGCGCGGGGGCGAACTCTCACCGTGTTATACGCTTATCGCGATTATAAGGCGTTAACCAGCAGTTTGGTCGACGATCGCGCTTTAATAGCAAAAGTCAAGACAGTTTCATCTCAGACTGGCACGCTCGCCATGGCAGGCAGGCTTCCAGAACTGTACTACTACTGCAAGCAAAGCTGTCAATAATGCGATCACAACCACAACTATGTACCACAACAACACACTTCTCTTGCTCACAGTGCAGCGACTGCCATTTATAAGTACTACATTCCACAGTTTCTTCAGATGTTAGGACCCTCAAGAGTATAGACTCTCACTTACGGTAGAAGGACCTGAGTGACGAGGAGACTACGTTGGTCTTCTTCATGGCAGCTTCCCGAGATGACGCAGGCGTGAAGCTCTCTTCGGCCGATAACATGTTGGCAATCGAGCCTCCCTTTGACTTTTTGCGCTCCTGACGACCGGCCTCCTTTGGACGAGGCGGCTTCACGGAGGACTCAGGTGCCACTTGCGAATGTTGTGAATCCGCTGCTGGCATGTTCACCGCGACTGCGCCACCTACGCACACGTTCTCCGCTGTTTCGGAAGACGCGACTACCGGCGCAGCGGGCTGTTCTTGGCAGTTTTCTGGGCTGTCCCGAGCTTTTACACCAGCGGGACTCGATGTCTTTGATGCCTTGTGCGCTCCACCCGGGATGGCATGCAAGCCCTTTTGTTTTGACCTGCCAGAAAGTCCACGTGGTCTCAGGAGAAAGAATGACTATGACAGTCACTGGGGCGAAGGTAACTGTTCCTGAGGTTCAGAAGCTAGACAAACCGTTTAACATCGTGTAACCCCTCCAACCCTTTGTTCCCTCTTGGTCTCGCCGATACAATCACAAAGCTTTCAATGTCAGTACCCAGCCAAACCGGTATCTGGGAGGCAACAAATACTACGGCGGTTGCGTTCGCACGTTATAACCAAATTTATGAAGCGTTAAAGCTACGTCATTTTGTTTTTTCAACATATTCCAAGTTGTTAGAAGTGCACTGGTTTCCGGTGGGACATCATATGACCGCTACAGCCCTTCTTTAGCTTTGAACGCAAGCACTCGGTGCCAGAGCTGGTATTCTAAATCCGATATTGCTTCTCGTTGTACAAAATAAACCATGAGGATGAAATGGGATTCACAAATTCAATGTCCTTAAGGAATGCTGGTAACCAAAGCAGCATCGTCAAACACTATTGTATGAAGTGGCATCGAAAGGTTATGCGCTAAGTGCCGGTCAGCACGCTTTGCGACATCCTTGTGGAATTCGCGGTCATCATTGGGAAGCCCATATATCGCTCAATGTTGTTAGTATGAATACCCGACTATGTAAAATATATTCGCGGCGTGGATACAACTAGCTTAGACAACTCTCGCTATGAAAGAAGCGCTGAGAAGGGAACTGCATAAATTCAAGAGCAGGCGCCGTTTCTTCAGGCTAAATCAGGCTGTCTTACAATGAAGTGATGTAGGTACGAGCATCCTCAAAGATGTTTGTGTGGCAAAATATACAAGCACGGGAAGAACAAACTCGTCTTAGGCATTCATAACCATAAGCCGGGCAATAGACCCACTGCTGACTGGAGGCCTTTCCCGTATTCGTCCCTTTAATCCAGTTCTGTGCTAGCTGTATCGTCCTGACTCCTCCAAACTTCCTTATCTTATCCGCCCACCTAACTTTCCGCCGCCCTTTGCTATGTTTTCCTTTCCTTGGAGTCGAATTTGTAACCCTTTGTTGTGTACACGTTGTGCACCGCCTCCTAGTGGACGGACGCAGGGCCGCTCCACTTGCAATGCCGAGCCGTGCGTTCTTCGGAACTGGACCGTCCTCGGACCATACGCGCGACCAGGCCACGAGAAGCAACGCCTTCGTTACCAGCGCTCGCGCTTCTCTATTTCTTTCGTTTCTCCTCACTCCGAAAGGCGCAATAAATGCAGTCTCTACTCAGCAACCGAATCGAGAGGTTCCTCGCTCATGGGGCTTCCGATGCCCCCAAACATAACACTGGCGACGAGAAGTTGGATTTAGAGCAGACGCAGTTGAGAGTCAGGCCATGGCTACTGGAGCAATGCACGACCCCATCGAGCCGTTCAACGGCAAAAATTGGTCTTCGTAGATGCAGCCTCTCACTTTCTACTTTGTTGAAAACGACGTCACCGAAGATGTGAAGAAGCGCGCGTTTCTCCTGACGCTTTGTGGAACCGAGACTTTCGAGACTGCCCGCGCACTGGTTGCACCGAAGATGCCTGGAGACGTCAGCTGTCAAGACCTAGTCACTTCAGAAGCACTTCGAGCCTAGACCATCAGAGCTGTACAGCCGATACGTCTTCCAGAACCGCGACCAACTGCCTGAAAAATCCATCAGCAACTACGTCGCAGCCCTCAGAAGTTTGACAGCCGACTGCAACTTCGGAGTGCTGACGACGATGTCGGCAACATCGACTTCATCAGCAGAAGGAGACAACTGCTCTAACGAATCCCACCATGCTGCCCCAAGGCGTCATGCTTCGCGACAGATTCGTCTGCGGCATCCGCGACGAGCACTTCCAACAGAGACTGCTCGCGGAGGAAGACGACGTTTCAACGTGCTTTTGACCTGGCCATGTCAGTAGAAAGTGAGTCGAGGCAGCAGCGAAGACTCAAGGGAGTGACGAACTCCGCAGAAGTATACAAAACTTCGCAACCCAAAAAGGAGCACAAGAATTCACCGCAGCAACGACGCTGTTATCGATGTGACTGCTGGCACGAGGCTCACACCTGCAAATTCAGGACTGCACAATGCCGTTTTTGCTCCAAGAAAGGCCACATCGAGAAAGCGTCATCTCCCGCAAGAAGTAAAGCAAGGAAGGCAAGCCTAACATCAGGCCAGGAACGCATAGTATCAACGATCAGTCGACGAGCAAAGGCACTCCGCACAGCGATCCGTGCTACGAGCTGCACGCAGTGAGTGAAAACCCTGCCCCTAATTCCTAGTTAATGTGAAAGTCGAGAGAAGGCCGCTCAAATTCGAAGTCGATACGGGCACCGCATATTCTTTAATCAGCGAGACTAGTTACCGCCAAACATGGCCGATAAACGCCCCAAGGCTAACAAAAGAACCCCTTGACTTGCGCACTTGGTCGGGGGAGGAACTTCGTACTCTTGGATCAGCACAAGTTCGTGTGTGATTTAAATCAAAAGACTATGTGCTACCCTTGCTGGTAATGAAAGAAACTGGCTGCAATTATCTTGGACGTGCCTGGTTTTCCGATCTACACATGCGATTGCACGGAATCAATCAGGTCGCTGAGCCAACACCACAGCTGCAAAAGGTTCTCGCACGTTATCCTGATGTGTTTAAGCGAGACATCGACGGCTACACGGGACCCTTGGTTCGTTTGGATTTGGAGCAAGGCGCAGCGCCCAAAGTCTGTAAGGCGCGTCCGGTGCCCCTTGTATATCAAGAGCCAATGGAAGAAGAGCTCGACTGTCTTCAACGACAAGGCATCCTGGAACCAACGCAACATGTCGAGATGGCTACACCTTTAGTGTGGGTGCGTAAAAAGGACGGAACATTTCGTGTTTGTGGCGACTATAGGAGCACAGTTAACGCCGTGGTCAATAAGACGGCGTACCCGCTACCAACAATCGCGAAGGTATTCGCAAAGTTGCGTGGTGGAATCATTTTCTCAACGCTGGAGCTCTACCAGGCTTATCAGCAGCTCAAGGTCGACGACGAGACGGCCGCAGTGCTCACCGTCAACACTACCAATGGACTGTTCCGAGTGAAACGGCTTCCTTTCGGAATATTCTCTGCGCCAGCCATCTTCCAGCTTATGATGGAGGCAGGAATTCTTGGGGTGAGTGTTTAACTTGATGACAATATTGTCAGTGGGAAGGATGCTACAGAGCATGCGCAACGTCTAGACAAAGTCATGTCGAGGCTAAGTGAGGAAGGCCTACGCCTCAAGCATGAAAAGTGCCGCTTCGACATCAAGACAGTCGAATTTCTCGGATATAAATTGACACGTAAGGCGTTCATACAACCGAGGAAAAGGTCCAGGCTATCCTTCAGGCTCCAAGGTCGACTGACCGGACTTCTCTGCAGGCATTTCTAGGGCTTTTGGCATTTTATGACCGGTTTCTAGAAAACAGAGCTGCGGTTGCCGCAGAGCTGTACAAGCTTCTTGAGGCTGAGGCTGATAAAACTTTATTCGCAATAAGGGGATTAATAGGGGAAGTCAGCTAGCGTGCCGCAGGCCGTGGAGACTTTGGCAATGCCGGCCCATTTGACGGCCTTGAACTGAATGCCAGGGTCATCGCTGGACCTTAGCTTGTCCCAAGCATTTTTAGAGGGATCCGGCAAGAATTCTGAGGGAGGCTTATGGGCTTTGCACGCCCAGGTCATATACTTGAAGTTGTCTTTCTCCCCGCAAAACCTGCAGAAGGGATTCATATCCTTAACCATTTCTGGGTGGTGCGGTGGTTACGGCGCTGGACTACTGTTCCCAAGGACGCGGGATTGAATCCCGGCCTCGGCGGCAGCTTTTCGCTGGAGACGAAAAGCAAGGCGCCCGTGTGCTGTGCGATGTCAGTGCCCGTTCAAGAAGCTCAGATGGTCGAAATTTCTAGAGTCCTCCACTACGGTGTCTCTCATAGCCTGAGTTGCTTTGGGACGTTAAACCACACAAACCAAACCATATCCTTATTTATGAATCTTGATATGTATTTTGGATTGGGGAGGGTCCCCGTTTGTAGCTGTCTCCATGTTACGTGTTGTCTGGTTAGTGTTTTATGGGGTGGTGGGAGTGTTCTTCTCATTGCTTTGTAAAGTGCAGTGGGTTCGTGGTATGATACAGTTAGCTCACCGAAGGGTTCCGGTTCCTGAATTTCCGCTATCGCTCGGCCGGCTAATTCTCGAGCGTATTGTTGGGCAGTCTCATTTCCCAGATTCCCCGCATGAGCTGGGGTGCATATTAATTCGACATCTCTCTCGAG
This sequence comes from Amblyomma maculatum, assembly GCF_055883805.1. Taxonomy (NCBI): domain Eukaryota; kingdom Metazoa; phylum Arthropoda; class Arachnida; order Ixodida; family Ixodidae; genus Amblyomma; species Amblyomma maculatum. Next base: position 131,599,436 of record NC_139347.1, read on the forward strand.
AGGAGATTCTCTCATTTCACTTAGTATTTGTGAGGCGGGTTTGGAGACTACCTCTAGCAAAGTTACTGATTGCCAGTTTGGAGTCGCTTACTATGGTTGTTGCATTAGGCGTCGGGGCGATTCAAGCCCAGAAAAATGCGTTCGGCAGAGAAGCCCCGATAGCGTTCGCCTCGCGAACTTTGGGAGCCGCAGAAAAGAACTACTCCGAACTAGACCAGGAAGATCTCGCAGTAGATTTCGGCATCAGCCATTTTCACCAGTACATCACTGGCCGGCTCGCAAAAGTATTAACGGATCACGAACCGGTCCTCGGCATCTTAGGAGAAAAGAAACAGTTACCGCAGATACTCTCGCCTAGGATGACCCGATGGTGTCTGAAGTTAGCCACGTATAATTATGATTTTGTGTACAGGCCTGGACGCCTGCACCAAAATGCTGACGCACTTAGTAAGCTGCCGCTGCCCGCTGAAGTAGATGAGCCACACCCTCCTGCAAATGTGCTCATGCTGGCTTCAACGCCGAGCATAAAACTGTCTCCAAATCAACTCACAGAACTGATCCGGGAGGATCCATTGCTGTCCTGCATAATGAGAGCTTTGTCAAGCTGCGATCTGTACAGATTGTCCGAGTAGGAATTTTCTGCTTTCGCAAGGCTAGGACATGAGCTCTCGCTAAAGCAAGGTTGCCTTATTCGCAGTACCAGATTGGTCGTTCCGGCGGAAACGAGAAATGATGTACTGCACTTGGCACGTGCAGAGCACAGGGGCATAGTAGCCATGAAAGCGTGCGCTCGAGGATAAATTTGATGGCCAGGTGTCGACAACGACATAGAGCAGCTAGCGAAAAATTGTTCAACTTGCTGCCAGCATCAAAGGACGCCGCCTAAAGCTCCACCTCCTAAATGGAAGCGCGCGAATGCTCCATGTCACACAGTCCACGCCGACTTCGCTGGCCCCGTGGAGGGAAAGATGCTACTAATTGTTGAAGACGCGTACAGCTAGTGGCTCGAAGTGCGCTACATGCTCAACATACAGGACTCTCATCAAGGAACTGCGCAACCTGTTCGCGTTTTTCGGCATATCCGAAAGGCTGGTAACGGATAACGACCCGTCCTTCGTTTCCACGGAAATAGAAAATTTACTAAAGAAGAACGGTGTAACGCAAATTACAACGGCTCCCTATCATCCTGCTACGAATGGGCCAGCAGAGAGATTTGTGTACGAGACAAAGTAAGCCAAGGATCACTCTGGAACACTCGCGTGCAGGCTTGCTCGGTTTCTGCTCAAGTAGCACAGAACTGTTTCGGCTACAACGGGCAGGACACCAGCATCATTCATGTTCGGACACGAGCTCTCGATGCCACCCACACTTATTCAGCCCCGACCTGCTGAAAAGACCTCTGATGAGAGCGTTACGAGGCGAGTGGTCATAGAGAAGTAGGTCTTCTTCCGCAACTTTACTGGAAGCCTTGCTTGTGTAGAAGGCATCGTAATCAAAAGACTAGGGCATCGATCTTGGCTGATCAAGACAAAGACCGGAATGGTTCGTCAGCACCTTGATCACATGAAGCCAGGTTCTGAAGCATACCTGGCGGAAGGTCCGCCATCGAACGATTGGACCAGCGGACGAGCAGCAAGCGAACAACAGTGCACACTGCTGGCTCCTTACGTGATCGCGATACCAGCGGAAACTTCGCCTGCGGGCGATTTACCTACAGCGCTCCACTCTGAACATGGGGAAGCTGAGACCCAGCAAAAGGACTGCGCAACAAAACCATGCGACGACCAACGAAACGAGTCCAGGCATGATCAAGCTCCGTCAAGGCCTCAACGTCGGCGTCGTCCACCCAACCGATACGGATACGGTAACCCGATCTAAGGAGGCAGGGGTGTTGTGTGCCCGTTGTGCACCGCATTCTAGTGGACGGACGCACGGCCGCTCCAGTTGTAATGCCGAGCCGTGCGTTCCTCGTAACTGGACCGTCCTCGCACCATGCACGCGACAAGGGCACGAAGAGCAACCTTTTCTTTACAAGCGCTAGCGCTTCTCACTTTCCATCTTTTCTCGTCTCTCGGGAAGGCGCAATAAATGCAGTCTCTACCCAGCAACCGAATCTAAAGATTCCTCGCTCACGGGACTTCCGACGTCCCAAAACATAACACCCTTAGCGACTGTCGGTTATCCTCCCTTCGCACTACATCTCCTGCTTGTGTTCACTTCTTAATTTCCACTAAGAGATCATTAGCTCGAGTTAAATGTCCGACCCTCTCTGCGCGTTTCCTGGATAGTAATGTTGCATCTACCATTTTTCATTTAATAGCTCGCTGTATTGTCCTCAACATTACGACCCTTTTCCTTAGCCTCCGTGTTTCAGCCGCCTATGTGAGCCCCGGTAATATGTAAATGTTATACTTTCCTCTTATCGATAACGGTAAGCTTTCAGTGATTATCAGAAAATATTTCCCAAACGCGCTGCAACCAAATAAATTATCTTATATTTCTTTTTCGTTGCTCGGATCTACAGTTACTACCATTCCTTAGCAGACAAATATGTATTCATTGCTTCCAGCAGAGTCATAGACTCTATGGGCTATCTCTTTGCATCATACAATCCAATATTCGATCCGGAGCAGTTTTCTGAATCCTTTGAGAAGAGAGATATGTGGTTACTCTGCGAACCATATGCAGTAGCTTTCCGATCAGAAAGGAGAATGTGAATATAACTCCATTATCGAAACACACTTTTCGGTTTCTAAAAGCATGATATTCCGGATTGCCAGTATGATCACCCCATTAGATAGAGCTCCACCTCAGAAACTCAGGGCGTTTAAGGCATCGAGTGCACAAATAACATAACAACAGACACTACCAAAAAAGCTGGAGCCCTCATACTGTCAAATTTGAGGAGCATTCCGCGCACCATTACAGAAACAAAAAGAAAGGACGACACTTAATCTCCCCATTTAAGTTATTAGTTCCCATGTGCCTGTTGGCCCGCTTGCGGATCGTCGTTGATGTGCACGCATTGTGGCCTTAGTGTTCCAATGCTTTATTTTTCATTGTTCCCCCATTATGCGGCACATAATATTTAACATACACTCGTTCGCTATCAGAATAATGGAAAGACCAACCAAATTTGACCTAAAACAGCGCTTTAACCAAGATGTATGACCGCGCCTCCGTAGACTATACGCAGCGTGCCTCACTCGTGATCCAAAGGACCTAAAAGGCCGCTTTCCAATCTCATCCTATCGCAACAAAGAAGAAGCCAGAGTTGGCAGCGCCTCCTACATAGGCCACATCATCTGGTCTCGTGGCGTCACCATCTGACGACCAGTCCGCGTGGCCGTGTTGGCTCTCAAGTATACCATCTTCCCGAGGCATTCCCAGGGTTTTTTGCTCAAAGCGCTAGCGCTCCACTCTCTGGAGAAACGAGCCTTTAAAGTCATCGCGTAAAACAGTATCCCTTAACAGACTAATATTTTTAAGAGTCGAATGCTGCAGGCGTAATCCAAAATAGATGAGTGAGGTACCTCTTGCATTATACAAGAGGGAGCAAGCGGAAGGCGTCATTCAAAAGAGATGTCGGTAAGATCTATCAGTGTAGGTTGCCAACCAACTGGCTTCACAGCATGACCTAAACCTAGCCGCTTTAGGGTGCCACCCAGAAATGTCGTGCAGGCATAGCTATCATGGGCCACAAGCAACATAACTTGGGAAACAGGTGTTAATGTAGGCTACGAGATACTCCGGAAGCTCTAACACTAGCAGTTGTGAACAAGCACTCACTTAGAGGCATCGAGGTTTGGCTTGGACTTGCTCTGGGCTGCAGTAGCTTTCCCACCATGCGCCGTTGAATGATGGGCAGGCCGCGTACTATCAGCGCCGGTCTTAGGGGTGCCTCCGGGTGGCGTTTTGCTCGGTTCGGAAGGCTGGGAAGGAGCAACACTGGAAGCGACCGGACTGCTAACCCCAGGCAGCGATGAACGCGGCACTGCCTCGCTACATCCAGGCACAGTGGTGGAGCTCACTGCGGGCGGCAAACCAGAACCGTGGTACGAGGTGGGCTGCTTGCCGTGCTTGGAACGCAAGGACTTCCTGCGCTTCTCCCTCGGTTCCTTAGACGGTCCGACCTGTTCCGCGCCGTGACGGTCTTTGCCGTGATCCATTGAGCCCAGGTTTGCTTGGCAAATAATCGGTCTTTAAACTCCACTGAAGATTGGCGAAGAGCTGAAATCAGAGCGCCGAGAAGAGCAACCTTATGGACGGAATATTAGCTTCTTCTGCGTGGTCTCGTGCCCGGGTGCTACGTGCTTCTCCTTCTTCTTCCTTCGCTCATGGCGCATACCCACGAATGGATATTGGCCGTGAATCAGTTAAGGCAGCCAAATAATCTGAATATACCGGAATAGTTTAATAAATCCATGATAGACTAAAGAAAAAGCATTATTCAAATCTTAGGATTAGATTAAAGCAAAAATAGTGAGCTCAGCTTTCTAAGCTTTCAAATTTCAAATACAGAACGCGAGGAAATCTGCCCGTAGTCGCAATGTAGTTGTGTAAGTATTCATAACTTTGACGCAACGCAAATCCTCACTTGCACCGAAACAGAGAAGAAGCGAAACCAACAAAGTAAATTACAGTTGTGTTGTGGGAATTACTAAATGTTGTGTTGTGTTGTGGGAATTTCCTATCACATGCATACGCAGCTAGAGCGAGCATGCACTACGTAATTTTTTTACTTTACTTGTGCCGTTGCGGGTTCCTGTGGCGTGAATATTCAGCTCGTACGAATATGTTGGAGCATATAGCATCACGGTAGTGGCGCTGTGTGCTCACGATAAGCTCTAGGGCGGACCGTGAGCGTGAGGCGTTTTTAGAGACTTATTTCATGTGGCGAAAGGCTAATGCCAAATTGTTCACCTCTTACAATAGCAGCCTTCAGAGTTTGTGCATTTAAAAATTAGTATTAGAGTTGTCGTGCTGTGCCGGAGTGCTGTGCAGCTCAGATTAAAGAGTTTACAGTGGCAACACTGAAGAGACCGATAGAACATGTGAACAGAAAATAAGCAAACGCAAGTTCTTGTTTACTGTGCTTGATAACCAGTCTTTTTTTTTCCTGTAGGGGCCATCTGTCAGAAAGTTATTTTAAGAACTTAAAAGACATTTTTGTTTTCAAAATTGAAGACCAAATTAGGTCTAGTATGAGGAGTGAAGCTGGAGCTGCCAACGTTCCTTCTCTGAAGCGAAGACCTTCGGCAAGCGATTAGGAAGTACTCAATCGTTTCGATCTCACCACAAGCGTCACAAGGGTTTTGCGCGACTCACACTGCGATATTCACACGAACGAACCTTCTAACAGTATATGAGATGTTGATAGTAAACGATGGATAGCAAGAAAACTTTGCACCTTCCTTGGATCGCTGGCTTTGTATTAATTGTGCTGAAGACGAGACATTCCGAAAATATTAAGATGACATACGTTACAATAGAACAAGCGCAACGAGAGCTGTCTTTGCCAAGAATTGTGCAGCTCCGTTCTGAAAAATGCCCCAGTGACTTGAGAGCTCAGGCGTTCAGTCGGACACGACTGAACGCCTGAACTGAACTGACTTGAGAGCTAGAGGAAGAGTGCCTCTTGCATCCATCCAGGGATGAAATGCTTAAGTTAGCGGCTCAAAAGAGCATCTCCTGCTGACTTCAATCGCACTAACACATAGAGAATTTGACAGAAAAATGATTTGTGATATATTACAGAACATTTGTAAAAGAACAACCCCAATAACCATAAACACAGCTAAAACATGCGTGAGTAATCCGGGACACGCAACGAAAAGCGCAAGGTGGGAGAGACTGAAACATTTCCAACCGCTGCCTTCTATACGGTCCCAGATAGAGTTCGTAATGATTCCTCTTTAACATTTTTTGCTAAAAAGGCAACATATGGAGTTCATCGCAACATGCTAGTAATTGAAGCAAATCCATGTACTTTCTGTCCAACGTTCAGCGCAGGCATGTTTAAAGAAGGCTTGTAAAACATAAACTAAACAGGCAAGTGCTTCATAAAAGAAACACGCTACGAGGCAATTCCACGAAAATGGGCATGATCAGGGCTGCTGGCTTTTGCGATTGACTACTTTTTAAGGCTTGAAAGCCCTGATCGCTATCTTCCTTGCAGAAGCTTTCACACGGCGTAGCTGATGTGGTTGAGGGAACCTTGTTATTCATATGGTAGCACCGGAACTAACAAAAAAGCGTTACTGATCCTCGTTAAATGTTTAGGGGAACTTCTGCTGCGACGTTTAATGTATGACGCGAGAGAGTTCATTGCTGACGTCCACGGCTGCTCTTGCGGATCATCACAAGCGTGCATGCACTTTGCCATGCGCGAAATCACCGATCGGTAATATCTCAAATATACTCTGTCAGAAATGCATTCAGGAAGCAGGCAGAAACGTCGCTGCTCGAAGCACATAAACAAGCGATTCGCTCTGTGTCGCCATCATACAGATTATGTGCCAGAGACATTACAGCTTCTTCACCACGCGATTCGCCATTAAAATGCCTGAATCAATGAGCTAAATTGCCTAAATAAAGTTCTGAAGATTATTCACCGAGGGGTTTGGGCCTTAAACGCTCCACAATTTAATTTCAGGAATAGTAGGGCCATTGAGTCGGTGACATGAAAACTTGAACGGCCTTTGCGTGACAGGCGTTCTGCTTAAAACGCAAGAAAACGGTATTTTATTCGATGGGGGCCTTGCAGTTTCGCAAAAATGTTTTCAAGAGTACTAAGCCACATGGTTTTCGAAAATTAAGTGTCCAATACAACATGAAATTGCCAATATTGCTAAGGGCTGGTTTTTCAAATGACGTACTTAGGCTTCGCAGATACGGGAGCTTGAAAAGAAATCAATGGTTTGTCTTTCTTAAACCGTGAAAGATAAGCCGGTGTGGCAAGTTCAGGTGAAATGTAAGGTAAAGTGGATATTATTTGCATGGGAGAAAACAATAATACATATATTTATTTAAAACTAGTTCAGTTCAGTTCAGTCCTTCAGTCGTGTTCGTGATCGTCTTCGTGACCATAGGGGGGGGGGGGGGGGGGGACCATGTCACGCCACGCTTTCCGGTTTCTCACTATCTTCCTAACATCACATAACTTCATCTGCAGCGCCTCGAGGATGCCATCTAACCATCGCGTTCGCTGCCTACCCCTTCTCCGGCGACCCTCAACCTTTCCCAACATCAAATCTTTCTCCAGCGACTCCTCTCTTCTCATCAGATGACCAAAATATCTGAGCTTTAACTTTAGAATTTGACCCTCCAATGAGCAGTCAGGGTTTATTGTCGACAATATCGACTGATTTGATCTTCTGGCACTCTAAGGAACTCTCAAGGGTCACCGCCAGCACCACAATTCAAACGCGTCGATTCTTCGGTGGTCACCCTCCTTCACAGTCCAACTCTCGCATCCATACATCACAACTGGAAAGACCATAGCACGATTTATACGGATCTTGGTTGGCAGACTAATGTCTCTTCTCTTTACTAGGCTAACCATGGCTCTCTTTCCCAGAAGCAGGCGTCTCCTAATTTCATGGCTGCAGTCTCCTTCCGGGGTAATCTTGGAGCCTAAGAAGAGAAAATCTGTCACAGCGTCCACTTCTTTTCCCTTGATTCTCCAGGACTTGATAAGGCAAGGCGCCATGATTTTTGTCTTTTTAATGATAAGTTTAAGCCCAAACTTCTCACTCTATTCTTGTACACGCATACGAAGTCTCTTGAGTTCCACTTCACTTTCTGCCATTAAAGTGGTATCATCCGCATATCTAACGTTGTTGATACGTTTTCCAGCAATCTTCCCTCCAGCTGAAGACTCGTCCAGACCGGCCTTCCTCATGACGCACTGTGCATATAGGTTAAACAGGCAGGGTGACAGTATGCAGCCTTGTCTCACTCCTTTCTCAATCGGAAACCAATCAGTAAGACCAACCCAGTTCTGACTGTGGACTCTCGCCTTTCATACAGATTCCTAAGGAAACAGTTGAGGTGAATTGGAACTACCATCTCTTGGAGAGCTTGGCACAATCTGCTGTGATCCACGCAGTCAAACGCTTTCGCATAATCAATAAAGCAGAAGTATATGTGTTTCTGAAACTCTTGCTTTTTCATGATCCAGCGAAGGTTGGAAATTCGGCCTCTAGTTCCTCTGCCCTTGCGAAACCCCGCTTGCACGTCCGGAAGCTCCCAATCCACATACTGCTGCAGCCTACCTTGGAGGTTTTCAACATCACCTTGCTAGTATGCGAAATAGGCGCGATCGTGCGGTAGTTGAAACAATCCTTGGCACTGCCTTTCTTTGGAATGGGGATGTAAACTGACCTCCTCCAATCCTGTGGCCACTGCAAGGTTGTCCAAATCTTCTGAGATAATGTAGGTCGAATGTTAACAGCGTCATGGTTGAGGTTTTGAATCAACTCAGCTGGAATGCCATCAATTCCGCTAGCTTTGTTCTGCAAGGCTGGCTAAGGCCCATTCAAGTTCACTCTTCAGGATGCCCGGCTCGGGGTCAGTAATCACAACCGTCTTTTGTTGGGTTTGCACATCCGGGTCCTTCTTGTATAGTTTTTCTGTGTATTCCTGCCACCTCTTCTTTATCTCTGAGGCTTCAGGGAGGTCTTTGCCTCGTTTTTCCTTTATCACGCCAAGCTTAGCACAGAAGCTTCCTTTGATATCTTTGATTGTCTTACACAGAGCTCTTGTGTTCCTTAATTGGCTGTTGTCCTCAACTGCATGGCACTGTATGTTCAGGAAGGCATTCATATCTCGCCTTGCTATTTTCTGAAAATCCGCATTGAGAACCTTGTATCTTTCTATTTCCCCTATAACTTTTGCCATCCTCCTTTCCTCAGCTATTTGCAATGCCTCTTCAGATAACAAGTTTGCTTTCTTGCATTTTTTTTGCTTTGGAACTACCTTAGTAGCAACTTCTTTTATTATATCACGAACATCAGTCCACATTTCTTCAGGCTCTCTGTCTTCTAGATCTAATTCTTGAAATAGATTCCTCACTTCCACAGCATATTCTGATGGAATTTGATCCAGATCATACCTGAAAGGCCTTCTAGTTTTCTGCGTTTTCTTCCATCGAAGCTTAATTTTGGCAAGAAGAAGCTGATGACTGGTGCCACCATTGGCCCCAGACCTTGATTTACTACTTGTATAGCACTTCTCTATTCTCTGCCGGCACTGCCGGCAAAGAATATAATCGATCTGATTCCTGTACCGGCCGTCCGATGAAGTCCATGTGTACAGGCATCTCTTGTGCTGTTCAAAATGCGTATTCGCTATGGTCAGGTTGTTTTCTTGACAAACTCCACTAGCCTCTGCCCAGCTTCATTTGGCTCACCAAGACTGAACTTGCCTGTAAATCCGATATTACTTCACTCTCGAGCTTCTCTTCCTCTTCAGCAGTAGTGGTTGGTGCATAGACTTGGATAACAGTTATGTTGAAATGGTGACCTTGGATCCGAAATGAAATCATTCGGTTTTTTGGGGGGTTGTACCCAAGCACTTCTTTGCCCATTCTTCTGTTTACTATGAGAGCGAGCCCATTCCTTCTCTTGAATTTGTGCCCACAATAAAAGACATAATGTTCGCCGGAGTTAAATTCTCCCATTACGGTCCACTTGAGCTCGCTGATACCCCAGATATCAATGTTCAATCTGTCCTTTTCTCGCTTGACGACATCCATTTTACCTTGCGTCATAGATCTCACATTCCATGTTGCTATGTGATATATCTCCTTGCAACATAGGCCTTTCCGGTCGCTTCCCGACACATCCACAACTGAGCGTCCTTTTGACTTTAGCCCAGCCGCTTTATTCGTCCTGTAGCTACTAGGAATCGCCCTTTGTTCAACCCCAGTAACTTGTTGAACGCCTTCCAATCTGGGGGGCTCATCTTCCGGCGCCATATCAGTATTGCTATTGTGACTGGCCATAGTGTTTTCTTGGCAGGAAATACTGGAGTGGGTTGCCATTACCTTCTCCAGTGAATCACATTTTGTCAGAACTCTCTGCCGTGACCTGTCTATCTTGGGTGGCCCTACACAGCAGAGCTCCCGACTTCAATTGAGGCTAATGAGATAGAAAAATCGGGTATCTCGTGTGTCAGCAATCCTTCAATCCTTCAGCGGGGGTGTAGCAGTTGCTAATATGCTGATTTTTCCCCTATATCTTAATTATTGTTTTAGATTGGTAAACTATACCATAATTCTATTTACTGAATTTTTGTTTCTACATCACTAACAATATGTCCCTTTTCTGCTTTTAAGCAACCAGTCTTCCAGTCGTTTTGCGCTAGCTTCCACCGCTGGTATATTCACCCGGCCACTGGTATCTCTAAACCCCAGAGCTTCAGGAAGAGTGACTGCGCCTGCATCGACTTCCGCATAGATACCATTACATTCGAATATAATATGGTCAATTGTTTCAGTGGAGTTACCACATACAGCACATGCGTCATCTTCATTGTTAAATTTCTTTTTGTAGCTGCGTGTTCTAAGGCACCCTGCTTTATCTTCAAAAGGTAAGGCCCTGCCTCTTAAGTTATCAAAGAAAGCTTCCTTCCTGATATGCCTTTTCCACTTTCGGTATAGTTCCACACTCTGTTTCTTTTCCATCGAATTTATCCAATTTTTACCTTCTGTGTTTTTCACCTGCTGCTTAACGCTTTTTATGCCTTTGTTCTTGTGACTAGCATACTTACTGGTTAGTTTCCTAGTTCTTTTCCTCCATTGTGAGTCAACACTTTTTAGGTATAGGTATTTAAATACTTAAGCTGCCTACTTGTTACTGTTTGCCCCGCCGGGGTGGCGCAGTGGTCGCAGACGCCGCTGGCACCCCGGTTGCCGACTCTTATTGTTTTTCTGTGTCATCACCCGCCTCTTTGCCGGTGATGGTCGGTGGTTCCACGTTGACGGATGCCGCAGAGGTTCGCACGTCTTCGCTTCCCTTTGCTGCTTCCTCGGCCTCGACAACATCCATTACATCTTCAGGCGTCTCCTCTCTGAGAGCGGGCACTGTTGCCGCAGCGTAGGTGCGGACACAATCAACTTCCGTGTGTCCGAAGCATCGGCATCGAGAACAACGCGGTACTTTGCACTCGCGTCGTACATGGCCACAACCATGGCAACGTAGGCACTGCATAGGCCTTCCGGGAACGACGACGAGGGCCAGCTCACCTGCTACACTTATTTAATGGGGCAGGTCGTCCGCCTTCATTCCGGCCTTCAACTTGAGAAGTACTGACCTCGTTGCCGAGCCTTTCTCGCTGACGCCCTGAACGCGCCACCGTTCTCGAGTGACCTCCGTCACCTTCTCGAGTGCGGCGAAAGCCGTGCGAATGTCGTCATCTGCGACACCGTGTATCATCCAATGTAGTCTGAGTCGAACTTGCTGGTCTTGAGGGTCGATAATAACACACCGTCGGCCCTTCACTTTCAGCTCTTTCAAAGCCACAATACGCTTCATGGCTTCAGCAGTCTTGAAGGTGACAGCCCACACGTGATTAACCTGATACGCCCCCAAGGCTACAACCTCGACGAGCGCGTCGGTCTCGGCGAGTGCATCCCGAAAGTCTTCTACGCGGTAGGACCTAGCTCGAACGTTACCATGCAAAAAAAACCGTGTTTAAAGCAACACGTCCTGTGGGCAGCTGCGGCAAAACAATCTGATATTCACTAGAACGCACCCCTTCAAGACGCAGGTTTTTTGGAGCCTGCGACGAAGGGGACCATTGTTACGGGAAACGGCGTTCGGTCAACGAGCGCCGGCAGCGCACCTAAACGCCCGCATACAAAGGCAGGAGACGGGAGCGAAGAGCAGACCCTTAAGAACGACGAAGAGCCGCCTAAGAAAGCGACCCTGAACCGGCGACCTCCTTTCAAGCCACGGCCCAACACCGCGGCGGACAGGAGAGCCGAGGAAAATCCACCCTCGCAGCAAGTCGAGCCCGTAAAAGATGATGGAGGTGGGCATTCTGGAAACGTCTAGCGCCATGCTAGACGTGAAAGGTAAGCGTCATGCTCCCGGCCTCCTTCTAATGCATGATTATGGCGATGGATCAGTGTCTGAACGTTGCAACGCTCAACGTCCGAGGGTTGGCTAGTAGAAGGAAGCAAAGCCAAGTACTTCGCCTTATAACAGGGCAAAACATAGAAGTGCTAGCAGTTCAGGAAGCTAAAGTGGAGGGAGAGGAGGAGACATGGAGCATGGGGCAGCGTTTCACGTCGCGGTACGAAGTGGCTGTTAGTCACGCAGTGGGCACGTCGGCTGGGTGCCTTCTTGTCAAACGGTTGCCAGGACGTATGGTGCAGGCCGTGATTTCGTCTACGTGCGGAAGGTTGATTGTTTGTGACCTGGTCTTGCATAACAGTGAATGGCGCATTCTCTGCGTTTATGCACCAAATGCAGCTGAAGACAGGCTCATTTTCTTTAAAAACATCGAACGATATTTAGATTCAACAAGGTAGCTGATAATTATGGGTGACTTCAACTGTGTTTTAAGCGCCCGAGACAAAACCTCTAACCTCCCATTTAAAGATGCAAGCACCGATTGTTTGTTGCAGATGATTGCAGAGTTTTCATTAGAGGATGTTGCTGAGTGCTTGGAGGGAGCACGCAGCGTGCAATACACCCATTTTTATAGTTCTAGTCATGCTCGACTTGACCGAATTTATTTATCGTTGGATGTGATACCGAAGTGTAAAATTATTCTGTTATCCCAATGTCCTTCTGCGATCATTGTCTGGTAAAATGCACTATAGGAGCTAGAAGCCCAAGCAAAAGTTTTGTGAGGGACCTTTGGAAGCTGAATTCCAAACTTTTAGAAGACGATAACTTAATCGAAATTATTGTACAGAAGCTAAATGAAATAAATAAAGGACCTAACAGCAGCATTTGGGAGCAATGGGAACTGTGCAAGCAAGAAATTAAAATGAAAGCAAGAGAAAGAGCCAGCTGTGTTCGCCATAACGAAAAGCGAAAAGAAGCAGGCCTAAGATCAACATTAAAGAAGTTAATAGCGCAGGAGTGCAAGGAGCCGGGGGTTTACAAAGACGACATTAGAAAGATAAAAAAGAAAATAGAATTATTAGACGAGGACCGATATCGAGGAGCGCTCGTTCGCGCCAGGGCCGAAATATGGGTCACCGGCGAGACGCCCACTAAGCGGGCTCTGGGTCTTGAAAAAGCACAGGCTCATCGAAATGACATAACCGAAGTAGACGTGCGTTCTTCGACTATTATCAGGAGCTGTTTGCTTTTCGGGATATGAAGTTGGAGACGTTTAAGCAGGTGTTTCTTTCCTCCTTGCCACGACTGGATGCCACCACAAAAGAAAAGTTAGAGCAGCCGATTTCCGAGGACGAGGTTGAACACGCCATTGATAATCTGAACCCAGGAAAGTCGCCTGGGCCGGATGGTTTGAGCGCAGCCTTTTATAAAGCATTCAAGCTAGATCTGTCCCCATTGTTAGCTGCAGTATTTAACGAAGGCTATGAACTTGGTGCACTGCCTCCTTCGTTCGCATCCTCACACACAGTGTTAATTCCTAAGTCAAACCAAACAGACAAACGAAAATTTGTGACGTCATACAGGCCTATTTCTTTAACAAATGTGGATTACAAAATACTGATGAGAGTTCTGGCAGCCAGGCTACAGACAGTGATAAAACATATTGTTGGCTCCCACCAGAGGTGTGGTATAAAGGGCCAGTCCATTACAACAAATATTCATAAGGCGAGGTGCGTGCAGGAATGTTGTGACGTTGCTTGCGCGAGGGTCGCGCTTCTTCAGCCGGACTTAGAAAAGGCATTTGACTGTGTTCCACATGATGCATTCTTTGCAATATTGGGTTATATCAATGTTGGTTCCATTATCAGAGAGGGCGTAGCCCTTGTGTACCGAAACTGCACAACGCGATTGATTGTTAATAAAGTACTAGGGGAACCCATAAATGTGCGACGTTCGGTACTTCAGGGTTGTCCCCTCAGCCCTCTTCTATTCTGCATTTATATCGAAACTTTATGCCTGTCTATTATGCAAGCTTCACATGTTCACGGCTTTCAACTGTACATGTCTGAGGTCAAACTTTTGGCGTACGCTGATGATGTAGCAGTGTTTTGTGCGAACAAAGAAAGTATTCGAGCCGCAGTTGAAGTTGTGAAAGATTTTAGTGCGACCACAGGAAGTCCAGTAAACTGGGGAAAGTGTCTTGGCTTCTGGCACGGGGCGTGGACATCAACGCCTGACGTTTTTGCCAACGTTACATGGGTTACAACACCCGTGAAGTATTTGGGCGTACCTCTAGATTTCTATGAAGAAAGCGAGCCATTTTGGCGCGCCCAAGTTCAGGAAATACGGGAGAAGGCTGACAAGTGGAAAGGAGTGCCGCTGTCTATCTTTGCACGAGCCACTGTGTGTAATCTAATTTTTGTTGCCAAGGTGTGGTACGTCATGCAAGCACTTCATTGTTCTAGGTTGAGTATTCAAACGCTACAGCGAATCTTTGCTGTGTTTGTATGGGCATCAAGCTGGGAAAGATGTAGTCGGGATAACCTGTTCCAGCCAATTAAAGACGGAGGTCACGTGCTTGCTCACTTATTCGTGCACTAGCTTGTAAACAGATTTATTTTCTTTCGCGACGTTACCGACCCCTTTTTACGCACTGTGTGCCAAGTGAGGCTCGCGCGGGCGTTGCCCAATTTAGTTGTTGCCACGGAAAGCATGCCAGGGCGTCTTTCTAGTTTTTTCGAAGAGGTTGTCAGCAGTGTTCGAATTCTGTCGGCTCGCTTTTCGACAGAATACTTAAGTTCATTGAAAAAGAAGAACCTGTATAAAGCTGTTTGTGACTACTTCTTCTCTGTTCCTGTGTACAGAGCCTTGTATAGCGGTCGTCTAGGTCAATACGTACTGAAGCGTGTCAAAAGAATGCCAGTTTCTCCTGGGGTAAAGACGTTTTTCTTAAGTTACATACAGGAACATTATCGGTACAAACGTTTTTTGAAAGCAAGGGCTTTTATCTGCCATGGGGTTCACTTTGCTTAATATGCAAACAGCCAGAGATAATATAGACCATGTATTTCTGCACTGTTGGGAGGGCGTCTATTTTTGGGATGTGCTGCATCGAACTGTTAAAAAAGAATTACCTTTAGACTCATACGGGATTAGATTCCTGCCAACTGAAAATAATGATGGGATTCCACTTCATACGGTTATGATAATAGGCCTGCACAGTCTATGGCGAGTTTTCACTGTGACCCTGACGCCCGCCCTGCAAGGCTCTACTTTCGCGAGAGTATACACGCATTGGTTGAAATGCACAAATTGAAGACTACTGCGCCAGACTGGATTTCAAGAGTCGAACCACTATGCGAGCTGAAAGAATTTTAACTTGACAAAGGCAACTCGTATGAGCCTGCCAGCTTCTGTAATAACAGCGCCATGCTTGTGGTAACCGCTCTGCTGTGAGCATTCTGTTTGTAGCGCGTTTTTGTTGGTTTTGTTTTGTTTTATGTTAGTGATGACCGTCAATAAAAAAAAAGGGGGGGGGGGGGGGGGCTGGCGCATGGGTACGGCGCTCGACTATACTGTTCCCAAGGACGCGACATCGAATCCCGGCCTCAGCGGCCGCTTTTCGATGGTGGCAGAAAGCAAGACGCCAGTGTGCTGAGCAATGTCAGTGCACGTTAAAGAACCTCATGTGGTCGAAAGTTCCAGGGTCCTCCACTACGGCGTCTCTCATTGCCTGAGTCGCTTTAGGACGTTAAGCCCCACAAACCAAACCAACTTGTAACTGTCCAATTTTCTCAAGCGTTCCTCATATTGTCACAGAAGCCAGTGAAATTGGTTCGGCAGGTTTACTTAGGATTAAGTAAAAGTACCGGCAAGATCAGGCACGGAACCGACTGGCGGGCGAGCACCGAGAGCGAAGAAGACGAGCGCGTGCCAGTCTCCCGAGCTCGCCACAATGCGGCGCCAGTACGATGATATTGCGGCATTGCCCCTCCCGGTGGAAAAGGCATCGTCCCGATGCCGAGTGGCGAGGTCGAGGATAACCGTAGTCGGCGAGGATGCGCGTTCACATCAAGTGGTTAAAGGAAGCAAAGAAAAAAAAACACATGTAGCTTGACCTAGCGGGAGTAGAAGGGCTTCATCCTGGCGACATGTACGACTTCCGATTGTGCTTGCCGTCGGGATGAGCGAACAGTTCCTTGCGGGGTCACTTCGTAGGTGACGTCGCTGAGTTTGCGTTGTACTTCGTACGGGCCGAAGTAGCGGCGCAGAAGCTTCTCGGAGCGACCCCGCTGGCGAACAGGTGTCCACACCCAAACCTGATCGCCAGGGTTGTAAATTACCTCCCTGTGACGAAGGTTATACCGTCGAGCATCTTTACCTTGCAGTGTCCGGACTCTCAGTCTAGCCAGCTGGCGAGCGGCCTCGGCATGCTGGACGAATTGGTCGGCACCGGCAATCGATGGTTGGGCAACATCTGGCAGTAGCATTGCATCCAGCATGGTAACAGCTTCGCGACCGTACACCAAACGAAACGGTGTAAAGCGGGTCGTTTCCTGGACGGCGGTGTTATAAGCAAATGTTGCATACGGTAGTATTTGGTCCCAGTTCTTATGATCTTCGTTGACGTACATAGAAAGCATATCGGCGATGGTCTTAATTAGTCGCTCAGTAAGGCCATTCGTCTGAGTGTGGTAAGCTGTTGTTCTGCGATGACAAGTGCCACTGAGCCGCATCACTTCCTGGGTTAGAGCTGAAGTAAATGCCGTGCCTCTGTCAGTTAAAATGATCGCAGGGGCACCGTGACGAAGGACCAGATTAAAGATGAAAAAGTTCGCAATATCAGTAGACGTGCCGCTGGGAAGAGCTTTCGTCTCACAATAGCGGGTTAGATAATCTGTGGCGACTATAATGTACCTGTTGCCCAATGATGACGTAGGAAATGGCCCGAGCAAGTCCATACCGACTTGGTGAAAAGGTACTCGCGGAGGAACAATAGGCTGCAGCATGCCGGCCGGCTTGAGAGGTGGTATCTTCCGCCGTTGGCAATCACGGCACGTCCTAACATAGCGCTGAACCATAGCGGCAAGCTTGGGCCAGTAGTACTTTTGTCGTACTCGTGCCAAGGTGCGCGAAAAACCGAGATGTCCGGCAGAAAGCTCGTCGTGGCATGCCTGCAAAACGTCGGCACGGAGCGGCGCTGGGACAACCAGCAGATACTGAATGTCTGTGGAAGCGTAGTTTTTCTTGTAGAGGACGCCGTCACGCAAGCAGAATGACGACAAGCCACGCGTGAAAAGGCGAGGAGGCGATGAGGCGGTTCCTTCGAGGTAATCGATGAGGGGCCGCAGTTCGGTGTCGTCTCGCTGCTGTTGAGCGAGATCTGGCGTCGAGAGAGCGCCGAGAAAGACGGAGTCATCTGTTTCACTTGAAGAGCACGGGATAGGGTTTCGGGATAGGCAGTCAGCGTCACTGTGTTTCTTGCCGGACTTGTACACAATAGTGACGTCGAACTCCTGTAAGCGGAGACTCCAGCGGGCTAACCTGCCTGAAGGATCTTTAAGGTTAGCTAACCAACAGAGTGAGTGGTGGTCGCTGACCACTCTAAAGGGCCGACCATACAAATATGGTCGAACTTTTGTTACCGCCCACACAACTGCAAGGCACTCCTTTTCGGTAGTAGAATAATTCGCTTCGGAACGAGACAGGGTGCGGCTGGCGTAAGCAATCACCTGCTCAACGCCTTCTTGCCACTGAACGAGAACTGCACCGAGGCCAACGTTACTGGCGTCGGTATGCAATTCTGTGTCGGCCTCCTCGTCGAAGTGGCCAAGTACGGGCGTTGTTTGAAGGCGCTTGCGAAGCACCTCGAAGGCCCTTTGCTGCTCGTCGGCCCAGATGAAAGGCTGGTCGTCCTTTGTTAGACGAGTCAATGGTTCCGCTATTCGGGAGAAGTCGTGCACAAATCTCCTGTAATATGCACAGAGGCCCAAAAACCGACGCACGGAACTTTTTTCAGTGGGGGTCGGGAAAGCAGCTACGGCAGCCGTCTTCTCTGGATCAGGGCTAATTCCCTCAGCACTCACGACGTGACCCAGGAACTTGAGCTGTTGGAATGCAAAGTGGCATTTTTCTGGTTTTAGTGAGAGTCCGGCCCCGCGGATGGCATTTAGGACGGCCGTCAATCGTTTGAGGTGCTCTTCGTAGGTCGCAGAGAAAATGACAACGTCGTCAAGGTAGACGAGGCACGTCTGCCATTTCAGGCCGGCTAGGACAGTGTCCATCATTCTTTGAAAGGTTGCGGGAGCGGAACACAAACCGAATGGAAGCACCTTAAATTCGTACAGTCCGTCAGGAGTAATGAATGCGGTTTTCTCTCGATCACGTTCATCGACTTCGATCTGCCAGTACCCGCTGCGTAGATCGAGCGATGAAAAGTATCGGGCGTGGCGAAGTCGGTCGAACGAGTCATCGATTCGAGGCAATGGATAGACGTCCTTTTTCGTAATTTTGTTAAGCCTCCTATAGTCGACGCAGAATCTGAGTGCTCCGTCCTTTTTAGCGACCAGCACAACTGGTGAGGCCCATGGACTTGTGGACGGCTGGATGACATCATCGCGGAGCATTTCATCAACTTGCGCCCGAATAGCCTCTCGTTCTTTCGGCGATACTCGGTAGGGGTGTTGGCGGATAGGGCGCTCGGTGGGATCAACTATAATTCGATGTTTGGTTACTGACGTCTGCTTCACTTTGGAAGTGACGGCAAAGCAGTCACGTTAAGTGTCCAGAATTGCTTGAAGGCGGCGTTTCTGGGTAAGAGACAAAGCTGGGTTCACGTCAGTTTGAACAGTATGTCCAGTGCTCTCGGGAGGGTTCTCGTTGGCCAGCGAAAGGGCGCAATGGGCGGATGGCGCACTGACTTCGTCAAAATAAGCTATAGCTGTACCTTGCGGTAAATGGCGGTATTCGGCACTAAAGTTCGTTAAAAGCAGTTCAGTTCGTTTATTTCTCAAGGCAAAGATCTCCCGAGCGACGCAGACTTGTAGGCTCAACAATAAATTCACGTTCGTTTCCGCGAGGCCTTGCAAGGCGGGAGGGTTGTCGCACTGCACTGTAACAAACAAGCTGGTGCTTGGAGGTAGAGTGACATGGTCGTCGCACACTTGGAAAACTGGCCTGTCTGTGTAGTCGTCGTTGTGCTGTCTGTACTCGTCGGAAATTGCGCGGTGAGTGGAAAACGTCACCATGAAGTCACGGAGGTCGATGACTGCTTCGTTTTCTCTAAGAAAATCAAGGCCGAGAATCAGGTCCTTGGAGCACTCTGCTAGCACAACAAAGCAGCACGAGAAAGTTACGTGGTGAATCTCGACGCGAGCGGTGCACACTCCGAGCGGCGTTACCACGTGCCCTCCGGCTGTCTTTATCGGGGCTCCGTGCCAAGGACTCAGGACTTTTCGCAGAATGGTAGCAAGGCCATGACTCATAACGCAAAAATCAGCGCCGGTATCTACAAGGGCAGTCGTGTTGTGGTTATCAACGACGATCGGTATTTCGGCGGAATGTCGCTCACCGTCGACAAAGTGCGGCGTGTCAGGGATCGTCGGGCTGACGGGTCGTTCGTTGCGTCGAATTACGGCATCGAAGGTAAGCTTCTGTGATCGTCGGGAGGTCGTCGGACTCGTTGGTCGTGCGGGGCGTCGATTGGGGGCGTCGGAGGAAAACTTCGGCGATCGTCGAAAAGTGGTCGGACTGTTGGTCGGAGCGAAGTGTCGGAGGTCGGTCTGTGTGATCGAATCAGTGAGCGGAGGATGTTGGTCGTAATGTCCATCGACGGCGGCCCTACCCCCGAGGGTCGCCGTCTTCAGTTTTCCCGGTGCGGACTTGGGGACTGCCTGAGGAAAGAACGGGGACTGGTGGAAAACTGACTCGGCGGTGGTGACCTGGACTGGCGTCGCTGGAGGGACACAGGTGGGACGTGGTCGCTGAGGTATTGGTCGATATCCCGAGGTCGTTCGCCATAGCGCGGCCGAGGGGCATCCGGGGAAAATCCGCGCAAGCCCATCCGACGGTATGGACAGTGGCGCAGAACGTGACCGGCTTCGCCGCAGTGGAAGCACAAAGGCAGATTGTTCGGCGTGCGCCACGCGTGTGCTTTGCGAACGGGTGGTCGAGGTTCAGGCACACCAGTCGAAACTGGATATTGCGGTGGAGGACGTGCGGGAGGAGCAGGGGTACGCAACACGTCGCTGTACGTTATGATCTGTGGCGCAGGCGGCTGGGGTGGTGGTACTGATGGCACTTATGGCACTGCTTGGCGGACCTCTTCGCGCACAATATCAGAGATGCCCCCAACACGTGGATGTTGTTCGAGAGAGGGCAGCTTTTGCAGCTCTTCGCGCACGATGCTTCGGATAAGCTCGCGAAGGGCTTCCCTGTCGTTTCCGGCCATTGGCAAGCGGAAGTCTACAGCAGCAATGTTCGCAGAGCGATCGAAATGTACAAATCGCTGATTCAAGGCACGCTCGATACTTGTTGCTTCTCTCGTAAAATCAGCAACAGTACGTGGAGGATCACGTACAAGGCCAACGAACAGCTGCTCCTTGACGCCTTGCATAAGGTAGCGCACCTTCTTTACCTCCGACATGGACGGGTCCGCCCGGTTGAAAAGCCGAGTCATTTCTTCCACAAACATGGCGACACTTTCATTAGGCCGCTGTGCTCGGGACTGTAGAGCGAGTTCGGCCATCTCTTTTCTTGCATCGTTGCCGAATGTTGCGAGCAGCTGCCGCCGGAAATCCTGCCAGGTGGAGATGGTAGCCTCATGGTTTTCGAACCACATCTTGGCGGCGTCTTCTAGTGCGAAATAAACATTCTGCAATTTTCGCTCCTCGTCCCACGCATTAAACACAGCGACCCGGTCGTAGCTGGTCAGCCAGTCCTCAACGTCTTCGAACTTGTCGCCATGAAACGGCGTGGGCATACGTGGAGTATGGCAGATCAGCTGCTGGGCACTCACGGGAAACTGAGTGGTGGTCTGAATTGCCGCTGTAGTCATCGTGGTTCGCGGTGGGGAAACAAGAGGACCACACTCGGGTGCTAAGCCTCTCAAGCGACGGCTCGCCTTGTGCACAGGTGTCGTGTCCACGGTGTGTAGATGGGCGTAGGGGGCAGCGAGAGGCTCTTTGTACATGGGATCTACCCAGAAGCTCCACCAAAAATGTCACAGAAGCCAGTGAAACTGGTTCGGCAGGTTTACTTAGGATTAAGTAAAAGTACCGGCAAGATCAGGCACGGAACCGACTGGCGGGCGAGCACCGAGAGCGAAGAAGACGAGCGCGTGCCAGTCTCCCGAGCTCGCCACATGGCGGCGCCAGTACGATGATATTGCGGCAATATAATATTTTACTCTGAGCTTCCCGTACTTCGAAAGATGCCCAGCCCATATCGCCTTGTACCTCCTCATTTGTGGTTTTGCCATGGGCACCCAGTGCTAATCGTCTGACGGCTCTCTGTTTATTTCTAATATCGACTGTACCTCCGATTTTAGGCACAAAACCGTATTTCTGAAAGTAAGCCCGGGCACCCTAATTCCTTTCCAAGTACCCCTCAAAACCTCATACCTGTTGTATCCCCACAATGCCCTATGCGTCATTATCCCGGAATTTCTTCGCCTGTTTGCCTTAAGTGATTGCTCACGCTTTTCAATGTATGCATATCCTTCCTTTACCCATACCCCGAGATATTTATATTCTGCCACTCTGGGTATTTCATGGCTTGTATTTTAGGACCCTGATCAGTTGAGCCATTGAAAATCATCAGACTCGACTTAACTGCGCTAAAACTGAAGCCTAAAGCGTCCCCTTCGTCACCGCTATACTTGACTAGAGTTTGCAATTCTTCCTGGCTATCTGCTAACGGCACAGTATCGTCTGCATACATCAAACCGGGCAGGCGCTGCTCTATCGCCTTTCCACCTAATCTATATGACAGGTTAAAACCTAGGTTACTGTCTTGTATCCTCCGTTCCAGGTTTATCAATAAAGCATGATCAGCACCGGTGATAGAGGACAGCCTTGTCTTAATCCTTTGCATACCTTGACAGCTTCCGTACTTTTCCCTTCCCATGTAATTTCTACTGTGTTATCCCGGTATATTTTCTGTAGGAACTCTATTATCTCATAACCGATACCTTCTTTTAATATGCGCCACAGGAGTTCCCTGCTTACGTTGTCACACCCCGTTTATATCCAGGAAGGCCAAATACAAAGGTTTATTTTCCACTCTAGATATTTCGATGCATTGGGTAAGCACAAACAGGCTATCATCTAAGCGCCTACCATTTCTAAAGCCGTTTTGAAGTTCTCCGAGTATCTTGTTACTTTCTACCCATGCTTGCACTTTAATTTCACCGCCTGCATGGCCAATCTGTGCATAACAGGTGTTATGGTAATCGGCCTGTCGGATTTTATGTGCATCCTTTCTCCTTTCCCTTTATAAATCAAATGCATTTTACTCTGCCGCACGCTGTCCGGAATTTGCTTATTCGTTATGACTTTTTCCAAAGCTTTTAACAACGTTTCCTTACTTCTCGGGCCAAATTCCTTAATCAGCTTGATCGGAATTCCATCCATTCCTGTAAATGT
The DNA here is from genome assembly GCF_055883805.1 of Amblyomma maculatum. Taxonomy (NCBI): domain Eukaryota; kingdom Metazoa; phylum Arthropoda; class Arachnida; order Ixodida; family Ixodidae; genus Amblyomma; species Amblyomma maculatum. The sequence goes on from NC_139347.1 coordinate 131,622,159, forward strand.
GTTTTTAGGAATATATTTTTGTCTTTTTCCAGTTTAAATAGGTTAGTTCTAAGCTGTTTTGTATTCTACTATCTTGTGTTGCTTCCTGATTTGCGGAGATTACCCTATCGTCGCTCTTAAATGACTCGCATATAACTGATGTAATGTAGTTCACTGCGTTGTCCCCCTTTAAAACATTTCCCTCGTTGTCTTAAATCCGGTCTTTCTTTCTTTGCTTTTTTTTTCTTTTACCTAGCCAGCTTATATGATTCCAGAATTTTTCGGTCCACCTCTAGTGGAATCGTGTATGTCAGCCATCCAGCGATCATGGACTGCTTTATTTTAATTTGGACGAAGGCCTGTACATCAAGCTTCTTTTGTTGATATTGTTACGTGGTAACAAGCATAGAGACGGCACAACATGGTGACAGGATGAACGATGATTTATTGTCTAGCCTAGCGCGAGGGCCCCTCTCGCGCCACTGCCGATCTTTTTCGGAACAATTCCCGGGGCCACCGAGCGATCGTCCTGGTAGTTTCGTTGAAGTCGATGGTGACGTGATAGTGTAGATGTTAAAGGAAAGATAGAAGAGAATGAAGCGCTTGCCACCATGATGACGACGAACACGATAATGCTTGGGTGATCGGCCTCCCCTGGAGCTGTTCAACTATCCGCCACCAGAGTCCATGGGACCGATGGCTAGAGGTCGCGACGAGCGGCTGAGCGGAGGTTGCGTGTACATGTCCGGTTCCTTTGGGTCCTTCAGGTCTTTCGGGTCCTTCGTCTCGGGTCTGGTTGGTCTGTCTGTTCTCCTTGTCTTCAGATCCGGGCTGGGGGCTGGGCAGTAGTAGTTTGTCGCTTCTGGGCAGGAAGGACTGGGGCTGCTCGGCGATGTCCCAGGGCCCTCGGTCGATGGTTCCGGCTTACAGATGGTGTCGATGCTCCAAGGCGAGGATGGGGATGATATACCCCGCACCTCCAACCAAAATGTTACGTAGTGGAAAGCAAAGAGACGGCACAACATGGTGACAGGATGAACAATGATTTAATGTCTGGCTATAGCGCGAGGGCTCCTCTCGAGCCACTGCCGATCTTCTTCGCAACAATATGATTCCCATTTTTGGTTTATTTCCTCCTGAGATACCTGTGCTTTCTTTGCCTCTCGGTGTTCCCTTGAAGAGACCCGTCGTTGTTCAATGGCTTCCCTGATTTCCTTATTTCACCAGCTCTGTAGCTTCCTCTTTCAATTCCAGCGGTTTGATAATTTAACCTCCTTATTTTCCTCCTTATGAGTAGTTCAACCTGTTCATAATCCCAGTCTTCCATGCGGCTTTTCTATATTGCTTCCTCTATGTCTGCTGCTATCTGCGCCATTTGATCGTCGTTGAATTTTGCGTTTACTTTTTGTTTAAGCTCCATTTTTCTTTTCATCAAGGGCCCACCATATGCAGACTAATAAGTTTATGATCCCTTCCCAGACCACACCCTCTTCTTCATTTATTTTCATTTTTGTGACCTTGGGGGGGGGCTATAAATTCCCTGCGACATTAGACAATAGTCAATGGTCGCCTGCTTGTTGCTGAATTCCTTCGTGATTTGTCCTTCGCATTTTCTTTCTCCATTTACGATAACTAGATCGTGTCGCTCACAGAAATCTCGCATTAGCTTCCCGTTACAATCCGTCTATCCATCCAGATAGTGGATGTGGCCGTTCATGTCCCCCAGTAGAATAATATTGGCCCCGGGCGTCTCCAAACTGGCTTATATCGTCACTGAGACTTTCAACAAGATCCTTGTTTTCTTGCCTGCGTCGGTGTCCTGTTCCTAAATAAATTACCCCTAGCCATATCCTTATGCCGGCAATTGTTCCTGATATCCAGATATGTTCTTTACAAGATAATTTTATTGTTTGTCAATTTGTTCCTGGTGTATCAGCATACCTACCCCTCCACCCTTTTTTCCGTTCTCGTTTTGTTGCACCCTTCCGAGACAGCCTTCAATAAACGGCGGATCTTCTAGATCCCTGAGATGAGTCTCGCAAAGAGCGTACACACCTATTTTGTCATCCTTCAACTGCTGTTCTATCTCTAGCCATTTCGCTCTTTTTCTACCTCCTTGCATGTTTATGTAGCTGATCCTAGTGTTAAATTTCTTTTTTGTACTTTTCTTTCTCGACCTCCTCCTTGCCATTTTTTTGGGCTCAGCCTCCGTTATTACGGTTTCTTCTGCTTTACTTCTAACTACCCTTGTGCACGGAGCCTTCGCGGACCCCCAAAAAACGCTACAGCCCTGCCTGCCAGGCGCCAGCCGATCTCTGCTCCCTTCTGTTAAAATGGATGCCATCTCGCTGAAAAGCCCTGCCAAAACCTGCTTTATGCACTTCCTTGTTTACCTCAACCACTGCTAAACGCTTCTCCAAGCTTAACTTTTTTATGTCCTGATTAACAGTCGCCACGTCCTTTTCCAGCTTTCCTTTCGATCCTAGCACGTCCGGTACTGTGCATACCACTATCTGCGCTTGCTGTGTCGTCTCCCTGATATCGTCAACTCCCTTAGCTACTTTCCACCACTCCTGCAGCGTCACCATTTAGGACATCGTTTAGCCCTGCGGCTTATCACCACATTGCGCTCTGTGGAATTTTTCCAACACCAACGAACATAAGACGCCATCTCGTGAATGGCCATTACACTACTGACACATATCTTCCTCGATATTCAAGCCTCCACTTCATCTTTCCTCATGACTTGCTTCGATAGCGGGAAGTTCACCCGGCTACCCCACGACCTGAGGTTTTCTCTTTAAGACCTCCGTATAACTAACGTACCCCACAATTTAGAATTCAACAGAACGTCACATAAAAGGAACATAATTACATATTTATTTCTGAATAACAAGCCGGAAAAAGACGGAGTGTTGTGTTTCTTCTCTAAAGAGCACTGTATCTGTAATGAAATAAGCAGAGTAATTGGGTTCAGATAGATGAATTCTTAATCGACACCACACAAATAAAGGGACACACTTACTAAAACCTATAACAAATAACTAAAGAAGATGAGGTGCCAGACGCCGCCAGGATTATAGCGTGGTAGCAATGTGGGCTATTTCGCACGTCTAGTGTAGCGGAACCAGAGAAAGCTGTGAGAACTGGTAGATGTGCCATGCACATCTTGTGGATTATATTCTTTTCGCGGGCTCCACCAGTTCAGCATAAGGATTATTTAACATTTTTAACACACATAAAACAATTGCACTTGCATCCGTAGGAATGACAAGGAAAAATTGCCAGCAGTTATCTCTGTTAAACAAATTGTAATGCGATAGCGCAGATTTTTTTGCTCTAGTTTTAACTCGGTGTCATTTTTTACGCTCTACTTAACTGATACAATCTTTCTTTGACTATAGGCCTGGTGCGCTGCCGTTTCGTGGTGATGTGGGAGCCGCTGCATAAAATGGCTGCATCAAATGTTTAACCTTCGCCTCCGCGACTAGTTGTGGTACAAGGAAAGGCTTGTATGCAAATTCCACGCGTTTAACCCTACTCGTGGCGCCACCTGGAAACAGCAGCGTAAAACGGCGAAGCTTATTAACCCTTCTTAAATCTGTTTATAACGAGCGATTTCATCATCAACAGTGGCCCAGCTGTTTATACTCTCGGCTACTGAGCCCGAGTAGCTGAGTTTTAACCAGACCGTTTCGAATCCGCTGCAGTTGTTCTTTTAGTGTGAAAGCGCTACAAGATGTCAAAGCCAGTCATTGGTCAATCATAGGCTTCACTACTCTCTTTGTTGACTGGCTAACTTTATAGAGACGTTGGGGAGACTCGCAGAGCAATGTAGCCGTTATACAGGACTTAGTTCTAATTACCCGTGCGAGGCAACTTAGTTGTGACCTCACTAAACAGCTTAGCCAATCAGAGCGACGGTGCAAAACAAAATCAGTCAAAATTCTTGGAGCTAGACCAATATTAGAAATCGCGTGCAGGTGTATGTGTATCAATGGCAGTTAAAAGCTAAATAACTACATCAGTAGCCAAACCACAACCAAAACATAGAACTGCATCTAAGAAACAAACAAGCAGTCATTCGATGCCTATAATTGCCTCAGCGCAAAATACAAAACATGCAAAAGGGAAAACGCGAAATATAAGCCCCTCGCTTTCCTACGAAGTAAGCATGTCCATCGGTGCATCTGTTGAACGATCAAGAATTTGCCGATGTATGAAACGTGGGAGCACACTGAGGCCACTTTGCTCAGTGCAATTTCTAACACAAAATATCAAGCTTCTTTTAAAAGAGGCTTTTCGCACAAACAGCGTAAAGCAAGGAAGAAACAAACCTAAAAGTAAAACATTTTTCTTTTGTCGCATTGAGGACTGAAAAGGTGCTCATCACATGACCAAAATTCATTTTTGCCAGCTCACTTGCGATAGACAGTAACGCAACATATGAATGTCCAGACTGAACCTTCGTAGATCTCAAGTAAACTTCAGAAAGGATCAGTTTGGACACACTCTCACATGATGCCACCAACACATACATTATTTTGAATAGTTGCAGGCCCAACCAAAGGGGGTGAAGAGATGCTTGAAAATGTCACTCCGTAATGGATGTGAGGAAGCCCAATGCTTCTCACATCCATTACCAACTATTACTTCCCAACTATAGGAAGCAACTATTGGGAACGGGCCAACAGCTGGGAAGCAAAGGCCGCTAATCGCTTCTTCGAGGCCAATATCGGCCGCTTTGATGCGTCTGCAGTGTAGGAATATCGATGCATTGATTGGGCTTGGTGGCAGCAGCACAAACGTGTTGCTCAACCGTTGCTTCTTTCTTGCGCAGTGCTTAGAATGCATCGCTAGATCCCTTCTCCCCTTTGCCATTCTGCCCGGTGCTGCGATTGCTTTGCCTGCAGCCTAACCTGTGCCGAGTGGTGTGCACGTGTGTCCGGCCATGAATATGCATTTGGACAATCTTTTCATCCTTCCGAGCGATATCATGGATGAGCCTGTCTTCATGAATCTGCTACAACCTTCTTGCTGGCATGACACCTGCATCGTAGAACCAATCATCGCTGGATACGGTTCTGTGACATCACACGACAGGGCTTTAAAAGCACTGCCCTCGGCTTTCGTCTTCAGGGGACTTCGTGGCAGCAGCACAAGCTTGTTGCTCAACCGTTTCTTCTTTCTTGCGCAGTGCCTAGAATGCATCACTGGGTCCCTTCTCCTCTGTGCCATCCTGCCCGGTGCTGCGATTGCTTTGCCTGCAGCTTCACCTGTGGCGAGTGGTGTGCACGTGCATCCGGCCATGAATATGCATTTGGACAATCTCTTCATCCTTCCGTGCGATATCATGGGTGAGCCTGTCTTGCAGCGGTGGCGCAGCGGTAGAACATCCGCCTCGCATGCAAGAGGACCGGGGTTCAAATCCCGGTGCCGCGCAATTCTCCACCGGATGAAAAAAAAAATCTGCGTGTCGATGGAATTGCATATACAGGTTTGGGGTGCGACCTGATGCCGGTGAACACCTCCGGCAACGCACTCCCTCACCAGAACAGGAGTTGGCCACCCTGGTGCAGTAATTGGCCACAACCTCCTATGATAAGCTCCATAAAACCCCGGCCCTCAGTCACCAGCGGCTGCGGAACAACTGACCACGGCGGCGGTCAGACCTGTGACGCAGCAGGGGGTGCTAAGAAAGCCTGGCTCAGCTGGACAGGCCGCCATTGGAAACTGACCCTGGCAACGTTTAATGCTAGAACCCTAGCTAGTGAAGCTAGTTTAGCAGTGCTGTTAGAGGAACTAGAGGGCATGAAATGGGATGTCATAGGGCTTAGTGAGGTTAGGAGGCCGAATGAGGCATATACTGTACTGAAGGATGGGCATGTACTGTGTTATCGAGGTTTACCAGAGAGGCGACAACTAGGAGTAGGTTTCCTTGTCAATAAGTATATAGCGGGAAATATAGATGAATTCTATAGCATTAATGAGAGGGTTGCAGGCATCGTAATTAGGCTTAATAAGCGGTATAAACTGAAGGTTGTACAGGCCTATGCACCTACATGTAGTTATGATGACCAGGCAGTTGAAAGCTTCTATGAAGATGTAGAATCGGCAATGCGAAAAGTAAAGACGCAGTATACTGTACTAATGGGCGACTTCAATGCTAAGGTAGGGAAAAAACAGGCAGGAGACAAGGCAGTAGGTGACTATGGCATTGGTTCTAGGAATAGCAGGGGGGAGTTACTAGTTGAGTTTGCAGAGCGCAATAACTTACGAATCATGAATACCTTCTTCAGCAAACGGAAGAACCGAAAATGGACATGGAAAAGTCCTAACGGAGAGACTAAAAATGAAATCGACTTCATAATGTGTTCAACCACCGCCATTGTGCAGGATGTAGAGGTAATCGGGAAAGTTCGATGTAGTGACCACAGGATGGTGAGGTCCCGAATCAGCCTAAATCTGAAGAAGGAACGCAACAGATTAGTAAGGAAGAAACCCATCAACGAATTAGCGGTGAGGGGGAGGGCAGAAGAGTTCAGGATCTCGCTACAGAATAGGTATTCAGCTCTAACTGATGATGGAGACATTACCCTAGAGGCAAGGAACAATAATTTCAGAGATATCATTACTGAGTGCGCGGTAGAAGTAGGCGGTAGGATAGTTAGAGAGGATACCGGTAAGCTGTCTAAGGAGACGAAAGATTTGATTAAGAAACGGCAGAGTATGAAAGCTTCCAATCCAACAGACCAGATCGAATTGGCCGAGATATCAAAGCTAATCAATAAGCGCAAGGTGGCCGATATAAGGAAGTATAACATGGAGAAAATTGAGCATGCTGTAAAGAACGGGGGAAGCCTTAAAGCGGTAAAGAAGAAATTGGGCATAGGCAAAAACCAGATGTATGCGATAAGGGACAAGGCGGGCAACGTCATCACTAATATGGACAAGATAGTCAAAGTAGCCGAGGAGTTCTATACAGATCTCTACAGTAGCCAAAGTAGTCAGGACTGTAATGAGATTGGCGGTAGGGAAAAACAGTCAGACGTTCCACCAGTGATGAAGGACGAGGTCAAGAAAGCACTAGAAACTATGAAAAGGGGGAAATCAGCTGCAGAGGATCAGATAACTACAGATTTGCTGAAGGACGGGGGGGATATCGTGCTAGAAAAACTGGCCAGCCTGTATACGCAGTGCCTGGTGTCATCGACGGTACCGGAAGCATGGAAGAATGCAAACATTATCCTCATTCACAAGAAAGGGGACTCTAAGGACCTTAAAAATTACAGACCAATCAGCTTACTGTCTGTTACGTATAAGGTATTTACTAAGGTAATCGCTAATAGAATCAGGACAACCTTAGACTGCAATCAAGCAAAGGATCAAGCAGGGTTTCGGAAACGGTACTCTACTATCGATCATATCCATACCATCAATCAGGTGATAGAAAAATGCTCGGAATATAACCAGCCCTTATACATAGCATTCATTGATTACGAAAAAGCATTTGACTCACTTGAAACCTCGGCGGTGATGCAGGCATTGCGAAATCAGGGGGTAGACGAGCCGTACGTGAAAGTGCTGGAAGATATATATAGTGGCTGCACAGCAACCATAGTTCTACATAAAGAAAGCAACAAAATTCCCATAAAGAAAGGTGTTAGGCAAGGAGACACAATCTCCCCAGTACTATTCACAGCTTGTTTAGAGGAAGTATTCAGAGACTTGGAATGGGAGCAGTTAGGGATAAGGGTAGATGGAGAATACCTCAGTAATCTGCGATTTGCTGATGACATTGCCTTGCTAAGCAACTCGGCAGATGAACTGCAAATAATGATTGATGACCTAGACAGGAAAAGTAGAAAGGTAGGGTTGAAAATCAATATGCAGAAGACTAAGGTAATGTTCAACAGCCTCGGGAAGGAACAGGAGTTTACATTAGGTAGCGAAATACTGGAAGTAGTTGGCGAATATATCTACTTAGGACAGGTAGTAACCGCAGATCCGGACCATGAAAAGGAAATAACAAGAAGAATAAGATTGGGATGGAGCGCATTTGGCAAGCACTCGCAGATTATGACTAGCAGCTTACCGGTATCGCTCAAGAGGAAAGTATACAACAGTTGCATCTTGCCTGTACTCACCTATGGGGCTGAAACGTGGAGGCTAACCAAGAGAGTTCTACTTAAGTTGAGGACAACCCAGAGGGCTATGGAACGAAAAATGGTAGGGGTAACATTAAGAGATAGAAAGCGTGCAGAGTGGGTCAGAGAAATAACTCAAGTTAACGACATTCTAGTGGAAATTAAGAAGAAGAAATGGACATGGGCAGGACATGTAGTGCGAAGAGAGGATAACCGATGGTCGCTGAGGGTAACAAACTGGATTCCAAGGGAAGGAAAGCGTAGCAGGGGGCGGCAGAAAGTTAGGTGGGCGGATGAGATTAAGAAGTTCGCAGGGGTCAAGTGGATGCAGCTAGCACAGAACCGGGTTACGTGGAGAGATATGGGAGAGGCCTTCACCCTGCAGTGGGTATAATCAGGCTGATGATGATGATGATGATGATGATGTCTTCGTGAATCTTCCACAATCTTCTTGGTAGCATGACACCTGCATCGTGGAACCAATAATCGCTTGATACGGTTCTGTGACATCACACGACAGGGCTTTGAAAACACTGCCCTCGGCTTTCGTCTTCAGTGGGCTTGGTGGCAGCAGCACAAGCATGTTGCCCAACCGTTGCTTCTTTCAGGCGCAGTGCCTTGAATGCATCGCTGGATTCCTTCTCCCCTGTGCCATCCTACCAAGTGCTGCGATTGCTTTTCCTGCCGCTTCACCTGTGCCGAGTGGTGTGCACGTGTATCCGGCCATGAATATGCATTTAGACAATCTTTTCATCCTTTCGTGCGATATCATGGATGATCCTGTCTTCGTGAATTTTCTACAACCTTCTTGCTGGCATGACATCTTCATCGTGGAACCAATCATCGCTGGATACGGTTCTGTGACATCACACGACAGAGCTTTAAAAGCACTGCCCTCGGCTTTCGTCTTCAGTGGGCTTGGTGGCAGCAGCACAAGCATGTTGCTCAACCGTTGCTTCTTTCTTGTGCAGTGCCTGGAATGCATCGCTGCATCCCTTCTCCCCTGTGCCATCCTGCCTATTGCTGCGAATAATGTGCCAGCAGCTTTACCTGTGCCGAGTGGTGTGGACGTGTATCCGGCCATGAATATACATTTGGACAATCTTTTCATCCTTCCTTGCGATATCATGGATGAGCCTGTTTTCGTGAATCTTCTACAACCTTCTTGCAGGCATGACACCTGCATCGTGGAACCCATAATCGCTGTCTACGGTGCTGTGACATCACACGACAGGGCTTCAAAAGCCCTGCCCTCGGCTTTCGTCTTCAGTGGGCTTGGTGGAAGCAGCATAAGCATGTTCCTCAGCTGTTGCTTCTTTCTTGCGCAGGTATGCTACCTTCAATATTTCTCATTGCTTTCGCTCCGACGGTCGGTTCTTGCTGCTGCTACTATACCCACAAAGTGTCTTTTTGTTTTGTGCGAATTATATGTACTTCTTTAGTCGACTTTTACTAAGCGGTGACGTGGAAGTTAACCCAGGGCAGGACAGGACTACCCGTTCCATTACGAACGCTACCAGTTCTTCACTGAACGAATCTGCTTGATAGCGCACCGAGAGCCCTGAAAACCCTAGTATTCAGTCTATGTTTTCTGATATACTGAAAAATTAGAAAGAAATCGCGCAGGTCATAGCTGAAATTTGGCAACAGTTGCGTGCTACATTTGAAGCTCTAGAGTTGAGAGTGTCCGCCCTTGAATCATCTCGTGATCCCAACCCAGCATGTGTAGACATGCAATCCGAAATCTCGTCAACCGTGAGTGTTGTGTCTGTTGCAATGAGTAAGATCGACGATCTAGAAAACAAGTCCCATCAAAACAATATTATACTCTATGGCCTTTCGAAGGAGATTGAAAAAATCAATGACTCCCTGTTGACTGTCGTCTCTCAACTAATTGTTATCAAATTAAAAATTCCATGTCCTCAGATAGAACGTTATCATAAATTAGGCAGAAGTCGTGACGGGCAACCACGGCCAGTTATTCTTAAACTCTTGAACTTCCGGGCAAAGAGCATAATAATGAAAGATGTCTCTAAGCTTAAAAACTCACAGTTCTATATCAAAGAGCACTATTCATCTAGAGTTTGCTGTATCCGTCAAAACCTTTGGAATCCGTCGGCTTCTTTCCGCAACAATGGTTCATCTGTCCCCTTGCATTACGACCATGCTATCATTGACAACGTTCGCTACACATAGGATGCTCAGTCCAACTCTTTAATGCCCGCAAATTACAAAGCCGCAAACCATGCTCGTACACCCCCGATACCTTCCACGAACTCCGCATCTCCGCCACATATCCTTCATCCAAATGATACTCCTCATCAACAGACCTCCAATCCCGACAAAAACATCACCCTTTTAAATGTCAATGCGAGAAGCGTTGTTAATAAATCTTCGGACCTTCTTGCTCTCGTTTCTATATACTCGACCCATGTGCTCTGCATCACCTAACCTTGGTTACATGAGGGTGTTCAAGACACGGAATTCACTCCTCCTGGCTATCTTGCATTGAGAGCTGATAGGCAAACTGGTAAAGACGGAGGCATGGCTCCACTCTTCGGAGCCGATTTTAAAGTCCCTCTTTTACTTAGTCCTCCTGATACCGAGTCTGTATGGTGCAAACTCAGATTGTCTAAATGTTCCATAGTAATTTGTGCCTTTTACAGACCTCCTGGCTCCAGTATCGATAACATACTTAGCCTCAACCGATTCCTGCTCGAAAATAACTTCAGTGCATATAATTGTATCTGTATGGGAGATTTCAATACGCCAAATATTCATTGCTAGTCTACGCAGCCTTCTGGCAAAGAATAGAGCATGTGTAGGGAATTGTTGAACTTTTTGTAAGCTTCGGACTCACCCAGGTTGTTACTGAAGCTACTCGGAATAATGCTCTCCTATATTTGGTTTTTCTGTCTGCTGATATAAGTACTAAACGTTACAAATATGAAATTATTGCTGGCATCTCTGATCATAAAGCAGTTCTTTTGTCTATTTCATGCGCCATTTACAAACCGCAGTTTCGTGTTACTTCTTTTCGTGATTTTATCGAAGCTAATGATCTATCCATTAACTGACTCTCTGTCTAATTGTTTTGTTAATTTTTTGATGCTCAGCAATGCATAAGATATGGATGCTCTTGTTAGTTGTTTTGAGGGTATTGTTAAGACATGTATTGATCGCTTTGTTCCTCTGAAAACTAAAAAAGAAAAATGCCAAGCTGCCACGGATGAATCGCAATATTTTGCACTTATCCCACCGGGTAAAAAGGCTTAGGCGTCTGAAATCAATAAGCTATTCAGACAGTATAATTCGTTTTAAGCAAGCAAAAGGCGAGCTCCATGTTGCTACCAAATCAGCGAAGGACGTCTTTTTTCGTACCGAATTAAAGAACGTTCTAACCACTAATCCTAGAAACTTCTGGTCTAGCATTTTTCCTAAGGCCACTCCATCCAATACATTCCTAGACAATAACGAGATAATCCAATGCCCTAAATAAATTTCAAACGCTTTCAACGCCTTTTTTCAGTCCGTTTTTACTCATGATAACGGAATGTTACCATCATCCACTAGTACTTCTTCTCCAATTTCTAACATTGTAGTTTGTCAAGGATGTATTCTGAACCTAATACTTTCCCTGGACACTAAGAAATGTGGTGGCCCTGACGCTATTCCAAATGCATTTTAGTGCAGTATTCGTTATGGGCAGGTCGTTATCTTCACATCATATTCAAAAAATCACTCACCTCGAACACCGAGCACGGAAGTAAAACCAAGCCGGCAGGCAATACCTTGGAAGGAGGCGCGCAATCGGTGACATGGTCTGTGTGTCGTACTCCCCGCGCATTTTCCGTGCGCTGCGGTTTTGGTCCTTCTGGAGAAGCCGCCTGGGATGGTCTGAGAGTGTAGCATGGAGAAGGCTACGGGCCTAACAGGCGTAGGAGTCGGCGCGCCTAAAGGAATGCGTAAATGTTCCTTTCTTCTTTTTTGTTTCGGTCGCCTCCCGCCGATGGCTGTTACAGCTATTACAGTGAGCACCGCTGGTGGCTGCTGCATTCTAGTGCGTTTGTACTCTTTTATTGCTGCTGGCAGAGTGGAATGCATGCTGTGCTCGTGAGTGGAGTGGCAGCGTGCCATTGGTCATTTCCAACTTGAAGATAGCTCATTGACTGGCTGCTGCAAAACGAGCTCCCTATTGGAAACTGAGATGCTGAGTGAAGTTTATTTAAGGATGTGTTTTTGGCGCCAAGGAGGATTGAACAGAGACTTTGGACAGGGACTGTCGGTGGAGAGTAGGAAAGAGCTGTTCGGACCGGGTTAGGCTGACCGCGCTCCGAGGAACCACTAGTTAAAGCGCGACGCAAGTTAAGCCATCGGCCATACAGGACAGGGTGTTGTTGCGGGCACACCGTGGCCTGTCGTTCTTGTTTGCCTCTGATGGTAGCGATCACACCGGTCGTAATGTAAATAGTGTACAATAGTGTAAATGCATTCTTCAGTTATTCATTCCTGCCAGGAAGTCTGTCCATCTGTGTCATCTCCTCTGCAACTTGTCACACGCCGAACGAACCGCTTCTCCACCGCGAAGACCTGACATTGCAAACTAACAACGGAAGCAAAAACAAAGAAGACCAACGAAGATTAACTGTGACATTGGTAGTTGTTATTTTTAAAGAGAGAGACAGAACTCTAGCTTGAATTTTCGGTATGACCGCCTTTGTTCGGTGTCGTGTTGAGCTTCTTTTATTTTGAAAACTGTCATTCCAACAAATCGTGTTTAGGGCAAACACAAGAGAGCAGTGTGTGACTAAACAAAAGTATACCAAGTTTCGCACACCCACTTTAATAGCGAAAACACGTTTTAAAAGGTCCCTGTGCCATGACGAGTGAGGCATTTTACTGCACGTCTCGCGTTGCATTTTACAGAATTCACACAAACGCGAAATCTATCTCTTCACTGCCGGAGGATTGCTGGCAGCCCACTCGTTGCATAAAGATCACGAATGCCGCAGCTATGAAGTTGTGAACTCTCAGGAACACATTGACAATCCCTACCTTCCAGGAACGGGCCTGAAAGGGGTTCTCAGGATGACGCACTAGCTGCACAGGGCACCATGAGCTAGTCCTCGTCGCTGTTGGAGTTATCGCTGTCGTAATAGGGATTTTGCGGTTATCTTGTGATACAGTTCATTTCTTCTTGTTAGGTGCTGACGTTGTAGTAGAACCTATTTTTGATGTTTTGTAGCGTTATTCGCCTTAGTTCGATGTGCTCGGCAGATTCTCCTTGTTGCTTTTTCACGGCGCGCATGCGTAGGCTTTCCAAAACGTTGACTTTCTGGTCAAGGAGCTCAATCTCTCAGAGAAAGTTGTTGATCCTCCTTCCAAGGGTAAAAATACGAAATACACGCCAGTCAATCCTGGTGGTGGGCTCGATATTTCCTATTGGAAACTCCATTCTGAGACAGGGCGTCTTTACCTTCTATTACTCTCTGTAATAATTTCATTCTCTCAACGGTGTTATGATGATGATGATGATGTATTGGTGTCCTGGCCCTTTACAACAGGTGGACACGACCAATGTGCGCAGGCTTCAAGAAATATGTATTCCGAAAACGGAAATAACAGAAAACCACCAGAGGAAAAATGACAAAACACAGACGGAAAGTAAATCACTAGAAGGGTTCAACGCTGCTGAACCAAATATGGAGCGAAAGCTGCAGGTGACCGAGCGTTCTTCTTCTTCTTCCTCAGCCCACATATAAAGCCCCGCTTTAACCAAGCCGTATGGGCGTGCCTTAGTGGCCTATATGGGTAGCGTGAATGCCAAGGTCCTCGCAGGCTGGTTCTGACATAACCCTCCCATGTGAAACGAGATACCCAAGTTGGCAGCTCCTGCCAGGGGACCACGGCACACAGCGGCAAGCTGTTAAACTTGGCGTCTCAGAAATCGAAAGCATATTTTAGGGAACAATTACACGTGGCAGAGAAAACGTTGGCAGATGGCAGTTGGCAGGCCATCTGCGAGTCTGGCTACGTGCGGGAGGTTGCCGAGCTAGTCTCGCTCTATAACCAGCGCTGCATCTATGGTCTCGGGTGCTGCTGGCTCTTGCTTTACAGTGTTGTGAAAGTTGTGGTTAGGACAGGTAGTAACCGCAGATCCGGACCATGAAAAGGAAATAACAAAAAGAATAAGATTGGGATGGAGCGCATTTGGCAAGCACTCGCAGATTATGACTAGCAGCTTACCGGTATCGCTCAAGAGGAAAGTATACAACAGTTGCTTCTTACCTGTACTCACCTATGGGGCTGAAACGTGGAGGCTAACCAAGAGAGTTCTACTTAAGTTGAGGACAACCCAGAGGGCTATAGAACGAAAAATTGTAGGGGTAACATTAAGAGATAGAAAGCGTGCAGAGTGGCGCAGAGAAATAACTCATGTTACCGACATTCTAGTGGAAATTAAGAAGAAGAAATGGACATGGGCAGGACATGTAGTGCGAAGAGAGGATAACCGATGGTCGCTTAGGGTAACAAACTGCATTTGAAGGGAAGGAAAGCGTAGCAGGGGGCGGCATAAAGTTAGGTGGGCGGATGAGGTAAAGACGTTCGCAGCGGTCAAGTGGATGCAGCTAGCACAGAACAGGGTTAATTGGAGAAACATGGGAGAGGCCTTCGCCCTGCAGTGGGTATAGTCAGGCTGATGATGATGATGATGATGATGATGAAAGTTGTGGTTAGGGAGTGATCGGCAGTATCTGTTCCTTATGGAGTGCGCTGCCACATATACTCTGTAGATACATTTATAGACGTATTCGGAGCCAGGACACTCCGGCTTGTCGTTTTCTTTCATATAGATTGCGGTGCACGTGTTTCGTTATATTGTTCACCTTATGTGACTGCTCAAGTGGTGGAGGATTGTTTGCGCTAGCACACTGTAGTGCTACCACGCAAATTATGAATAAGCAGTGTTTACATGAATCACCAAATATTATGTATTAAAACTTTGTTCGGAATCGCTTGAATACTGTGGTGCCAGAGCTCAAGCACTTGTTTTTGTTACAATTTTCCCGAATTTCGTTTAACGTAGCAGAAACAAATAACGCAGATGACACGTTAGTAGAAAATCGTTTTACCTCCCCCCCCCCCCTCGATCCCCCCCCCTACTAGCTAACGGAACGTCCTTGGTCATAAAGTGAATGTACAAATTTCGCATAACTCACATCAGTTAATTTGGCTATTAAACGCAATACAAAATTAGTTTGAGATGCGCCACAGGACAGCAAACAATATGTAATCGTTTTTCCCTTGCGCGGTTGCCGCTTTGTGAAATCCTTGGTTCAAGTTATGCTAAACACCATCTACAAGCTGAAAAAGACAACGAAAATTACTTGTTAGCTTGAATCTATCCTAAGAGCGTCATATTTTGTGGATGTGTTTTATGCTTGTGCAATTTTTTATTAGTACAATAACACCGCACCTATACTGAAAGACGGTTGAGTCAATGTGCTATAAACACTTTCCACCTGCCGACAATTCTTCATGTTTTGTATTACAGCGAAAGCTTGAAAAAACGCCAATATTAGTTACTACCACCATAAATAGATGTTTACAAGTTGGAAATTGAGAGGCCTATCAGCTCACTGCCCGTTTCTCACAAGGATTTAAGTTCGGGCGAGTTGTTGCGTCTTTAAAACGCTATATAGCAGCCCCAAACACAACGTGGATAATGAAACACTAATGACAGGATGGGCCCCATGTCAGTGAGAAGTTTTTATCGAGATATGAGAACTCTTTAATCAAGCATGAGAGAGGTTTAGAATGCAAAATAAATTAAAGTAGGGGGAGGTGGAATGAAGAGATTAATGCGTTCTAAGGTGCATTGTCGAGTAACATTAAACAATGAAGTGATGTGATGTAGTCCTGCAAATGTGGTTACAAAGTTCGCAGGGTGAAATATGCGTGAAAGTGATCTGCAATTGTGAAAGTGATCTCAAGCGGTAAACGTGCACATGCGCAAAAGTCATCTCCAAACGGTAAACGTGCATGAGGGTGACATGCAACGTGAAACCACAGCTTGTCAAGGAGGAGAGGCAGGAGGAGAGAAAGTAGGGAGGTTAACCCGAAGAAGCTGATTTGCTACCCTGCACTGGGGGAAGGGGGTGAGTGGATTTAAAATGAAGGGTCCAATCGTTTTCAATATGCTGGAAGTTCACTGCATATTTCGGTTACCTAAGGCAGGCTAAGGGACCTAAACACTTTCTTAAAATACTCTCCTAAAATACTGTCCAATGTTAGAGGCACTAAGGAATGCTTCCCTATGCAATGTTCATTGTACGCACTCCCGTCAGTATGCGCAGGGCACTCAAGCAAGATATACTCCGCAGTTTCAATCGCGCCGCAGACGTCACAGTGCGGACTGTTTGTATGACCGAAGCAGTATCGCAAGACGTTTCACAAGTATCTCAAGAACTCTGCATTTACATGCAGATTTCAAGCGCAGTCGGTAATACAGGGCTGCAGATGGAGAGGAAATTTGAGAAGTCATCGATTGTGGAGGGTTGACATGCTCCAGAGCCGATACTTTTTTTTTTCAAAGCAAAGCTTTTAGCCGGTTGGAACGTCTCACATTTCGTGAAGAAGGTCTGAAATGATCTATGATGTAGATGACCTTTACTAGTCAGTGAAAGCACACCCATGTCCTATTTTTTTGTTTGATGCCTTTGTACCATGAGGTCATATTTATAGAGATTATTATGGTGTTAGCCTCACTTTGCTCACTGTTGGCGCGTTATACAGTGTGATTGTAAATTATAACTCTTCAGTTTTGGTTCTACCTGAGAACATGCCTACTCACGTGTCTCATTGGCACATGGTCCAGTGTTGTAGGCATTTATTGTACAGGATCCCTTGACAATAATACTGAAGAGAAGTTTATTGCAACTCCAAAAACTGAGAATACATGCTCATATACACACTATATACAATACACACTGTCCGACCCTATATCAAACAATGATATACAAGCTGCCTGTCCGTCCTGCACAACGACCAATGCACTAATACGAGCTAGAAAGCACACAACATGCACGTGTTAAGACTTCAACATCCCTCCCCACCCAAAAAACGGGGGGGGGGGGGGGGGGAGTTGAGAGGAAACACCACACGACATTAGAGGTTGTACATGGGCGCCCGTGCTGTTTGCAGCGCTTCTTTGTTCTCGACTTAGTTTGAGCTGCTCTGTAAGTTTAATAATTTAATGTTTTCCGAGACATTCGTCAGAAGAATTAGAGTAACTTAGTATCGACCACCTAGACATCTTTTACGCGCACTGACATCGCGCTGTACTTAAAAAGCCACAGGTGGTTGAAATTACGCTGCAGCCCTCCACTATAGCTCCTTTTTCTCTTTTTCAACTTTCAGTATCCTCTTCCTCTATTGCCTAATGGCGTAGGTTACGTCCCTCTTTTTCTTTCTTCTCTACTTTCTCTCTTCTGTCCGCACGAGGAAGCGGAGGTGGCTCAGCTATAGAGCCAGTAGCTTTTCCTTCCTACAACCACAACAGCAGAGGTTTAATGGGGTGGTTGCTCGTCGCCCTACGGGGCTGAGACTGGTAGGTTAATGCCGCTTGCGGCTAGCGCTAGCCTGCCACCATATTTTTATCTGTTGTAGGTTGTCACTGCACATGCTACCGTTTCGGTGGTGGACGACGGCTGTTGCGACGCGCGTCTTTGTCTTCGTCTTCTTTTTCTTTGCTCTCTACTTTCTCTCTTCTGCCCGCAGGAGGTAGCGGAGGTGGCTCAGCTACAGAGTCAGTAGCAGGCCCGTGCATTGTCTTTTCCTTCTTCCTTCAGTCGCAACAACAACAGAAGAAGTGTGGCAGGTACTGTGTCTTTCTTTAAGTTGGATCTTTGGGAAAATAAAGGTGCCTTATACTTCTGTGTGGACACCATGGAATGGCAAGGTCACTTGAAGGACAAATAGGTCAAATGTAGTGTCACGCGAAGACCGGCTCTTCCTAGCACAGTGAAGCAAAAGAAGTGCATGTGTAAAAGTGTGGCGGTATAGGCAATACAAGCTGAATCTAAGGGAAGAGGTACTGCACTGCAGACGTCTACGTCAGTAATGAAGTCAAACAAGAAAAATATCTATCTGCGGCTTGCAGCAGGGAGCATCTTGAGTCTTTACGCTATTTTTAGGGCCCTGCACCGAAGACCTAGCGACAAACGGGGCCACTGCTGAAACTAGAAGCAAACCCCGTGAAGAAATATCCGTTTTGCACATTTAATGCGACAGCGTTAAAGGCACCGTTCACCGGAAAATCCGGTGCTGACATTGGAAGTGAAAAATTACGGGAGATAATTACGCTCCGCCTTTAAGCGTATGACACGATAGCTTATACTACCAGTCGACATATAAAGCCCCGCTTTATCCACGCCGTGTGAGCCTGCGCTGCTTGGTGGTACCCTGAATGTAATGGTCCTGGCAGGCTGACTCTGATATTACCCTCGCCTGTGAAAGGAGAGCCCCGAGTCGGCAGCTGCTGCCAAATGTAATTTCAGGCCCTCCTGCGTCCAGTGAGTACGCGGCCATGACAGCTGCCATCTCCAAGCGCCACGATCGCGATTTTCCGCTCACAACGCCAACGCCGGCCGTTGACTGTGACGCTGGATTTTCTGTGAACGCCCCGTGATTTTAACGCTATCGTATTAAAATCACGAGCGACATCCATGGCTGCCTCCCATCATTCGCACATTTGCTCCGTTACAGTGACTAAGGCTTTGTTAGCCTGGCAGGCTCATAGCATATGGTACTAGTCTGCTTTCTTCCCGCAAAATTTTCACTCCACTGAGAATTTTGGAACGAAATCGCGAAGCTTTACTGGATTGTTAAATGACATGGTCTTTTAATTGGCGCAAATTACACTGTTCTGCTTTATCTAATACATTGGATGGGCACAGCAGTTTGTTTTGATAAGCGCAAGTGTTGTAAAACGTCTGCATATGCTATAATGGCTGTGGGGAGTTCGAGGCTTTATAAAGGGAGAAGGAAGAACCTAAAAGGAGAAAACCTCTGACAGCGGTGTGTGCACGCTCATTTCCCTCTGCACACTGGTAACCTGGTACCCAAATAAGCCCTTTGAACAACACACAAACTCCAGAATGTTTCAGGACCTTGTACGCTATGGCGCAATTCTGTGCTGCACGTAATTTTTGTACGCAGTCTGCCAGTCCATAACGATATATAAGAAATTAGGATGCGAGGCTGTCATTGCGATTGCTACCTCTTACAACTCTGCAATTTTCCTATGCCGAGCAGCAAGTCCATTGACCGTCTGTCCCTGACGCACCACTGTTATTGTCGACACCCCTGTTACAAACCTACAGCATCCACGAAGGCTCCATCTTATTTAGGGTAGCTCGTGGCCATCATCTTGGCCCTCGCACTCCTTGCTCGATGATATTCCGGGACGGGTGCATGTTTTTAGGTAACAGCAATGTCCTAAACTTTTTCCTCCACTTCTTTGGAATGTCTTGCCTAGTTTTCGTGATGCAGGCTAGCTGATTTTTAAGTCTTCCAGCACTTATCGTCCAGCTTTTTCTCCCGACATTCTGGCATATCGACTTGAAAGGTGGGCCTCAATCAATTTGTCCTTCGTATTGTGCATCCCCAACTGTTGCAAGCGCTGTATAAATGTTTAGCGAGGATCCCAAAGCCTTGTTGTATGCTGCTATAATTATGACATCGAAACTATTTAGCTCGTATTTCCTCACTCGCAGGTAGGGACCAACGTACACGATTCGGCTGAGTATAAAGGCTTGACCCAACCGAAGAGAGATTTTCTTCCCTATCTTCCCATTTGATAATATGGTTTATGATGCGCACTACTTGCGCACATACTGTACGCAGCTTAGTAAGTATTGGTGTGGTTCTACCTTTGTTGTAACAAATAGCCCCAGAATACGCATTGTATTGCCCTCAGGAATCTAACCATCGTGCACCGTAACTTCGACGGAAGCCTCCCCTCCTCTCGTGCGCATATTGAGTGCTCAGACGTTTCCGGAGAGCTGCGAAGCTCACAGTCTTCCGCATGTTTCTGGACAGTAAAAGCAGAATCTTGCAGCATATATTTATCTCTACTAGACTTCAATAGTCACCCATATAGCGATGTCGTCTGTATATATGGCATACCGAATTCCCTCATATGCTATCAAATTTTTGGGGGAAATGCATGAGGGCAACGTTGAAGAGCATGGAGCAGACGACTGTTCCTTGCAGAGTACATTTAGTGTCCATAGAGATTGGTTGGAATCGCATATCGCCAATCCTTATAAGGGTTTGAATTTTTTCGTAGAAAGCCTCTAATATACCGAAAACTTTTTTTGTGCACACTGCGTCATCCGCGGGTTATCCAGGATTTCGCAGTGATTCACATCACCGAAAGCTCCCTTGAAATCCAAGGCTAAGATATATCGAATGGGGTTTTTGGTGGGTGGGCCAACAGCTTTAATCTTGAACAGCAGCAGCACTTCTTGCGTAGATAAGTGTTCCTTTAAGCCAAACATGCTGTGGGGACATATAATCGTTTCCCTCCAGATAAGCAGAGCCTTCTATGCACTGCTTTCTTCATCAACTTGCCGCCATACGAAGTGAGTGAAATTGAACAAAGGTTGCTTATGCTCCCCACCTTGCGTGGCTAGTGGTAAAGCTAAAATCGGCGATTTCGACGCCAGAGGCAGTTTTCCAGCTCTTCAGCAATCATTCCTCACCTTCTTCAGCACCTCCACCAAGTTGTTACGGTGAAATAGAAAAGGGGTGTTTATTTACAGTGATATGGCAGTGGGATACGGTGAAGCCTACTAGACCCAAGGCACCAACGCTTTCTCCTCTTCTTCTCCCAGACCCCCACAACTCTTCCTCGTCGTCAGTGGCGTGACAATATTTTCAGTCAGGTGTCCTATCACCTCCTAATTCGTGTTGCAAGTAAGCCCACCATAACTTTGTCACATCCCGGCGCTGTTCCTCTCGCCATAGATAGGAGCGCCGCCTGTATTTCTTCCCCTTTAAGCTCCGTGTCGGATTCCGCGTTATCACTTCCGTCACAATGTAAAACAGGATCGTTATATTTGGTCGTGCACAGGTATTTTCTCGTGAGGGCTGCGACCCGTCAATACCAGCGTAGCCGTGGTGTGCTCTATTGCGGTTCCGCTGCTGCCCTCCCCGCGTCTTGCTAGACTTTATCAGGCATCGCAGAAGGCTTCATGTAGACCTGAGGCCAAGCTTGGTTCCTAGTGAGTCGCACATGGTTAGCCAGCTGTTCTTGGCCAAGGTCCACCGGATTATTCTGATTGTCTTGTGATTTCAGTTATTTTCATTTCCTGCCTACGACTATGTTTTACTGCATCCATCTTCTGGTGAGGCACCTCCTGGCCTTCCACTTAGGGATGACCCTCCGCTTCATCTTCATCGAAACGCAGCCGCCGGTGGTCTGGTTCGAATCTGGGCACTCCTGTTCTGTAGCCTGGCACCATAACCACTGCGCCACTGCGACACGGCTAGAAAAGTTTTGGCGAAATCAGGCTTCTATTAACAACTCCAATTGGCTGCAGCATAGAGCGATCGAGCGAAATGAGAATTCATTCTGGGAGAGCGTTTTCACTGCTGCCGCAATAGACACAGCTGCACTCAGAGGCTTGCTTGAGAACGCAGATGTAAAAGGACAGTAATTTAGCTACTGCATAGAGAGACAGCAGAAGTTGCTTCAGCGACATTTGGTTAACTGAACCTGAAACTTCATCGTAAAGTAAATCATTGCAATCAAATGAATTCATCAAGGCGCCACGGCCAAAAAGACCTTTGACGCTGATGTGAATCGGCATGGTGCGGCAGCCAGAGGAGATAACCACTTGCAAAAAATAACTGCAAACAAAACGCATTTTCAATAACTTTCGCTATTATGCTGTGACCTTACACAACCAATTGAGCTTTCCGTGATTTTCTAGCAGTGGTGCAATGGATAAATGAGTGTGCTTTACATTTAAATAAGGTTCTTGATTAAGTAGGTGTGAAAGTTGTAACGCGGGCAGTAATGATGCCGCATATGTTACAAACAAGCACACGCTCAGAGCAAGCGCACAAAAAGAACCATATCTCTTCTACAAGGCAGCAAATTGGTTCGGTACTCCTTACAACTAGAACAGCAGCGACGGCTGATCGTTTTTCTCGGTAAAAGCTTTGTACATGTACAAATACGAAGATGCTGCGAATTACTCATTGCAATCGTATCCTCAGAAGCGCTCCCTTATATTATTGCCTCATCTAAAATTAGTCACTGCTTACAGTGGACTGTTTGTCTGTCGTATCTCAAGCTTTCTTGGTGTGCGACTTCCAGCGCGCATATACGTGTGACAACTATATAAGCCAAGAATTATCTATCTGCTTTCTGAAAGCACTCTAAGAAATTGAAATGAAGTCCGCACTGCGCTCTTTGCTGGGTCTTGCAATTTCATTCTGGGTAACGGAGTGAGTATAAAAAAATAGCATATACCTTTCTGAGATTGACGCAGGAAAGTGGAAAGATATATTGGGAATACAGTCAATTTAAAAACAAACTTGGTATTTTCGCTAGAATTGAAAGTGTTCCAGCGGAAGGCGAAGCATAGCTTTCATAACAAGCTTTCGGTTTTTATGACACTTCTCCTGTTTCTAAAACTGTAGGAATAATTCTAACTCCATAAAAATCTAGACGGAAGTCATGCGGCTTTAGTGAGCGATTGTCAGAAACGGAGAGGTACGACTAGGCACGGCATCTAAAGAAAAATTCCGCAACCTTCAGAAACGATTCAAGTGCGTAGCACTGATGAAATCTTGCGCGAACCACGATAATGCAGCAGTTAAGTGCGCTTAAGTAGGCAGTGTTCTGCGCCATCCTCTGACTGGGTAACTCCTTTCTTGATTGACTCCTTTTTTTATTGTGGAGTAACTACCCTCTGCCTTAGAAAAAGATCGCCTAGCGTCAGCAATAAACCACACTGAACGCCTCTGGAAATGCGCATGAAGGCATTAATTGTTTTCTCTTCAGTAGTTCTTGTGTGAGCTCAAGCACTTAGATGCAGCACGTCCTCAGGGAAGGCTAAATGTTACACTCTATTCTGAGGTTTGGGTTCGAGTTTAGAGTAGATCCTCGCCATGCGGTTTCCGGTACTGGTTCGCGAACGATGTACCAGTTGGTTCTCGTGCGCCTTCAAGTTTTCGGTGAAGCCTTTAGGCGTGCACCAGTACCTCTCTGTTGTCTCTAAAGAGAATTAAACATTCTGGAAGCATTGTTCAGGTGTCTAACAGTAATGACAAGCAACCCGTTTATAATGCTGACCCTCTGCAACATATCGCCCAAACCATCGCCACGGCACGGGACAACGTGGTCTCATGCAGATAGATTGTATACGGCGCACTTGCATTGTCGTGTTGTCACGGCAGGGTCACTATGGGGGTATTAGCCCTATAGATTTTCCCCTCGTGCAAGATACGAATCCGGCACTTGGCGTTCACGACGTCGGCTAGCGCGGCTCGGCTCTTCTGAGGCTGCCGCGGACTCCCGGGAACTCCGGAGCCCAGCACTTAAAACAAGGTTGGAATTACGTGTAAAGGTGCGCTTCATGAAATCCCTCCTTACTCCTCCCCCCTGTCATGACTTAGCATAAGACCGGGACACGGCAACAGGGACCACAAACCAGCAGGGCAACGACGGAGGCCAGTGTAAATGCAAGGAACCGAAAACCCGATTAGGTTGTTGCTTTTGTGCTATTGGTGCTAGATGCAGAGCCTTCATCTCTTCGTCTTCTTCGAGCGCTACAATGTATCACCGACGTTATGACCCTAGTACTGCTGTTCTCGCTAAGTTTGTGAACACAACCTTGTTGACATTGGCTTAGTCAAAATCACCTGTATACATTTAAAGCATTTCCAATCCTTTTTGAATACTCGACCTGAGAAAAGCTACATATCTCCTGGTGCATTAAATAGCGCGCACTGATTCGGAGAGGTTGTTATTTTTCAGCAACCACAGAAAAGGACAGTCGGCTTCTTTTCAAACCTCAATGGAAGTAATTTGAACTAAAAATTATTGCCTCTCAGGTGAAAAAATTCAGCGCACTGTAGCCATTTGCTTCAAAATTACATGGCCACGGGCACATCTCTGTCTTTCAAATGTGGGTTTTTTTTTTAGGCAGGAGAAATGTGCCTATCAAGAGAAAATGAAATTTGCCTCAGAGGTTTGTTATCAAATTTACCTATCACGAATCACACGCCGTGAGGATCTTCAACATCATGGACTAAGGTGCTCCTAAAATCAACTGCACGTGGGAAAACAATTTTTTATGGGTCTTATATTGATGAGATAAACAATATCAAAGCTCGGGCACAACAGCCCAGCGCCGAGAAACAACCATGAGCGCCAAGCCCATATTAACGGAAAAGCATTTCTGGGCTCATCAGTGGCTTGAGCAGAAAGTGACTGTACGCGGAATGCGCGACCAAAAGACATATCCTAAGCTAATCCAAAACAATCAACATAAGCCAAAAAATACAAAATACTGAACTTTGATTTCTTGATTACTTGGCTATAAGGCCTTAATGGGGCTGTATAATAACTAGCCACGGTAGTCATAGCTGGAATCGAAGAAATATGCTCTTAAGTCCAATCCAAAATTCACATAGCAAGCCAAAAATAAGCCAAAATTTATATAATGGGCTGCTTGGGGTTGACAGCAACCGGAGTAGTTGGTGTGAGTTCAGTCAGTTCAAATAAGCATTTGATTGTTTTGAAGATGACCACCCAGCAGTTATTGAGGAGCCTATAACATTAGTGGAGATCATACCAGACATTTGTGCTCAATAGGATCAGAAGTCTCCTAGCCAGGATCGCTTAAATAGCGAGTTCCGTAAAACATTTTTGCCTTGCACTACTTTCCGAAGTTTTCATTGTTAGCATTAGCTTTATCCCTCTACGTTGTACACAGATCACACAATGCCGTCATCAAAAGCAGGCACGCACGTAAATCGTTTGAAGACTGCCGAAGGGTATCCTTCGATATGCTTCAGCAACGTGGATTACCAGATAATTGCGAAGCCCCTTTCCTCCTGACTGCAGCTTGTAGATTTAAATTTATGAGGGCCGTAACATGTGTGAGTTCAAAAGCGCATTATCGAAAACTATATATATATATACCGCACGTTCAGTTTTGGAGATATTAATTGATGCGATTAGTCAAGTGACTCTTATTGATATTGATCTGGCAAGAGCTATGGATATGGTACATCGTAATTCTTTGTTTTCTATCACTGACAGTGTGAACATGAGCGATATCTTTCTCAAAGGCATAAAACTATGTTTTAAAGCAGTCACTAAAACACTTTTAGTAAATGAAAAGACAATTAAGCCTATTCCATTTAAACCATCTTTCTGCAGACCTGCTTGCAATCGCTTTTGTTGTTTTAATTATATATTGAGCCCCTCGGTTTAGTATCATCCAAACACAGTATGTCGCGTCTTCTCGCTATCGCAATATGAAATTATAGTTTTGGTTTATTACAATGACGTTGCCCTTTTCTGTTCTGATAAAAAAATTATAAGCGACGTTTTACATGTGACTAAGTAGCCTTGTGAGATCTCTGGTGCGGCTCTTAACCTTGATAAAACGAAGGGCTTCCAGTTAGGTCACTGCAGTACAAAAACAAGCCTTTCCGTAGCATACAGTTAGACTCCGAAGGCTAGCAGTGGTTGGGAGTTGCCTCTCATCCGTATCGTAATAATGGACATCACTGGTATTTTCAGATCTCATCAGTAGGTCTCATCAGCCTATAAATGGATGGGTAGGAAGCGCATGATTCCGTTCTCTCAAGGCAGGGTGCTGTGTTTAGTGTCGCCTAGCGAGAAACAGGAGGTATTTTATTTTTTATATAAATTAAAAAGAGGCATAATTAAAGCCCAGCTTACTCGCTTCTGTGGCTCGAATTATTAGCCCTGCGTTTTTGAACGTCGAAACATCAGTTAGAATCCATTGCACTATATCTTTCCTCTGTATTTATTTTACAGTTCACAAGAATTAAATAGGTCGCTAGTATAGGCCATGAAGGTGTGGTCCCTTTTAGGCTGCCTTATCTGATGTTTTTCAATATAAATAGCCGTAAAAATGGAGACGATTGCATGCAATTACGTGCACAGCAATCATTTTTCACCTTCCGTGTGTATGTTTTAGGACGCATTCAGAGACACTTTCGAGCCGAAATCACTATTTAAGTCTGACAGACAGCCAGAAAGAAAACAACAGTAGCGTGACACTGACGGTGATAGATCAGCACAATGTGCAGGGAGCTCTCTGTGCATTCACAAACACAATTTACAACATTTTGGAGTCAAAGATTATTTAAATATTGCAGACGTTACACTGCAGAAGAAAAAAAGTACAGGCAATGCTTAGAACTTTGTGGGTTTTACGTGGCATTCTTAGCGGGAGCCTATCATCATGATCACCAGCCGGACTATACCCACTGTAGGGCGAAGACATCTCCCACATTCCTCCAATTAATTCGGCCTTGTAATAGCTGCGTCCACTTGACCCTTGCGAACCTCTTAAGGCCATCTGGCCACATGACGTTCTGCCAACCCCAGCTACGCTTTCCTTTTCTTGGCACCCAACGGGAACCTACATATGTGTCGAGTCACCTTGTTTCTCCTCGAGGAGCTGGTCCTTACATTTGTTTGTCCATTATCTTGCCTCGAGGTTTTTCTTTTCAGGGTGCAGCACAGGAGCATGTGCTGCACTGTCTGCACCGAACCGCGATCTCTGCACGCGTCGCTCGTCGAGAGCCTCTGGCGTGCCCGCCTCTATGTGGTACACATGCAGCCGACTCAGATGATCGTAGCGTGCTGGAGGCGTGGCAATGAGTGCGCGCCTACGACAGAGATGCGCTCTCCTCGCATGATGATGGGGCCGGATGTTGCTAACGGATATGGTTGTTGGTTGACGAACCACACGCATCTCCTCCAGCTCGAGTGGCTCGTCAGTAGGAGGAAGCTGATGTGCGGCGGTGGCGACCTCATCGGCTTGCTCATTACTGCTTCAGTTAACGGCGGCCATTGCCAGGGAATGCTGAATTAGTGTTATTAGAGGTACTCAAAGGCCAATGAACGGCCACCTGTGTCGCAGTCATAAACTAATAATAATTTACATGTGCTTTGTCGTGCCGCCGTGTGTTCTGGGGACATTCTTCAGGGAAGTCTCCAAAACGGTTTTGAGATTACGTCCTATACTATAATATATTTATCTACAACTGAAAGTTCTAAGTTCAATATAATAGTTTTCAGGATCGAGAGCAGCTCACGACCAAATTTATTCTATTTCTTTCTATTGCGGAGCCTTTCAGAAAACAAGTTTTTTTTTTTCGGTGTTAAAAGAATTTGTGGTAGCGCACTTAAATAACTGCAACGTACCTAAGGTTGGGCGAGCCGTGGTAATCTTAAAATGATTCTCCGTAGCAGTTCTCCGCAGCAGTGGTGTAATCGAGGCAACGTTAATGATCATTGTCATGAATGACGCGCAGAAGCTGTAGGCATAATAAGGTTAGGAATTTCCAAAAAAAGTTCTCAACCTTTTCAAGTTATAATCTATATACTTGTGCCCGCAGTGGGGGCGCAGTGGTTAGAACGCTTTACTTCTGTGTTCAAGTTTCCGGGATCGAATCCCGGCCGCGGCGATCGCTTTTCGAAAGAAGCAAAGATCAGGACGCCCGTGAGCTGTGCGATGTCAGTGAAGTTCAGGAACCTTAGTTAGTCGACATTTCCGGAGCTCTCCACTACAGCGTCTCTCATAGGCTGAATCAATCCGAGACGTAAAACCCCATAAACAAACCACATTCACCGAAACGGCCTGAAATATAGCGCTGCAATCAACGCGGTGGCTGTGGGAGGACACACTTCTGTTGAAAAGTGGACCCAGAATTTTAAGCCTGGATTAGAAACTATGTCTTTAAAGATTTTTATTCGGTTTCATTCAGCTGAGTATTTCATTCATTGGCAACAAATAAATTATTCCTAAAAGGGCTGTTTTTATTCCAGATATATATTCGTTGCACCGCTTGCAAATGTGACTTCCCGCATTCTTAATTTCAACGTCGTGTTTTAATGTACTGTCTTAGGAGAAAAGGGAACGCATGGGGAGTGGGTGGCTGCTCCTGGCCCTACGGGGATGGGTCTGGTAGGTCACCGCCGCTCAATTGCGGCGGGGGCTAGCCTGCCACCGAATTTGTATCTGTTGTAGGCCGTTGTTGCACCGCACCGCTTCGATGGTGCATGACGGCTGCGGCGACACGTGACTGTCTCTTACTCTTCATTTTCTTTCTTTCTTCTCTATTTTCCTTTCTGTCCGCACGAGGCAGCAGAGGTGGCTCAGCTACAGAGCCAGTAGCAGGCCCTTGCAGTTTCTTTTCCTTCTTTCTACAGTCTCAACAGCAACAGGGAACAGATGGTTAAAATATTGATACGGGGCAGAAGGCTAGCACAGAAACCACAACAGGTGAAGGGCAAGCGTCCACAGCACAGTAGAGCAAGTGTTCAGGCAAGTCTAAACGGTTTCTCCAGCTTCGTCTTCCTTTCGCGGCATTACTGTTAATCGTCCTCTTCTTCAACATCCAGCAACGCGCAGGTCATATATGTAACATTACCCCCCCCCCCCCTTACGAAAAGCAGTCTCGGTGCGCATTATGTCGAACTACTGCAGGTGTAGTACGGCTTCATTCGGGCGACATGAACGATATCGGTACGTGGCATAGCGGACTGTTGCGGCGGATGCACAGGGGTGATCTCATATGTCACAGGAGTGACTGGCCGTAAGTCCTGCGTAGCGTGGCATGAGCTCCTCACTCAGCCCAACTCTACGAGCGGGAGTCCAGAGCAAGGCGAGAGAACCCGGAGAGTAGTGGACGTCGCGGTGACAAGAATCATGGCGGCGTTTCTGGGAATTTTGGGAGGAAGCTAGTCGGCGGCGAGCAATAACCCGGGCGGCGTCAGCTCGAGATATGGCGTCACAAACATAGGAGCTGGCATTTACGGTGGGAGGCAGTACGCTGTCAAACGGAAGGGGAGGGTCGCGGCCGTATAGGAGATAGAAGGGGGAGTAGCCCATTGTGTCGTGACGGGAGGAATTATATGCGAACGTTACAAACGGCAAAGTAATATCCCAGTCACGGTGATCATCCGATACATACATTGACAACATGTCCGTGAGCGTGCGTTTGAGGCGTTCGGTGAGGCCGTTCGTTTGTGGATGGTAAGCGGTAGTGAAATAGTGCTTAATGGAGCAGAACCGGAGAATTTCGTCGACTACCCGAGCAAGAAAGCAACGGCCACGGTCAGTGAGCAGCTGGCGTGGAGCACCATGGAGCAGGATGACGTCGTGGAGAAGAAACGCAGCCACGTCAGTTGCACAGCTGGTAGGTATCGCTCGGGTGACAGCGTAGCGCGTAGTATAATCCGTGGCCACCGCAATCTATTTATTCCCCGACGAAGAGAGTGGAAAAGGCCCGAGGAGATCAAGGCCAACTCGGGAAAACGGGTCTACTGGAATGTCGATCGGCTGCAGGTATCCAGCAGGCACCACCGATGGCTTCTTCCGTCGCTGACACCGGTCACAAGAAGCCACGTAACGACGAACAGAGCGATAGAGGCCCGGCAAAAAGAAACGGCGGCGGACGCTGTCGTACGTGCGAGATAGACCAAGATGACCCGCAGTGGGCACGTCGTGCAGTTGCTGTACAACGGTGGTGCGCAGGTGTTCGGGAACTACGAGCAGAAGCTCGGCGCCATCTGGTCGCATATTCCGCCGGTATAAGGTGCCGTTGTGGAGCACGAACAAAGCAAGGGTTGCATCAAGGTGATTAGTGCTGAGGCGATTGATAATACTGCAAAGCTTGGGGTCTAAGCGCTGTTCATGGCGAATATTTAAAAGGTCATAGATGGCCAATACACATGCGTCATCATCACACTCGCTGGTGGGTGGTGGATCTACCGGGTTGCGGGAGAGGCAGTCGGCGTCAGCATGCAATCGGCCGGACTTGTGGACGACAGAAAAAGTGTATTCCTGAAGGCGGAGGGCCCAACGCCCCAGGCGACCAGTAGGGTCCTTCAGCGTAGAAAGCCAACATAAGGCGTGGTGGTCGGTGATGACGGAGAACGGGCGGCCAAACAAGTAAGGGCGAAACTTTGTGATGGCCCACACGAGGGCTAAGCACTCACGTTCTGTGATCGAGTAATTCCTCTCAGCCGCAGAAAGGAGGCGACTGGCATAAGCAATGACGCGAGTGCGACCCATCTGCTGTTGGGCAAGAATGGCACCAATACCGTGACCACTGGCGTCGGTGCGTACCTCCGTTGGTGCTGAGGGATTGAAGTGTGCCAGGATGGGTGGGTTGATGAGGGCCGCAATGAGCGCAGAAAATGCTTGAGACTGTTTTTGGTCCCAGCAAAATGGAGCGTCGTTCTTCAGCAGATTGGTGAGTGGGCGAGCAGTCTCCGCAAAGTTGGGGACGAACCGCCGAAAATAGGAGCAAAGGCCTAAAAAACTACTCACGTCACTGGTACAGCGGGGTGTAGGAAATGCTCTTACAGCACGTATTTTTTCTGGGTCGGGTCGAACACCACGTGCGTCGACCACGTGACCGAGCACCTTGAGTTCACGTCGGCCGAAGCTACACTTCTTCGAGTTAAGCTGAAGGTCAGCTCTTCGGAAGACTCCAAGAATGGCCTCAAGGCGATGGAGATGGCTCTCGAAGGTCGAGGAAAAGACAATAACGTCATCGAGATAACATAAACACGTCGTTCATTTGAAACCGCGCAAAAGAGAATCCATCGTGCGCTCGAATGTTGCGGGCGCATTACACAGACCAAATGGCATCACCTTGAAGTGGTACAGGCCATCAAGTGTGACGAAAGCGGTCTTCTCTCGATCCCGTTCGTCAACAGCGACCTGCCAATAACCAGAACGAAGAACAATCGAAGAAAAATAGCTGGCACCGTGCAAGCAGTCAAGGGCATCATCTATCCTGGGGAGCGGCCGGTAAACGTCCTTCTTTGTAATTTTGTTGAGATGTCGGTAATCAATGCAGAACCTCCAGGTATAGTCCTTCTTTTTAACAAGCATGACAGGTGATGCCCAGGGACTGCTGGAAGGCTCTATAATGTCCCTTGCCAACATCTTGTCGACTTCATCTTGTATGAGGCGACGTTCACAAATGGCGACTCTGTAAGGTCGTCTGTGAATTGGGCTGGCGTCTCCGGTATTGATTCGATGTGTAACGAGGGACGTTTGACCTAAGGGTCGGTCACCAAAATCAAAAATATCTCTGTACGATGTCAGTAGGGTCGTAAGTGCTTTAGCACGATCAGGGCGCAAGTCAGGAGCAACCATGCCGGATATACGGACCTCCTGAGGTGGGAACGGTGCAGGTCGCGTCGGCACTGCGGCAATAGGGTCACTAAAAGAGCAGCCACAATAAACTCCGACAATGGGGTCAGTTCGGCGAGAAAAATGCCCTCAGGAAGAACTTGCACAAAAGAGCTGAAGTTAAGGACTGGAATACAAGTGCTGTTATTCGCTACATGCACTATATTGTGAGGTAGAGCGATGCTACGCTCAAGTGTCACGTCATTTATGGGGCAAACAACGTAGTCGCCATCCGGAACGGAGGGAAAAGGCGATATAAACTGCGGCTTCTGGTGGTCGGCGACTAAATGTAGCGGAGCGAAGACAGAGCGTTGAAGTTTCTAGAGCTTTGTTGTCAGGGCAGAGCGGCAGATCTAGATGAATCAGTCCAGAATAACAGTCAATGAGAGCGGAGTGTTCTGTTAAAAAGTCGAGTCCTAATATAACTTCATGAGGGCAACTGGTGAGGACTGTAAATAGCACAGGGATGTGGCGGTCGGCAATGGTAACTCTCGCAGTACACATACCAATGACAGTAGTTGTGTTGCCATCAGCAACACGAACGGTAGACGAGGAAGCAGGTGTGAGGACTTTGTTGAGGCATCGACGGAGCGAGGAGCTGAGAACAGAAATGTGGGCTCCAGTATCAATAAGGGCAGAAACGGAGACTCCGTCCACAAGAATATCAAAGAGGTTTCGTCTAGGTGCGGGGGTCAGTTCCGAGTTGACAGTCCGGGTCGGGAATGCAGCGTCACTCCAGAGCGCTGCACTCGCTAGTTTCCCGAGTAGGTACCGGCGTGTGATGGGGAGGAGCTGCGGCGAGATACCGGTGAACGGGATCGACGAGCCAGTGGGGATGGAGATCGGCTGGTGCGACGGGCAGGGGGAACGGTTTCGTTTCGAGTCTCATCTTGTTGAGAAAGATAATGTCCTGGTCCATCGTAGACTGGTCGGAGCTCCTCTGGTTGGACAGGGAAGCGTCGAGGTCCTTGGTAGTATCGGCGGTCGGCGTTGTAATAGGAGCGAGGAGCGAAGAAGGTACGGCTACGGCAATAACGCGATGTGTGACCGGCGCGACAGCAAATGAAGCAAATTGGCCTGTCGTCTGAGGTGCGCCACTCTGCAGGATTGCGACTAAGGTAGCGACGTGGGGAAGGTGGGCTGGCAGTAGCAGCAGCCACTGCAGGAACAGAGTGGGATGGTGGCGTGGGCGACACGGGGCTGGAGGACAGGCCGACGTTTGTAAGTTCTTGGCGAACTACAGACTGTATCATGGCCACGGTGTCGGGTAGTGGAGACATGAGTGGTGTAGGAGCTAAGGCCTCGAGTTCTCTCCGGACGATACGAGTCATGTTCGTGGGATGGGAAGGTTGTTGCAAAGGGGCCAGAGCATCGCAGGATGATGTAGCTGCGGTGTTTGGAAGGCGCTCAAAGCGATGTACGAGGCGTCGTTGTTTAGCCTGCTCGAATTTTCGACAGACTTGAAGCACTGAGTCGACGGTGGAGCAATTCATGCAGAACAGGATGTTGAACACATCATCCGCAATGCCCTTGAGGATATGGCCTACCTTGTCATTTTCCGTCATTGAGCAGTTGACCTTGCGACACAACGCAAGCACGTCTTGAATATACGCAAGGTAGGACTCCGTAGAGGATTGGATGCGAGATGAAAGTTCTGTTTTCGCTGCGACAGCTCGACCAATGGGCTTCCCGAACAGGTCCTGAAGCTTTTGCTTACAGATTGCCCACGTCACCAGCTCTTGTTCGTGATTTTGGAACCACGTGCGAGCAGTTCCCGCCAAATAGAAAATGATGTTGGCCAGCATAATGGTCGCGTCCCAGAGGTTGTTCTTGCTGCAACGCTCGTACTCATCCAGCCAATCTTCCACGTCTGTCTTGTCTTCGCCATTTAATATGGGAGGGTGGCGGATTTTTGTGAGCACGACTGGCTGAGCCGAAGTTGCCGCGGTGGTAGGGGCTGCCTCGGATGTCACAGCGGTAGTTGTTGACGTCGTTGAAAGCCCAGGTATATGACGGCCACTGCGCAAGTCCAGGTTTTGACAGCGCAAGGGGTAATCTGTGCGCACGGGGATCTTTGGTCACCTCCACCAAGATGATACGGGGCAGAAGGCTAGCACAGAAACCACAGCAGGTGGAGGGCAAGCGTCCCCAGCACAGTAGAGCAAGTGTTCAGGCAAGTCGAAATGGTTTCTTCAGCTTCGTCATCCTTTCGCGGCACTACTGTTAATCGTCCTCTCTTTCAACATCCAGCAACGCGCAGGTCATATATGTAAAAATATCAATAAAATTTAGGGGCACATTTATGATCCGTCTTTGATGCTAGGATTCTACTTCATTATTAACTCGTTTGCCAGCTCTCCTCGCGGGTCTTTGTTAGCCTACAGGTATAAAGGACGTGTATCTCGCCTATTTAATACTTACCGTGCAGTCGTATGGGAAAGGCCACGCGACATAGACATAGTCAACCACGCAGTCCGCATACGCCTGCCTGGACTAAAGTAGCGTATATATCTCAGAATACAATCCTAAAGGGCTTTCTCTGGTCTCGCCATCCCATATGAAAGGAGAGGTCAAAGTTGCCAGCTCCTGCCAGATCGGCCATGTCGTTTGGTTGGCTGTCAGCCAGCTCTATGACCAATTAGTGCCCGGCCATGTCAGCCATCGGCTGCCACCTTACAGTGCCATGTCCGTGATTTTTCGCTAACAACGGCGACATCGTGTACATATATTTTCACTAGAATCGGGCTTTTAAAGCCATTACGTGAAAATACAGTTACCTTCTAGACGTTTTGCTATATGTATTGCTCGTTTTTGTATGTGCAGGTACTGCTCATATTTGTGGTCAGTTTAAATAGCGTAAGTTTTATTGTACCTTTGCTAACTGGATTTCACTATCACTAATAATTTTAAAGCGTCAGCAGCTTATGAAGTGCTGTAAGCTTGGGTTCACATCAGTACCTCCACCTCCAAGTTTTTTTTTTTCAGCCGAATGTGATGTTCGGCCGTTTGTGCAGAGAGGCAGACAAAGCTGTACCTTCGAATGCAGTGAAAACTTATTCCCGCTGTCCACACATGACGCCTTCTGCTTTAAACAACGTACCCTATATCTGTCGTCCTCGTTTTCTTTTCAGAGCTGGACTCCCGGACAAAAACGGAGGGCCAGTCGGTGCGTGTCCTGCTCAGGTGAACCCATTTTATTTGCGTAAGCGTGGTGCGGGGCCGGAGACGTTTTCTTAGAATGTGGGAATATCACACCGAAACCCTGCAGTTGTTCTATTGGGTTTGACAGTATAAGCGGCTCTTCTTTTGCCATTAACTGTTAAACGAGTAGCTTTAATGAATCTCTGAATCTGCAATTATATTAACGCGTCAGCATTGAAAGCCCTTTTCTCCAGAAAAAAACGAAAAATCAGGGGCATGGCTCTGGCATGTGGTAGCTGGCAGGTGGCACGGTCCTGTACTGACGGGGTGCGCGCCGTCACGAAATCGCTGAACGCGGTCCATTTGGAAGGAGCCGTCAACTGAGGTTTCTCATTTGAGAGGGTAACGGGAGGTAGGTCGAATCTTCAAGGACCCTTACATTGTTAGTCAGACATGATACCTTCAGGTGACGCACCCGTGTTCTTATATGGCTTTGTTTAGCGTACCTCAGTGTCTGTGTCGGCTTGTCTTAACCTTAATATGGCAGAGTATGACTGTGTGCTCGAGTATGCGTGAGATATATATAGACGCACAAATTAAGGGATTAGTGATCAAGTGAGCTGCAGAGCGGATGTATGCCAACGAGTATCCGCAAGGGGAGCCGCAGATGAGAAGTGAGAGCCGTTAACACTGTCGCGTCATAATCTTAATGGCGGAGTTTAACTATCATCTCTCCCCTAGGATTTTTCTTTCAACTAACTGCTCAGCCCAGAAATATCCCTCGCCTGTTTCACAGGAGATTTACAATGGTCAGATGGGTTTTTGTACCCAGCGTTTACAACGAATGTATGTTGTTCTCTCCATTGTGTTCATAACATCCCTAGAAAGTCACCCTCACCTTGTAGTGTCCTCGTCAAGTATTCGATCGCAGAGAACACACGTGACTTCTTTCCTGGGACTGTCTGATAGTCCCTTAATTTGTTTCGTATTGTTCCGGTTTCTCTTTTTTCACCGTAGAGCTTTTGTTTAAAAGTACCAGCCGATTACCAAAACCAGACGTTTTTTTTTTTTTCATCGTGTCCAGTCAGACACAAAATCATAATTTTCAAGTCTATTCCACGCCTTACACATGTTCCAAGAAGTCAAACCTCTTTTTTTTTTCATTCCGATTCATCGTCCATTCACGCTGTTTACATTTAGTCCGCTTTTTTGAAAACATACTCAGACTACTCGATTATATGTATTGTTACGGTACGCAGTGAAAGAGACGATGACGATGCGCTGGGCTAGTGGAGAAAGACGACGCTGCAGC
Source organism: Amblyomma maculatum (assembly GCF_055883805.1). Classification (NCBI taxonomy): domain Eukaryota; kingdom Metazoa; phylum Arthropoda; class Arachnida; order Ixodida; family Ixodidae; genus Amblyomma; species Amblyomma maculatum. The sequence goes on from NC_139347.1 coordinate 131,658,233, forward strand.
TACGTCTGGTTCTCCTGTGGGTGTGTCCCTGGAGGTGAACTGTTGCGGCTACGACGTACCATCGCCTCCTAACATCTCGACGTGCCTCGTAACATCTTGGTGGAGGTGCTGAGTAAGACACCAATACCACAAGCTGGATCTCCGTAGGGGCTGCCAACTTGGTGCTAGCACTATGCAGTCCGACGCAGCTACCTCTACAGCGGCACAACCAGCGTCCACTGTCGTCGTTGCGCAGCCTCGTGATCCGGGAACCTTTTGCGGCACCGATGACATCGACGTCGAAGACTGGCTCGCTATGTACGAGCGAGTCAGTAAGCACAACCGATGGAACGCAACGTTGATGCTTGCAAATGTCATTTTCTACCTGGCTGGTACGGCGCGCGTCTGGTTCGAGACGCACAAAGATCTAACATCCTGGCACATGTGCAAAGAGAAGCTTCGGGATCTCTTTGGCAAGCCGATCAGACGCAAGCTCGGCGCTAAAAAGGACCTGGCATCGCGAGCACAGTCGTCGACCGAATCATACCTGTCGTACATACAAGACGTACTAGCTCTATGCCGCAAAGTGAACAGCGCCATGCCCGAGTGTGACAAGGTGGGCCACATCTTAAAGGGAATTGCTGACGACGCTTTTAACCTTCTATTTTGCAAAGATTGTACGACGGTCGACTCCGTCCTCGAGGTATGCCGGCGGTTTGAGCAAGCTAAACATCGTCGTATTGCTCCCCGCTTCGACCGCTTGCCAAACACAGTTGCTACGTCTTCGTGCGAAGATCTGCCAACACTGCAGCACCCGTCCCATGAGCCAAACTTGACCAGGATCGTTCGCAGAGAGCTGGAGGCAATGGCCCCCTGCCGCATTCACACCTCAGCCGGCGGATTCTACTATAGCACTGATCCAAGCTGTCGTTCGCCAAGAATTCGCGAACGTGGGCCTTAATGCGAGCGTAAGCCTCAGCTCTGGTCAGCCGTCCGCACAGCCATCTGTCCAGCCCACCGTTCCGGTGGTAGCTGCTGCGGCTCCGACTGCGCCCTTCCCGACGCAGTGCGCAGTCCGAGCGCAATTATTCCATTACGGAGCGCGAATGCCTTGCACTTGTTTGGGCGTTGACCAAATTCCGCCCTTATTTGTCTGGGCGGCCCTTCAGCGTAGTGACGGACCATCATGCCTTGTGTTGGTTGTCATCACTTAAGGACCCTACTGACCGCTTAGGTCGCTGGGCCTTGCGATTACAAGAATACACGTTTACTGTTGTGTACAAGTCAGGCCGCCTACATCAAGACGCCGACTGCTTGTCCCGCCACCCCGTTGACCCTCCTGAACTTCCTGACAATACTGCTGACGAGTGCGTTTTGTCCATTTCGAACTTTCTCCACATCGGCCTCGAACAGAGTCGTGATCCTTCCCTGCGCCCCATTATTGATCACTTGCCGCAACGACAGCACCGATCCGCCCATCAGTATGTTTGTGCTGCCTAATAACACATTATACCGACGCAATATGCGCCCAGATGGTGTAGACCTTTTGCTTGTTGTCCCGACACATCTACGCTCTGCTGTTCTTGCGCACCTTCATGATGCTCCTACAGCAGGGCACCTAGGAGTGTCCCGCACATACGACAAGGTTCGACGGCGATTCTACTGGCCTGGCCTCTACCGCTCTGTTCGTCGCTACGTCGCCGCCTGTGAGCTGTGCCAGCGCAGGAAGACCCCGTCTCTTCACCCTAGTAGGCCCCTGCAACCACTCGCAGTTCCAACAGAGCCCTTTTCTCGAGTTGGTCTCGACCTGCTTGGGCCATTTCCCACATCCACTTCAGGGAACAAATGGATTGCCGTAGCGACCGATTGCGCCACCCGGTATGCCATAACCAGAGCGATCCCCACCAGCTGTGCCTCCGACGTTGCAGACTTTCTTTTGCATGACGTCATCTTGCTTCATGGTGCTCCTCGTCAACTGCTCACCGATCGTGGTCGCTGCTTCCTTTCTAAAGTTGTTAATGACCTTCTGCGCTCATGCGCTACGCGCCACAACTTCACAACGGCCTACCATCCACAAGCGAACGGTCTTACTGAGCGTCTTAATCGTACCCTGACCGATATGATGTCAATGTATGTTTCTGACCATCACCGTGACTGGGACATCTCTTTACCTTTCATAACATTCGCTTATAACTCCTCGCGGCATGATACCGCCGGAAACTCTCCCTTTTATCTACTCTTCGGCCGCGACCCTCTACTTCCCTTCGACAACTTACTGCCTATTTACGATTCCTCCTGCAGTTACGCTTCTGATGTCATCGCCCGCGCTGATGCCGCCCGTCATATTGCTCGAGACCGGCTTCGTGCGTCCCAGCGTTCTCAAAAGCACCGTTACGATCTCCAGCACCGTGACGCCTACTACCCTCCTGGCTCCCTGCTCGACGTGTAGGCATGTGCGAGAAACTTCTGCCCCGCTACGTGGGCCCTTACCAGGTCTTGCGGCAACTTACCGACGTGACGTACGAGATTATCCCTGTGAACCGCCACTCTCCTGCAAACCATCATCCAGAAGTCGTGCATGTCGCCCGTCTCAAACCTTATATCTCGTGCTTACCTGAGTAGTCTACGCACCGGGACTGTGCTTCTTCCGCGGGGACTGTGCTTCTTCCGCGTAACAATAATATATATATATATATATATATATATATATATATATATATATATATATATATATGTGTGTGTGTGTGTGTGTGTGTGTGTGTGTGTGTGTGTGTGTGTGTGTGTGTGTGTGTGTGTGTGTGTGTGTGTGTGTGTGTGTGTGTGTGTGTGTGTGTGTGTGTGTTGTGTGTTGTGTGTGTGTGTGTGTGTGCGTGTGTGTTGTGTGTTGTGTGTGTGTGTGCGTGTGTGTTGTGTGCGTGTGTGTGTGTGCGTGTGTGTGTGTGTTGTGTGTGCGTGTGTGTGTGTGCGTGTGCGCGTATGCGTGTGTGTGTGTGCGTGTGTGTTTGTGTGTCACATATAGGCTCGAAAATCTAGTTTAAACGCGCATATAGAAGTCCTGGTATTCTTTCGCTTCCTAAGTTCCTAGCTCACGAATTCGATAACAGTGCACTCAAGCAACAACAATTTACTTTAACCCGATAGAGTTACAGAGCACATTCCAACAACATTACGGGCTTAGAAATGTGTTGGCTGCCAGGTAACATGGCAGTGCACTTATTTCTTATTGGCCGGCACTGCCATTAACATAGGAGGGTGAGATTAGAATCCGGCTATCCATGGCCTTGTATGTCAGTCACATAGGTACGTTTGCACGACTTGGTAAGTGCTGGTGTTTTGTACTGATGTCGGGTATTCTTTCGTATGAGGGGGTACCTCGCAGTTGTATGCTAATGAATATGTGAGAGATAACAGAACCACAAATTTTAAGAATTATGAACAAGCGAGTAAAAAATTTGAGGTGTCGAATGAGCAACAGTAAGAGGACCAGGATTGTGGGAGCCATTAATGCTGTCGTGCCATACACTTGGAGTCGGAGGTTAAGTTGCCTTTATTTGTTTCTGTTCTTCTGCCAAGCCAAGTGATACTAGCAATCAAAGTGGTATTAATATAATGAGTTTGTTGCTGTGGACGCTCAGTAACCACTGCCACCGCTGAATGGGTGGATGAATGGATTGTGGACGGACGGACAGACGAACGCAGGCACCGGCTGCACCGCGTGCCACCTAGCCATGACTAGCTGCTGCGCCCGTAGCATCAACTTCTATCCTTCTAATCATACTTCTATAGAAGCTCTGCCGGCAGTACAAACGTTTACTGATACTGCCCCGCAAAATATAGAGCCATGGTACTAACAGAACAAGAACTCTAAAAAGAATGCGTCTGCAAGTTGCGCTTAGAGATTGTGGCATGCATACAAGTGCTGAAGGATTGCCGTTGTGGCACGTGGTAAATTTCGTTTACTTTGTAATCAATCAAATTCATGATTACATTATTTCGCATCAACCAATAAAAAAATCCCGTATGCTTTCCTTTGTATAAGTGACTGTGAGCTTCCTTCATATGCGCATTATTTTTATTTTGCATAAATGGCACACTAACTTTCGCCATTGTGACATACAGTGCTCTTACGGACAGCGGCCAGGCGACATATGCGGACCAGGTTGCTACTGTCGGACGATTCCGCAACGTCCTTGTATGTACTGTGTCGCCGCTGGGTACCACCTGCACATAATTCGTCGAGTCAGCATGGGCAGCTGAGGCTTATGTGGAATAAAACTGAACTGCGAAGCGAGCCATCTCTTTATTCAAAAGTATTGCTCGCTGTCGCTTTGACACATGCTCTTGGGCAGCCTAAACGCGCTAATGTAGGGAAGCTCATTTTTCAGGACGTTTTGGTGCGAAGCATTGCAATGTTTGTTCTCTTATGCTCGAAGCTGGCGCCAAGTAACTTCGTAACTTTGCAACATGAGGCGGCCAGATTTATCTGGAAGTTTTGCGAAGCCATGAACCACTTTTCTTAAATGAACACTGCGCTTGGTGTTCACCTCCAGCTATATATGTGACAATGTCAAGCAGGCTAACACGTCCCTCTCTAAATCTAGCGCTACCAGAACATTACACACCTTGGCCCTCTCCTACCTTTGTGTGATTACACAGCCGGAGGGGCGGTCTCACAATACACTGTTACAAAAGGATTTGTACTCTATAACAACAGCGAAGCGGGTTCAATTACATAATTAAGAGTGGGGCTATTAGGCGATCTTTTCTCTTTTAGCCGATGCTCTCAAGCTCCCCAGGTTTGTTACCAGAGCGCTGAGGGGAACAGGGCATTGAGTGCTGTAGTTAACAAACCCAGCCAGCGGCCAGCTGAAGAGCACCAGAAAATGGTTAATAGAGTTTCCTCCTTTGAGGAACTTCACTAAGCTTCAGATCCAGTTTTCCGCGCTTTCAGGCGAGCTTAATGCATTGGATGCAATCGGAGTCTCATTCATTATTTGTTGACAGGAACAGAGCTTTAACAGGTTCTAACGAACAACCCTCGAAGGGCATTGAGGAGTTTTCAGGACGACTGGAAGGGAAGATTCCTCGAAAGCCGTACTTCCGTTTTCACTCCTTCCATTACTACGTATAATAAATGAATGCAATAATAATCTACTCGAGTTTTCTGTTCAGATCTCAAAAAAATTGACTTTTTTGAAGTAACGTCCCTCATATACACCAAGACTCCTCAGTCAGCATTTTTCCTGATCATGTGAGGTAAAAATGGAGAAGGAGATCACTGGACTTGGTGCTACATGAAGAATGTTTAATATTTCCTCGATCAACGACGCGGCAAATTCATCATCATCATAATCATAAGCCTGAACAAACCCACTGCAGCGAAAATGCTTTTCTTATATCCCTGTAATAAGTCTCGCTTTGTGGCAGCTGCATGCTCATAATAGCCGCAAACATCATCTCGTCCTGAAAGCTCTAAATTTCGTGGCATGCAAATCACTTCTGCTGGATATAGAATAGTATGCGTGTCTAGAACAACAGTCCAAAAGGCATACACTTCGCATTAGGTGCCTGCACAGAAGTATTCCTCTGTAACTGTAGACTTCGAAGCATACATATAATTTTAATAATCGATACTTGGTTTTAATAATCGATAATCGATAATTGAAGAAAATGCACGAGCCGGTATCATATGCCCCGGTCAGCTGAGTCGCCGATTATGCAATTGGGGATTGTTCTGGGCGAAATAAAGATACTAAACGGTCCTTTGTCAGAGACGTCAACCGTAAATTCGAGTCCGCACTGTTCCCCTTATTTCAGTTCTGCACCCCTCCGTGGTACCCGTCAATTTGGCAGGCAACGTGTAACTCGCACACTCGGCTCCTTGATTTCCAGGTGGTCAAGATCTGAAAGTTTCTTCTTAGTACATTCTTGAAGACGTGGACTGCTTTTAACGGTATGCTTTCCAAGCGATTGGTGTCTGAAACGTACAAATTAGTAAACCTTTTTGAAGTGTGCTTAAATATACCTCTTGTACCATATTAAAAAGAGACTTTCATTACACTAGCTGGGCTTAGTGCATTTCGACTCCCTCCTTAAGGTGCGGTCTGCAGGATTTTCATAGGCTCTTGCGGTCTTGTTGCCCTCTCATGCTAGCAGCCAAAGCACTGAGCTACATGTTGAACGGAGTTCGTTTGATAGTCACAGCAACGTATTGCATTCTTGTCCTAAGACGATTTTTGCTGCCAATACTGCTCACGCCCACAATTTTCAAGGTTTATGAAAAAAATGATAGCCACCCGTCTGTCACGGTGGTTGAGCCACAAAAAAATACCACGCTCGGCAAATTGTATTCCGTACAAGCCTTGACGTAGGTGCTGGGTTGGATATACTAGCCAAAGCAGTCGTACATGTGTCGCCTCGTAGCCACCTTGTACGCACCGTGGTGGCTACGTGGCAAAGGCATACGATAACGTGTTTCATGGCAAAATATTTAGCAACATGAAAAGTATGGGCATTCCACTACAGGTCATAAAAACGGTGCATAGTCTGCTTAAGGACAGGACGTTTTCTGTCCGTATAAATTGACAACAAATTGGTGATTACACATAAAACAGAGGCGAACGTTCCGCAGGGTTCAGTCTTAGCACTTTGGTATTTAATATCACACTCATCCCTTTGACGTGAAAATTAGCTGATATCCTAGAGGGTAAGTTCATTATTTACGCAAATGATATACAATCTGGCTTATTCATAAACGCTTTGAAAAACAAAACCTTTATTTGCAAGAGGCCTAAATACACTAGATGAGTACGTTCGCTATGCAAGCCTGGAGCTGTCATCCCAAATGTCCAGCTACGTTTATGTTGCAAATAAAAGTGGAAGAAAACAATTGGCAACGAAACAATTTACGCTAAAGATTGGAAATCAGGCATTACAAGAGGTGGGCGAGTTGAAAGTTCTAGGCCTAGATATTCATAAATCTGGCAGAGGAACACAACGGCTATATAGGATAAAAATGTAGCCGCGACTTCCTTGCATTTGACAAAACGTATTTCGTCAAGGAGAAAAGGAGCCCGAATGGGGAGATGCAAGACGTCTTGTACAATCAGTGCTCCAGCCCAGGATACTATACCAAGCTCAGTTCGAAAGACTCACGAGGCGACAGTGGGTAGAATTGCAAACAATAAATAAGAACACAATGCGTACAATCACTGTTTTCCAAAGATTTACCCCCATTCCTATTCTTCAGGAAAATGCGCAGTTCAACACACTGACAGAACTTGTTGAACAATGAGAGGCAACAAGGAATATGAAACGAGAATGTGTCATACTCATGGCATCCTTGACCAATGCGGTTGCAAGGCAAACACTGACAATGGCTGACCCCGCTCCATGGGAGTTCACGATAACTACGACGAATAAAACGACTAAGCTACGCCCTAAAGATAAGCCGGCGTCTCGCCCTCTGGTTGATGTACTCCCTGGAACCTGTATTGCATATACAGACGCGTCGATTATAGAAAATGGCGGCAGAACAGCAGGTACCAGTGCGACTCACGTAAATTTAAACGTACACAATGAATACGAAACAGAACACGCGGACCCGCTTTTTATGGAACTTGATGCAATCCGAGATGCAATGAAGCCTATAAATAAAATAAAGTTCATAACAGAAGCCCACATCTACACCGACTCCTTAGCTTCCCTAAAACAACTGAAAAGAGTAATAAAGACACTATATGTAACACAGGAGATCCATGCACTTAATAAAGAAACAAAGATACGCTTCCAGATACACTGAACACAAGATAATGCTGAGAACGTCGAGCAAAGAAAAGCGGACAACCTTACACATCAAATTCCAAACAGTAATGCACGACCCACCAAGCTGCCTTTTGATTCCCGCTCCGTTGTCCCCATCCTAGCATCCTCTCTGCGGAAAGGTAAACGTGCCCTCATCCCACCTTGCACTTACCCCCTCGCTAATAACTTAACTAGACTGGAGAAGCTATCCCTTAGAAGGATAAGGGCTAGGGGGGAGGGGGGGGGGGGGGGGGGGGGCTTACCCCGTCGGTCAAGAGTCGATGAAACTCCCAAGACATAGGACCGACCACCTGCCCAAAATGTTCTACACCGGCTGCAGAGGTGGATGTTCGCCAACTGCTGCAAACTTGTGCAGGAACGAGGGCGTCAAGGACTCGGATTGTTAGAAAGTAGGACTGTCGGCAATGAGGAAGGAGGATTTCCCCAAGTGGCTAATGGACAACTCCAAAAGCAAAAGTCTCCTCCAGTGACGGACAGAAAATGGTCTGCTTGACTTTCTATAGTGTGCCTTATGGCAAGTTAGCGAAAAAGAAATAGATGATGAGGATATGTCAGGAGAAACGAGTGAGCTGTCTTTCTAGTTAGAACGACAAAGGGATAGAAGTGTGGTTTAATTAAGCACAGCTCTGCTTTTGGGAGGTTTAGAAAGATTAATTGGTTACTTTGAACATTATAGTAAATATCATGTTTGGCTTTTCATGTTGGTGTTTGCATTTCTGAGGCGCTCCAATTCTATCGCTCACTTAATAATATTGCAGAGCTCAACACTCACAGAGGCAAACATTAGTACACGCTGAAGAAAATGTTCCTACAGCTGGCAAAGGGAGCAACGGGGTGGTTAGTAACTACGTTGAATCGTGTACTGCATAAGTAAGGGTAAAAACTGCAAGACGATGGAGAGACACTCTTAAAGTGTTGCAGCGTATTTAGCCTCAACCCTCAATGAAAGCCCTGCTGGCATCCGTATAATTGCATTCGTCAAACCTCCCTTGATTTGAGCAAGCGCAGTTCATCTCCACTGCCTTGGTGTCAGTAAGAGTGCTGGCGATGTCGCTCAGTGTTTAGGGTAAACAGAGAAGTCCACTCAATATTATTCATACCTTGGCAATATTGGATGACTGCAGAACACGTCGTTCATAGTATGAGAACTTTTGCCAATGGCGCAGCGAAAGAAGCTCCATTGCTGGCAAGACGATAAACATTGCAATTTAATTAAGGAACTCGACAGGGTTTCGCTGTCTTTCTTAAACGATTGGCGGGAATGAGCAGGTTGGATAGGTCAGGTGGAATACCATTTTCTGAAACTACAGTGCTGAAAATATTCCGCTGCCGTGCGGCAAACGCAAACAGGCCAGAAGCATGAAAATATTCCAGTATTGTGGTCAGGCGAATAACATACGTCAGAAAATAGGAGGAAAACTTGGCGGCTTCTTGGTAGCACAGATGGGTTTTCAAATCTATATACCTCCTCCGAACATCATTCGATATCTTATGAAATGCTCTCGAATAGAGGGGCTGCATGACCACATTCATCACTCAAAAACAAATTAACATCAAAGAAGGAAAGGATAGCAATTCAATATTTTTCTCGAGAATTGTTATTTCTCTATAACCAAGAAGACCAGCACAATAAAAGGCCGCGAAAATTTCAGTGACAGATTTTAGGCCAGCTATATAAGAATGCAAGTTTCCCAATAAATTAAGAAATTTTATAATGGTGATTTCCACCCGTTCGGGGCGAAGCAAGAGCATTTACGTGCAAGAGCAACCATATCTGCCGCAAGGCGCCTCAGTCCTGAACGACTATTGCAACATGAACATGCTCCAACAATTAAGAAGCTCGACGGCAGCCTTAATATGCCACATTTATTTTCCTCCATTCATGCACATCCCAAAGCGACTGGCTAGCTGGTGAGCGGTTCAACCTTCAGGCAACGTAACCCGCATATTCCTACTCGATTTGCTAAAATCGGCAGTCCAAATTATTGAGAATTTTGAGACAATCAGAATAGTTTATTTTGACCAAAAGAAAAAAAAAAAAACTTTTTTCATTTTGTGCAAGGAAAGACAGCGAAAATTCTAAGGACGATTACGACGCTCCCTAATGCGAATTTTGAGCTCAATTCATTCTTTTTGGAAAGCAACGGTAGGGAAAGATGGAATGACGAGCACGGACAATCTATTGTACAAATTATTGCATGCGGCAGCTTTCGCCTTCATACTCCTAGGCGCTCGTAATTGCCTCGAATTTTTTTCCACAGAGCGAAAGAGGATGCGAAAGGCTAGTACAGACGTGTGCGTGATCCCTACTGCGTGTTTGCCTTGCGTTTCCGCTTTGTTCATACCTTTTTGAGCGTCTGTTAACGGCTTAGCAGCTTCGTGGTACGCCCTCAGTGCTCAAAAGTAGAGCACCTCGTGAGCGCCTCTTACAATTGCCTCCTTCAGTTTTAAAGAAAGTGAATCTGGAAATGTGGTTGACGCTAGGGGCCGAGGCATTTGTAGGGAACTCACGCAGTACTGCAAGCCGAGCTTTCTCAGGGCCTGTACTATCGTCTGAGCGAGCGCCGTCCACCCAAACTCTCAGAGCGGTTTCAGTGTTTGAAGTTTTCTTTAGTATCGAGCATCTTTAAAGCACACGATACTTTAAAAATGTATTTTCGATACCGATAATCCGACACTTTTATTCTCAGCACACGATGCCTAATGCCGATACACAAAATGTATCTAAACATAGTAATGAAGATACATGGATCCTCGATACTGACCATGACTGGCAGATGACGGCAGGAGTTGTTCAAGAGAAGAGTAAACTGGAGGTTCATTTTACATATTTACAACACATATGTAAACGTGCCAGCACGTTAAGGAAGCCAGAGCTCTTTATCAACTAAGAGCACAGGCGATTCACACCCAAAGCAGCCCTCGTAGGCTGCTTAAATCCCTATTTCAGTCCAAGATTTATAACGCTATGGAATCTACAGCTTCTCAATCATCCAATGGGCGCTGAGCAGCTTCTGTTGGCTCCACCCAGCTTCTTTGGCTCCGCCCAACTGTCCTATCAGCACATCACGCACAAATGCACACACACACACACACACACACACACACTTTTTCGCAACTTACGGGGGAAGAGTGCAGACCACAGCAGAGAGAGAGAGAACCTTTAATGAAGAACAGAGATTTTAGCCAGCGCTTAAATTTCGCTGACATGCTACTCTGTGTAGGAAGGGGAATTGGTGAGGAAAAGCATTAGACGTCACCTCTGATTACGCATTCTCCATTGGCCTTCAACTTTCTGTGGGTATAACTTCATAAACGTCAGTCGCCAACCGCTGGGGACGCCGTAAACGTACCCCAAATCCAATTCGTTTCTTTCTATCAGGCACCCCAATACAAAAAGTTCGAGCCTGAAAATTCTGGGCTTAACAATTCACCAATCAGGATCGGCGACTGCTTGGCTTTCTCAGGCAAAAAAGCAAGCACTTCAAACTATGAGTTTAATAAGAAGAATTGCACCTAAAACGGATGGCGCTGGCTCATCTGTTGCACGCCAGTTAGTGAGGGCGGTTCTGCAGCCACGTATTGTTTATCAGGCTCAGTTCCAGCATCTTACAAGAGCACAATGGGATCGCCTTGAAGCCGTAAATCGAGAAGCTATGAGGACCATAACATGCCTTCCACTACTCACCGGTCTTCACGTTACAGGAGAATGCGCAGCTCAAGACCATCGATGAACTGGTGCAGCAGCGCCGTGATGCTCGAAGACTCAAGGCCACTTTGTCACGTTCCACGCAAGCACTGAGGGCGTATGTAACGTCACACATTATTCTTCAGCCACCTGCGCCAGTTCTCCCTCCCTGGAAATTTGTACAGTTAGGAAACAACAAGCCAACTGATATCTGCAGACCAACGTCTGCTAACTCAGCATTATTGCTTCGCCAGAAGTTTGAAGAGCAAGATATTCACCTGCCTCAAGATTCCATAGTAGTGTACGTTGATGGAAGCCTGCAAGGCTGTGAAGCCAAAACGGCAATCTACTGTCCACGGAGACCTAGCCTGAATCAGACCACTACGTTTCAGCTTTCGGAACCACTTATATCTTTCTGCGCTGAGCTCGTGGCAGTTCAGGAGGCACTCTGCTCCGTGGCTTCCATAACCATGCTCCCTACAGCCCACGTTGTCGTCCGCACTGACGCACTTCAAGCAGTGCGTCTGCTCCGACGTGTCAGCCGCTGCCCTAAAATGTGCCAAGACATCCACCAGCTTGCAGCGCGCATCCCACAGTCAATACGCATTGAGTGGGTCCCACGGGATCTGCTGCCTTCCCAAAGTCAAGCTGACTTAGCAACCCGCCTCGTGAACCAAGACGCATCAATCCATCAAGTCGCATCAAGTCAATATGCCTTAAAGTCTATCGAGCGACACTTGCAGCTTGTAATCCACAGCTTCCTCCCTGAGAACAGTTAAGGAAGCCATCTCCCACAGTGCAGTCACGACACGAAGGCGTGCAGCTGCTCTGTTTGTCCCGCCGTCCCAGTCCATTGTGCAGAAGTTCCCAGCCATAAGCCGTAAATCTTGCTGCAACGGTGCCGGCCAGGCGATAGGGCACATGCCTCCTGGACATGGTGCCCACCGGGAAACAGAAGGCCCGGAGAACCGCACCCTGATCCAACCCAATACGCCTTAAGGACCATCGAGCAGCACGTGCCACATTTCTCTGAATCCACAGTCGCTTCCCTGAGAACAGTTAAGGAAGCCAGCTACAGTAGCGCGGTCTCAACGCGATGGCGCGCAGCTGCTTCGGTTCGCCCCGCCGTCCCGGTCCATTGTTCAAAAGAGTTTTTTTTTATTTTATTTATTTATAGATACTGCAATTCAGTGCAGATCATAGCAGGGTGAGGAAGAAATGAAATACAAGCATATAAACACAACTCAAATTCATAAAATTGAGAAGGGGATGAGAGGACGCCCATTCAGTTTGCCGAGACAGAGCTCTATTTTAGATATCTTGTCGAAGATGCGCCTCTACGTTCGAGAAGATAAAGATCCTGCTTTCTCGTGTTGATGTCCCAGGTCAGCACGCCCCTCTCCGCTGTTGCATTCTCGGAGAAACCACAGCTTGCTCTGCAGCGGCCCTCTCCGAACGCGCGGATGTGCTGGGACGATTTATGGCAAATTGCCTGAGCATAACAGCAGGTTGAGGGAGAGCCGTACTAGATGGCAGCTAGCCCTTGGCTGATGACGACTTCATCGGCCATCCTATGTAGCGCAAACTTGAATCTATGGGTCTGAGCTTACCAGCACGGCCTCCCACGTTCGGGATAAGGGAGCAGTACCTGAGAATGTGGTCGTGCATGGCTCTTTCGCCGCATTTATTGCCGAGTTGTACTGGGTAGGGTACATACTTAGAAGGAAGCCTGTTTGCAGTCGACACCAGAAAAGCGAAGCGATCGCAGCACTTACCATGCCGTCTCCTAGTCATGGGGTATCACAGTGGCAAAACCGGACGAGCGCGCGCAGCTGCGCCTATGCGTAGCGAGTTTGATAGGTGTCCTACGAAGCAGCAGCGGATGTCCGAAGAAGAACGCTGATTAAACTTGAACTTGGCAGACATGGAACTGTAGAGAATTTAGGTTTATAAGAGGCCGTG